>NW_028296622.1:1440000-2040000 GCF_055471065.1 Atractosteus spatula | reverse complement strand
AGGGAGAGCAGCAGGCTGACGCACTGCTGGTAAAAGACATTTCCAATCACACAACAGAGCTGAACAGCACCTTGATCTGGTTACAGACGTGCACCGGGAACCGAAACTGCGCCCCACGATGAAGACAACTTCTCCACTGGACCTCTGTCTCCTCCCTAGATGGGCTCAGTTCTACAGCTGCACGTGTCTCAGTGCACCAGACACACCCGCCTCACCCTCGCCAGCGGCTTCTTCCAGCCTCACTGATGAACCTTCTCGCGGTTTCTGTCTGTAGAACCTGCTGTCATCTCTCGATCTCCTCTCTGCAATAAACGTGCTCTGTCCAGTGCTGTCCCCAACTGGAACTGTGTCCATAACACACCAGTACATGAACACTGCACTGAGAGAGAGAGAGGTTCGTACAGACACACTGACTGGACACTCCAGTACATGAACACTGCACTGAGAGAGAGAGGGGTTCATACAGACACACTGACTGGACACTCCAGTACATGAACACTGCACTGAGAGAGAGAGGGGTTCATACAGACACACTGACTGGACACTACATTACAAAGAGAGAGTGGGGCAGAGTGTGTGTTGCAGTGTGTGAGTGTGTAGCAGTTTGTAGTAGTGTAGTAATGTGCGATGCCAAAGTGCGTCTCTAGCTGAAACTGAAAGTAACTGAATACCGGGCATATCGAAGGCGCTGTGGACAAGATGCTCGTGCACTTTGTGGACCTGGGACATGTGAGGAGCACGGAGACGGTTCAGGGTCGGGTTCAGTGTGGTCTGGGCTGCAGGTTCGGGTCGGCACGGAGCTGACGGCAGAGAGTTTCTCTCATGAGCGGTGTGTTGGAGATGTTCGGGCTCATTAGACCTGTTGAATGCATTAAACACGAAGCTCTCATCGGGTATTTTTCCACAGCTGTCAAGAACTCGGGTGGCCTCTTTCCTCTCGACTCTTCACTTCCTCATCTCTAATGGTGTCATTTTCACCACTCAACTGTGTGTGTAGTACTGTGTGTGGTGCACTGTGTGTGTAGTAGTACTGTGTGTGTAGTACTACTGTGTGTATTTCAGTGTTTTCACTGCACATCAGAGGCGACTGAACTGTTTTATAGCGCCTTTCAGGCCCACATGGATAGGCTGTGTGGTGAAAAGTTATGTATGTAGCAGTGGGTGTCACAGTGTGTGTGTACAAATGTCTGTGTAGCAGAGTATGTAGGGTAATAATAATAAAATTAATAATAATAATAATAATAAAGCGCCTTTCCTGTTTAACTGTTCCCTACAGGTGGTTGTTATTATTATAATAAATATTCACAAGATGCCTTTCCAAGTCCAAGGATGCATATAGAAAATAAAGTACAATAAAAAGTGAAAGAAAAAATAACCAAAAAATGAAAGACAGAGACAGCAGAGACAGACAGGGGAGAGCTTCTGATCTCTAATGCCTTCATTCTAATTACTGTGTACATGCTTAGTAATTATTACACTGTCTTCAATAGAGAATAATTCAATAGGTATCATATAATAAATATTATATTGTTTCCTACAGGTGCTGTACTTCAAATCCCAATAGAGAGAGAGCTCTTCATGTATAATGATCCAACCATTCTAATGATATAATAAATATATTGTCATTACTTTATTGTAATTTATGATTATAGTATAATTGAGTAGATAATGACATAAAATATAGCAATTTTAGAATATGAGTTATTAATATGATATCAATCATGAATTTTCCCTATAGCTGATCTAACCCACGATCTGTCTGTGAGGTTAAACTTGAATTGAATATTGAATTAAAATATGCAGTTTGTTGTTCTGTGAAGTCGCCCTCCTATGAACAGCACAATAAGCTCCAATCACATTGGCTTGAGACAAAGTGGCATTTGTGCTGCTGTCTTTATACACATGTAGCGGCAAGGTTTATTAATAATACAGGAATAAAGTTTTCTGCTCCCTTGCCAATCCCTCTCCTTGTTCAGCAGTGGTGCTGAACACAGAGAGGCCATTCCAGTTGGTTCACATTTAAGGTGTTTTTCTAGCTGATAGAGTGTCCTGATAAGGAACAACCCCCAAGGCTGAGATTCTCCAGCAACCCTAATAAAGGGTCATCTCTGGCACCTTACTGTCTGGGAGATTCCAAGGGAGAGTCTCATCCCATGAGTTTACCACCCTAATGTCAGAGAGCATGGTTACTCATCCTCCACCTCGATCAGCCAATCAGGAACTGGTAGGGCAGGGTAACCCCACGTGGCTCTCTGATGCCTGCGAAACATTCAACCAATGAACGACCGTAGTTCCTCCAGGTAAAACAGGCAGCACAAGGCTCCTCCAGGACATTCTCGGACTCAGCTCGGACAACCACGTAACGGCCAGTGTGTCTGAGTGCCAGGTCTTTACTTTGTTCTAAGTGTCGAGAACCATAGGATCCGCCCGAGGTAAGCTCAGGTGACAGCCTCGTGAACCGATGGTACCCCACCGCGAACGCCCGCCTGATCAACGAGTGAACTACGGTCGAAACTGTGGACAGCTGAATCTCAGGATTCGGGACTAGCGCTGCATCGGGAACGAACCGGTCTTGGGCCCGCAGTCACTTTCCATGTGCACAAGCTCTGCTAGTTAAGACAGGATTGACTAGCCGGTCTTCCGAGAGCCCGCTGCTAGCACGCCGCAGCAGGAATCTCTCCCTCCTTCTCCCCCACCTCACGCTGAACGCAGGAACAGCCTTTCGCTGCTCCTTTGTGTCCGCGGGAGATCTGGATGAATATTTAACATTTTGCATTACAGCTCGAGAATTCAACTGTTACCTCAACCTGAGTCGATATCAATTTAATTCCTATGAGTGATGTACTTGCTTTTGGGTGTCTAGTGTAGAAGTTGTATCAAAGTTCATTTACAAAACGGTATAAGTGAATGGTATGTTTCTCTTGGTATGTGTAACTCTTCGTGATTGAATGTATACCTTTTGTATTCTGCTAACCCTCACTATAAGATCTATTATGTTTATATGCACATTTTATATATTCATAACTGTATTCTCATGTATTAGTAGCTGTCTGTGTGCGTTGCTGTTATTCCACAAGGTCGGTTTTCTAATGTCAAAATGTCATTTTGTGACTCACTGCTACAATTAATAATTGTCCCAGCAAATGCACCAAACCCCTACACCACAGAATTTGTTTCGTTCATTTGGTAAAACAAGTTTTTTTGTTCTTCTCCCAGCCCCTAGAGGACATAGACTAGATACTTCTCATTATGAGAAGTAGGTCTTAGAAAAATTTCAGAGTCAGCTGAAACATAGACCTTCGAAAGACACATTGTTGTCAATGACACCCCAGGCTTCCTCAGTCTCTGGAACTCCTCCTAGAAACCCCAAGATTAAAGTCGTTTATTACAACAGACCAGAAACTGACCTGTGGGAACCCAGTGAATTAATGTGTCCTAAATAACAAACTGAAAGAGGTGGTTACTCAGTGACCCGAGGATGCACAAGGAATGTTGGCACAGCTGGTAAGAACGTTCGATTGTATTAATTCACTGTAATATTTATTGACTGTAATATTTATTGAAATGTTGTTAATAATTTGTCATCTTTTAGATCTAAGCTTAGATCTAACCTTACCCAACAAATTCTCATCAAGAGTGTAAGCATGCAGCTGTGTAATAAAGTGTGTCCATCAGTCCTCACAGGACAACAGTGAAGCTGCCCCCCATACTAACAGCCCAAACAACGAAACCCAATCTTCATACTGCTTTTTCTCAAGATATAGTGACTGCTTTTTTGAGGAGTCACGTTGCCCCCCACTACAAATAGCCAAAGATCATGACCCTTAAATAATTTGATAAAGCCTTTTGGCGTGTTTCAAGCCAGTGTTTAGCGTCTTGCTGATTTATGAGATATTACCTGGACCTTCACTAAGACGTTTTTATTCAGGGGTGTTCTCATAACAGCTACCATCTAGATTCATACCATCGACATCACTTCTGCAGGCATCCATACTGTACATTTCACTTTTGGAGGGAATGACATGAGGAAACATTTCCCTCATGCAATATTACTTTCCACTTCTGTGTCACCATTTAGCTGGACCTCCCTACCCTGGGAAACCATTTGTTTATTGTCTGACACCAGGCCCCAAAAATGAGATAATCCAGCGTTGTTTGAACACCAATGCTGACCTGTGATACATCAATGTTACGTTTTCTTGGTTACATCTGACTTATTATGTATTACACTGCTGATTGCTTCACACTTGTTCATGAAACCGAACCCAGTTTTTAATGCCGTGACTTTAACACCACATTTTTCTGAGCGACACAGAAACCCTGCAGATTCAATATCTTTGTCATTCTGTGTCATACTCACACAAAGTTTAACCACTCATTGCAAGCATCACACTCCCCCTTTGTTTTTTTGTCTGTTGGGTGATTTACAGATGCATTACAGCTTCTGTTTCTGTTTTCAAAACAAGAGAGGGAGGGGCGAGCTGACGCTGGAGGAGAACCAACATCTTCAACATGATTGCAAAGAGCATGGGTGAGCTGAAGGAAATGATTAGATTTAATACAGCTGGAATCGAAGGTCTTAAAAAGTCCGTGGATTGTGTGTTTAAAGAGGTTGAGGACTTTAACGGAGTACAAGTTCTTAAACAAGTAAATACTGAACAAGAAACGCAGATTAAAGACCTTTAACTGAGAGTGATCGATGCAGACAGATACCGTCGACGGTGGAATTTAAAATGACTTGGAGTTAAGGAGGAACGCGATGAGGACATCGTTGCTACAGTGAAGGGTATCTGTTAAAGGACCCTGCCGGACCAGGAGGATGTGATATCGGCCATTGATACTGTTCACAGGCTCGGGAGAGCGTACGTGTCTGGGCAAGTGCGCCCCAGAACGATTATAATACAGTTCACCAGGAGGACGGCGAGGGACATGCTGTGGCGGGCGGCGAGGGGGAACGAGTATTTGAATGAGAACAAACTGAGGTTTGCAGAGGACCTGTTCGCCACGGGAAGGAGTCCCAGTGACTGTGCTCAGTTAATGATTATGTTTGATTAAATTTATTATAGCAGCATTTACTAGTGTTTACTTAGTGTTGGTTTGGAATGTTATAGGCCTGGTTTTTGAAAATCTCAATAGGTTAGATAATCTTAGAGTTATTTGCTTTTGTGCATGTCTTTTTATTTTTTTTATTGGTGCCAGAGGTATTTGAAGTGTGATTTTTTGCTTTTGTAAAAAATGAGTGAAGATTTTTATTTTATACAGGAGGACTGATTTCCTTTATTTTTTATAATTGATTTATTCTTGGATGGTGTGGAAAAGGATAAGAAAGATAATAACATGCACATAAGAAATCCTGGTAAACCCCATTTTATCCCTTTCTTGTTTATCTTCTTGGAATGCAATGTTTGAAAAAATAATTTGGAAATTAGTTTTGACAACTCCTGATAGATATTGTATTACAAAAAAGTTTAAAGAGATATTGTTTAAAATTGTTCATAAGCTTTATCCAGCTAAAAAAGCACTTTCTACATTTAAGCATGAACAGGAAGATTTGTGTTCTTTTTTGTGTGAAGTTATTTGGACAGACATCCAACGTTTTATTTGTATTTAAATTGCATTTAAATGTGTTTTTTAGATTGAAGTCTTCTGATATTTTGTTGTACTGAGAAAATGTTAAAAAGCATTTCTTTATAGCAAATTAGTCATTCTGGGAAAAGTTAACAGTAATACATTAAAATGGTCCAATAATACTTCCTTTTTTAGAATTTTAAATGTTAACAAGTTTAAGTTAACATTTGATATATGTAAAAAAATAATTTGGTTATATAATTTCCTTCATTATCTCTGGCAGTTAATTGTTTTTTTCCTGATTGTCTTTTTTCTCTTGTACTGGTTTCTGCTCCTCTAGTTGTATTTGTAAATTCTTTATATATTTAATAAAAAAACTGCTGTGAGTGATGGAGGGCTCTGTCTTCTTGTTTGTCTGTCTTCCTTTCACTGTGCGACCTGGGCAGTCTGACTTCCGGGTAAGGTGGCCTCATGGGTCCTAACCCGAATCCCACATCAACGCTGAGCTGTGCATGTGCACATCTTTCGGTATACCATTTTTACAGTTAAAAGGGGTCAAATGTTTTGTTTTCTAGTCTTTTTTTGTACATTTTGTAAATTATATTGTTAAAAAAATGTTAAAAAAATGGGTGGATTGTTATGGTAGGAAATGGTTATAAGTTTATATATACATTTAAATTATGAAAGGTGAGATATGCAGCTCAATAACTTTAATGTAACAACGGTAGGGTCCAAGGGGGCAGGTCCATACTGTACCTAGTAAGGAGGCTCCTTCAGTTAGCCAGAAGGGAGTTAGTTGGTAGAACCTATGTGTGGTGAGATTCCTGGTTTATAACTCTCGGAGGAAGTGTTTGTGTATTGTTTTCATCATTTTGTTCTATTTTGTTGTTTTTTACACTATACATAATTGTTTTGTTAGTTTGTGGGGAGCGCTGTCCAAATAAACCACAACGTTTGCACATAAATGCTGCTCTGGCTGAGCCATCATTCTATTTTAAAATAATTAACTTGGGCACCCCCCCAGCCCTCCCTGTGACACTCCTGTTACAAACAGTTTTCACCTATAAAATATCTCCAGACTCACCTTCAAAATAAGATTGTGAATAATTAACAATATCATGGTGTTGAGGAGGTGCTTTCTTACACTATCTTTAATCAACGTGTTTATGTAACTAAATTTTGAGTGCTGCTTTCTATTTCTGTTGCATGACCTTGCATCAGATATAAAAACCAGAGCAGCAATCACCCAAGACTATTTAAGTAACATCACTCTACTCTATGTGCTGGTTAGTGGCTGTGTATAATTTATTTCCACTGAAGAACAAGAAACAAAAAATGTGCTCCACACAATTTTACCATTAACAAACTGGTATGAAAAATTCAATTTGAGATGTGATCACTGCAACAAGATGTACTTTTTGTGAACCCACATGAAAGAGAACTGATTTAAAAATGTTCACAAAATATTGTTGTTCTTTTAATGTTACTTTATTTTACTTCCAACACACGTTTCTAGAAGCCTGAGTGAAAACATGCAGCATTTCCACATGAAAAATACTGCAAACTGGGTTTTCAGAACTGTCATTTCATAAGTGCATTTACAGTAAAGGGTTTACTGATCCCTATTTCTACATTTTGACTCTCAAACCCCTCAGAATATTTTTTAAGAGCAGTTCTTGAGTCCCGCATGACCTCAAATAGTGCAGTGCCAGCAAATATACTAGAGCCCATTGGGTACAATGGCCCCAGTGTGACATTCCCAAGACTACCAGAAGAGTGTTCCAGTGACTGTAGGCAGAGCAATATCACCAATTTAGGTTCTGTTCTGTTTCATATTGTATTGTTTCTTCTGCTGACTGTAGCATTGTGCAACACACATGGCTGAAGTAACATATTGACAACCAAGCCTCTCACAAGCTACGCTCAAGAGCCCATGGAATTTCCATGTTAGGTGGTACTGTAAGATCTCCCTTACCTAAACGTTGTGTTTTCTTTCTTCTCTTTTCAGAATGGAATAAACAATATTACTTGTTCCTTTGCAGCCTATGCATGCTCATGCAGCTACAACCCTAAGCTGAACAGTAAGCAGGTGTTTAAGGAAAGCCCTAGAGCTACTGAGCGCTTGCTTGAGGAGCTTTCCTCTGGTGAGACTGAGCACAGGCAGACAGAAGTGTAAATATTGTTGCTCTGTACTTAGTGTCGATGTTCAAATGTACACTTCTGTTTCAGATATCTGGACTGTTGCTTGACAGCTCTTGAACCCATCAGTATTTATTACCTTGATTCATGGAAATGCAGGTTTCCTCCAAAAAACTATCATCCTTCTTTTATCTGATTTCAGTTTTGAAACCGGATCATTCCCCTCTTAACCTGGTATAAAGTTCTGGAATTAACTGGCACGTTCTACATTAATTAGCATGTTGATTTCGGCACAAAATCTAAAAAAGGGAACTGCAGGTGACTTTGATAGAGAACAATGCTGAGTTTGTGTTCTATCCTGTCATAGTGAAGCTACTATTTTGTTCGATCCAGTTTTTGTAGTCTGAGGGGGGGTGATAAAGAAGCAATCAGCCCTGGCTCATCTCTTCTCGTTACTGTTTTCTGGGCCGACGTGGCTCTCACAGCCCATGACCTTAGTCATTAAGAGAATGAACATGAGCTCTTCACAACCAGCACTGTGGAGAAAAACAGAAAGTATGGGAATAGCAGTTTTGCTCTCGCCACCCAAGAGCCTCGTGTTACAATGAAGTTTCAACTTCAGAGTGCCCCCAAGCTCAGATACAGCGACCCTTTCACTTTCAAAATGAGGCTGTGTATATTTATTGATATCATGGCTCTGGGGAGATAAGATAAGAGTTCTTTAAGCAGGTCATTAAACTAAGCATATCATATCTTCAATGAGTGGCATTCTGAAAATGAACCTAGCGAAGTCTGCAACCATAGAAATATATTTGCACTTCCTGGGATCGTGGTCTTATTAACTACAACTGGCAAAGCAAAATATCTGTCGAGGGGCCTGTTCACACCAGCTCAGGCGGTCAGAGACTTGATGACAGATCTGGAATAGTAGGATGGCTGTGATGCCAGATTCTAGATTATAGATCGTTGAATGAACTATTGAAGTCACTTTTAAAATTAAAATGTGTGTGGCCTATTAGAGCTTCAGTACTGTCAAAGCCAAAGATAAAATCAACATTGTGCTGCTCAAACACCACAAGCTTCCTATCTATTACAACTGCACGCATAAGAAATGCCTGTGAAACTAACTGCCCATAAAGGGGCCTAAGAAATTCAGCACTCCAGTCCTTCTTTGGTATTTCCTCTTGGAGCAAGTAGAGTGATAATAACCAGTGTCCAGGAGTGTTCACTCAGGGTATGGATTGTTACCCTGCTGATATGAATCTGCTTTTAACTGATTTCCAGTTTGAAAGTGGATTATGTTTTTCTTAATATGGGATAAAGTTCAGGAATTAACTTGCATTTTCTATAATAATTAGCATGTTGATTTTAGACCAAAATATGAAATGGTCTTTATTGAATGTTGTTTCTGCACTCTGTCTCGCTCTGCCTTGATCTGTTATTTTCCATGTTTTAGTCTCATCTTGCTTCCAGGCGATCCTGCACACTTCTGCTTCTGTTCCTGGCCCAGGTCCTGCTTACCTGGTGGTCTGTGCACTTTTGGTCATTTCCAGTCTAGTTCCTGATTGTCCTGTCCAGTCCTGCTGTGCTGCACAGTCACCTGCCTGGACCACTCCCACTGCTCCTGTCCATTAGTGCAGATCCGCCTCGGATTCTTCCATCATCGCTTGCCTCAGCTTCACATGTTTCCATGAGACCCCATCCTTTCAGGCACATCAACTCTTGCTCGCATTAATGCCTCTTTTCAATAAGCCAGTCTTTATCTCATGTATGAATCCTCTCCTTACTCAATAGGCTGCAGGATTTCTTCCACTTTGCCACAGTGTAACACATACAGCATTCCCAGCTGGAAGAGTCAGTCTGAGAACAGAACTCAGACAGCTCTCTGCAGAGTACATCTTTTACCTGGAATCAGTGAGTCATTTTCCTAAGTCCCCTGTTGTTGTCAACTAAGGCTGGCTTGTGACACATCTCAAGGGCACAGGGGATATTGGGAAATTGCAAGGATGAGGCGCTGCATATGTGTCACTCTGTCCTACTAACACATGGTCTTAAACCCCTCCTCTCAAGGACGCCCCAGCCCTTCCTAGTTTTATTCTTGATCCCCTGCACCTGCCTCCAGTTCTTGCCCCCCTCCTATAAAAGCCAGGCGTTCCTGCCAATCTGGGCTCAGCTTTGGAAGATGGACGCCCGGAAGCCCTCCTACCTGCAAGCCCAGGAGCGACTCAGCGGCATCAGCTTCACAACAGCGTCCTGACCTTCTGGGTCCTGGATTAGGGAGCATCCCCTTTTATTCCCCCGACCCTCCGCCAGATCTGGCTCCGGTTTTTAACTTTGTTCGTCTTTGTCAGGATGGATCACCCGGTCTTGGACTATCCCTGCTCATGGATTTGCCTCAGACTCCCTTGGACTGTTTGCCCTGGACACACCTCCTCTGAACACCAGCGCACTGTGGACACGCCCCCTGTTTTCCTTCCAGCCCCTTGCATGCCTTTTTCCCCGTGTTTTCCTCACTCCTCCCTGGATTGTGTTGTCTGCATAGGGTCCTGAAAGAACGCTTCATGACACTGCGCTGAATGAAATGAACTACACTGCCAGACTGGAGGTTCTGGGTCTCTTTAGATTGAAGGGAGTGTCCTACACTGATAGGCTGAAGGAACTGAGTCTCTTTAGTCTAAAGAGAGTGTCCTACACTTACAGATTGAAGGATCTGCTGGTCTTTGGGGTGAAAGACCAGCAATCTTGGTGTCTGCAGTATCAAGGAGGAGATTCGAAGTAGCATTTTAGTGGATTATTCCAGAGATGATTTTACAGCAGAGCAACAGACATTGAGAGTATGCTGAGTGGTGTGCTGCTCATTGTAGTGTGGAGCCAAGGATATTGGTGTGAAGCCTATACTGTGTTGAGCCAACTGTACTGGTGCATTCAAGTATGTGGACACTATGACATTATGTGTTGTGACACAGCAGAGTACAATTTTTTCCTAAAAACTTCACCGGTAACACATAGAAGGAGCCCATTTTCAAATTTTCATAAAGTCTAGAGGTGATACTGGTTTGGAGCCAGGGTACTGTCTGTCTATGTACAAAATCTATTGTATAAGAGTTTGAGGAAGAGTTTAGTGAAAGGATGGGGAACATAGTGATGTTAGGGATTCGGTACGAGGGACCGAACCAGTGAGTGAACCCACTTGCAGGAGCGAACAAAGCCAAGCCGTAATCCGAAAGCAAGCCGTAATCGTAGGAACGAGCCAAGAGTCCAGGGGAAGCCAGATATCCGAAAGGGAACGAGTACCGAAGCCGAAGCGTGATCCGAAGTCGTAGACGGTAGAGCAATCCGATAATCCAGGGGTAGCCAGTGATCCGAAACAGAGCGAAAGTAACCGAGCCAAGCCGAGATCCGAAAAGCCGAAGTCCAAAGGAAAAATCCGCAAACCGAAAGTCAAGACGAACACAGAGTAGAAGTAGGAGTAGCGCAACCGGGAAGCTCGAAAGGGAAAACCAATACTGAGCAACGAGGTAGGGAAAGACAGGTGTTTAAGTAGGATGAGACGGGGGTGTGGTGGTGAATGGGAAAACTGATAGGTGAACTGATGGATAGGGGCTACGCCTACTTCTGCCTCCTCCGTTACCGGGAGGCAGGGATCGTAACAAGTGAAGTCTGAACAAAACACATTTCCTCCTTTAAAAATGTCAAAAGTAGCTAGTGTGATGATTCACAAGATTGTGGGTGAGTGCTGTAATCTAACCTTTGTTCTAGGACCTAAAATACAAAGTTAGCTTGAAAATAGCACCACAAAAGTGGAAGATTGCACTGTTGATTCTATTAGTTTCCAGCATTATGGTGATTTTAGACATTGGTTATCCCAAATAGATTAAAGCTCTAAAAGGATGACACTATTACTGTTACATGTTCAATTTGGGGTACCACAGGGATCAGTGCTGGGACCAATATTGTTCTCTTTCTACATGTTGCGCTAGATAGGATAATACTGCAGAAGTTTTTCAAACTATGCAGTCTAGTGTCTTGAAGTAGGCTTTGTGCTCAAACATATATAAAGAATGCTGCCTGTCCTTGGTCAGTAAGATAAGGGGCATGTATTTGGTAAGCTGGCTGTACGCCCAGAATATGAAAAGAACTAACTGTTGTCTAGTTTGCAACTTAGATATAATTCATTGGCATGTGTTGCTGTTTTATCATTTGTTTAGAATATGTCATAGTAACTCTTTGTGTTTTAAGGTATAAAGGACCATTTTCAGCTACTTATTTTTTAAGTCTGGTGGTCGCAAGCCGGACTCCCATATGCATATGAATAAAGGGACTTCTGCTTCACAGACACCTGAACTTTGTCATTTGTTTGACACTGCAATTTGGCGCTGCGGAACAGGGTACTCCCAGCTGAGGGAACTCTGACAGAGATGTGGAGAGGAAAAGCTAGGCGGCCGCTTCTAAAAAGAGGTAAGGACTCCTCTTTTCTAAAAAGTCCCTTATCCTCTTTATGTTGCTGTCGAGGGTTTTTCTGAAGCTGAAGCCAGTACAAGAATAGTGACTTCATGGTGTATGTGGTGGTAGACGTCTGATAAGTGTGCCGGCTGTTTTCCCAGTTGAAAGATACTGGAAGTGTTTTCCCAGTTGAAGGATACTGGATGTAGTCTCCCAGTTGAAAGATACTGGCAGAGGACGGTGGGGTCAAGATAGAGGAATTGCTGAGAAATAGCATTCTGCCCGGTTAGTGTGGTAAACCCAGTAAACCCAGGACTGATGCACCTGGTATTTGCTATACACTGTGGTCTCTTTAGTTGTTGTGGAGAAGCTGTGATCTCAGGGTGGTAACCTGAGCTGTATGTGTGGTGGAGCTGGGGACGGTAACTTGGTCAGTTAAAGCTAAAGGAAAAGAACTTGGTTCGTGTGATACTGTAATCAGCATAAAGGTTGCTGAACACGTGGGTGGTCGCAGAGGATAGATAATGGTCTGGCGTGAAGAAAAATTAGTAGAGGTGTCTGACTGGGTGTCAGAGAAAAAGAAATAAGATGAATGTGAAATGAAACTTAAAAAGAAATACGGACTGTCAGACGGAATATGGTCTAAACAGGAATGTAGAAAAGTGTATGAACAATGGGCTAAAAATAAGTAAACAGAGACAGGACTTATATTAGGGAAACATTTGAGAATTCGAAAGAATATCATAGCGAAAATGGAATGGGATAAGACAGAAAAGCTAAAAGCTTTGGCAGAACAAAATGAAGTTATATATACTGAAAAAGAAAAGGCAAAAGAAGAAATAGAACGCCTCAAGAACGAATTAGGGAAATGCAGTAATGTGAACGTAACACCTAGATCATATCCATATCTGAGACCTTTAAACGGCAAAAATGAGGTCTGGGACAGATATCCCGACTGGCCATATCCAGAAGGGGGGTCGGATTGGGAAGACATAACGTTTTTACAGGGAAAAGACAAGAGTCTCCAAGCCCAGTTAGGGTTATAAGCAGGGCTGAGAGATCTCCTAGTGAAAGATCAGAAGAAAAAGACGGGATATAGACTGATGGGCTAAAGAAGTGCCAAACCCTAAGTCAGGCATGCAGCAGACCTGGAGTGCACTTCAAGAATTAAAGAATACGTACGGGATTAGACCTATAGAAGCAGCAATAATTTTGAGTAGAGCCGGTGAAAGAAAGGCAGGGCAGTTAAAACAGGTGTGTGTAAGAGAGAACCTGGGAGAAGGGTGGGAATTAGTGTGGAGATTTTTGAAAGAACATTACCCACCGAAAACTGATTGGAAAAAAGTGACAGCATGTCAGCAGAAGGAAAGTGAGGATGTTTCAGATTTTACTGAAAGGTTTATAACTCTATGGATAGAATACTCGGGGTCAGCAGATGAAAAAGAAGTGAATGAAGATACTTACACAGTAATAAAACAAATCGACTTGAGTGGGTTAAAACCTGATGTTGCCAAGCATGTGCAGCTACGTTCTCCTGACATTACGGAGAGCGGAGACAGATTTGATTTAATAACTCGCGAAGCTTGGAAGATAGAGCAAAGCATGTATGCTAAAGTGCGAGCACTGCAAATGGGAGATACAGAAACTCCCAAAGAGGAGAAAAAGGAACAGCCAGCGTGTCACTATTGTAAGAGACCGGGCCATTTTTATTAAGCCTGTAGACAATTGTTAAAAGCAAAAAGACAGAGTGACAGAAGGGGAAGGGGTCCCCCTCATAACCTTGCTGACAGAGAGGGTCAGAAGGGGCTGATATCTCAATTAAAGAACATGTCAGAAGCTGAAATGAGAGCCTTGCGTGAAATAATAGATTTAAACTAGGAAACCTCTTTATAGCCTCCCTAAGTTTATCTCAGGATTTAAATAAAAGAGAGATAGACAGTGTGCAGTAAATGGTCTCCAGGTTCCCCTATTGAGGGATACAGGAGCACAGTTGTCCTGTTTTTAGAATAAAACAGCAAAAAGATGTGATATAACGTTTTCTAACGGGTAACAGGAGGCTAAAGGAGAGATAGGGAGAGAGGGGCAAGGGTTGTGTTTAAAGCAGATACAAGCTGTCACAGCATGCTTGGGAAAAGATGTACAGTTTCAACTACTGATGTGGGTGGGGGACACCTCAGACCTACTGGGCTGGGATGCCCTGCAGCATTTATAAGGAATTACTGTATGAAATAGCATTTATGTGCACTACCTCAATAGAGCTATCTGTTATTGTGATTGTTTTACCTAATGAGGGAATCCATAAGGCCTGCCTACTCCAAGTATTAGATCTTCAGACGGGAAAAAAGGAGTATAAAACCAACTACATGATAAAGCCAGGGTGAATGCCTTCTCAGAACAAGCTCGCCTGATGACGAACTGGCTAAAGGGAGGTAGTGCAGTCTAAAGACAAAATTGCCTTGACCCCTGCAGCAGAAACCGTTTTTGATGTTTTGAAACAAGCTCTCTTGCAGGCACTGGCCCTGGACTGGACTCCCTCAGACGCATCATCTGTATGTAATCTGTCTGTAAGTGAAAGAAATGGGTTGGGAGCTGTTGTGCTGGTGCAGGAGCATGGAGATAGGCATCGTCTGGTGGGTTATTGTTATTCAGGACCCCTTGATGCCGTGGCCAAGGGGCTGTGTTTATGTGTTGTGCAGGCCACCTGCCTGGCTGTATAAACTGTGAATAATCTGGTGTAGAACCAGCAGACCGAATGAAAAGGAGGAATAGGGACTCCAGTCAAGAATGCTGGGTTTGTCTCTGCACTGTTAGAAGCTTTGCAGCTGCTGACTGAAGTAGCTGTGGTAAAGTGTAAATCACATAATAAAGAAATGTTTCCAGTAACTCGAGGGAACAACTTTGCAGATGCAGCTGTCAGGTGAGCAGTCCTGGTAGAGCAGGAGTCTGAGACCTCTGTGAAACCTCTGTTGGTGAAAGGGACAGCTACAGGACAGTCAGGCTGAGGCCTCTAAAGCAGAGAAAAGGACATGGTTAGAAAAGAGTGTGGGGCTGCATGATGAGTGGGTGTGGTGCTGCCAGCACACTGGACGCCCTGCATGCCCTCACAGCCTATTGCCCTTTGTAGCCCGACAAAGGCACTCTGTCGGACACCCGGGTGTGAGTCAAAAGGTGTGCCGTTTACCCAAACTGGGTGGGGACCGGGTCTGAAGCAGTAGCCACTTCTGTGGTACCTCGATGTGACGCTTATCAAAGGAACTCAACAATAGTTCAGGTGCGGGTGCAACAGCTCAAAAGGCCTGAGGAACCTTTCATGCTCTGGCAAATTGACAATTGGAAAGGGAAACCTGGGCTCTTATAATCTGTTTTCCCGGTGGGCACTGCCCTGCCACTTGTATTATGATGAAGGGACGCACTTCACAGGGAAAGTGTGTCAGGCTGTGGCTGCACTGTTCAGGGTGAGATGGACTGAGATCACCCTCAGTCTGCTGGAACAGTGGAACTTAGGAACAGAACTCTGAAAGATCGACGAAACGTCAGACTGAAGGAAGACCGTGGGTAGATGTCCTGCTGTCCTGTGTAGCCTGCGGGCTGGATCAAACAGAACTGTGTAACAGAGCCTGTTTGATATCATCACGGGCCAACCAACGAAATCTGGCTAATGGATCATTGAATTTGCTATCTCATTCTCTCTTGTAGTATTGTAGGTTGTTAATCGAAGTGGTGCACGGGGCTGGTGAACAGGTGCTGGACGCTTGGAGACCTCCAGTAGAGGGAAGACACGACCTGATACCTGGCGAGTGGGTGTGGTGAGGAAGATATACCCTGCCAGATGTTGCAACCCTGCTGGGAAGGACCATATGAAGTGCAACTGACTACCGACTCTGCCATCTGAGTGACAGGATGAGATCGCTGGATCTACGCGTCGCACTGCCACCGAGCCACTGCACCAGAGACTGAGTGAACATTAATTATTATATTGTCACTGTTTCTGTGTTTGTTGGGCTTCCTGAGGGGGCCCGACAGTGTGCCTGTTAAGTGTAAGGAGCTTTACTTTGATAAATGGGGATATGGAATCAATACTTCATCAGTCAGCCACAGATAATAATCAGAGCTCATGTTGGGTTTGTATTGCTATAAAAGATGCTCATGGGAGTAATCCCCTTTGATAAGGGTGATTATTTAGGTTTATTGGCATGGGTAAATAGTTCTGCTTTTAGTCTGAGTGTAACTCAGATGTATTAGAATGGAACTAACTGTATGCTCCTCGCTATAATCACAGTTCTAGACCATCCTCTATTAAGGTGATAAACAGCTGTTTAGGCGAGCGAAGACTAAGCAGTACTTGTATTCCAGACGATTCTGAGCACATTAATGACTTAGCACAGCACATTTATGATGAAGAACAATAAAAATATATCATAATTATAATCCAGATGACTGGGGCATTGGTGCGTGGCTACAGTCTGTGCTAGGAACATGGAGAGGGTCTCTGGTTCAATATATATTTGTGGGTCTGGTATTATTCGTTATGATCATATTGTTGTAACGAACAGTTTTTTCTGGACCCTATGCGGACGACACAATCCGACGGAGTGGGGAAACACTGGGGAAACGTCATGCAGGAATACGGGGCTGAAGACAGGGGGGCGTGTCCAAGGTGCGCTCGTGCACGGGGGAGGTGCGGCCGAGGCGAACAATCCAAAAGAGTAATCCTTAGAGAGTACCCAAAACAGAAAGGTAAGTCCAAAACCAGGAGATCCATCAAAACGCGGAATTAAAACACGAAGGCCGGGCCGGAACCGGCGGACAGGGAACGGGAACGGGAACCGAGGTTAAAACCTTAACGGGACTTCCAGGTCCCGGACTCGCACGATACGGAAATCAGATGCAGAGCCCGGATGAGCGTCAGCGCCTGGCTTTTAAGGTGGGCTGGGAATAGGAAACAGGTGCACAGAATAAAGTCTTAAGTGAAAGGGCTGGAGCACCCTTAAGGAGGGGGAACTATAATCGTGACAATTGTTAATATCCTGCTTGAAAAACACGTGGACTAAAGCTGCTGCTTCTTTGCTAATTGTACGCCCTGACGGGATCACGAAGGTCAAAAATGATTTCCTGGGAAAGGTTTCTACATCTCTTATCTAGTGGTAGAACCTGATTGGTAGAACAATATGGTTCAAAGGGGGGAATGAAGAAGATAAGAGAATTGCCCGGGAAGTGAGATAAAAATATAAGTTCTTGTTTTTGTAGTTTTTTTCAAACTATGCAGTCTAGTGTCTTGAAGTAGGCTTTGTGCTCAAGTATATATAAAGATGCTGCCTGTCCTTGGTCAGTAAGATAAGGGCATGTATTTGGTAAGCTGGCTGTACGCCCAGAATATGAAAAGAACTAACTGTTGTCTAGTCTGCAACTTAGATATAATTCATTGGCAGGTGTTGCCGTCTTATCATTTGTTTAGAATGTGTCATTGTAACTCTTTTTGTTTTAAGGTATGAAGGACCATCTTCAGCTACTTATTTTTTAAGTCTGGTGGTTGCAAGCCGGACTTCCATACGCATATGAATAAAGAGACTTCTGCTTCACAGACACCTGCACTTTGTCATTTGTTTGACACTGCAATACGAAAACAAAATATTAACTTTCATTCATATGCTGATGACACTGAAATATACATTTCGTTTACACCTAACGACAACTCGTCTATTATCACTTTATTTAATTAAATAAATTATTTAATGAAGTAAAGACTTGAATGTGTGAAAAATGTGTGTTACTCAACTCTGATAAAACTGAGGTTCTGTTGTTTGGAGGCTACAATACTGATCGGACTGCTATAACTTCAGCACTTAACTCAAAATTTGCCTCAAAGACTCTTGTTTAACTCTCATGTTAAAACAGAATCAGAAACATGCTTCCTACAGTTAAGAAATATTGAAAAAGAAAGACAGTTTCTCTGCGCTCAAGACAGAGAAATTAATACATGCTCTTGTAAACAGCAGGTTAGACTACTGCAATGCCCTACTATCAGGGAGGGAGCACCCACCACTCTTTCAACACCTTACAGCGAATTCAGAATGCAGCAGCAAAAATTGTTATTAGGAGCAGAAAATACGACCATATAACCCCCATACTTAGCTCTCTTCATTGGCTTCCTGTCAGGTACAGGGCGGACTTCAAAATCCTTCTACTTACAAGGCTCTCAGAGGTCAGGCACCTGTCTATCTAATGGAACTGATTAATGTTGACCATCCAAGTCGCCTGCTTAGATCACAGAAGGTCTTCTGCAGGTCTTCTTCATATTCCACACATTAATAAAAAAACAGTTGGCAGTAAAGCCTTTAGTTACAGGGCCCCTAGCTTATGGAACAGTCTCCCACCCCATGTTCAGGATGCCGAGTCAATCTCAGTGTTCAGATCTAGACTGAAGACCCATTACTTCAGCCTACTCACACCTTACATCATAGCCTGCTGCCACCATGGCTGCTGGTGCTGCTGTACATGCTATTGTGTGTTGCTGTGTTGGCCCACCAGGTAGATACATTTGTTCTGACCAAACTATCCTACTCTCCTCCTAACATGTCCAGATGGTGCCCGGGCTGGGTACCATCTGAGTTGGATGCTGCATCACTGCCGTGTATCCAAGAGGGACATTATGGATATAGCTATCGTTTAGGAGGAATTTACTGGTCTTCAGAGATCTGCATAGAGTACTAACACACAGTAGACATGATGGATGGATGGATTAATACCCTCATCGTTTCCTTTTTTTTAATTATTAATTGACTTTGGACCCCTAGAGTTTTTTTTCTCCTTATTAAGGAGTTTTTGGTTCCTCTCCTCCCTTGTCTTCTGGTCTTCTGTTCTGTATTAACAAATCGCATTTTTAAGCGCCTTGGGGCAAACCTTGTTGTGAAAGGCGCGATATAAAAATAAATTGAAATGAATTTTTTGAATGAGTGACGAAAGAGGTATGTAAACTCTGCTGAGGCCACTAAATGAGGACCTCGGTTTATCATCCGCAGGCAAAGGTAGCATTTTAATAAACATTAAAAGGTTAAGCTGTTACTGTTACTGATTTTTCTGTCTGCTTTCAACGAGGTCCCTCAGTTACCTACAGATTTATTTTCTTATGAGCTATTGTATTTTGGGACATCTTTTAGTTCTGCTCAATATTTCAAAAGATTTGTGAGAACAACAGCTCTAATTAAACATGAAACAGATGAGAGAATGTGAGAAAAAGAACAAAGGAGAACTTTCATAATCATCAGGCTACTTTATGACAGCTTCAATCTCTCAACTCTTTGTCAACCAAGAAAGTCTTCATTACATATCATATATATTGAGGTGAGAAAATAAGTACAACCCCTTAAGATTTAATGGTTTACCCTTTTTAGACATATTTGCAGAGTAACTGGCAGATTTGTGTTTTGCCTTTACGAGCAAATTATTTGGATTTTCTTGAACATGCAACAGCACAATGATCCAAAACACACAAGCCAATGACATCATGGCTCAAAAAGGAGAAATGTTTTAATGGTCAAATCAAAGCCCAAACCTAAACCACATAAAGATGGCCAGACCGAAAGAGAACTGTCCATATGAGCTCTCAAACGTTACAGAGCTAGAGTGGTTCTAGGCGATGTGAAGAAATGTTTAATTAATGCTATTGCAGCTCGAGTGTGCCACTCAAGTCACTGCATCAAAAGGTGTACTTACAGCATACTGTATTTTCACACAAACACATTGAATGCTGCTGACTTTTTAAATAAATAATAACGAAGTAGAATTTTTGTGTGTTGTATGTCAAATGAGGGTAGGTTTATCTACTATTTTAAGTAAATGTCAAAACAAAAATATAATATTCCTTCTCTTTTGTGGGATTCAACTTGAAATACTTTATCACTCAGTAGGCTGCAACTCCCTACTACCTTTTCTGCTTTTCCACAAAGCTCCAGTCCAAGCCAGTCTAGGTTCTAGTGTTACCACCTGTTCGGTAATATGAATGAGGACCCTATGCATCAGTGGGGAGGAGAGCAGAGTGATGAAGCCAATTCATAGATGGGGATTATAAGGGTGGCCTGATTGGTAAAGGCCAAAAGGAAGTTTAGCCAGGACACCAGGATAACACCTACTCTTTTTTCAAGAAACACGCTGGGATTTTTAATGACCGCAGAGAGTTGTGACCAATGTTCCCGCTAAGTTGTGCGCACACACAAAGGTTATAAAATTGGCGCACAGAGGAATTTGAATTGCGGACAAAAAATCCAATTCCAAAAAAATATGATAATAATAAAACAAAAACGGTGGCCATCAATTGAAAATTGCAAAACTGAGACTGGCTGCGAGAGGCCTAACTTGGCTGTGTGCATTATTCTTGCTACTCGATGTAGTTTGTTTTCACTGGGACATATTTGTGCACACAGGTCATCAAGAATTAGAGGGAACATTGACATTGTGACCTCAGTTTCACGTCTCACCAGCCCCTAATACCTCTTCCACCAGCAACCTTAACTTTCCCAGGAGTACTGACCTGGCTCACTCCTGCTGAGCTTCAGTGGGCTGTCAGTTGTGTGTATATTGCAGGGTGATATAGCTGCTGGCTTAAGCCAGCTTTGAATCAATTACATATGTAACTGGAAGCTTTGAGAAGTGAAAGAGTTAAGGCTGATACCATTTGGATACCAGCTGTAGGACAGATGGGGAAGGAACCCATTTCTGTAGCGGCCTAGGCCTGTGCATGGGACAAAATAGGGATGAACAAATGCAGACTGACTCCATGCACCCTTGTCAGCAAGGCGGAGTAGGACTCAGTGACTGCAAAAGAAGCATTAGGGTGAAGGGAAAGACTGTAGGTGCAGAAGGCTGGATGTTGAACCAGAAACAGGAAGAGAGAAGACGTAAGGGAAGAAAATGGAGCAAGAGAGAGTAGAAAAAGAGAGAGAAGGGAGGAATAGTTGCCATCGTTGCTGGGAGATTCTTGAGGTTTGATGACATCAGGAGGCCTGAAAGAAAAACACAGATCTGCTGTCTTTTGAGTGAAGCATTAAGGCTGAAGAGACAAGAACAACGTTTGTACTGGACAACGGCCAGCAACACTTAACGTGAGATATAAATCTGACAAGGACAAATATACAAATATTTGTTCTCTATAAACAACACAATCTACTGTACAGTATGTGTAAGGTGATGAGATGTGGGGCACAGCTGGTGGTTAGACCCTCGCTGCCAGTCTGCTGCACTCCTGACAATCCTGTGTGAGGTTCTCCTGACTGGGCACAATCAACTGTGAAACTACCAGATCTGTGAAGGACCTCCTAGACTTCACCTAGACTTCACCACAGCAGGCTGTAACTGTGGTGGACTGTGATATCAGGAAGTCGAGCAATGCATCTTTCTCATCCTTTTTCCCTCCAGTCCTCCTTACCCTACAATTTTCTTTGTATTTATTTTGTGTTCTACCACCCTTGGATGATTTTCCTTTGTTAAGGTTCCAGTGATAAACTAGGAAGTGAATCTCCCTGTTTGTAACGCCTCTTGTCTACAGCCAGGATTTCTAAATTAGGGCTTGCAGTGAGGATGATAATGACAATCCTCATTAAATCCTCATTAAAACTTTACGTCCGACTGTAAAGCAATGGTTGAATAAGACATATCTCATTGTTTTATCATTGTTATATCTCAACTGTGGTTGCCATAATCCTGGATTAACTCATGAGAATCTTGTTCAAAAGATCATCAAATTGTGACATTAAAGAATCTGATTATCATAACCCATTTATGTATCCGGGTAGCTTTCAATTATTTTAATGCACTCCCCTCTGAGAAGGATAGATGGAGAAAAACAATGACGGAAAAACTGTCAGGAAAACAATTAAAGGAAAATTAAGAATATCAATGCTAATGCCATCCAGCCGCCAATGAAAACTGACAACGCTTAGATTAGCAAATACATTATCATTCCAACTTGCAAAAGTTGGTTATAAACTGTAATTGTCACGCCCAGTACACCTAGAGGGCGCTCTACTTCTCTCCTGTTCCTAGTTCCCTGTGATTATTCATGTCTTTCTGGTGTGTCTTGTTGTGTAGCCAATTGACTTCCTGCTTCTGCTCTGCTCCTTCACTCTGCACTGAGGTTCAGATGTCCTGAAACACTCAGCTGCCCTGAGACCCGCTTAGCACCAGGTCGCCCCACGTCCGCTACCTGAGGGCATAGGTTTCTATACGGCATTCCCTGAGCAGCTGAGCCCGGGCTAACCCCTGTCTGGCCGCTACGCATAGGGTCTTGATCACTCTCCTGCCATTCCACGGTTCATCCCCGCGAGCGTTTTTTTTTTCCTTTTTGTTTCCTGGCTTTTGGATTTTCTTTTCTTTACTCCTGGTTCTGGGCTTCCATGCTCCCTGCTCTTCCCTGTCCGTTGTGGGTTATTTCTTTCACGTGTTGTTTGTTTCCCTGTTCCTTCAAGGTTTCTATCCGTTGCGTGTTTTACCTCTGTCCCTGGCTCCCACGCCCTCTGGTCTCCCTGGCTCTGGGCTCTCATGCCCCCCGGTCTCCCTGGCTCTGGGCTCCCATGTCCTCTGGTCTGGGCTTCCATGCCCTTATGTGTTATTTGTTCTCCTGTTCCATCAGGGTTTATTTTCATTGTTGAGATTTTTTGCTTGTTTGGTCTGGTTTTTTGTCTCGCTCCTCCGGAGCCCAGTCCGGCCCCCCATTCCTCTACTCAATAAAGGTGTTTTACCCCGGAGGAGGGGGTAGCTCTCAGCCGTGGGCTCCCAGAGGTTTCCTTTCAGTTAAATGAGGTTTTTCCTCCCCCCAGTGCTTTGCAGCTCTTTTTTTGGGCATCAGGAGCCGCCCTTGAAGGGGGGGCGGTGTTTTGTCACACACAGTACACCCAGAGGGCACTCTACTGATGTAATTAGTGGTGTAGATGTAGGGTGTAAATGTGATCAGGTGTGCGGTGATCTGGTAAGAAGCCAATCTGACTCTTGCTCAGGACATTGTGTTCAGCAAGGAAGACCAGTATTCGTGTATTTAGGATACTGCAGAATACCTTCCCCAGGTTACTGTTCACACAGATGTCCGGTAGTTGTTGGGATCGAGTTGATCTCCACTCTTATAGATGGGCGTGATCAGTCCTTGGTTCCAGGCCTCGGGGAAACATCCAGCTGTCATAATGAGATTGAGGAGTTTGAGCAGGGCTTGTTGCAGCTTCGAGCTGCTGTGTCTCAGCATCTCATTTATGACTCCATCATGGCCACAGGCTTTGCGTGGTCTGAGGGCCTGGAGTTTGTCCAAGAGCTTCTTCTCATTGATCAGGGATCTAAGGGGTTTTGATTGCCTTTAATAGCCAATTCCTGATTCCTGAAGTCTGATTTATTTGTATTTGGGAGCATTAGGTACTGTCTTGGGATTATCTTCTGGAGCTGAATTGTGATGTAAACCCCCTAGAATAAAAGGATTAATCTGTAGTTTTGCCAAGCACAAACTGAAGGGCTCATGATTCTGAACACTTGAATTACTTGTACTAGTAACCTAAAGTGTGGGGCAACATTTATACTGTCTACTGTAAATACTTAACGGCTAATATAAGTGACTATTGAAGTATGTTTAAGAATCTGGATACAATGGGAAACTCTTGGCTTGTGTCAACATTACCAGGTCTCAGAGCATCAAAGCAAAGAGATATTTGCAGATATTCAGTCATCAAAGTAATCATGGAGTTTTCCTCAGAATGCCTTAGTTAATTGTGTTCTTGGTAAGCCACAGAGTGTCACCAGTAGCACTGCTTAAAAAACAAACAGGTGCAGAGAAAGGGAGAGAGACGAAAGACACAGAGCAGGACAGGAGAGGAAGACTGAAGGTGAGAGCTCCTTCTCCAGATCATCTGGAATGACTGTAAGAGGTGTTAATGTGACCAGTAGGGGGCGCTCATCCTCTGGTTTGTGTGGGCCCTAATGCCCCATTGCAGTAAGGGGACACTATACTGTAAATAAAGTGTTGTCTCATGATCCAAGTGGTTGTGGTGGAGGGGAGTCCCCGTTACCTGCAGAGTGCTTTGAGTGGAGTGTCGAGTGAAGTACAATGTAAGTGTAGGCAATTAGTTTTTATCTGTAATAATAATAAATGCCACAGAAACATACTGAAAGACTGCAGACACTTAAGTGAGCACACTGGTCATGTGCTTTTCTGGATAGGCTGCATTGTATTTGCCTACATTTCAGTTGGCTTCCCTCTCCCGAACATTATCTCAGAACTCTCCATCGTTGACATCAGCCTCTAAAGCATTAGTAGGTGCGATACTGATGACTCATTTCTACAGTATATAATTTAAACATGGGTTAGTGTATTGTTTGTTGGAGTTTGGTTAAATGTTACAATAAGTTTCACAGTGACATAGCCTTAAAATCATTACTGTAATATTAGTCATATGCTGCTATTTCATTCAAAACTTTCTCATGAGATCTAATGTTGGCTTAGTACAGTACTTAATTGCTTAATTGCAAGAGTGGTACTGTACTAATTTAGTCCTGTTCTTTAGGGTCCTCTAGAGGGCAGCAGATAGCACTTTGATTTCTTTGCAGTGGAGAGGATTTTCAGCAAGGAGCTGGGGACTGTCTTCAACCTAGCACAGCTCTTGTTGCTTTATTTGTGAAATATTGAAGCAGTAATTCATTGTTATATACATAATATATTCCACACTTTCAAAGCAAAACCAAGAAAAAGTAAATAATATAAAGAAACATGGAAAGATAAAGCCTTTACTATGGCAAACCTACATTGAATTAGGTAATCAGATTCCTAATAAGTCACTCAATTAGTTGGCTGGAAACTGTCTGGGTGCAATAATAGTGTTTCACATAATTTCAGAATAAATTCATCTGTCTCCGGTCCAGTGGCTGAGATTTGAGAGCATGTCTCTGTGTCCACAATACCCATCGCTCTACTAAGAGGCCTGAAAATAAAATCCCAAGTCACTCATGGGGCTTTTAACTCAGCACAAAGTAAACCTGCAGGCATGTGTCAAAATATCTTGCACTCTCTTACTAGCTGTGCTAAAACTCCCTAATGTTTCTGAGAACTTACAGCCTTTCTCACCATTTGACATGTGTGAGTACATGCAGGATGTGCAGACTACAGCCCTAAGTACAGACATAATAACCACAGAGAAACATGCCACACGATGTGCTTCCCTTTCTCTGAGAATGAAAGTGAAACAGGAGAGGTGTGTGACAGTTACAAGCCTACTGTCTACCTTTTAGTATTTTGTAGTTTACAATCATATTGAAAACCCTGCACTTGTCTAGTTTGAAATGTAATCTTCCATGTGCTCTCTCGGTTTTGATTTAATCTAAATCTTTTTCCATTTAATATGCTGCCTGTGGAGGATGTGCTAATTCTTCTTTGAACTGCACTTAATTTGCTAAGTGTACCAGAGTGCCTGGTAGGAAGACACCCTCTCTCTGATGTTTCAGACAGGATTAACAATGCAGCATTTAACTCCTATCAGCATTTGCTAAACATCCTCAGGATCCTCAACATTTAGAAATACATGATCAGTTATACCACAGCTGCTCTTTCTTAGGTCATCTCCCTGCATCTAAAAGCTTCAGGTCTCCAGCTCATGATCAGAGTCTTACTGTCCTGTCTCTACTAGTTCTCCTCATCGGCTGGGCTGGTGTGGGGTCAACAGATTGTGCTTCTTCTCATCATTGTTTTTATTAGAACTTTTCCTTCACATATTAATATCACTGTTATCAGGTTCAACAAGTGAGGATTGTGGAACTTTTACAGTGCAATTAACAGGGCTGACTGCAATACTAAACTCTGATCTATAGTGAAGGACATGGAGAAGTCAATCAAGTGTCTCAAGGTCACTCACCCATCTAGATGAGCACTCAGTGTCCCCCAGGTGTTTGATACCCTGTCACTCTGAGAGACCTGTGACAGCTTGGAGCTCTCACTGGTGTCTGTGCCAGCATACACACAGTTACACCGAGCTGGGACTGTCCTGCAGGACAGACACACTGCTGCGGTCTCCCAGCTCTTATATACAGTACAGATACATGTATACAGGAGACAGTCAGTGCAGATTAAGTCTGTATTGAGCTCCATACAGACAGTAACACAGAGCTGGGACTGTCCTGTAGGACATCCAGAGTCCTGTAAGCTTGCAGAATTTGTGACATGGAAGCAGAATGGAGAATGGAGCCTGGCCTTTATTTACCCTTACAGTAGGGCACTTGGGAACAGCAGTCATTTATACAGCAGAGCACTAAACTTACAGGAGAAGGTTTGCAAGAGGTATCTTGTTCAAAGGGTGCAGATATCAGATTATAAAGAGAGTTCCTCACCTGTTCAGAGTACAATTGTGTAGAGCATCATGTAGATATTGCAGAATTACTATCAGGGAAAATCTTGAAATTAAAGTAATTTGTGTCAGTCCACTTCGCATTAATATCTGACATTCCTCAGTAAAACCTGGACATTCTGGTACATTTCAATTTCTGACAACTGTATTCAAATTAGGATGGTTTTGAAATCATGGTCTCAGGGACCTTCTTGACTTTGCCTGTAGCAGACGAGGAAAGGAATTCCAGTATTCACAAGCAACAGGAACATTATTAAAGTGTAGCTCGGGGTGAGGAGTGTCAGTCTGTATTCACATCTTGATCTAGCTGTGGTTTAAAGACAGCACTGTGAAATATTTTGCAGGGCCCTTTTCTATTCAGGGGAACAGACTGTGTTCTGTCTTAGCTTGTGTCCTCCCTGAGCCCTGCTGTGACCTGTGTGGTTATGTCCTTGGTGCGACAGGTACGGACGTTTCTGAGCTGGCATGGCTATGTTTAGTCAGGGTCTCTAGGAGTCAGGGCTCTGATGGGAGTGTTTTTGAATTTTTCTGTGAATAGAGAAGTACGCTGCACAGGGTTAAAACAATGACATCATGTCAGACAGGAGGTCAGAGAAGAGAAGAGGCTGGCTGATGTTGATACAGCTATAGTTAGGCTCTGTCCTCACTCTGTATGGCTAGTTTCTGGAAATGTCCCTATGGCCATGTAGACACTCCTCTGGTCGACCAGTTAAGGCCAAAGTAAACAGCCATTCTTGACATACTGATTGCTTTAAACATCACATCTTCTAACCTGAGTGTGAGGAGGTGTGGGTTTTGACGTTACATCTGAACGGGAAGGCCAGGCGTTTCCCTGTATAAGACCTGTCAGACCACCATGAAGCAGGCTTGCATCCTGAGGTCTGGCTGCTTGTGCTCATAAATGACCAGCTCTGTACACGACACTTGTCCATACTGCCCCTTTGTGCTTGTTTCTCCCTTTCTCTTTTGTTCAGATGTGTTATTTGGTCCTAATGCTCACAGAAGGAAGCAGGAAGATCGTCTGCTGAAGCCTTTTCTTCTTTTCTTCTTTCCTTTCTGCACTGAGAAAGTTTGTTTCTCAGTTAGGTTGGTGTGTTGGACTGCAGTATATTGAGACAGAAAAGAGAAGGTTTTTGTTTTCTTTCTCTTTGAAAAAGGGGCAATAAAGGCCAGTGTTTCTTATATAAAACGTCCTTGTTTTTGTTTTATGTTTCAGCTTGTGTTATACCTGTGACATTATAACAGACCCAGGGCTGAGCCCATAACATGGTGATTTCCAAGAACAGTCAGATATACCCATTCATTTTACTCTGTCAATATAGCATAATTAAAAAATATATATTTTAACACTGAAATGTATTCAAGAAAATTCTACATTTTAGTAGTTATTACTTAAAAGGTAATGGGAATGCCCTATACGAATTTAGAACACAAATTGTGGCAAGCTGTAGTGATCTGTTCTTACTCATTGGCTATTTCTTTAAACTGTATTTAGACATTTTTGCCATTTGTAGAAAATGAGAAAGCCACTTTTAGTGCTTCTTATTGTATATCTGTGTGACAGTTTTCAATCACATGTTCTCAGTCCCCTTGTGTGTAATCAGTTACTTGTGAAAATGAGTCCACAAAAATACACCCTCTCCCCTGGTTAAGTAAGGGTTCTGTCTGGCAAGACAGTTGCAGGTGAACCTTTCTTAGTCACACAGCAGCAGCTGCTATTGCAATCCATTAGGCAGAGAGAGAAAGGAAACTTTGTCCTTTAAACAGGGTGAGCAGTACTTAAGTAGGGTGAGCCGTACTTCAGACACTTGCATGAAAGCAAAGAGAGACTAAAGTGTTAAAGAGCTGGAGATAGCAGATCACTCACTCTGCACTATTCTTTTACAGAAGGACCTACTTGATCTCTGTAATGTGAACTCTCCTCTCCTAGACAATTTCATTATCTGACTCACAGTCAAGTCTTGAGTGACCCAGGAGAGAGAGTATACAGTACATACAAATCATCTCGAATCTTTAACGGTGGCATTAAATTTCATCACAACAGCTAAGAAGAGGTGAGCCAAGCTTGTTTTCCTGGGTGCGATTATCATTTCACACTTGCAACCATCTTGCAACAACATGGGGACGACATAGACAGCATGGTGGACTGTGTCACTGACTACGTTAACTTCTGTGTAGCCAACACCATCCCCACCAAAGACGTACACTGCTTTTCCAATAACAAACCCTGGATCACCAGCGACCTGAAGGCTCTTCTGAATGACAAGAAGAGAGCCTTTAGGAGGGGAGATAAGGAAGAGGTCAAGCGTGTACAGAGGGAGCTAAAGCAGAAGTTAAGAGAGAGCAAGGACGCCTACAGGAAGAAGGTAGAGGACAAGCTGTAAAGGAATAGGGTGAGAGATGTATGGAGCAGCATGAGAGAGATCTCTGGCTTCAAACAGGCTGGGGGTGCAACAGAAGGGAACCTGGAGATGGCCAACGAGTTGAACCAGTTCTTTAACAGGTTTGATTCTGGGTCCTCTGTGGCGCAACACCCATCCCCCCACAGCCACACGCTCCCTAACCCTTCACAGCTGCGACTGCCCAATACCTCCTCCATCCCCCCACAAACATGGCCGCCTACAGCCACAACCCCCGACGGCTACTCACCCACCCATCCCCCACAGCTGCCACTCTCCAACACCTGCAGCACTGAAAGCGCTATGAGCACCATCCCCCAGGCCAGGCTGACCATCACGGCTGACCAGGTGAAGAAGGAGCTGAAGAGGCTGCACCAGGGTAAGGCCACAGGACCAGACAACGTCTGTCCCAGAGTTCTGAGGGCCTGTGCTGATCAGCTGAGCGGAGTGCTCCAGCGACTGTTCAACCTGAGCCTGCGCTTGGAGAGAGTCCCAGTGCTCTGGAAGACATCATGCCTGGTCCCGGTACCAAAGAAAGGGAGCCCCCCTGTCTTCAACGACTACAGACCAGTTGCACTGACTTCTCACATCATGAAGACACTGGAGAGGCTGGTCTTATCCCACCTGAGACCCCTGGTCAGCTCATCACTGGACACCCTACAGTACACCCTCACACCTGAAGAAGGCTCCACGGCCGAAACGTTGTGTTCTCTTTCTTCTTTTTTTCAGCATGGAATAAACCTATTACTTGTTCCTTTGCACCCTACAGTTTGCCTACCAGCCCAGTGTTGGTGTGGAGGATGCGATCATCTACATGCTGCAAAGGGCCTACTCACACCTGGACAGGGCTGGCAACACTGTAAGGATCATGTTTTTCGACTTCTCCAGTGCCTTCAATACCATCCAGCCCTTACTTCTAAGGAGGAAGCTGGAGGAGATAATAATAATAATTGCTTATCTGGACAGTCCACTCAAAGCACTTTAAAGGTAACGGGGACTCCCCTCCACCACCACCACTGTGCAGCCCCACCTGGATGATGCGACGGCAGCCATAGTGCGCCAGAACGCTCACCACACACCAGCTCTCAGTGGGGAGGAGAGCAGAGAGATGAAGCCAATTCATAGAGGGGGATTGTTAGGAGGCCATGATTGGTAAGGGCCAATGGGAAATTTGGCCAGGACGCCGGGGTTACGCCCCTACTCTTTTCTAGAAACACCCTGGGATTTTTTAATGACCACAGAGAGTCAGGACCTCGGTTTTACGTCTCATCCGAAGGACGGCGCCTGTTTACAGTATAGTGTCCCCGTCACTACGATGGGGAATTAGGGCCCACGTGGACCGCAGGGTGAGAGTGCCCCCTGCTGGCCCCACTAACACCTCTTCCAGCAGCAACCTTAGTTTTTCCCTGGAGGTCTCCCATCCAGGTACTGACCAGGCTCACACCTGCTTAGCTTCAGTGGGTTGCCAGTTGTGAGCTGCAGGGTGATATGGCTGCTGGCTGAGATGCAAGTCACTGACTACCTGACTGGCAGACCACAGTCTGTGAGACTTCAGAACTGTATCAAGGGTGGGCAGGAGGAGGAGTACAGAGGACTGGTCAGCAGCTTTGTGGAGTGGTGTGGGGAGAACCACTTGGAACTGAATGTTACAAAGACAAAGGAACTGGTGGTAGATTTCAGGAGGAAAAAGGTCAAACCTACTCCTGTCTACATCCGTGGAGATGGTGGACTCGTACAAGTACCTGGGAGTGCACATCGACGATAGACTGGAATGGTCTAAGAACATCGAGGCCATCTATAAGAAGGGACAGAGCCTACTTTAATTCTTGAAGAGGCTCAGGTCCTTCAATGTGTGTAGTAAGATGCTACACATGTTCTATCAGTCGGTGGTAGCGAGCGCCATTTTCTACGCAGTGGTGTGCTGGGGCTCTGGGACTAGAGCAGTGGATTCCAAAAGGCTGAACAAGCTCATCAGGAGAGCAAGCTCCGTCATTGGGTCTGACCTGGACCCCTTGGAGGTAGTGGCTGAGAGGAGAATGAGGTCCAAACTAGAGGCCATCATGGACAACTTCTCCCATCCCCTCTATGACAGGCTTGCAGAAATGAAGAGCACGTTCAGCAATAGACTCATCCATCGACGGTGCGACAGGGAGCGCTACAGGAGGTCATTCTTGCCGTCTGCCATAAGACTGTACAACGCATCCACCTTGTGTCTGGGCAGAGGCAACATCGACAGTGACCTGTTTCTGGACTAAACGCATCTACACATCTACTGCTACATCTGTTCTCTTTCTTTTTCTTTTCCCGTTTACAACCGTATTTTGTGCAATATATGCCAGGGACCTGTGCAATACATTTATATCTATATTTACATCTATATCTATATTTACATCTATATTTATATTCATATGTGTGATACGATTTTTCTGCATACTGTTCTGTTCTAGTTTGTTCTTTGTGCGTCCGGACTGTGAGTAACTCTTGTATTGTATTGTATGTATTGTACTATTATTATTGTATCATTCGTTACACTGTGGCTGTGTTGTCTGTGTAAAGCTGCTGTTGCACTGCAGTTTCCCTCACGGGATCAATAAAGTATCTATCTATCTTCTTTATAAGACTGATTGGCTGTGAACATCCCACCTCATGCCCGATCATAGTGTCATTCTAGTACTGGGATTGTCAGGCTGATGTGACGAGTCTACACTCAAACAGCTCAGACTGCAGGAATATCAGTGGGAGGTGTGTCACAGTGGGCTCTCTGTATATGTAATAATTAGGATTTACTTTAGTGTGTAATATTAGTTTCATATTCCGTTAGTTTTTGCCTTGTGCTTTGAAATCAACGTTCCCTGTAGTGTTGGATATTGCTACAGTTCTCAAGGACTTTAAATGGGACATATTTCTGAAATTCCTCAGTTCTCTTTACTATATGTACACACAGCTTTCTATTATTAAAATTGCAACCTATACTATATATTCTGCTTCTACAGCTAAAAGAGATAGTTATCACAGTGTTAAAATAACTCCAATTGTTTGGCTGACAGCAATGCTGACCTTGTGGGCAATTGTATATGATTGAATGTTACACTGTCCTTCCCAAAACTGTGCATTACTGTTTTCCTGTTTGAGTGATTTGCTAACAGATAACTTTCTTGCTTGTCTTTATCCAGCTGTAAATCAGTGGTAATACTGGCTCCTGCTACTAAAATAAACCACAATTAAAGATGTACCTTCAGACCTGTTGTAATTATTTGGATGTGAACATCCTAGTCGCACCATTCAGTAGTGTTGGGATTGACTTACCCTGATGAGTGAAGACACAGACACAGTACAGACAACATGCCTTTGTTATGGTACAGTTTGTTATTGAGATTAGTAAGATTCAAATTGAGCTCATGAGCCTGGAAAGGTTACCGGCATTAAACTCTTTGATTGGCTTTATGATCAGTGTTGTTTTGAGAAGCGGTCCCTTCACTCACAAGTTATCGGACTGAGATAAGAACTTGATGAAGACAACTAGGATGACCTTCTCACTTCCCAGACATTCTTGTATTTGACCTGATTTTGCTCTGAGAAAACCCAAACCATCACATTGAGGGTTCAGCGGACATGTACAGTAGTTTGGACAATGTAACAAGTAAAAGGTTTATTCCATGCTGAAAAAAAGAAGAAAGAAAACACAACGTTTCGGCCCTGGAGCCTTCTTCAGGTTTGGACAATGTGCTCAGGAAGCATGCTGGCCAAGCTCCCCTCTGGCTGTGTTCAGAGTTTTACTGACCTCTAGTGGTCTGAAGTGGAAACACATTTTCCTCTTTAGGCTTTGACTTGCCTACAGAGCCTTGCAGGCGTATGCCTCAGTCAATCTGGAGATAAAGCTTTTCAGTGTTGATGAATCTCCTTGTTAGTATGAAAGCCCAAGCCAAGAAGGACACAACAGCTCATATTAAAAATTTGTACACGCAGCACAACGTAGTGGACATGCAGGGTACATCACTGTAATGATTACAGTATTATTGAGGTAGGGTATATCATGTTAAATATTTTAAATGGGCAGGGCAGGACAGCTTCATCTCTCACTTCATCCTAATGGCCCAGGTCTCAGCTCAGATTGCTTCAGTGTAGCTCAGCACCTGAGACCCCAGAGTATTCTTTCCATTACAGGTGAGTCTCAGTGCTTCTCAGGCGAGGCTCAGAACAGCACCAGCACCCACCTGAAAAATTCAAACACTGAAGAAAACCTGCAGGCATTAATATGTGGTCTTACACAATTCACAGGATTAGGAGACTCACTCTCATCACCTGAGCAGCGTGCTGAAAGAAAACTGTCTTTCTGACAGGAGCAGAGCAGTTGTAAACGTCTTAAAAGAAACGTCTGCTCACCTGTTGTTTATAAAACTGCTGCTCCTCACAGAAAGGAACAGCATGTTCGCACCCGTCAACAAGACTGGGCCTGCTCAGTCCTGGGAAAGGAGACCAGCAGAGGGTGCTCTTCCCTGTGAAGCAACATGTCCAGTCCAATGCCCCAGGCTGACGCTGTGTCGTCTTATAAATCCAAGAAGATATGAATTTTAAAGGGAACACAGACATTTCACTCGATTGACTTAATAGATACTGACTTTAATATTTGCCAATGAAAAATGAATTTGTTTACTGGCAAGATAGTTGTTAACACCGTTACTCGATACCGATATTAACAAATGTTGCAGTCACTCAATGTGTTCTCTAAATAATAAAAAGACGGTTGTACAAGAAATTTCAACATACCAGGTATGATGGCAGTGTTTTGCTTTAAAGCAAGTTTATTTTTCTCCGGAATTTCTCCCAGTGCTTTATCAAGATGAAAGGTTGAAAGTTAAAGGAGAGATCCAATTACTTATGCTCTGTTCTGGTCATAATGAAACTCGAAAGTGAAAGGAAATGTGTGACTACATATATAACTCGAGAGCGATCATCTCCTCTGCCACATCCCCAGAGCGGCACGACAGAGGAGGAGCGGAGGATACAGGTAAGATGATCAATTTCAGACTCAGCACAGCTCTTAGACAAGCAGCCATCGTGACGAGCAGATGGCTTTAAATACTTCTGAGTTTCCAGGCCAGGATTTAGCGCGCCCACCGTTAACTGACATCATTCTGACGTGATGTGCAGTAGCTGTTCTCATCTCCGTCTTTAAACAGAGGCGCATAAAGCAAAGCGCTGAAAACGATACAGTTAGCAAAAGCATGAACCTGTTGAATGAATACATTGGCACTAACTGTTGAATGCCGTGTCCGATTCAGACTGAAGACCCTCTTGAATCAGCACAGGTCCGGCTGCAAGAAGCACTTTGAAACCGGGCGGACTGTCGAAGTGAGGAGGCGCAGTGATAGTGTTATCTCGATAAGAAGGGGAACATCAGAGCGGCTCAGCCCTCATCTGGACCCGATCAGATGAGGTCAGTTGCGCTAAAGTGAGAAGTGTAAAGAAATAGAAAAACATTTTTTTGCGGAAAAAATACACGTTTCCTGCTTGAAAGTAGCTGTTTCACCGCGAAAAGAGGGGTCTTCTTGGTAAGTAAAGGGTTGCGTCACGCTTTTCTACTGAACTTTTAAACTGCCCAGGAACATCTCTAGCCCTATTCCACCGCTTTTAGGAGTTGGCTGGTAATAATTTTAGGATTAACGGTGAAATTTCCAAATGTATTTTTTTACTGAAGGTACTGTACTGAATGCTTAATGACAAGAAGTCAATTTCTTCGAAATAAAGTACTACGTCATGTTCAAACACTTCGAGCCTAATTAAACTCTACCTATATAAGAAAAGGCCATCTTATGTCATTTTCGAAAGCTTTGAAACTGCAAAAAAAAATTGTCACTTCTCAAATTTCATATTAAAGATTTGAAATCGGACATCAGTTTTATTTCCTTCTCTTTCTTTAAAAGCTTCTCTTTACATTTTTAAACCAAACTTGAATTATTCACAGTGCACGGCTGTGCCGCACTGCAGTTTTTCTTTAGTTAATAAAAGTTAATTGTGTCTCACCCAGGTGGGGCAGTAAAAGGTTAACGTGGCGTGTGAAGCATTTGCGCTTTTCACAAAAATCGTGATCTTTAAAACGCCTGTGGTTAGAAGACTATGTCATTTTTCGCAACCTTATTGACATCTGGAACATCGTGTCTCATAAAGAGACGTTTTAATATGCGGACGTTATGAAAACCCGAGGAAAAAAACGAACCGGAACAAAATAAAAGTTTCAAATTATTACTAAATTAATGATCAGATACATTATTATAGTTTCAGTGGTCTTTTTAATACCACTTTGTTATTCTCGATTATAATGATAATATATACAATTTTAAGACTGGTTGTAAAGGCCTGTCTTGAATTGCCCCATTGGGATACAGTATTTTGAATTGTATTGAATTTATCCGATTTAACAGTTTTTTTTTACCAACACTGTTGACAGTATTCAAATTCGCTCATTCATATTTTCAGTTCATTTATTCAACATGTTGTGATATATAAAAATAATTTTTAAATGAGTCTTTATTTGTTAAAAAACACATTCTTTGACAGGAAATGAAACACCGACTTCTGGGTTAATAGCCAAGCACCCAGTCCACTGTGCCAAAGCGTCATTTAGCAACACTGCTGAAACAGACAGGTTAAACGTATTCACGAGCAAACAAGTCAAAGAAATGAATGCAGATGTTCACAAATAAAGTGGAATACAGTAATACTTCTAAATCTAACTATCTAAATATATTATCTTTAGATCCTTAAATTAATATTATTAAGTTCTTTACATATTATATTCACTATTTCGCAGATTTAAAAAGAACAAGTTTTTTTACTGCAATAACGCGTGCAAGTATTAATAGAAAGGGTTAAAACATTATAGCTTTTTTCTAAAGTATGTAAACTTAATATTGTCAGAACAAGCATGTCCAAACTTTTCCAAAATAACCACAATAAGTGACCGGGTGAAAGACTTTGATACATAAAATGTTTATGAAGAAAGTGGGATACTGTTGTGTATTTTTTATTTAAACTTCCACTACCAGACATATACAGTTTGTATTATATATTTATATTATATATTTATATTCCTAAATTAATATTGTTTATAGACATTATGCTCCTGTTAGTTTTATGCTCATACCAAATTTACCAATACCAAAATTTCCCTTTAGTTGCAAGATTGCAAATTAAGCGGATTTAAACATGCACAGTACAGGGATTAAATGATGCAATCGTTTCACTAACAACTAATGCACCACAAGTGCCAACTGTCGATCTTCATCATTTTGAATAGGTGCATCTGTAGACTGAGGAGGGAGTACTGAGTAAGTCAAGTCCTGGCAGCCGAGTAAACCATCCACTGAGTGTAGTTGTATAATAAACCAATAATACAGTATATCTATCAACAGTAAATGATTTGTGTATATAACAGACACAGTTCACCTGGAACTTGTTTATTATATCACTTATATTTGTATCTGCCCTAGACCCCAGCTTGAGAAACACTGCCTTAACAATTGCATGTTTTGGCTGAACCTGTTGAACCCTACAGTAATTTCTATGTGGAATGGATGTGCCCTAAATGTCTTCAATCACCTTGGAAAGAACAGACGTTCAGGCCTGCTTCAGGGTTTCAATTCAGGATTACTCCTTGCGAATGAAGTCTGAAACTACAGATAATGTCTTACTCTGTACACACACTAGAAAGACATACAGATGCAGCCATTCAAAATGGGTGAGGTATTTCGCGGCATACCGCGACACGCCCACCGGGGTATCACGCGGTTCACGTGTGTCACGTGACTAACTATCCGGCATCGCCTTGTAAACCCGCCAGGGGGAGCTTAAACTCTCATGTACAGCATTTGAGCCTTTAATTTTGAACAGTGTATTACAGCATGTTAATCATCAGTCATTAAAATGTTGGTATATTTTATGAAAGCAAGATTGCTCAGTTGGACAAAAGTACACAACCTACCTTTATCAGAAATATTTATGCATCAAAGCCTTTACTGAAGATATTACTAATAGTATTAATAATGGATGACTTTGGACAAGCTGTATACTCAAAGTATAATTTCTTTAGCACATTTGTACAAGCACTTGAAATCTGTCCAAGCCATACTTTGTCAGGCATTTTGTTTTACTTCAACGGGCATAAAAACTTCGTTGCTTTTAACAGGGCATTTCATAATTTCTAACTACGAAAATGATTTAAAATGCGACACCTATCATTCAACTAGAGCTTAAAATATCACAAGGAAAAATACACACCGGTATTCCATTTCTCCCTAAACATTTTAAGCATCGAAGTCTTTAACTAACGTGATACCGGAGTCAACAAGCATACTTTTAGAATTTGATTAAAAGGGAATATAATATGGAATCGCGTATCTCAAGAATTTAATAACGGTGTGATTATATCCGTGTACTGCGGCAGGGCTGTGTAGGGCTGTTTCGCCTGCCTGCTCATGCGAGCTGTCTTGTAGCCGACTGGTCTAGGTGCGTGCCTACCAACGGGCAGGGTGTGTGCTCGAATCCAGCTGGTGCTGAACCTTCCAGTTTTATTTATTTATTTTTTAATCACGTAACATAAACATATTACCGTATGCAAACTGTACTGTATACAATATGTATATGTATATTTAATGTCTTAACTGTGCCCGTTTAAGTATTGAATATTCATATCTAATTTTACCACTGAAGGGAAATCTTAACATAAACATACAGTATATGGCTGGTCTCGGTACTTTAAAGAAAACATACACACCAGTATTCCATTTCTCCCTAAACATTGTAAGCTTCGAAGTCTTTAACTAACGCGATACCGGAGTCAACAAGCATACTTTTAGAATTTGATTAAAAGGGAATATAATATGGAATCGCGTATCTCAAGAAATTAATAACGATATAATTATATTCATGTTGCAAAAGAACTGCAACGGACATAAAAACTCCCTTGCTTTTAACAGAGCGTTCCATGATTTCTAACTATGAAAATGCCAGGTGAAAGGATTTGTAAACATATTTTGTTAAAGCAAGTCAGTTTTTTCTGCAACACATAAAATACATTTTTCCAGGAAAGTTTAGCCTTTGTCACTAATGAAACCACTAAATAAAGACATAAATATAGAAATCTTAAGATTTGTTTTATTTAATGTTGGTAGCAGGATGAACTGTCAGTGTGTATATTTTGTTCGCAAAGTTGCTGCAAGATGTTAACAGTGAAAAGGGTATTTAGAAATGAGTTATTTCAAGATGAAAAAGAAAACATACACGAAACATGGTTTCATTACGACCAGAATCGGTCTTGAGATATTTTTAACTTGATTTACAGTATTTGAGAGGTATGTCTTAACACCGATACTACAGTGCTTAAGTACTGCTCACGTATATGTTTCTAGGTTTATATTATGCATTTCATACGGTCAAATTACTTTTGAGCAACTAATAAGAAGCGCGAAACGGTATGCATTTTACTTTCGTTTTGTGCTGGGACCCGTGGATTGATTAGAGATATCAAGTACATACAAGTCATTTTTTAAATGTTGTAGTTCGTCTTGAAAAAATGTTACGAGTACATCATCTATCAACAATCACACAGGTTCTGTTTCCATATTGCGGATTTTGGTTAGGTATTATCAAATCCAGTGGCGCTGTTAGTTTACTGAGTCCCATGTCACATGGTCTGTGATTGAAACCTGTAAAACTGGTTTAATTCGTCACAGCCAGCACTCTTCAGGTGTGAGGGTCTTCTGCTCAGAATGAAATGCTAAAATGTTTGTGTATATTCTAATGGTAGTGGGGGCAGGGTGTGTGGGAACAGGTTTGGTTGAAATTGCATTAGAGATCTATGTTCTTCACACCTGAAACATTTTCTCTGAAAGCATTTTCTTCGCAGTTTAACCGATCTTGTTACAGCATGTTACAGTTTACTATTATTAACCATATTAATTTTAAGTGCTTAATGTAAAATCTTGTAAAAATATATTTTCATTGTTCAAATATACATTAAGTCTGACTATCATATAATAAGTTAAATACAAAACTAAAGAAAAAATAGGGTTAAATATAATTCAAAATATTTTGCTAACAATGTTAACTGTTTATGAATAATAAAATGTATTAACTAAGGAGTAGGATGGCACAGTTGTTAGTATGTTTTTTGTTTTGTTTCTTTTTCATAAATACAACAGTAGTACCTGATGTCTCAGTGGCTTTCAAAATGAAATTATGCAATAAATAACCACATGTAAGACTCTGATGCTTAAAATGTTTAGGGAGAAAGTGGAATACTGGTGTGTATTTTTTCTTTAAACTACCAATACCAGCCATATACAGTCTGTAACGTAGGGATTTCTGTATGTCTTTATTTAGTGGTTACATTAGTGACAAAGGCTAAACTTTTAGCTTCAGTAACATGTACATATCTCCCCTTTTTATAAAACGACATGGTTGAAAACTGTTCCAGAGCCACTGTTGTTTCATCAGTGAAAAGTACATCATGAAATGCCTCTCCCTGTTCAATCCACTGGAAAAAAGAAAAGGAGCATAAAGCTTCTGATGGTCATAAACGATATTCATTTAGGAGCAGCATCAGAGGTATGTTTTTAACAGCACTGCATTGGAGAGAATACCATAGTGTGTTTTTTTTTACTCCCTGGCGGAAACTGGCTTCCAGAAGAATCAGTATGGCTCAGAGATTAAATAAAACTTCACTCGCACCAAACAAATGTATATTTCTAAATATCACAACATGATCGAATTTAAGTCATTTTAATAACAATGAATAGTCACATATGCGTTACAATATAAACATTTATATTGATTTAAATCGCGTTTAAATCACCTTTATTTAAAACCCATAAATAAAGCTGATACTGTTTAGACTTTCAATTATTTAAAACTGTATTAAAGCAGCACGATACACAATGCAACGTAAATCGCTATCTTTGTCTTCTGTGTAATAATGTTCACCTCTCTGTCCAGCAAATTTACAGGTTAAAAACAATACTGTTAGGCTGGGAAAACGATTTTTTTTTAAGAAATACAAAATGAGATATAATGATATGTTCCGGCTTAGACATTAACGAAGAGCATAACGCGTGTACTGTATACACTGCAAGTACAACCCCCCTCTGCAGGAGTGCTGGCTGTGACGAATTGAACCGGTCTCACGGGTATTTTCAAAGTAGGAGGCGAGATTTCCAGCGAAAGACACCTCCCCCCCCTCAAAAACCCAGTAAGTACAGTACTTACTAGTTAAAGGCTAGGCTCCCGACTACGGCGAAAGGAACCCTTCTTTCATTAGAATACAATGAACATATTTTAGCCCTGAATGAATTAATAGCAAACATGGTTTACATAAAAGACATTTTTCCAAGAAAGTTTAGCCTTTGTCACTAATGAAACCACTAAATAAAGACATAAATATAAAAATCTTAAGATTTTTAAAATACATGACTTTGCTAAAATTTATTTGAAAATAAAAACAATTACAACCGCCAGGGGAGAGAGAGAACAGGGGAGGGATGTCGGTTTTGCATAAGGGGCGGGGCTATGGAAATGAGGTCTGTTTGGGAATGTGTAGTTACATGTTCTGGCTGTTTGTGAATTATCGTTGTTGAGTATGGAGTGTTGAGGTATTGATTTTGTGTAATGCTTTATGTTGAAAATTGAGGTGGATTTTGTTAATGATAAACAGGATAAACTGGGATGGGAGGAAGGTTTGGTTTTGCATAAGGGGCGGGATTATGATAATTGGAGGACTTTGCGAGAGTAAAATGGTTTGATATATTTGATTTTGTATTGTGGTTGTTATCTATGTTTTTGGTTGGTATTATGTTTATATGGTTGTTTTTGTTGGTTGGTTGTTATTATGGTTATTAATAATACGATCTATAGTTGAAATCTGAGCCTAAATAAAAAGAAAAAGCAAGTGATTAGGTTTATGAGCAATCTAATTACTTATTCGTTTAAAACGCTATATAAAATAAAGTTTATTATTAATTTGCTGCACAGAGCGGTGAATATTATTATGCATAAGACAAAGATAACGATCCTGATCAGTTTAGAAATCTGTGTACGCTGTAAGGTTTTTACTTCTTAAACTTTTAAAATACACGTTTTGAATAGAAAGAAATCCTCTTCCTGTTACAGTATGTATAGCAGACCAGCACGTCTTTTTTCTCCAATCAGAGGGGTGTCAGATGGTGTCAGCCAATCACCATTCTGCGTTGGGTAGCAACGGGTGACTGTTCTCAGGCGGAAGATGTAAACAGCTTAATGTTCGTGTTAAATAATTTTTTTTAAATTCAATTAAACGGGCACAATTAAGACATTAAATATACATATACATACTGTATACAGTACAGTTTGCATACGGTAATATGTTTATGTTACGTGATTAAAAAATAAATAAATAAAACTGGAAGGTTCAGCACCAGCTGGATTCGAGCACACACCCTGCCCGTTGGCAGGCACGCACCTAGACCAGTCGGCTACAGTCAGCTCGCATGAGCAGGCAGGCGAAACAGCCCTACACAGCCCTGCCGCAGTACACGGATATAATCACACCGTTATTAAATTCTTGAGATACGCGATTCCATATTATATTCCCTTTTAATCAAATTCTAAAAGTATGCTTGTTGACTCCGGTATCACGTTAGTTAAAGACTTCGATGCTTACAATGTTTAGGGAGAAATGGAATACCGGTGTGTATTTTTTTCTTTAAAGTACCAAGACCAGCTATATACTGTATGTTTATGTTCCAAAATTAATATCGTTTATGGCCTTCACACGCGTTACAGTATGCTCCTATTCTTTTTATGCTCAGCTACTAAGATTTCCCTTCAGTGGTAAAATTCAATACCTACAACGGGCACAGCAAAGACGTTTACTGTCTTTCTACGACAGACCAACGGACCACGAGTGCCCCTGTCGGTCAACCAATCACGTACTGCGGTGCCGCGCGTCATCTTGCGTCATACTGAGCGACGTCACCTGCGGTATGTGTCTGTAGCGCGCACTTTGAATGGCTGCATCTGTAGGAACAAGTAATAGTTTATTCTATGCTGAAAAAAAGAAGAAAGGAAACACAATGTTTCAGCTGTGGAGCCTTCTTCAGGTGTGAGCTACCCACCTGAACTACTAGAAAGACATATCCTACAGAGAAATGACAAACACATTTCATTTTCAAAAGACAATTTCTCAAGTTGTTACTTTGAAATACAAAGACTAGTTAATCAGAATTGTCTCATTGATTTAAGTCTACTTTTAAATAAACTCCTGCCAAACCAACACCATTTTTACCAATAGAGAATTTGTAAGGGATTTTGATACACTTTATACTGGTCACATATGAGTAATTATGACTAAAAATGTGCTAATTGTTAAATTACGTAAAGCACGGCCACCACATTTCTCAGTAAAGTCACTATGGGCTTGTGAGAAAAGGTGGTCAGACCCTATGCGGTGCTGAGAGAGTAGGTAGTATAGGAGGTTGGCAGACTTGGTCGGGTTTCTGGAGAGTCTGGTCGAGAGCATACAAACCCAAAAGATGCTAGGCGGAGACGAAGTCGAAGCCAGAGACAGAGCAGGGTCAGGTATCCAGAAGCCAGGTCAGAAAGGTATCCAAATCCAATAGCCGCTAGACAGAAACGAAGATGAAGCCGAAGACAAACAGGATCGAAATCCAGAAGTCTGATCAGTAAGGTTCGCGCACAAGAGAAAGGCTAAAGTCGATCTCAACAGTGAGCGAGGACTGAGAGGAATGAGAGGGTATAAATAGGTAAAAAGGGCATGAGCTTAACTGGGGCGCAGGTGTTGATGCCAAGAGGTGCACGCAGGAATTAATTATTAAATTATTGTTATTTTGCAATTAAGAATGAAGAATACGTTTAGGGAGTTGTAATTAGAGGTGAAACAAAGGGATCTGTATATGGATCTTTAAGTTCAAACAGGAGTGCTCCTGTTACAGATCCCTGTGGTCCCTCCCTAATTATGTCAACCCAGCTTTGTGTTCGCCCCTTGTCTGTACCCCATTTCCTGTCCTGTAACAGATTCTTACACATACTGCCTTGAAGGTCTTCCGCCTGCAATCTGAGAATTAACTTCTATGAGGATCTTTTCCAAGTCTAAACGTGCCATATCAGATAATCTGTGTGCACCCATTACAGCTATTGCTTGTTTAATGATCTCCTAGGGCTTTAGTTTATAGTCTATAATTTGCAAGAGGTTCTCACAGTTAAAAGACAGTATGGAGCTTTTCATTAGTGAAAAGAGTGGAAGTGGAAGATGCTCCTTGAGAGACTGTAAGCTGAAGATAAAAGATTAGGGGTGATGGCAGTAGACTATTACTAAGATTTTCCTTACAATACAAGAGGAAGTAAGAGGTCCAGAATCAATGTACATAAGAGGAAAGGTTGTGAGAGCAAAATGCTATCTGGAGTTGACCATTGTACTATGAACAGGATTTTGAGTCAGCTGGAGGTAGTGATGGAAAGGGTGACTCAGGGGAACACAAGATCTGAAAAGGGGGGAACTGGAAAGGGATGGTGTTAGAATCCAGGGCTAAGATCTTTAACACTGGAATTGAGGAGAAGGAGGTAGGATGCAGGACAGACCAGAGACCCAGGAGATGGCAGCAGGGCTGAGATCAGGTTTAATTTGTTCAACAAGAATTATGCCGAAATTTCAGCAACCTCTTTTTCATTCACAAGGACAAAATTCTCACAAATGTAATCCACAATAATGACGAGGAAGACTAAATTGCTTTACATTTTTGTTTGAAGTGAATTAAGATGAAACTAAATGAACTGTCTGACTAAAAGTCTTACTGAAATTATTTTCCTCACAAGGGATTCACCGTTTGTACATTTATGATTCTGGCAAACATTGGGCTGGTACACGGGTATAACCCCAGGGCTGCAGCTGTCTGTGGGCTGTGTAGTGCCTCAGTTCACCGCTTTCTCTCCTGTTTCTTCTGTTTGTGGTTCTCCATGCTTTCTGCTGAAGAAAACAATCTGGCAGCACTTCATTTGGGGAAAGCAAACAGGAAAAGCTATATATGTAAAAAACGTTCTTAAGAAACAAAAGCAGAATACAGCTATGCTATGAGTTAAATTAAGCAAAACTGAAGTGCACCCAGGCACATCTGGACTGACTGGAGACGACCATTTATACATTGTAGCTACTCAAGAAATAATTAACTAGAAACCTAAACAAGAGTTTGCATATTGGAAAATTACTAATCGTCTTGGCTAGAGTTTAACGTGCGAGAAGTAAGTTATTCTTTCAAAACGTGAGTGTTGTTTGAATATGTATATTTTCAGCTTTATAGTGGCGCTCTGTCAGAAATGACATTCTTGTTCAGCATGACATTAACATTTGGGCTGCTCTTAGACTACGGTAGTTTCACAACTGAACTATTATGGGAGTGTAAAAGCTAGTGCTGAATAATAGCATACTAGTGAGATAAAGAATGTATACATACTGTAACTTGTCCCATCCGGTTTTAATACTTTAAGTAACTCATGCAGTGATTTTCATACAGTCATTGCAAAAGCAGTATTGGCACAGGCCTCTTCTGAATACATTTGTAATATTGCTTTGAGTCTTTGAAAAAGTTACTTTAAAATAAAAAAGTACGGAATTAGTATTAACAGTGCCTTAATAGATGAGGACAGTTTTATAATGTTACGCTCCACATCCCTCTTCTGGAGGGCGCTCCTACCCATTTCGGTTATGATACATTTCCATTATTTCCTGGTGCGTCTCGTCTGGTTTTGGGTTAAAAGCCTAGCGTCTCTGCAGTTCTGGGCTCAGTATTCGAAAGATGGACTATTTTCCATCTTTTCCCCGGCGTCCTGACCATCTGAGTCTGGGATTCAGAGCACCTGGGCCCGTTGTTTTTAGTTCTTGTTCCGGTGCCGGTTCCGACCCGGTTCCCTCTTTTTAACCCTTTGTCTTGGATTTCCTTGGACTTGGTTGCTTCCGCATTTCCCCCGTGCACCAGCTCGCTACAGTCACCGCCCCCTGTCTTGTCAGCCCATCCTAACCCCGCTGTACCTTCCTCCCACGTCTTTTATGGATGATACCATTCGCATAGGGTCTTTAATAATGCACTCCTCGGGAGTCAAAACCGGCTCCCGTGACACATAAGATGTCTCTGTACACATCTTCCTAAATGAACAATAAATCTGAAACACAAAATACAGTAAGCGACTGATTGCATACAGTACGTGTTCATACCCTTTACTTAGACACACCTAAATAGGCTCTAGTGCCTTTGTTGAATGGAGACTACCTGTGTACAAATAGAGCATGTCACATGAGCTCAGGATAAGTATAAATATATCTGAGAGGTCCCACGGTTGATTAATATATCATGAATACAAACTTTTAAAGTAAATCGGGGATAGGGTTATTAAAAAGCACCAATCAGAGGAAGGGTATAAGAAAACTTTTCAAGGCATTACATATCCCCAAAGTAAAGTCCAGTTTATATACTGTATATATATATATCTATCTTCATTCTTTGGCAGTTCAGTAATATTGCTATAATTTTACAGAAACAAACTAAACTTTAGCTTCTTTCTTTGATAATGTTACAATTTTTAGGAATTACAGTACTTAAATGTCTGAACTACAGTCAAATGTTCAGTACCAATTATTTATGTATTATGTCCAGTGTATGTATTACATGTGTATGAGTCTTTCAGTAAAAAAAATAATGGAGAGTGAATAGTGAAGTCTAGTTTCCTTCTGAAACGTGTGTACAGCAGTACAGGGATGTCTGGCCTGGATAGAAAATGTGGACCAGTTATATTTCCTCTTCTTAGGGTGCATTTGGTTATTAGCTGTGACCCAAAAACTAATTCATACACCTTACCTTTTTTGTTTTTCAATAACCTAGGTGAGGACAGTTGACCAACAGGAGTATTTTAAGGAGAGAATCAACCGGATCAGACAGGACGTTAAAGAGCTTCAGGAGTTGCACAAGGAAGGCAAAGTTGGAAACAGTGCTCAGGTGAAGGAACTGGAAGATCACATTCGCTCGGCCCTTGATGTCCCCCAGGAGTGCTGGGTACCTGCTGGACATCCTCTGAAAGACCTGGTGGGTGATCTGTTCAAACAGCTCTGCCTTCTGGAAGACACCTCCCTGTCGCCCCCTAAGGACTTCTGCCCGGACAGGGAAAGACTTCAGTAAGATCTCAAGTCTATTATTGAAACGGAGGATAGAAAAAAGAACAGAAGATATTATTAAAGACCAGAAGACTTTAGCTACCTTTAGGGAGATTATTTTCTCAGAGCAAAATCACTCAGGTTATAATTGATACAGCCCTCATTAGAGGTTGGCCGTCTCCCAAACACAATGGAAGAACAATACAGTAAGGCCTTTATGAACCTGCTACAGAAACTTGGGCTCAAGGATTCACATCGCAGAACACTGATGAAGACCAATGTGCTTGTTATCAATACTTTGTCATTCAGTGCCACTGAGCCAGAAACAGAGAACGAGCTGTACCTTCACTATCTCTATAAGCTCATGATGTTGGACTACAATTATTGGACCTTGTTTATTGAAGTTCATGAGACCACTGAACCAAAGCAAAAGTCAAGTGATACCAAAATATGCAGTGATGACTTTTTCAGTCCTGCCATCCAGAGTTCAAATCCCTGCGACAACACTTACAAGGAATCTTCTAAAGTGACACACATTCACCCCATGGACGTCCACATGGCTGTGTTCCACTGCTCTGATGACTTCCTGAGGCAGTACCTCTTCACCAAGCTCTCCACCTGTCAGTTCGCCTTACCCCTCCTGGTGCCCAGCCCCGAGACTGGGGCAGTGGAGCTCCCTCTGTGGGCCCTGAGGCAGGTCAAGAGGTCCTGGTGCAGTAAGGAGCCCTCAGAGAGCAGCAGCTCTGTGAAACACAACTGCAGGGACATGTTCAACACTCCAGTGCCAACGGTGTCCTTCATCGGGCTGGGATCGTCCTCCATCTCCAAATCCCAGATCCTGAACAGCGTCGTCAGCCCCAAGAGACACAGTGTGTTTTTCCACCGGCACTGCAGGGGCAGCTCCCCACACCGCCTGCTCATGGACGGGGTGGTGGAGATCGCCTGGTACTGCCCAGGAGGCAGGAAGGATGACGTGTTCGACAGCTGTGTGGCTTTCCTGAACCTTCACGGCGACGCCAGCAAACACCCCGAGCAGCTGCAGTTTCTCCAGGAGGTCAGCACTGTCAATGTGCTTCTGATCCCAGAGTCTCCACTGGAGGGAGAAGAGAAGAAGACAGCTGAGGCTCTTGTCAAATCTCCTGTCCCCCTGATCTGTCTGTTTGCTGGACAGAGTAAAGTCCCTCCAGGAAACAATCCAACCAAGGTGAGACTGGCAGCCAAGAACAGGAGTGAAGCATACCTAACTAAAGAAATAATATCAAACATTAAACACTGTATCTCCACTGTGAAAAAGACCTCCAGCCTGCAGACATACTTACAGGCAGCGAGACGACAGCAGTTCAGGGTGGATGAAGACAGTGAATTCTGTACAGAAGGGAAGGAAAAGGCCCAGGTTTTGCTGCAGCTGTTGAAAGGGGAGAGATTATCAACCCTGAAAGAGACTCTGTTGCCTCTGCAGGGGGAGCTGTGGCACAGGTGGTGCATGAAGGACAAAGAACAGTATCATCTGAACAACAAAGCGAACAAAAGTATTGAACAGCAGCTGAGCGAGATCAGAGCTGAGAAAAGAGCCCTCCGTTGTGAGCAGCTGAAGAGAGCTTTCCCTCTCCATGACTTCATGAGATCTTTCCTGCAGTGTTTAACTTCTGCAGATCCACACGACACCAAGCTGTTCATGCTGCACTGGCTGGGGATGTATCTAGATGAACTGACTGCAGACACGCTGAGTGAGCTTCAGGAGAAATACCACTCCACTTGGACAAAACTGAGACTGAAAGACAAGAGTAAGGACAAGGAGCAGGAAATGAAACTGCAGAAGGACCTGAACACCATATCTGGACAGATTAGTGCTGCAACTCTCGGACTCCAACACCTCATGAGAGAAACCGCTCAGCTCTATGAGGCTGTTCAATCAGAAGGAGATGGTCTAGAAGAGTACAGACAGTTTGTCAGTGTCCTTCCTGCTGTTGGAGCAGAGATGCTGATTTCAGGACATCCGCTGGAGCTGATGGACGGAGATGCTGCCCATGTGCCTCTGGTGTGGATTGAGGCCGTCCTGGACAAGCTCACTGAGAGACTTGGAGACAGAAAGGTGTTTGTCCTCTCTGTGCTTGGAGTCCAGAGCTCAGGAAAGTCCACTCTGCTGAACACGATGTTCGGGCTGCAGTTCACAGCGAGTGCAGGCAGGTGCACCAGGGGAGTGTTCATGCAGTTAGTGCGAGTGAGTGAGGAGGTCAGAGCCCAGCTGCAGTATGACTTTGTCCTGGTGGTGGACACAGAGGGGCTTCGGTCACCAGAGCTCAGTAATAAAACCACACTGAGTCACGACAATGAATTGGCAACGTTTATTATCGGGATTGGCGACATGACTGTGATCAACATCATGGGAGAGAATCCCTCTGAAATGCAGGACATTCTCCAGATCTGTGTCCAGGCCTTCCTGAGAATGAAGTCTGTTCAGATCAAACCAAGTTGTATTTTTGTGCACCAGAATGTTGCAGAAGCTTCAGCAAACAGCAAGAATATGGAGGGAAGGAGATGTCTTCAGGAAAAACTGGATGAATTGTCCCGCATTGCTGCCAGGGAGGAAGGCTGTATAGTTACTGGCTTCAGTGATATAATCCAGTTCGATGTGGAGTCACGGGTTTTCTACTTCATGAACCTTCTGGAAGGAGACCCTCCGATGGCTCCTCCCAACCCCTCCTACAGCCAGAACGTCCAGGAGCTGAAGATGAAGCTCCTCAGTGTCGCTCGATGGCAGCCGGGAGTGAAGTTTCCCTTACTGTCCGAGTTTAAATTACGGATCAAAGATCTCTGGAACGCCCTGCTGGGGGAGAACTTTGTCTTCAGTTTCAGAAACACCCTGGAAATGTTGGTTTACAGTAAACTGGAGGACAAGTACGGAGAGTGGTCATGGAAGATGAGGAAACGAGCCCTGGAGATCCAGAACAGACTGAGCAACCAAATTAACAAAAATATAGTTCAGGCTGTGACACTGTCAGATCTGATGAGAGAATTTGAGAAAGTCTACAAACCACTGACAGCTGAAATCGAGAAGTATTTTAAAGAGGAAAAATACCAGGAGATCTTAATTAAGTGGAAGGTGAATGTTGATAAAAGATTTGAAAGCCTGAGGAATGAGCTCATCGAAGAAACCAGAAAGCAGAGCAATGAACTGATCAGACTGAAGAAATGCCGATCAGAGCTGAACAGGAAGAAATCAGAATACGAAGCAGAACTGATTAACATGAGCAGAGACCTGGCGTCCAGACTGAAGAAGCAGAAGCTCAGTGATGAGAAAGCGAAGGAGGAGTTTGACAGACTCTGGGAGTGCTGGGTATTCAGAGTGTCCTCAGAGCTGCCCCCTGAGGAACAGCTGGACATCAGAGCCACAGTGCAGAACATCCTGCTGGAGAAATTCAAGAACCAGGGAGATGTCCTCAACAAGATTGTGAACAGAGAGAAGATGTTCCAGTTCAATAAGAAAAAACACATCAAACAGAGCTGGGCAAGTTCTGTATGGAATAGAGTTACTTCTCAAGACCCACAGTGGGAATCTCATGGGAATGAACTCACTCAGCAAATACAGAGAGCTGTTAATCAATACATTAACAGGAGAGAAGAGGAGAAAGTGGATTTCAATGACAACTTCATCCATGAAATATTGGGAGAGATAAAAAAGAAAATAACTGATTATGTAAATCAGTTCTTTACAGGACAAACAATATTCACAAAGGAGTATGAGTTTGAACTGTCTGTCTATCTGTGCACCACAGCAGTACCACGGTTTGAGAAAATACACACAGCCTTCAGGAGAGCCAACGATCCTCTGACTTACCTGGAGAGTAAGAGGGATCAGTACCTCAACTGTTTTATGAGCTTCTGTAAAGGAGCCTCATCTGTCACATTCTTTGTAGATTTTCTGTGCAGATGCCTCAAACCTGCGATCCAGCAGGCAGCATGTGATAAGACCTGTATCCAGATCACAGATGAAATGAAATCTAACTACCCTGCTTTCAGTGGTAACAGATCCAACCTGGAGAACCACATTCTGAGACACCTCGCTGAGCAGAAGGACTTTGATTCCTATATGGAATATATTAACCATCCAAAGGGTTATTTTGAAAGGTTTATCAGGGAACGTGTTGAGAGATACTGTAGAGACAACAGAGATCAACTGAGAAGGATGTTAAACACCAATCTGAGTGACCTAGTACAGCAGGTTTTAACAGTGAGCACTACTGTCACTGCAGCTGTGAGAGAGAGACATGCTGGCGCCATCTTGTGGCTGGATGAGTTCTGTGCAGCACTCAGTGATCACATGGTGCTCCACAGACAAGACTACAGAAACATAGAAAACGAAGACATCACAGACCTGCAGTTCCTCAGAGAAACGATGGCCGGATCACTTTGGGAGATACTGGAAAATTTTCAGAAAGAAAGCAGCAGCACTCCTGACCTTGACTTAAAGATGTTCAGACGCAGACCTGATGAGATTCTGTGTGAGGCGCTCAGTGGCTGTTGGGAACAGTGTCCCTTCTGTACAGCCATCTGCACAAACACCATCCCTGGTCATAGCTCTGATCACAGTGTCCAGTTTCATCGTCCTTTAGCTTTGAGTGGACAGAGTGATATTTTACTGACTGACTTCTGTCCCACTTTAGTTTGCAGCAACAGGACATTCAGACCTCCTCATAGTATGAAATCTGTTCCCTATAAGACCTACAGAGCAGCAGGTGAACCTTACAGCAGGTGGAGCATCACACCAGATGAGAGCGAACAGTCCTACTGGAAATGGTTCATCTGTACTTTCAGGTCACAGCTGGAGGAGAAATTCAGGTCAGACTTACAAGGTAGAATCCCCTCTGAGTGGGGAAGAATTACAAAGAGCTCAGTACTGAAGGAACTCCGTTAGGGTACATCTGGAAAAAGACAGGAACCTTCTCTTACTAAGCCTTTCTCACAGCATCCAGACAGATACGTGCTGATCACAGATAGTGTGGGTTCCAATATTAAGGAAAATGAATGCTCCTAGACAGTCAAAGCTTTTCAGTGTGTTTGAAATAAACCATTTTTAATTAAAGTAAAACATTTACCTTTAACAAATGCGTATGAGATTCTTGTATATATTTACTCCTATGACTAGTTTCTCACGGTCATGTGAAAGTTTAAATCACAGGACAGAGTGATCGCCGAATTCCTCTTCCGTGATCGTGTCAGCAGTGTTCTGTTATTGTTAATTACTGCTGTGCATTACAGCTCAGGCAGTACAGCGCCCTGAACCGCAGGAGATGAACAGGCAGACCAGCAGCTGTCAGGGTATCTGGGACTGGCAGTCCGAGGAGCCTCGTCTGTAGGTCTGTAATCAATGAGAGCGATTAGTAACCTGCTGGGGTGTCATGGGGCCCGGGGTCCCCTGTGTCTGTTGCTGACCCCAGGGGAGAGGAGTAGGTTAAGCACTTCTGTGTTGTAATATTCTTCAGTAACTGTAGTAATAGAGGTGATGCGAGAGATGATAATTCAGTACTCATTTGAATAATAGTCCTCTGGGCGCTTCTGATGCCTTTTCAGGGATGATATTGATCTCCTGGTGACACTGTCCCTGACATGCACTTTCATCCTGTGAATAAACTCTGTTTAAATAACCTTTTGTTTCGAGTCCTGAAATGTCAGGGAGGTTTCAGGCAACAGATAAAACATGGGTTTGAGAAATGAAAAAGCAGCAGGGAGGTGTGGCAGCTAGCACTGTCACCTCATAAGGACCCAGGGTTCGAGTCAGTCCCTCCCCTGTCTGTGTGGAGTCTGCATGTTCTGTCTCGTTGACACTGGCTTCCTGCAGGTAATCCATTCTTAAGCTCCAGAAGACACTTGGGTTTCTCTACCTTGTCCCCCGGGAATCTGACTGTAATGGGGATCTCTCTCTGGTGGAGTGTCACAGTACCACACCCCCTCAGTTAATTTTCTCCGGTACCCCAGTGTCCCTCAGAGACAGGCTGGTGGGGTGATATTATCTGTCTTACAGCTTCGGGATATGAGTGTCAGTCTGTGTGAAGTCTGCGCGTTCCCTCTGTTGACAGGGGATTTTGGATGTTGACGGCCGTCCCTGGTCTCCGTGGCCTTGTGACGGACTGGTGGCCCCTGTCCCATAATCCTCTCTCGGGGCTGCCCTGTGTGGTTCCAGGCGTCAGTGGAGGGTGGGGCTGTGTTTGGCAGACGGCCGAAGTCACTTACCTGTGGGCAGGAGGGTATTGAAAAGCTGTCTCCATCTTTTGTCCAACCCATGGAGCTGCAGTCTCCATTCACATCTCTCATCCTATAGCGTTAATCCCGCATGGGCAGGGTCCACTTGTCGGCACGCCCGTCTCCATTTGCTGGTTTGAACCAAATCTTTGAGCCGACGTTGCCATTAACTGCGACCGAGAAATACTCCATGGGAAATTTGGCCAGGACGCCGGGGTGACACCCCTACTCTTCTCCAGAGACACCCTGGGATTGTTAGTGACCACAGAGAGTCAGGACCTCGGTTTGACGTCTCATCCGCAGGACGCGCCTGTTTACAGTCCAGTGTCCCCGTCACTATACTGGGGCACCAGGACCCACACAGACTGCAGGGTGAGAGCGCCCCCTGCTGGCCCCACTCACACCTCTCCCAGCAGCAGCCTCAGTGTTTTCCCAGCAGTCTCCCCTCCAGGTACTGGCCAGCCCCACACCTGCTGGGCTCCAGTGAGGGTAGCTGGGAGCTGCAGGGTGACAGGGCTGCTGGCTGCAGTCTCCACTCACATATTTTCCACAATCCTCGACAATCCTGTGATTGCAGCTCTGAGTGGAGTGTCCAGGAAAGCGCTACAGAAGTGCGAGGATATTATTGTTATTAAACTCGTGGGAGACCTGCAGCTGGTAGAATGTGTTTTATCTTGTGTATATGGGTCTCTTTTTATTATTTATTGTCGTTGTCACGCAGTAAAGCGCTTCGAGAAGCCCCCTTTAAAGGCGCTATATAAAATAAAATAAAGTGTATTATTATTATTATTATTATTATTAGAAAACGCACACAAACACGACCCGTCCTCAGCTGGACCCGCAGACCCACACGAACCGGACCTGTCGAGCCTGCGGCGGGTTTGTACTGAAGCGGAGTGAATCCGGCCCGTCGTCATGGAAACCGGACCGCCCGAACCGCCCGTCTCTACCCTCCCCTGGCTGGTCTAATAATAATAATAATAATAATAATAATAATAATGTACTCGGCCGTCTCTCTCTCAGCCGTGTCCGCCGGTCCGGGGCAGCTGGAGTCTCTCTGAGAGCCTGTCTCTCACTGCGAGTCTCTCCGTGTCCACACTCCTGTGGACAGCAGGCCAGGCCGCTCTTCCCCTCAGGAGAGGAGGACGATCCAGACTCACGGCTGGGAGTTCAGTCTGAGTTTTTATTCTTTTCTTTTCTTTTTTATTTTTATTTGTGGTATTTTAATGGCGCGCTCGCGCGGAGCTCCGGGGGGACCGTTAGGATTCAAAAAAGCCGGCGCGCGCGCCCGCTGCCGTTATAACCGCTCGAGACGGAAAACTCGACTGAAGAGACGATTAGCGCCGCGAGGAGTTTCAAATCTACAATAGAGATCAATAATAATAATATATACAGGTACAATAGAGATCTAGGGAATATATCTACAGATACAGAGACAGTACAGATACAGTCCTGCCACTGGGAGGGGTTTCAAATCTACAATAGAGATCAATAATAATAATAATAATAATATATATACAGGTACAATATATCTATAGATACAGAGACAGTTAACACTGTGTGTGTGAGTGTGTACGTTTCTGTGTGTAGGTAAGTGTGAGTGAGTGTGCAGTGTGAGAGAGACAGGAGATAGAGAGACAGAGCTCAGTGACCTGAGTAAAGTCAGGACAGAAGGCTCTACTGTACACAGAGAGGGGTGGGAGGGGGGAACAAACTGATACCCTGGCCTCTCTCCAGACACAGCTGGGTGAGCTCCTCCAGTCAGGACAGGAGGCTCTACTGTACACAGAGGGGGGGTGGGAGGGGGGAACAAGCTGATACCCTGGCTTTTCTCCAGACACAGCTGGGTGAGCTCCTCCAGTCAGGACAGGAGGCTCTACTGTACACAGAGGGGGGGTGGGAGGGGGGAACAAGCTGATACCCTGGCTTCTCTCCAGACACAGCTGGACGAGCTCCTCCAGTCAGGACAGGAGGCGCTACTGTACACAGAGGGGGGTGGGAGGAGGGAACTCAAATCCTCAGAAGTTACTGACCCAGTTAAGCCAGTGGAAAGCTGTAATATTAATTATAACCACACTGCAGGCACCGGTCCAGAACTCGGGAAACTGGATTATTTCTGCCTGCGTCTGATTAGTCCCGATCCCGTGTTTTTGCGTGTTTATCTCTCACAGGCAGCCAGCGGGCAGAGAGAGAGACACATGAGTCACTCCGGCGTCTCTCCATAACTGCGGGCAAACCTCCCGGCTGCCAGCCCTCAACATGGCCGCCGGGGTGACACTCGCTCGTTCCATCACCCGCAACGGGGGGGGGGGAGACCTTGGCCATCGGGGTCAAAATCCCAAACCGGCAGCCAAACGACACAGTCGTGAAGCTCAGCCTCTGCGAGCAGAAAGGCGAGAAAGGCGGACGCTCCCGCTTGGAGTGTCTTGAGCCCTGGTGGTTCCCCCCCTCCCCCCGTCTCTGGGCGGATGGTCGCGCCCGCCCGCTCTTTGCCAGCAGTAGACATGGCGGCGCGCAGCTGCGGACCGGAGCGGCGCTGAAGTTTCGGGGCGACCGGGGGAAAAGCGGGGAGTCTGTTCGCTCGCTCGCACGCCTGAGAGTTTCGGGGCTCCAGCCGGAGGGGGGGAAAGATGCCGAGGAAGAAGCCGTTCAGCACCAAGCAGAAGAAGAAACAGCTGCAGCACCGGCGCGGGAGAAAGAGGGGTGAGTGAAGTTTCATAACTGGGGGGGGTCCCCCCAAAAAGATGAGGAGAGCTGGCGGATCGGGGGGTACCCCAGAGCTCGGGTTTCAAGGGGGGGGGGACATTTTTAACGAGCTTGTTGGTGGCGGTGAGTTTCCTACTCCGCGGCGCCACACTCGCCGGCGAGACGAACAAACTTTTTACATTTTATTTTTTTAAATATATTTAAAAAGCAAACAGTTTTCGACCATTCCTGCTGCAGCAGCAGGGCGGAGAAGGAGGCCCGAGTCGGGGATTTGAAATGTGAAAGCATCTCGTTATTCAGCATAAAACTCGCGTGTGTGCAGAGACGGTAGGCGACCACCAGGAGGCGCTGTTGTCACTGGTGCTGGTCAGTACAGATCAGGACACTGTGTGTGAGAGTAGGGGTGTGACCCCAGTGTCCCGACTGCTGGTCAGTACAGATCAGGACACTGTGTGTGAGAGTAGGGGTGTGACCCCAGTGTCCCGACTGCTGGTCAGTACAGATCAGGACACTGTGTGTGAGAGTAGGGGTGTGGACCCCAGTGTCCCGACTGCTGGTCAGTACAGATCAGGACACTGTGTGTGAGAGTAGGGGTGTGACCCCAGTGTCCCGACTGCTGGTCAGTACAGATCCAGGACACTGTGTGTGAGAGTAGGGGTGTGACCCCAGTGTCCCGACTGCTGGTCAGTACAGATCAGGACACTGTGTGTGAGAGTAGGGGTGTGACCCCAGTGTCCCGACTGCTGGTCAGTACAGATCAGGACACTGTGTGTGAGAGTAGGGGTGTGACCCCAGTGTCCAGACTGCTGGTCAGTACAGATCAGGACACTGTGTGTGAGAGTAGGGGTGTGACCCCAGTGTCCCGACTGCTGGTCAGTACAGATCAGGACACTGTGTGTGAGAGTAGGGGTGTGACCCCAGTGTCCCGACTGCTGGTCAGTACAGATCAGGACACTGTGTGTGAGAGTAGGGGTGTGACCCCAGTGTCCCGACTGCTGGTCAGTACAGATCAGGACACTGTGTGTGAGAGTAGGGGTGTGGACCCCAGTGTCCCGACTGCTGGTCAGTACAGATCAGGACACTGTGTGTGAGAGTAGGGGTGTGGACCCCAGTGTCCCGACTGCTGGTCAGTACAGATCAGGACACTGTGTGTGAGAGTAGGGGTGTGACCCCAGTGTCCCGACTGCTGGTCAGTACAGATCAGGACACTGTGTGTGAGAGTAGGGGTGTGACCCCAGTGTCCCGACTGCTGGTCAGTACAGATCAGGATACTGTGTGTGAGAGTAGGGGTGTGGACCCCAGTGTCCCGACTGCTGGTCAGTACAGATCAGGACACTGTGTGTGAGAGTAGGGGTGTGACCCCAGTGTCCCGACTGCTGGTCAGTACAGATCCAGGACACTGTGTGTGAGAGTAGGGGTGTGGACCCCAGTGTCCAGACTGCTGGTCAGTACAGATCAGGACACTGTGTGTGAGAGTAGGGGTGTGACCCCAGTGTCCCGACTGCTGGTCAGTACAGATCAGGACACTGTGTGTGAGAGTAGGGGTGTGACCCCAGTGTCCCGACTGCTGGTCAGTACAGATCAGGACACTGTGTGTGAGAGTAGGGGTGTGACCCCAGTGTCCCGACTGCTGGTCAGTACAGATCAGGACACTGTGTGTGAGAGTAGGGGTGTGGACCCCAGTGTCCCGACTGCTGGTCAGTACAGATCAGGACACTGTGTGTGAGAGTAGGGGTGTGACCCCAGTGTCCCGACTGCTGGTCAGTACAGATCAGGGCACTGTGTGTGAGGGTAGGGGTGTGACCCCAGTGTCCCGACTGCTGGTCAGTACAGATCAGGACACTGTGTGTGAGGGTAGGGGTGTGACCCCAGTGTCCCGACTGCTGGTCAGTACAGATCAGGACACTGTGTGTGAGAGTAGGGGTGTGGACCCCAGTGTCCCGACTGCTGGTCAGTACAGATCCGGGACACTGTGTGTGAGAGTAGGGGTGTGACCCCAGTGTCCCGACTGCTGGTCAGTACAGATCCGGACACTGTGTGTGAGAGTAGGGGTGTGACCCCAGTGTCCCGACTGCTGGTCAGTACAGATCAGGACACTGTGTGTGAGAGTAGGGGTGTGACCCCAGTGTCCCGACTGCTGGTCAGTACAGATCAGGGCACTGTGTGTGAGAGTAGGGGTGTGACCCCAGTGTCCAGACTGCTGGTCAGTACAGATCAGGACACTGTGTGTGAGAGTAGGGGTGTGGACCCCAGTGTCCAGACTGCTGGTCAGTACAGATCAGGACACTGTGTGTGAGAGTAGGGGTGTGGACCCCAGTGTCCCGACTGCTGGTCAGTACAGATCGGGACACTGTGTGTGAGAGTAGGGCTGTGACCCCAGTGTCCCGACTGCTGGTCAATACAGATCAGGACACTGTGTGTCAGTGGATGTTATTTTGTGCTTTTGTAGTTTTCAGCTATTGAAATCTTGTGTTTACACAAAGGATTTAATCCCCTAGAATGCAGCACAGTTCAGTCAGCTTTTTCTGTTTGAATTCAGACACCCTGTATTAACAGTGCACTGAGTGTGTCAGTGTGTCTGTATTAACCCCTCTCTCTCAGTGCAGTGTTCATGTACTGGAGTGTCCAGTCAGTGTGTCTCTATGAACCCCTCTCTCTCAGTGCAGTGTTCATGTACTGGAGTGTCCAGTCAGTGTGTCTGTATGAACCCCTCTCTCTCAGTGCAGTGTTCATGTACTGGAGTGTCCAGTCAGTGTGTCTGTATGAACCCCTCTCTCTCAGTGCAGTGTTCATGTCCTGTAGTGTCCAGTCAGTGTGTCTGTGTGAACCCCCCTCTCTCTCAGTGCAGTGTTAATGTACTGGAGTGTCCAGTCAGTGTGTCTGTATGAACCCCTCTCTCTCAGTGCAGTGTTCATGTACTGGAGTGTCCAGTCAGTGTGTCTGTATGAACCCCCCTCTCTCTCAGTGCAGTGTTCATGTACTGGAGTGTCCAGTCAGTGTGTCTGTATGAACCCCCCTCTCTCTCAGTGCAGTGTTCATGTACTGGAGTGTCCAGTCAGTGTGTCTGTATGAACCCCTCTCTCTCTCAGTGCAGTGTTCATGTACTGGAGTGTCCAGTCAGTGTGTCTGTATGAACCCCCCTCTCTCTCAGTGCAGTGTTCATGTACTGGAGTGTCCAGTCAGTGTGTCTGTATTAACCCCTCTCTCTCTCAGTGCAGTGTTCATGTACTGGAGTGTCCAGTCAGTGTGTCTGTATGAACCCCCCTCTCTCTCTCAGTGCAGTGTTAATGTACTGGAGTGTCCAGTCAGTGTGTGTGTATGAACCCCTCTCTCTCTCAGTGCAGTGTTCATGTACTGGAGTGTCCAGTCAGTGTGTCTGTATGAACCCCTCTCTCTCTCAGTGCAGTGTTAATGTACTGGAGTGTCCAGTCAGTGTGTCTGTATGAACCCCTCTCTCTCTCAGTGCAGTGTTCATGTACTGGAGTGTCCAGTCAGTGTGTCTGTATTAACCCCTCTCTCTCTCAGTGCAGTGTTCATGTACTGGAGTGTCCAGTCAGTGTGTGTGTATGAACCCCTCTCTCTCTCAGTGCAGTGTTCATGTACTGGAGTGTCCAGTCAGTGTGTCTGTATGAACCCCTCTCTCTCTCAGTGCAGTGTTCATGTACTGGAGTGTCCAGTCAGTGTGTCTGTATGAACCCCTCTCTCTCAGTGCAGTGTTAATGTACTGGAGTGTCCAGTCAGTGTGTCTGTATGAACCCCTCTCTCTCTCAGTGCAGTGTTCATGTACTGGAGTGTCCAGTCAGTGTGTCTGTATGAACCCTTCTCTCTCTCAGTGCAGTGTTCATGTACTGGAGTGTCCAGTCAGTGTGTCTGTATGAACCCCTCTCTCTCTCAGTGCAGTGTTCATGTACTGGAGTGTCCAGTCAGTGTGTCTGTATGAACCCCTCTCTCTCTCAGTGCAGTGTTCATGTACTGGAGTGTCCAGTCAGTGTGTCTGTATGAACCCCTCTCTCTCAGTGCAGTGTTAATGTACTGGAGTGTCCAGTCAGTGTGTCTGTATGAACCCCTCTCTCTCTCAGTGCAGTGTTCATGTACTGGAGTGTCCAGTCAGTGTGTCTGTATGAACCCTTCTCTCTCTCAGTGCAGTGTTCATGTACTGGAGTGTCCAGTCAGTGTGTCTGTATGAACCCCTCTCTCTCTCAGTGCAGTGTTCATGTACTGGAGTGTCCAGTCAGTGTGTCTATATGAACCCCTCTCTCTCTCAGTGCAGTGTTCATGTACTGGAGTGTCCAGTCAGTGTGTCTATATGAACCCCTCTCTCTCTCAGTGCAGTGTTCATGTCCTGGAGTGTCCAGTCAGTGTGTCTGTATGAACCCTTCTCTCTCTCAGTGCAGTGTTCATGTACTGGAGTGTCCAGTCAGTGTGTCTGTATGAACCCCTCTCTCTCTCAGTGCAGTGTTCATGTACTGGAGTGTCCAGTCAGTGTGTCTGTATGAACCCCTCTCTCTCTCAGTGCAGTGTTCATGTACTGGAGTGTCCAGTCAGTGTGTCTGTATGAACCCTTCTCTCTCTCAGTGCAGTGTTCATGTACTGGAGTGTCCAGTCAGTGTGTCTATATGAACCCCTCTCTCTCTCTGAAGGTGAGACGGGCTCGGGTCCCAGCAGTCGCAGCTGCAGTGTCGAGAGGCCGGAGGACCAGTCGGACACGTCGGACAGCGAGTCTCTGTCCCTGGAGGTCCAGCACATCAATCAGCAGCCTCAGTCCCGCCAGAGCAGAGACAGGGGCCATGACCCCAACAGGTGAGCACACCTGTCCTCACTGCGGTCCCCCTCCGCCTCTCTGTGTGCACAGGCAGAGATTGACTGACAGACAGACACACACGCAGAGCAGAGCCCCACACTCACTCACTCACTCACACACTCAGAGCTGAGACTGTGGGGGTGTAGGAGGTGGGATTGACAGCAGGGTCCCTGGAGAAACAAACATGCAGACTCCTCACAGACGTGCTCGAGACTGGAACACCTAAGACCCAGGAGACTTGGTCTCTGTGTCTCCGTCTCTGCTCTGACGATCAATTCTCCTCTCTCCTGCATGTGCGTGTCTCTCTCTGTGTCACAGGTACCGGCTACACCTGGAGAAGGAGAGCCGAGAGGAGGTGGAGAGGAGGAAGAGGATGGCCCAGGAGAGGAAGCTGCAGCCGTTGTCTGAGGACCAGCTGGAGATCGACATCGAGGACGTCTACCGGCCCGGCTCAGGTGAGTCCAGCTTGGGAAAGCTTGTTCCCCCCTCCTGCCCCTCTCTGTGTACAGTAGAGTCCCTGTCCTGACTGGAGGAGCTCACCCAGCTGTGTCTGGAGAGAAGCCAGGGTCTCGGCTTGTTCCCCCCTCCCACCCCTCTCTGTGTACAGTAGAGCCTCCTGTCCTGACTGGAGGAGCTCACCCAGCTGTGTCTGGAGAGAAACCAGGGTCTCGGCTTGTTCCCCCCTCCCACCCCTCTCTGTGTACAGTAGAGCCTCCTGTCCTGACTGGAGGAGCTCACCCAGCTGTGTCTGGAGAGAAGCCAGGGTATCGGCTTGTTCCCCCCTCCCACCCCTCTGTGTGTACAGTAGAGCCTCCTGTCCTGACTGGAGGAGCTCACCCAGCTGTGTCTGGAGAGAAGCCAGGGTATCGGCCTGTTCCCCCCTCCCACCCCCCTCTGTGTACAGTAGAGCCTCCTGTCCTGACTGGAGGAGCTCACCCAGCTGTGTCTGGAGAGAAGCCAGGGTATCGGCTTGTTCCCCCCTCCTGCCCCTCTCTGTGTACAGTAGAGCCCCCTGTCCTGACTGGAGGAGCTCACCCAGCTGTGTCTGGAGAGAAGCCAGGGTATCGGCTCCAACTTTCCTCTCTCCGCCCTCTTTCCCTCCCTCTCCCTACAGTTCTGGATTTTCCCAGGAGACCGCCGTGGGATTATGGGATGTCGAAGGAGCAAGTCCTGGCGAGGGAGGAGAAAGCATTCCGGGAGTATCTGGACAGCGTGTACAAGCAGTACCAGCCCTCCGAGCTGAGCTACTTCGAGCACAACCTGGAGGTGAGGGGGGATTGGTGCTCGGTAGTCTGTAGGTCTGGTCTGACCTACGTTCGATATTCTGTTCGTCTTGTCTGATAAATTATATTCTGTGTTTTTTTCATCCAGTCTAGCTACCTGGTGTGCTGTTAATTTAGTCTGACTGCTTGTATTCGGTATTTTGTTGGTTTAGTCTGTTCCATGTTCTGTTGGTCTAGCCTGAAAAGTTATATTCAGAATTTTGTTGGTTCAGTTAGTTCTGTTAATTTAGTCTGACTAATTCTGTTCGTCCGGTCGGTATTCTGCTATTCTGGTCTGTCCTCCGTTTGATATTCTGTTGGCCTTGTCTAAATAATGAGATTGTGTATTCTATTGGTCCAGCCTTTGCTGTTAATTTAGTCTGACTAGTTCAGTATTATGTACTTCTGGTCTGTCTAGTTTTTTTCGGTGTTCTGTACGTCTGGTCTGTCTAGTTGTGTTCGGTACTCTGTTGGTCTGGTCTGCCTAGTTCTGTTCAGTGTTCTGTTGGTTTAGTCTGACTAGTTCTGTTCGGTATCCTATTCGTCTGGTCTGTCTAGTTGTGTTCGGTACTCTGTTGGTCTGGTCTGCCTAGTTCTGTTAAGTGTTCTGTTGGTTTAGTCTGACTAGTTCTGTTCGGTATCCTATTCGTCTGGTCTGTCTAGTTGTGTTCGGTACTCTGTTGGTCTGGTCTGTCGAGTTCTGTTCGGTATCCTATTCGTCTGGTCTGTCTAGTTGTGTTTGGTACTCTGTTGGTCTGGTCTGCCTAGTTCTGTTAGTAGTTGCGCAAGCAGTGGCCAGAATATTAGGAGCCCTTGCGCGGAGTACCGCTGAGCTCCCTGGACTGGCTCCAGCCGCTCGCTCCTTGAGCTGCGAGTCCTGGGGCCTGAGCCCCCTCCCTCTCTCGGCCCCACAGACCTGGAGGCAGCTCTGGAGAGTCCTGGAGATGTCGGACATCGTCCTGCTCCTCACCGACATCCGGCACCCGGTGAGCCAGCCTCCGCCGCAGCCCTCCTCTTCCTCTGCCTCTGCCTCTTCCTCTCTCCCTCTGCCTCCTCCTCTCTCCCTCTGCCTCCTCCTCTCTCCGTCCTCTTCCTCTCCCTCTGCCTCCTCCTCTCTCCGTCCTCTTCCTCTCTCCCTCTGCTTCCTCTCCCTCTGCTTCCTCCTCTCTCCCTCCTCTTCCTCTCCCTCTGCCTCTTCCTCTCTCCCTCTGCCTTTTCCTCTCTCCCTCTGCTTCCTCCTCTCTCCCTCTGCTTCCTCCTCTCTCCCTCTGCCTCGGTCTTTCCCTCTGCCTCGGTCTTTCCCTCTGCCTCTTTCTCTCTCCCTCCTCTTCCTCTGTCTCCTCCTCTCTCCCTCCTGTACCTCGGTCTCTCCCTCCTCTCCTTCTGCCTCTTCCTCTCTCCCTCTTCCTTTCTGCCTCGGTCTCCCCCTCCTCTTCCTCTCTCCCCCTCCTCTTCCTCTCCGCCTCCCTCTACAACGCTCCTGCTCAGATCCGACCCGGACGACTCCGGTGTCACTCGACGAGCGGGGAGGGTAGCGGCAGTGGCCGTGCCGCTGTCCCGACGCGAGGAAGCGGGACTGAACCTCCGGGGATGAGAAGACACCCGCCAGACCAGACGGCGATGCAGCTCGTCGATCCCGGCCCGTCGTTCCTCGTGCGTCTCCTCGCACGACTGAAACACGTCGCTGTAGTCGCCTCGGAGGTGCTCCCGGCTCCTCGCTTGGCCGGGCCAGGAGAGCGCTGCCAAGCCCGTCCCCCCCGACCCCTGACCCCTGACCCCTGGCCCCTGCAGGTGCTGCACTTCCCGCCCGCCCTGTACGACTGCGTGACCCGGGAGATGCGCCGGAGCCTGGTTCTGGTGCTGAACAAGATCGACCTGGCGCCGCCGGCCCTGGTGGTGGCCTGGAGGCACCACCTCCGGGCCCGGTTCCCCGAGGTCCGGGTCGTCTGCTTCACCTCCTACCCACAGCGGCCCGGGGAGGGCCTGGACCCCGGGGCAGGTGGGGCTGGACCGGACCGGACTGGACTGGCATCTCTAAGACTGGAGAGGACGACTGGGCTGGGCTGGTGTCTGTGGGTCTGGACTGGACTGGACTGGGGTCTGTGGGTCAGGACTGGACTGGACTGGACTGGTGTCTGTGGGTCAGGACTGGTCTGGACTGGTGTCTGTGGGACTGGACTGGACTGTACTGGACTGGTGTCTGTGGGTCTGGACTGTACTGGACTGGTGTCTGTGGGTCAGGACTGGACTGGTGTCTGTGGGTCTGGACTGGTGTGTGTGGGTCTGGACTGGACTGGAATCTGTGGGTCTGGACTGGGCTGGACTGGTGTCTGTGGGACTGGACTGGACTGTACTGGACTGGTGTCTGTGGGTCAGGACTGGACTGGTGTCTGTGGGTCTGGACTGGTGTGTGTGGATCTGGACTGGACTGGGGTCTGTGGGACTGGACTGGACTGGTATCTGTGGGTCTGGACTGGGGTCTGTGGGACTGGACTGGACTGGAGTGGACTGGAGTGCTGTGGACAGGGTAGTCTAACCCTTTGCCCTGTGTGTCCCCTCAGTGCTCAAGAGGAGACGCAGGAGACGCAGGGGGGGCTGGGGTCTGTGGGACTGGACTGGGGTGGACTGGAGTGTTGTGGACAGGGTAGTCTAACCCTTCGCCCTGTGTGTCCCCTCAGTGCTCAAGAGGAGACGCAGGAGACGCAGGAGACGCAGGGGGTGCTGGGGTCTGTGGGTCTGGACTGGACTGGAGTGGACTGGAGTGCTGTGGACAGGGTAGTCTAACCCTTCGCCCTGTGTGTCCCCTCAGTGCTCAAGAGGAGACGCAGGAGACGAAGGGGGGGCTGGGGTCTGTGGGACTGGAGTGGACTGGAGTGTTGTGGACAGGGTAGTCTAACCCTTCGCCCTGTGTGTCCCCTCAGTGCTCAAGAGGAGACGCAAGAGACGAAGGGAGGGCTGGGGTCTGTGGGACTGGAGTGGACTGGAGTGCTGTGGACAGGGTAGTCTAACCCTTCGCCCTGTGTGTCCCCTCAGTGCTCAAGAGGAGACGCAGGAGACGCAGGGGGGGCTGGGGTCTGTGGGACTGGACTGGGGTGGACTGGAGTGTTGTGGACAGGGTAGTCTAACCCTTCGCCCTGTGTGTCCCCTCAGTGCTCAAGAGGAGACGCAGGAGACGCAGGGGGGGCTGGGGTCTGTGGGACTGGACTGGACTGGACTGGAGTGCTGTGGACAGGGTAGTCTAACCCTTCGCCCTGTGTGTCCCCTCAGTGCTCAAGAGGAGACGCAAGAGACGAAGGGGGGGCTGGGGTCTGTGGGACTGGAGTGGACTGGAGTGTTGTGGACAGGGTAGTCTAACCCTTCGCCCTGTGTGTCCCCTCAGTGCTCAAGAGGAGACGCAGGAGACGCAGGGGGGGCTGGGGTCTGTGGGACTGGACTGGGGTGGACTGGAGTGTTGTGGACAGGGTAGTCTAACCTTTCGCCCTGTGTGTCCCCTCAGTGCTCAAGAGGAGACGCAGGAGACGCAGGGGGGGCTGGGGTCTGTGGGTCTGGACTGGACTGGACTGGAGTGCTGTGGACAGGGTAGTCTAACCCTTCGCCCTGTGTGTCCCCTCAGTGCTCAAGAGGAGACGCAGGAGACGCAGGGGGGGCTGGGGTCTGTGGGACTGGTCTGGACTGGACTGGGGTGGACTGGAGTGCTGTGGACAGGGTAGTCTAACCCTTCGCCCTGTGTGTCCCCTCAGTGCTCAAGAGGAGACGCAGGAGACGCAGGGGGGGCTGGGGTCTGTGGGTCTGGACTGGACTGGAGTGCTGTGGACAGGGTAGTCTAACCCTTCGCCCTGTGTGTCCCCTCAGTGCTCAAGAGGAGACGCAGGAGACGCAGGGGGGGCTGGGGTCTGGCTGTGGGGCCGATGGACCTGCTGAGGGCCTGTGAGGACATCACTGAAGGGAGAGGTGCCTCGTTACTGCTAATCAGCACTCATTAACACTGGGTCATTAACACTGTGTCATTAACACTCCTGGATCATGAACACTGACTCATTAACACTGGATCATGAACACTGCTGGGTCATTAACACTGTGTCATTAACACTCATTAGTACTGCTGCACCGTCCTGCTGCCCAGAGCCTCATGAACACTGCTGGATCATTAACACTGTGTCATTAACACTCATTAGTACTGCTGCTAGTCCTGCTGCCCAGAGCCTCATGAACACTGGATCATGAACACTGTGTCATTAACACTCATTAGTACTGCTGCTAGTCCTGCTGCCCAGAGCCTCATGAACACTGCTGGATCATTAACACTGTGTCATTAACACTGTGTCATTAACACTCATTAGTACTGCTGCTAGTCCTGCTGCCCAGAGCCTCATGAACACTGGATCATGAACACTGCTGGATCATTAACACTGGGTCATTAACACTCATTAGTACTGCTGCTAGTCCTGCTGCCCAGAGCCTCATGAACACTGGATCATTAACACTGTCTCATTAACACTGGGTCATTAACACTCATTAGTACTGCTGCTAGTCCTGTGGCCCAGAGCCTCATTAACACTGCTGGATCATGAACACTGTGTCATTAACACTCATTAGTACTGCTGCTAGTCCTGCTGCCCAGAGCCTCATTAACACTGGGTCATTAACACTGTGTCATTAACACTCATTAGTACTGCTGCTAGTCCTGCTGCCCAGAGCCTCATGAACACTGCTGGATCATTAACACTGTGTCATTAACACTCATTAGTACTGCTGCTAGTCCTGCTGCCCAGAGCCTCATGAACACTGGATCATGAACACTGACTCATGAACACTGCTGGATCATTAACACTGTGTCATTAACACTCATTAGTACTGCTGCTAGTCCTGCTGCCCAGAGCCTCATGAACACTGGATCATGAACACTGCTGGATCATTAACACTGTGTCATTAACACTCATTAGTACTGCTGCTAGTCCTGCTGCCCAGAGCCTCATGAACACTGCTGGATCATTAACACTGTGTCATTAACACTCATTAGTACTGCTGCTAGTCCTGCTGCCCAGAGCCTCATGAGCACTGCTGGATCATTAACACTGTGTCATTAACACTCATTAGTACTGCTGCTAGTCCTGCTGCCCAGAGCCTCATGAACACTGGATCATGAACACTGTGTCATTAACACTCATTAGTACTGCTGCTAGTCCTGCTGCCCAGAGCCTCATGAACACTGGATCATGAACACTGTGTCATTAACACTGCTTGGTCATTAACACTGTGTCATTAGCACTCCTGGATCATGAACACTGACTCATTAACACTGCTGGGTCATTAACACTGTGTCATTAACGCTCATTAGTACTGCTGCTAGTCCTGCTGCCCAGAACCTCATGAACACTGGATCATGAACACTGCTGGGTCATTAACACTGTGTCATTAACACTCATTAGTACTGCTGCTAGTCCTGCTGCCCAGAGCCTCATGAACACTGGATCATGAACACTGCTGGATCATTAACACTGTGTCATTAACACTCATTAGTACTGCTGCACCGCCCTGCTGCCCAGAGCCTCATGAACACTGACTCATTAACACTGTGTCATTAACACTCATTAGTACTGCTGCTAGTCCTGCTGCCCAGAGCCTCATGAACACTGGATCATGAACACTGTGTCATTAACACTGCTTGGTCATTAACACTGTGTCATTAACACTCCTGGATCATGAACACTGACTCATGAACACTGCTGGATCATTAACACTGTGTCATTAACACTCATTAGTACTGCTGCACCGTCCTGCTGCCCAGAGCCTCATGAACACTGGATCATGAACACTGCTGGATCATTAACACTGTGTCATTAACACTCATTAGTACTGCTGCACCGTCCTGCTGCCCAGAGCCTCATGAACACTGTGTCATTAACACTGCTGGATCATGAACACTGACTCATGAACACTGTGTCATTAACACTGCTGGATCATTAACACTGACTCATTAACACTGCTGGGTCATTAACACTGTGTCATTAAAGCTCATTAGTACTGCTGCTAGTCCTGCTGCCCAGAACCTCATGAACACTGGATCATGAACACTGCTGGGTCATTAACACTGTGTCATTAACACTCATTAGTACTGCTGCACCGCCCTGCTGCCCAGAGCCTCATGAACACTGACTCATTAACACTGTGTCATTAACACTCATTAGTACTGCTGCTAGTCCTGCTGCCCAGAGCCTCATGAACACTGGATCATGAACACTGTGTCATTAACACTGCTTGGTCATTAACACTGTGTCATTAACACTCCTGGATCATGAACACTGACTCATGAACACTGCTGGATCATTAACACTGTGTCATTAACACTCATTAGTACTGCTGCACCGTCCTGCTGCCCAGAGCCTCATGAACACTGGATCATGAACACTGCTGGATCATTAACACTGTGTCATTAACACTCATTAGTACTGCTGCACCGTCCTGCTGCCCAGAGCCTCATGAACACTGTGTCATTAACACTGCTGGATCATTAACACTGACTCATTAACACGGCTGGGTCATGAACACTGTGTCATGAACACTCCTGGGTCCTGAACACTGACTCATGAACACTGTGTCATGAACACTCCTGGGGGGATAAATTAGCGCTGCTGAGTGGTTCATTGACAGTGAACACTGCTCCTGGGGGGTTCGTGACCAGTCTCTCCCCGCGGCTGTCCCAGTGGACCTGACCAGCTGGCGCCAGAAGATCGAGAGGGACGCGGTGGCGGCCGGGCGCCAGCAGGGGGCAGGCGGCTCTGAGGAGGAGGAGGAGGAGGGCGAGGAAGGGGCCGTGCTGGTGGAGCACCACAGCGACGTCGCCATGGAGATGGCCAGCCCCTCCCAGGAGCGCTACAAGGACGGGGTCCTGACGCTGGGCTGCGTGGGTAAGAGGCGTCCAGCCAGCTGCCTGCGGGGGCTGCAGGGGCCACAGGGGTGAGACAGCCTGTCTCTCTCTCCTCCTGCCCGTCTCACTCTCTCATCTCTCACTGCATGAGGCAGGAGCAGGAGACAGGTCGCTCAGCTCTGTCTCTCCTCTCTCTCACACCCCTGTCTCTCTCTCCTCCTGCCCGTCTCACTCTCTCATCTCTCACTGCATGAGGCAGGAGCAGGAGACAGGTCACTCAGCTCTGTCTCTCTCTCACTCCCCTGTCTCTCTCTCCTCCTGCCCGTCTCACTCTCTCATCTCTCTGAATGAGGCAGGAGCAGGAGACAGGTCACTCAGCTCTGTCTCTCTCTCCTCTCTCTCACACCCCTGTCTCTCCCTCCTTCTTCCTGTCTCACTCTCTCGTCTCTCTGAATGAGGCAGGAGCAGGAGACAGGTCACTCAGCTCTGTCTCTCCTCTCTCTCACACCCCTGTCTCTTCCTCCTTCTTCCTGTCTCACTCTCTCATCTCTCTGAATGAGGCAGGAGCAGGAGACAGGTCACTCTCTCCTGTCTCACTCTCCCTCCTGTCTTTCTCTCCTCTGTGAATGAGGCAGGAGCAGCACAGACAGCTCACTTGTCTCTCTCTCTCCAGGCTTCCCCAACGTAGGGAAATCCTCTCTGATCAACGGACTGGTGGGCAGGAAGGTGGTCAGTGTCTCCCGGACTCCCGGACACACCAAGTACTTCCAGACCTACTTCCTGACGCCCACAGTCAAGCTGTGTGACTGTCCAGGACTCATCTTCCCATCACTGGTGGACAGACAGCAGCAGGCAAGCAGTGTGTCTGTATTAACCCCTCTCTCTCTCTCTCTCTCTCTCTCTCAGTGCAGTGTTCATGTACTGGAGTGTTCAGTCAGTGTGTCTGTATGAATCCCTCTCTCTCAGTGCAGTGTTAATGTACTGGAGTGTCTCGCTGGTCAGTGTGAGTGTCCTGTAGTGTCCAGCCGGTCAGTGTGAGTGTCCTGTGTTGCAGGTCCTGGCCGGTCAGTGTGAGTGTCCTGTAGTGTCCAGCCGGTCAGTGTGAGTGTCCTGTGTTGCAGGTCCTGGCCGGTCAGTGTGAGTGTCCTGTAGTGTCCAGCCGGCCAGTGTGAGTGTCCTGTGTTGCAGGTCCTGGCCGGTCAGTGTGAGTGTCCTGTAGTGTCCAGCCGGTCAGTGTGAGTGTCCTGTGTTGCAGGTCCTGGCCGGTCAGTGTGAGTGTCCTGTAGTGTCCAGCCGGTCAGTGTGAGTGTCCTGTGTTGCAGGTCCTGGCCGGTCAGTGTGAGTGTCCTGTAGTGTCCAGCCGGTCAGTGAGTGTCCTGTGTTGCAGGTCCTGGCCGGTCAGTGTGAGTGTCCTGTAGTGTCCAGCCGGTCAGTGAGTGTCCTGTGTTGCAGGTCCTGGCCGGTCAGTGTGAGTGTCCTGTAGTGTCCAGCCGGTCAGTGTGAGTGTCCTGTGTTGCAGGTCCTGGCCGGTCAGTGAGAGTGTCCTGTAGTGTCCAGCCGGTCAGTGTGAGTGTCCTGTGTTGCAGGTCCTGGCCGGTCAGTGTGAGTGTCCTGTAGTGTCCAGCCGGTCAGTGTGAGTGTCCTGTGTTGCAGGTCCTGGCCGGTCAGTGAGAGTGTCCTGTAGTGTCCAGCCGGTCAGTGTGAGTGTCCTGTGTTGCAGGTCCTGGCCGGTCAGTGAGAGTGTCCTGTAGTGTCCAGCCGGTCAGTGTGAGTGTCCTGTGTTGCAGGTCCTGGCCGGTCAGTGTGAGTGTCCTGTAGTGTCCAGCCGGTCAGTGTGAGTGTCCTGTGTTGCAGGTCCTGGCCGGTCAGTGTGAGTGTCCTGTAGTGTCCGGCCGGTCAGTGTGAGTGTCCTGTGTTGCAGGTCCTGGCCGGTCAGTGAGAGTGTCCTGTAGTGTCCGGCCGGTCAGTGTGAGTGTCCTGTGTTGCAGGTCCTGGCCGGTCAGTGTGAGTGTCCTGTAGTGTCCGGCCGGTCAGTGTGAGTGTCCTGTGTTGCAGGTCCTGGCCGGTCAGTGTGAGTGTCCTGTAGTGTCCGGCCGGTCAGTGTGAGTGTCCTGTGTTGCAGGTCCTGGCCGGTCAGTGTGAGTGTCCTGTAGTGTCCGGCCGGTCAGTGAGTGTCCTGTGTTGCAAGTCCTGGCCGGTCAGTGTGAGTGTCCTGTAGTGTCCGGCCGGTCAGTGTGAGTGTCCTGTGTTGCAGGTCCTGGCCGGTCAGTGTGAGTGTCCTGTAGTGTCCGGCCGGTCAGTGTGAGTGTCCTGTGTTGCAGGTCCTGGCCGGTCAGTGTGAGTGTCCTGTAGTGTCCGGCCGGTCAGTGTGAGTGTCCTGTGTTGCAGGTCCTGGCCGGTCAGTGTGAGTGTCCTGTAGTGTCCGGCCGGTCAGTGTGAGTGTCCTGTGTTGCAGGTCCTGGCCGGTCAGTGTGAGTGTCCTGTAGTGTCCGGCCGGTCAGTGTGAGTGTCCTGTGTTGCAGGTCCTGGCCGGTCAGTGAGAGTGTCCTGTAGTGTCCGGCCGGTCAGTGTGAGTGTCCTGTGTTGCAGGTCCTGGCCGGTCAGTGTGAGTGTCCTGTAGTGTCCGGCCGGTCAGTGTGAGTGTCCTGTGTTGCAGGTCCTGGCCGGTCAGTGTGAGTGTCCTGTAGTGTCCGGCCGGTCAGTGAGTGTCCTGTGTTGCAGGTCCTGGCCGGTCAGTGTGAGTGTCCTGTAGTGTCCGGCCGGTCAGTGAGTGTCCTGTGTTGCAGGTCCTGGCCGGTCAGTGAGAGTGTCCTGTAGTGTCCGGCCGGTCAGTGTGAGTGTCCTGTGTTGCAGGTCCTGGCCGGTCAGTGAGAGTGTCCTGTAGTGTCCGGCCGGTCAGTGTGAGTGTCCTGTGTTGCAGGTCCTGGCCGGTCAGTGTGAGTGTCCTGTAGTGTCCGGCCGGTCAGTGTGAGTGTCCTGTGTTGCAGGTCCTGGCCGGTCAGTGTGAGTGTCCTGTAGTGTCCGGCCGGTCAGTGTGAGTGTCCTGTGTTGCAGGTCCTGGCCGGTCAGTGAGAGTGTCCTGTAGTGTCCGGCCGGTCAGTGTGAGTGTCCTGTGTTGCAGGTCCTGGCCGGTCAGTGTGAGTGTCCTGTAGTGTCCGGCCGGTCAGTGTGAGTGTCTTGTGTTGCAGGTCCTGGCCGGTCAGTGTGAGTGTCCTGTAGTGTCCGGCCGGTCAGTGTGAGTGTCCTGTGTTGCAGGTCCTGGCCGGTCAGTGTGAGTGTCCTGTAGTGTCCGGCCGGTCAGTGTGAGTGTCCTGTGTTGCAGGTCCTGGCCGGTCAGTGTGAGTGTCCTGTAGTGTCCGGCCGGTCAGTGAGTGTCCTGTGTTGCAGGTCCTGGCCGGTCAGTGTGAGTGTCCTGTAGTGTCCGGCCGGTCAGTGTGAGTGTCCTGTGTTGCAGGTCCTGGCCGGTCAGTGTGAGTGTCCTGTAGTGTCCGGCCGGTCAGTGTGAGTGTCCTGTGTTGCAGGTCCTGGCCGGTCAGTGTGAGTGTCCTGTAGTGTCCGGCCGGTCAGTGTGAGTGTCCTGTGTTGCAGGTCCTGGCCGGTCAGTGTGAGTGTCCTGTAGTGTCCGGCCGGTCAGTGTGAGTGTCCTGTGTTGCAGGTCCTGGCCGGTCAGTGTGAGTGTCCTGTAGTGTCCGGCCGGTCAGTGTGAGTGTCCTGTGTTGCAGGTCCTGGCCGGTCAGTGAGAGTGTCCTGTAGTGTCCGGCCGGTCAGTGTGAGTGTCCTGTGTTGCAGGTCCTGGCCGGTCAGTGAGAGTGTCCTGTAGTGTCCGGCCGGTCAGTGTGAGTGTCCTGTGTTGCAGGTCCTGGCCGGTCAGTGTGAGTGTCCTGTAGTGTCCGGCCGGTCAGTGAGTGTCCTGTGTTGCAAGTCCTGGCCGGTCAGTGTGAGTGTCCTGTAGTGTCCGGCCGGTCAGTGTGAGTGTCCTGTGTTGCAGGTCCTGGCCGGTCAGTGTGAGTGTCCTGTAGTGTCCGGCCGGTCAGTGTGAGTGTCCTGTGTTGCAGGTCCTGGCCGGTCAGTGTGAGTGTCCTGTAGTGTCCGGCCGGTCAGTGTGAGTGTCCTGTGTTGCAGGTCCTGGCCGGTCAGTGTGAGTGTCCTGTAGTGTCCGGCCGGTCAGTGTGAGTGTCCTGTGTTGCAGGTCCTGGCCGGTCAGTGAGAGTGTCCTGTAGTGTCCGGCCGGTCAGTGTGAGTGTCCTGTGTTGCAGGTCCTGGCCGGTCAGTGTGAGTGTCCTGTAGTGTCCGGCCGGTCAGTGAGTGTCCTGTGTTGCAGGTCCTGGCCGGTCAGTGTGAGTGTCCTGTAGTGTCCGGCCGGTCAGTGTGAGTGTCCTGTGTTGCAGGTCCTGGCCGGTCAGTGAGAGTGTCCTGTAGTGTCCGGCCGGTCAGTGTGAGTGTCCTGTGTTGCAGGTCCTGGCCGGTCAGTGTGAGTGTCCTGTAGTGTCCGGCCGGTCAGTGTGAGTGTCCTGTGTTGCAGGTCCTGGCCGGTCAGTGTGAGTGTCCTGTAGTGTCCGGCCGGTCAGTGTGAGTGTCCTGTGTTGCAGGTCCTGGCCGGTCAGTGTGAGTGTCCTGTAGTGTCCGGCCGGTCAGTGAGTGTCCTGTGTTGCAAGTCCTGGCCGGTCAGTGTGAGTGTCCTGTAGTGTCCGGCCGGTCAGTGAGTGTCCTGTGTTGCAAGTCCTGGCCGGTCAGTGTGAGTGTCCTGTAGTGTCCGGCCGGTCAGTGTGAGTGTCCTGTGTTGCAGGTCCTGGCCGGTCAGTGAGAGTGTCCTGTAGTGTCCGGCCGGTCAGTGTGAGTGTCCTGTGTTGCAGGTCCTGGCCGGTCAGTGAGAGTGTCCTGTAGTGTCCGGCCGGTCAGTGTGAGTGTCCTGTGTTGCAGGTCCTGGCCGGTCAGTGTGAGTGTCCTGTAGTGTCCGGCCGGTCAGTGTGAGTGTCCTGTGTTGCAGGTCCTGGCCGGTCAGTGTGAGTGTCCTGTAGTGTCCGGCCGGTCAGTGTGAGTGTCCTGTGTTGCAGGTCCTGGCCGGTCAGTGAGAGTGTCCTGTAGTGTCCGGCCGGTCAGTGTGAGTGTCCTGTGTTGCAGGTCCTGGCCGGTCAGTGAGAGTGTCCTGTAGTGTCCGGCCGGTCAGTGTGAGTGTCCTGTGTTGCAGGTCCTGGCCGGTCAGTGTGAGTGTCCTGTAGTGTCCGGCCGGTCAGTGTGAGTGTCCTGTGTTGCAGGTCCTGGCCGGTCAGTGTGAGTGTCCTGTAGTGTCCGGCCGGTCAGTGTGAGTGTCCTGTGTTGCAGGTCCTGGCCGGTCAGTGTGAGTGTCCTGTAGTGTCCGGCCGGTCAGTGAGTGTCCTGTGTTGCAGGTCCTGGCCGGTCAGTGTGAGTGTCCTGTAGTGTCCGGCCGGTCAGTGTGAGTGTCCTGTGTTGCAGGTCCTGGCCGGTCAGTGAGAGTGTCCTGTAGTGTCCGGCCGGTCAGTGTGAGTGTCCTGTGTTGCAGGTCCTGGCCGGTCAGTGTGAGTGTCCTGTAGTGTCCGGCCGGTCAGTGTGAGTGTCCTGTGTTGCAGGTCCTGGCCGGTCAGTGTGAGTGTCCTGTAGTGTCCGGCCGGTCAGTGTGAGTGTCCTGTGTTGCAGGTCCTGGCCGGTCAGTGTGAGTGTCCTGTAGTGTCCGGCCGGTCAGTGTGAGTGTCCTGTGTTGCAGGTCCTGGCCGGTCAGTGTGAGTGTCCTGTAGTGTCCGGCCGGTCAGTGTGAGTGTCCTGTGTTGCAGGTCCTGGCCGGTCAGTGTGAGTGTCCTGTAGTGTCCGGCCGGTCAGTGTGAGTGTCCTGTGTTGCAGGTCCTGGCCGGTCAGTGTGAGTGTCCTGTAGTGTCCAGCCGGTCAGTGTGAGTGTCCTGTGTTGCAGGTCCTGGCTGGTCAGTGAGAGTGTCCTGTAGTGTCCAGCCGGTCAGTGAGTGTCCTGTGTTGCAGGTCCTGGCTGGGATCTACCCCGTGTCCCAGATCCAGGAGCCCTACAGCTCGGTGGGGTACCTGGCGTCTCGAGTGCCCGTCCCGGCCCTGCTCAAGCTGAGACACCCCAGTGCGGAGGGGGGGTCAGAGGAGCCCCCCTGGACAGCCTGGGACATCTGCGAAGGTAATCGCCCCCCCCCACCCAGCGCTTCCCATGAGCACCTGCGGCCTCGGTCCCGCCCCCCTCTGGCTGCTGATGACGGTTAATCACAGACAGGGTGGGCGCGACCCCTGACCTCAGGAAGTGTCCTCAGGGACCCAGGAGGAGGGGTCTGGCCCTGCCTGTCTCACTCTCTCTCTCTCTCTCTCTCTGCCCCTCCAGCCTGGGCGGAGAAGAGGGGCTACAAGACGGCCAAGGCCGCCAGGAACGACGTCTACCGCGCGGCCAACAGTCTCCTGCGCCTGGCCACCGACGGCCGGCTGTGTCTGTGCCTGAGGCCCCCTGCCTTCAGCACACAGAAGGGTAGGGCCCGTCTCTCCCTCTCCCTGACCGCTGTGTGTCTCCAGTCTGACTCACCCTGACCCCTCTCTCTCTCACCCTGACCCCTGTGTGTCTCCTGTCTGACTCTCCCTGACCCCTCTCTCTCTCTCACCCTGACCCCTGTGTGTCTCCTGTCTGACTCTCCCTGACCCCTCTCTCTCTCACCCTGACCCCTGTGTGTCTCCTGTCTGACTCTCCCTGACCCCTCTCTCTCTCACCCTGACCCCTGTGTGTCTCCTGTCTGTCTCTCCCTGACCCCTCTCTCTCTCACCCTGACCCCTGTGTGTCTCCTGTCTGTCTCACTCTGACCCCTCTCTCTCTCACCCTGACCCCTGTGTGTCTCCTGTCTGTCTCTCCCTGACCCCTCTCTCTCTCACCCTGACCCCTGTGTGTCTCCTGTCTGTCTCTCCCTGACCCCTCTCTCTCTCACCCTGACCCCTGTGTGTCTCCTGTCTGACTCTCCCTGACCCCTCTCTCTCTCACCCTGACCCCTGTGTGTCTCCTGTCTGTCTCACTCTGACCCCTCTCTCTCTCACCCTGACCCCTGTGTGTCTCCTGTCTGACTCACCATGACCCCTGTGTCTCTCCTGTCTGACTCTCCCTGACCCCTCTCTCTCTCACCCTGACCCCTGTGTGTCTCCTGTCTGACTCTCCCTGACCCCTCTCTCTCTCACCCTGACCCCTGTGTGTCTCCTGTCTGACTCTCCCTGACCCCTCTCTCTCTCACCCTGACCCCTGTGTGTCTCCTGTCTGACTCACCCTGACCCCTCTCTCTCTCACCCTGACCCCTGTGTGTCTCCTGTCTGACTCTCCCTGACCCCTCTCTCTCTCACCCTGACCCCTGTGTGTCTCCTGTCTGACTCTCCCTGACCCCTCTCTCTCTCACCCTGACCCCTGTGTGTCTCCTGTCTGTCTCACTCTGACCCCTCTCTCTCTCACCCTGACCCCTGTGTGTCTCCTGTCTGACTCTCCCTGACCCCTCTCCCTCTCTCTGACCCCTGCGTGTCTCCTGTCTGACTCACCGTGACCCCTGTGTCTCTCCTGTCTGACTCTCCCTGACCCCTCTCTCTCTCACCCTGACCCCTGTGTGTCTCCTGTCTGACTCTCCCTGACCCCTGTGTGTCTCCTGTCTGACTCTCCCTGACCCATCTCTCCCTCTTCCTGACCCCTGTGTGTCTCCTGTCTGACTCTCCCTGACCCCTCTCTCTCTCACCCTGACCCCTGTGTGTCTCCTGTCTGTCTCACTCTGACCCCTCTCTCTCTCACCCTGACCCCTGTGTGTCTCCTGTCTGACTCTCCCTGACCCCTGTGTGTCTCCTGTCTGACTCTCCCTGACCCCTCTCTCTCTCACCCTGACCCCTGTGTGTCTCCTGTCTGACTTACCGTGACCCCTGTGTCTCTCCTGTCTGACTCTCCCTGACCCCTCTCTCTCTCACCCTGACCCCTGTGTGTCTCCTGTCTGACTCTCCCTGACCCCTGTGTGTCTCCTGTCTGACTCTCCCTGACCCATCTCTCCCTCTTCCTGACCCCTGTGTGTCTCCTGTCTGACTCTCCCTGACCCCTCTCTCTCTCACCCTGACCCCTGTGTGTCTCCTGTCTGTCTCACTCTGACCCCTCTCTCTCTCACCCTGACCCCTGTGTGTCTCCTGTCTGACTCTCCCTGACCCCTCTCCCTCTCTCTGACCCCTGCGTGTCTCCTGTCTGACTCACCCTGACCCCTGTGTCTCTCCTGTCTGACTCACCCTGACCCATCTCTCCCTCTCCCTGACCCCTGTGTGTCTCCTGTCTGACTCACCGTGACCCCTGTGTCTCTCCTGTCTGACTCTCCCTGACCCCTCTCTCTCTCACCCTGACCCCTGTGTGTCTCCTGTCTGACTCTCCCTGACCCCTGTGTGTCTCCTGTCTGACTCTCCCTGACCCATCTCTCCCTCTTCCTGACCCCTGTGTGTCTCCTGTCTGACTCTCCCTGACCCCTGTGTGTCTCCTGTCTGACTCTCCCTGACCCATCTCTCCCTCTTCCTGACCCCTGTGTGTCTCCTGTCTGACTCTCCCTGACCCCTCTCTCTCTCACCCTGACCCCTGTGTGTCTCCTGTCTGACTCTTCCTGACCCCTGTGTGTCTCCTGTCTGACTCTCCCTGACCCCTCTCTCAATTCAATTCAATTCAATTCAAGGTGCTTTATTAGCATGACCGATGGGTACAATCAGTGTTGCCAAAGCAAACAAAAATAATCAAATTAACATGGTACAAAACAAAAAATAGAAGTAAAATAAAACCTACAGACATGTTACAGACATTTACAACAAAGAGATATGATAAAATATTGACATATACTGTAGGCGGCTGGAGCATTATTGGGAGACAGACTCACTGTTCCTCAGGCTGGGACAGGAGATCACATACTGGGCTGCCAGTTCAGCTGAGTTCCCTCCTCCCTCTCCCAGTAGGATTGGGACCCGTTGTGATTCTGGCAGGTGTGGGAACTCTGGGATTAGATTTCTGAATTTAGGGAAGAATGTTTCTCTAATCCCAGAGTATCTGTCACAGTGCAGTAGGAAGTGCACCTCTGTCTCTATTTCTCCCCGCTGGCAGTGGGAGCACAGCCTGTCCTCTCTGGACAGCCAGGTCTGCCTGTGTCGCCCAGTTTCTATGGCCAGGTTGTGGTCACTGAGCCTGTACTTCGTCAGGGTCTGTTTCTGTTTGTTATTTTTTATTTTGGTCAAATATTCAGCTAGTGTGTATTGTCTGTTTAAGGTTCTGTAACATTCCAGTTTATGTTGTGTTTGTGTGTGTGTGTCCCAGTGTGTGAGATATTGCTGTTTGATCTGTGCTGTGATGTGGTTGAGTCTGGGTTGTGGTGCTCTAGCAGTGCTGTCCTGAGGCTGGTTGTGTGTTGTGTGTGTTGTGCTGTGATGTGGTTGAGTCTGGGTTGTGGTGCTCTAGCAGTGCTGTCCTGAGGCTGGTTATGAGTTGTGTGTATTGTGCTGTGATGTGGTGGAGTCTGGGTTGTGGTGCTCTAGCAGTGCTGTCCTGAGGCTGGTTGTGTGTTGTGTGTGTTGTGTTGTGATGTGGTGGAGTCTGGGTTGTGGTGCTCTAGCAGTGCTGTCCTGAGGCTGGTTGTGTGTTGTGTGTGTTGTGCTGTGATGTGGTTGAGTCTGGGTTGTGGTGCTCTAGCAGTGCTGTCCTGAGGCTGGTTGTGTGTTGTGTGTATTGTGCTATGATGTGGTAGAGTCTGGGTTGTGGTGCTCTAGCAGTGCTGTCCTGAGGCTGGTTGTGAGTTGTGTGTATTGTGCTGTGATGTGGTGGAGTCTGAGTTGTGGTGCTCTAGCAGTGCTGTCCTGAGGCTGGTTATGAGTTGTGTGTGTTGTGCTGTGATGTGGTTGAGTCTGGGTTGTGGTGCTCTAGCAGTGCTGTCCTGAGGCTGGTTGTGTGTTGTGTGTGTTGTGCTGTGATGTGGTGGAGTCTGGGTTGTGGTGCTCTAGCAGTGCTGTCCTGAGGCTGGTTGTGTGTTGTGTGTGTTGTGCTGTGATGTGGTGGAGTCTGAGTTGTGGTGCTCTAGCAGTGCTGTCCTGAGGCTGGTTGTGTGTTGTGTGTGTTGTGCTGTGATGTGGTGGAGTCTGGGTTGTGGTGCTCTAGCAGTGCTGTCCTGAGGCTGGTTGTGTGTTGTGTGTGTTGTGCTGTGATGTGGTAGAGTCTGAGTTGTGGTGCTCTAGCAGTGCTGTCCTGAGGCTGGTTGTGTGTTGTGTGTGTTGTGCTGTGATGTGGTGGAGTCAGGGTTGTGGTGCTCTAGCAGTGCTGTCCTGAGGCTGGTTGTGTGTTGTGTGTGTTGTGCTGTGATGTGGTGGAGTCTGAGTTGTGGTGCTCTAGCAGTGCTGTCCTGAGGCTGGTTATGAGTTGTGTGTATTGTGCTGTGATGTGGTAGAGTCTGGGTTGTGGTGCTCTAGCAGTGCTGTCCTGAGGCTGGTTGTGAGTTGTGTGTATTGTGCTGTGATGTGGTGGAGTCTGGGTTGTGGTGCTCTAGCAGTGCTGTCCTGAGGCTGGTTGTGTGTTGTGTGTATTGTGCTGTGATGTGGTTGAGTCTGGGTTGTGGTGCTCTAGCAGTGCTGTCCTGAGGCTGGTTGTGTGTTGTGTGTATTGTGCTATGATGTGGTGGAGTCTGGGTTGTGGTGCTCTAGCAGTGCTGTCCTGAGGCTGGTTGTGTGTTGTGTGTGTTGTGCTGTGATGTGGTGGAGTCTGGGTTGTGGTGCTCTAGCAGTGCTGTCCTGAGGCTGGTTGTGTGTTGTGTGTGTTGTGCTGTGATGTGGTTGAGTCTGGGTTGTGGTGCTCTAGCAGTGCTGTCCTGAGGCTGGTTGTGTGTTGTGTGTATTGTGCTATGATGTGGTAGAGTCTGGGTTGTGGTGCTCTAGCAGTGCTGTCCTGAGGCTGGTTGTGAGTTGTGTGTATTGTGCTGTGATGTGGTGGAGTCTGAGTTGTGGTGCTCTAGCAGTGCTGTCCTGAGGCTGGTTATGAGTTGTGTGTGTTGTGCTGTGATGTGGTTGAGTCTGGGTTGTGGTGCTCTAGCAGTGCTGTCCTGAGGCTGGTTGTGTGTTGTGTGTGTTGTGCTGTGATGTGGTGGAGTCTGGGTTGTGGTGCTCTAGCAGTGCTGTCCTGAGGCTGGTTGTGTGTTGTGTGTGTTGTGCTGTGATGTGGTGGAGTCTGAGTTGTGGTGCTCTAGCAGTGCTGTCCTGAGGCTGGTTGTGTGTTGTGTGTGTTGTGCTGTGATGTGGTGGAGTCTGGGTTGTGGTGCTCTAGCAGTGCTGTCCTGAGGCTGGTTGTGTGTTGTGTGTGTTGTGCTGTGATGTGGTAGAGTCTGAGTTGTGGTGCTCTAGCAGTGCTGTCCTGAGGCTGGTTGTGTGTTGTGTGTGTTGTGCTGTGATGTGGTGGAGTCAGGGTTGTGGTGCTCTAGCAGTGCTGTCCTGAGGCTGGTTGTGTGTTGTGTGTGTTGTGCTGTGATGTGGTGGAGTCTGAGTTGTGGTGCTCTAGCAGTGCTGTCCTGAGGCTGGTTATGAGTTGTGTGTATTGTGCTGTGATGTGGTAGAGTCTGGGTTGTGGTGCTCTAGCAGTGCTGTCCTGAGGCTGGTTGTGAGTTGTGTGTATTGTGCTGTGATGTGGTGGAGTCTGGGTTGTGGTGCTCTAGCAGTGCTGTCCTGAGGCTGGTTATGAGTTGTGTGTATTGTGCTGTGATGTGGTGGAGTCTGGGTTGTGGTGCTCTAGCAGTGCTGTCCTGAGGCTGGTTGTGTGTTGTGTGTGTTGTGCTGTGATGTGGTGGAGTCTGGGTTGTGGTGCTCTAGCAGTGCTGTCCTGAGGCTGGTTGTGTGTTGTGTGTATTGTGCTGTGATGTGGTGGAGTCTGGGTTGTGGTGCTCTAGCAGTGCTGTCCTGAGGCTGGTTGTGTGTTGTGTGTGTTGTGCTGTGATGTGGTGGAGTCTGGGTTGTGGTGCTCTAGCAGTGCTGTCCTGAGGCTGGTTGTGTGTTGTGTGTATTGTGCTGTGATGTGGTGGAGTCTGGGTTGTGGTGCTCTAGCAGTGCTGTCCTGAGGCTGGTTGTGAGTTGTGTGTATTGTGCTGTGATGTGGTAGAGTCTGAGTTGTGGTGCTCTAGCAGTGCTGTCCTGAGGCTGGTTGTGTGTTGTGTGTGTTGTGCTGTGATGTGGTGGAGTCTGGGTTGTGGTGCTCTAGCAGTGCTGTCCTGAGGCTGGTTGTGTGTTGTGTGTATTGTGCTATGATGTGGTGGAGTCTGGGTTGTGGTGCTCTAGCAGTGCTGTCCTGAGGCTGGTTGTGTGTTGTGTGTATTGTGCTATGATGTGGTAGAGTCTGGGTTGTGGTGCTCTAGCAGTGCTGTCCTGAGGCTGGTTGTGAGTTGTGTGTATTGTGCTGTGATGTGGTTGAGTCTGAGTTGTGGTGCTCTAGCAGTGCTGTCCTGAGGCTGGTTATGAGTTGTGTGTGTTGTGCTGTGATGTGGTTGAGTCTGGGTTGTGGTGCTCTAGCAGTGCTGTCCTGAGGCTGGTTGTGTGTTGTGTGTGTTGTGCTGTGATGTGGTAGAGTCTGAGTTGTGGTGCTCTAGCAGTGCTGTCCTGAGGCTGGTTGTGTGTTGTGTGTGTTGTGCTGTGATGTGGTGGAGTCTGAGTTGTGGTGCTCTAGCAGTGCTGTCCTGAGGCTGGTTGTGTGTTGTGTGTGTTGTGCTGTGATGTGGTGGAGTCTGGGTTGTGGTGCTCTAGCAGTGCTGTCCTGAGGCTGGTTGTGTGTTGTGTGTATTGTGCTGTGATGTGGTGGAGTCTGGGTTGTGGTGCTCTAGCAGTGCTGTCCTGAGGCTGGTTGTGTGTTGTGTGTGTTGTGCTGTGATGTGGTGGAGTCTGGGTTGTGGTGCTCTAGCAGTGCTGTCCTGAGGCTGGTTAGTGTCGGTGTGGCTCAGGTCCAGCTGGCTCAGGGGGCTCTGTTTTGGGCTCAGCTCTTGGCCTCTCTCTCTCTCTCACCCTGACCCCTCTCTCTCACCTGTCTGACTCACTCTGGCCCCACTCTCTTTCTGTGACCTGTCTCTCTCTCTCACCCTGACCCCTCTCTCTCTCACCCTGACCCCTGTGTGTCTCCTGTCTGACTCACCCTGACCCCTCTCTCTCTCTCTCACCCTGACCCCTCTCTCTCACCTGTCTGACTCACCCTGACCCCTCTCTCTCACCTGTCTGACTCACCGTGACCCCTCTCTCTCTCACCCTGACCCCTGTGTGTCTCCTGTCTGACTCACCCTGACCCCTCTCTCTCTCTCACCCTGACCCCTCTCTCTCACCTGTCTGACTCACCGTGACCCCTCTCTCTCTCACCCTGACCCCTGTGTGTCTCCTGTCTGACTCACCCTGACCCATCTCTCCCTCTCTCTGACCCCTGTGTGTCTCCTGTCTGACTCACCCTGACCCCTCTCTCTCTCTCTCTCACCCCGACCCCTGTCTCTCACCTGTCTGACTCACTCTGGCCCCACTCTCTTTCTGTGACCTGTCTCTCTCTCTCACCCTGTCTCTCTCTCTCTTACCCTGACCCCTGTGTGTCTCCTGTCTGACTCACCCTGACCCCTCTCTCTCTCTCTCTCACCCCGACCCCTGTCTCTCACCTGTCTGACTCACCCTGACCCCTCTCTCTCTCTCTCACCCCGACCCCTGTCTCTCACCTGTCTGACTCACCCTGGCCCCACTCTCTTTCTGTGACCTGTCTCTCTCTCTCACCCTGTCTCTCTCTCTCTCACCCTGACCCCTGTGTCTCTCCTGTCTGACTCACCCTGACCCCTCTCTCTCTCACCCCGACCCCTGTCTCTCACCTGTCTGACTCACTCTGGCCCCACTCTCTTTCTGTGACCTGTCTCTCTCTCTCACCCTGTCTCTCTCTCTCTCACCCTGACCCCTGTGTGTCTCCTGTCTGACTCACCCTGACCCCTCTCTCTCTCTCTCACCCTGACCCCTGTCTCTCACCTGTCTGACTCACTCTGGCCCCACTCTCTTTCTGTGACCTGTCTCTCTCTCTCACCCTGTCTCTCTCTCTCTCTCACCCTGACCCCTGTGTGTCTCCTGTCTGACTCACCCTGACCCCTCTCTCTCTCTCTCACCCCGACCCCTCTCTCTCACCTGTCTGACTCACCCTGACCCCTCTCTCTCTCTCTCACCCTGACCCCTGTGTGTCTCCTGTCTGACTCACCGTGACCCCTCTCTCTCTCACCCTGACTCCTGTGTGTCTCCTGTCTGACTCACCCTGACCCATCTCTCCCTCTCTCTGACCCCTGTGTGTCTCCTGTCTGACTCACCCTGACCCCTCTCTCTCTCTCTCACCCCGACCCCTGTCTCTCACCTGTCTGACTCACTCTGGCCCCACTCTCTTTCTGTGACCTGTCTCTCTCTCTCACCCTGTCTCTCTCTCTCTTACCCTGACCCCTGTGTGTCTCCTGTCTGACTCACCCTGACCCCTCTCTCTCTCTCTCTCTCACCCCGACCCCTGTCTCTCACCTGTCTGACTCACCCTGACCCCTCTCTCTCTCTCTCACCCCGACCCCTGTCTCTCACCTGTCTGACTCACCCTGGCCCCACTCTCTTTCTGTGACCTGTCTCTCTCTCTCACCCTGACCCCTGTGTGTCTCCTGTCTGACTCACCCTGACCCCTCTCTCTCTCACCCTGACCCCTGTGTCTCTCCTGTCTGACTCACCCTGACCCCTGTGTCTCTCCTGTCTGACTCACCCTGACCCCTCTCTCTCTCACCCCGACCCCTGTCTCTCACCTGTCTGACTCACTCTGGCCCCACTCTCTTTCTGTGACCTGTCTCTCTCTCTCACCCTGTCTCTCTCTCTCTCACCCTGACCCCTGTGTGTCTCCTGTCTGACTCACCCTGACCCCTCTCTCTCTCTCTCACCCTGACCCCTGTCTCTCACCTGTCTGACTCACTCTGGCCCCACTCTCTTTCTGTAACCTGTCTCTCTCTCTCACCCTGTCTCTCTCTCTCTCACCCTGACCCCTGTGTGTCTCCTGTCTGACTCACCCTGACCCCTCTCTCTCTCTCTCACCCCGACCCCTCTCTCTCACCTGTCTGACTCACCCTGACCCCTCTCTCTCTCTCTCTCACCCTGACCCCTGTGTGTCTCCTGTCTGTCTCACCCTGACCCCTCTCTCTCACCTGTCTGTCTCACCCTGACCCCTCTCTCTCTCTCTCTCACCCTGACCCCTGTCTCTCACCTGTCTGACTCACTCTGGCCCCACTCTCTTTCTGTGACCTGTCTCTCTCTCTCACCCTGTCTCTCTCTCTCTCACCCTGACCCCTGTGTGTCTCCTGTCTGTCTCACCCTGACCCCTCTCTCTCACCTGTCTGTCTCACTCTGACCCCTCTCTCTCTCACCCTGACCCCTGTGTGTCTCCTGTCTGTCTCACCCTGACCCCTCTCTCTCACCTGTCTGTCTCACCCTGACCCCTCTCTCTCTCTCTCACCCCAACCCCTGTCTCTCACCTGTCTGACTCACTCTGGCCCCACTCTCTCTCTCTCACCCTGTCTCTCTCTCTCTCAGCTGTGTGGGAGGCGCACCCCGAGACGGCCGAGATCGCCGCCCTGCAGGCGGCCCAGCAGCACGGCGGCGCTGGGGGCTCAGAGGAGGAGGAGGAGGAGGAGGAGGCGTCGAGCTCCGGGCCGGAGGAAGAGGAGGGCGCAGGGGACGCCGACGCCGAGGACGAGGAGGAGGAGAGGGCCGGGGGGCCACGGCGGGGGGTGGGGGGCCGCCCCGCGCAGAGAAACATGTTCAGCCTGCTGGGGGAGGACGAGTGTCTGTGAGGGGGGGGTCCCTACTCCTCCTGAACTCCCACTATACCCCTCTCCCACGGCACGTTTATCCACTGACTTCCTGTACAGCCAACTCCTTCCTGGGGCGAAGGTCAGGGGCCGCCGGGGCTGCTGGGAGAGGAGGGGGCGCAGTCCCGCGGGCGGCCACAGGGGGCGCTGTTCTGGTCAGTGACTGGAGGGACCAGTGTGCGCGAGGGGGGGGGACTCTCTGGACCAGGTCAACATCGGCTTCCACACTGTGAGACTGGAACAATAAAACACTTCTGAATCACCGTCTCTTCGCCCGGGGGGCTGTTTCTCACTCGCTCGGCACTGGGGGGTCAGGGGTCAGGGCCCAAGGGGGGTCTGTTTCTCATGCGCTCACTCGGCGCTGGGGCAGGGGTCAGGGGTCAGAGGTCAGGGCCCGAGGGGGGTCTGTTTCACACTCGCTCGCTCGGCGCTGGGCCAGGGGACAGGGGGCAGGGGGCAGGGGTCCCACTGGCCTGTAAGGGGGGGGCAGAACTGGACACCCCCCCCCGTTTTCCAAACCGGTGATTTTGGGGGGAGCTCTTCGGACCCCAGTCTTCAGGCCTTCCTACTGGCCTGACTGGGGCCTTAATTGCACTAACGAGGTGAGGGAGTTGGGGGGGGGGTTATTGTGAGCTGCTGGTTCCCAGGTCCCAGTATCCTGTAGACCAGCGGTTCTCCGAGCTCCGTGGTCCGCGGAGCACCCACACCCCGGCACAGGCGCCCCCCTCCACTCCCCCCCCTGTAGAAATCATCCCCCGTCTGTGTCCTGAAAATGGTCTTGGTGGACCACCCTCTGAGAGCCACTGCTCTGTACCGCTCTCCCGCGATCGGTCGGCCTCGTGCAGACATCCGTACGATCACGCGGCAGTTCTTCAGGGCTGACGGGCTCCGGCCCGCGCTGTCACGGGTCATTAAAAGCTCAGCTGGAAGGAAGAGTGGCTGGTGTGTGTGTGTGTGTGTGTGTGTGTCTGTCTGTTGGGGGAGGCTCCAGGACTGGGGACCCCTGACTAAGCAGCCCGTCGATCGGGTGGGTTGCACTTTGCCAACCTTTCCCCTAGAGGGCACCAGGGAGACCAATTACTGCAGCTGGAGCTCAGAGCTCTTTACAAGGAAGGAATCCCACTGCCGCCATCAGTGTGCAGCTCTTGACAGGTCCTGGGGATCCCACTACCGCCACCAGTGTGCAGCTCTTTACAGGTCATGGGGATCCCACTACCACCACCAGTGTGCAGCTCTTTACAGGTCCTGGGGATCCCACTGCCGCCATCAGTGTGCAGCTCTTGACAGGTCCTGGGGATCCCACTACCGCCACCAGTGTGCGGCTCTTGACAGGTCCTGGGGATCCCACTGCCGCCACCAGTGTGCGGCTCTTGACAGGTCCTGGGGATCCCACTACCGCCACCAGTGTGCGGCTCTTGACAGGTCCTGGGGATCCCACTACCACCACCAGTGTGCAGCCCCACCTGGATGATGCTCCAGTCCTCTCCCCACACACCAGCTCTCAGTGGGGAGGAGAGCAGAGGGATGGAGCCAGTTCAGAGAGGGGGGTTATTAGGAGGCCATGATGGGTAAAGACCAGGGGGGTAATTTGGCCAGGACACCATTATATTATTACAATGTAATATGATGTTAGATGATGTAGTACACATTATGGAATGTATATTAAGAGAGAGAGGGAACCAGAACAAACAAAGGGAAAGTGAAACGGCCGTCCAAGTGATGACACTGCCACATCCAGTGGCCTTGAGCCTGTCCCGCAGAGGGGGCTCAGGGTCGTGCCCACAGCGTACACCACCTCCTGGCCCGGCTGGTGGCTGGAAACGTCCGGCGAGCTTCCGGCTTCGCTGCAGGAAAGCAGGAGCACGGGACGAGGGAAGCCGCTGCAGAGATTTATTTCTTTAAGGGCGGAAACAGAGTGTGGAGCCGACGGGACACTACTGTGGGACCTTTAGACCTACGAGAGGACTTTAATCTGTTTAATACCTGATGTGGACTTAAATATCTTCACACTGTTATGAAACCTTTTGCCCAGAATCGTCTCAAGCTTTGCAATAGACACTTCCACTACATGAAAGCCCTCCTCTGCTTTGTCGAGTCGCTGTCCCAGTAAGCTGCTGACGGCGTTGCCTTCGTCGTTGTTTCCGATGACGGCGCTGCCCTGCAGTTGACCCGGACTGGGCTCACAGACGTACTCCGGCACAGCCAGCAGCCCCTGGTCTCCGCTGATCTTCGGTTTCTTCGCGCTGGGCTGAGGCTCATCTTCGCAGGGGATGATCCCGGTCACAATGTAGACGGTTGTTCCAGGTCCACACTTGGATGGCAGCTGAGAGCGAACCGTGTTCTCGTAGCGTTTCCAGGGCCCCTGGTTGAACTTTGACGTCATGGGCACAGCGTTGGTCAGGGTGTAGGTGGCGCTCTTGTCCTCCTCCGATTGCTGGTGCATGTTGGGATTCAGGTGACCTCGGTGGAAGGGGTGACCCCAGTTTTCATTTACTTTCTTGTAGTCTTGCTCTCTGGCCTCCTGATTATGATCCCTCATACTGCTGCACCTCATCTCTTTATCATCCTTGTTCTGGTCCTCCAGCTTCAAGACAAAAACACACAACACAGGAGCTGTTAAGGGAGATCACTTTATTGGCCAGATACAATGTCTCGTATTAGAAATGTGTCTTTTCACAGACCCCAGCTTGCTCTCCATGAGACAGACACACAGACAGGGAGAGAAGCACTGAGTGACCCCTCCAGGACCAGGACTGGACAGCCCTGCTGCAGACACACACACTGACTGATCCCTCCAGGACCAGGACTGGACACACACACTGACCCCTCCAGGACCAGGACTGGACAGCCCTGCTGCAGACACACACACTGACTGACCCCTCCAGGACCAGGACTGGACACACACACTGACCCCTCCAGGGCCAGGACTGGACACACACACTGACCCCTCCAGGACCAGGACTGGACAGCCCTGCTGCAGACACACACACTGACTGACCCCTCCAGGACCAGGACTGGACACACACACTGACCCCTCCAGGACCAGGACTGGACAGCCCTGCTGCAGACACACACACACTGACTGATCCCTCCAAGGCCAGGACTGGACACACTGACTGACCCCTCCAGGACCAGGACTGGACACACTGACTGACCCCTCCAGGACCAGGACTGGACAGCCCTGCTGCAGACACACACACTGACTGACCCCTCCAGGACCAGGACTGGACAGCCCTGCTGCAGACACACACACTGACTGATCCCTCCAGGGCCAGGACTGGACACACACACTGACCTCTCCAGGACCAGAACTGGACAGCCCTGCTGCAGACACACACACACTGACCCCTCCAGGACCAGGACTGGACACACTGACTGACCCCTCCAGGACCAGGACTGGACAGCCCTGCTGCAGACACACACACTGACTGACCCCTCCAGGACCAGGACTGGACACACTGACTGACCCCTCCAGGACCAGGACTGGACAGCCCTGCTGCAGACACACACACTGACTGATCCCTCCAGGACCAGGACTGGACACACTGACTGACCCCTCCAGGACCAGGACTGGACACACTGACCTCTCCAGGACCAGAACTGGACAGCCCTGCTGCAGACACACACACTGACTGACCCCTCCAGGGCCAGGACTGGACACACACACTGACCCCTCCAGGACCAGGACTGGACAGCCCTGCTGCAGACGCACACTGACTGACCCCTCCAGGGCCAGGACTGGACAGCCCTGCTGCAGACACACACACACTGATCCCTCCAGGGCCAGGACTGGACACACTGACTGACCCCTCCAGGACCAGGACTGGACAGCCCTGCTGCAGACACACACACTGACTGACCCCTCCAGGACCAGGACTGGACAGCCCTGCTGCAGACACACACACTGACTGATCCCTCCAGGGCCAGGACTGGACACACTGACTGACCCCTCCAGGACCAGGACTGGACAGCCCTGCTGCAGACGCACACTGACTGATCCCTCCAGGACCAGGACTGGACACACACACTGACCCCTCCAGGACCAGGACTGGACAGCCCTGCTGCAGACACACACACTGACTGACCCCTCCAGGACCAGGACTGGACACACACACTGACCCCTCCAGGGCCAGGACTGGACACACACACTGACCCCTCCAGGACCAGGACTGGACACACACACTGACCCCTCCAGGGCCAGGACTGGACACACACACTGACCCCTCCAGGACCAGGACTGGACAGCCCTGCTGCAGACACACACACTGACTGACCCCTCCAGGACCAGGACTGGACACACACACTGACCCCTCTAGGACCAGGACTGGACAGCCCTGCTGCAGACACACACACACTGACTGATCCCTCCAGGGCCAGGACTGGACACACTGACTGACCCCTCCAGGACCAGGACTGGACACACTGACTGACCCCTCCAGGACCAGGACTGGACAGCCCTACTGCAGACACACACACTGACTGACCCCTCCAGGACCAGGACTGGACAGCCCTGCTGCAGACACACACACTGACTGATCCCTCCAGGGCCAGGACTGGACACACACACTGACCTCTCCAGGACCAGAACTGGACAGCCCTGCTGCAGACACACACACACTGACCCCTCCAGGACCAGGACTGGACACACTGACTGACCCCTCCAGGACCAGGACTGGACAGCCCTGCTGCAGACACACACACTGACTGACCCCTCCAGGACCAGGACTGGACACACTGACTGACCCCTCCAGGACCAGGACTGGACAGCCCTGCTGCAGACACACACACTGACTGATCCCTCCAGGACCAGGACTGGACACACTGACTGACCCCTCCAGGACCAGGACTGGACACACTGACCTCTCCAGGACCAGAACTGGACAGCCCTGCTGCAGACGCACACACTGACTGACCCCTCCAGGACCAGGACTGGACACACTGACTGACCCCTCCAGGACCAGGACTGGACAGCCCTGCTGCAGACACACACACTGACTGATCCCTCCAGGGCCAGGACTGGACACACACACTGACCCCTCCAGGACCAGGACTGGACAGCCCTGCTGCAGACACACACACTGACTGACCCCTCCAGGGCCAGGACTGGACACACACACTGACCCCTCCAGGACCAGGACTGGACAGCCCTGCTGCAGACGCACACTGACTGACCCCTCCAGGGCCAGGACTGGACAGCCCTGCTGCAGACACACACACACTGATCCCTCCAGGGCCAGGACTGGACACACTGACTGACCCCTCCAGGACCAGGACTGGACAGCCCTGCTGCAGACACACACACTGACTGACCCCTCCAGGACCAGGACTGGACAGCCCTGCTGCAGACACACACACTGACTGATCCCTCCAGGGCCAGGACTGGACACACACACTGACCCCTCCAGGACCAGGACTGGACAGACCTGCTGCAGACGCACACTGACTGACCCCTCCAGGGCCAGGACTGGACAGCCCTGCTGCAGACACACACACACTGATCCCTCCAGGGCCAGGACTGGACACACTGACTGACCCCTCCAGGACCAGGACTGGACACACTGACCTCTCCAGGACCAGAACTGGACAGCCCTGCTGCAGACACACACACACTGACCCCTCCAGGACCAGGACTGGACACACTGACTGACCCCTCCAGGACCAGGACTGGACAGCCCTGCTGCAGACACACACACTGACTGACCCCTCCAGGACCAGGACTGGACACACTGACTGACCCCTCCAGGACCAGGACTGGACAGCCCTGCTGCAGACACACACTGACTGACCCCTCCAGGACCAGGACTGGACAGCCCTGCTGCAGACACACTGAGTGACCCCTCCAGGACCAGGACTGGACAGCCCTGCTGCAGACACACACACTGACTGATCCCTCCAGGGCCAGGACTGGACACACACACTGACCCCTCCAGGACCAGGACTGGACAGCCCTGCTGCAGACGCACACTGACTGACCCCTCCAGGGCCAGGACTGGACAGCCCTGCTGCAGACACACACACACTGATCCCTCCAGGGCCAGGACTGGACACACTGACTGACCCCTCCAGGACCAGGACTGGACACACTGAATGACCTCTCCAGGACCAGGACTGGACAGCCCTGCTGCAGACACACACACACTGACCCCTCCAGGACCAGGACTGGACAGCCCTGCTGCAGACACACACACACATTGACTGACCCCTCCAGGACCAGGACTGGACACACACACTGACCCCTCCAGGACCAGGACTGGACAGCCCTGCTGCAGACACACACACTGATCCCTCCAGGGCCAGGACTGGACACACTGACTGACCCCTCCAGGACCAGGACTGGACACACTGACTGACCTCTCCAGGACCAGGACTGGACAGCCCTGCTGCAGACACACACACGCTGACCCCTCCAGGACCAGGACTGGACACACTGACTGACCCCTGCAGGACCAGGACTGGACAGCCCTGCTGCAGACACACACACTGACTGATCCCTCCAGGGCCAGGACTGGACACACACACTGACCCCTCCAGGACCAGGACTGGACAGCCCTGCTGCAGACACACACACACTGATCCCTCCAGGGCCAGGACTGGACACACTGACTGACCCCTCCAGGACCAGGACTGGACAGCCCTGCTGCAGACACACACACTGACTGACCCCTCCAGGACCAGGACTGGACACACTGACCTCTCCAGGACCAGAACTGGACAGCCCTGCTGCAGACACACACACACTGACCCCTCCAGGACCAGGACTGGACACACTGACTGACCCCTCCAGGACCAGGACTGGACAGCCCTGCTGCAGACACACACACACTGATCCCTCCAGGGCCAGGACTGGACACACTGACTGACCCCTCCAGGACCAGGACTGGACACACTGACTGACCTCTCCAGGACCAGGACTGGACAGCCCTGCTGCAGACACACACACTGACTGATCCCTCCAGGGCCAGGACTGGACACACTGACTGACCCCTGCAGGACCAGGACTGGACAGCCCTGCTGCAGACACACACACTGACTGATCCCTCCAGGGCCAGGACTGGACACACACACTGACCCCTCCAGGACCAGGACTGGACAGCCCTGCTGCAGACACACACACACTGATCCCTCCAGGGCCAGGACTGGACACACTGACTGACCCCTCCAGGACCAGGACTGGACAGCCCTGCTGCAGACACACACACTGACTGACCCCTCCAGGACCAGGACTGGACACACTGACTGACCCCTCCAGGACCAGGACTGGACACACTGACCTCTCCAGGACCAGAACTGGACAGCCCTGCTGCAGACACACACACACTGACCCCTCCAGGACCAGGACTGGACACACTGACTGACCCCTCCAGGACCAGGACTGGACAGCCCTGCTGCAGACACACACACACTGATCCCTCCAGGGCCAGGACTGGACACACTGACTGACCCCTCCAGGACCAGGACTGGACACACTGAATGACCTCTCCAGGACCAGGACTGGACAGCCCTGCTGCAGACACACACACACTGATCCCTCCAGGGCCAGGACTGGACACACTGACTGATCCCTCCAGGGCCAGGACTGGACACACACACTGACCCCTCCAGGACCTGGACTGGACACACTGATTGACCCATCCAGGACCAGGATTGGACACACTGACTGACCCCTCCAGGACCAGGACTGGACACACTGACTGACCCCTCCAGGACCAGGACTGGACAGCCCTGCTGCAGACACACACACACTGATCCCTCCAGGGCCAGGACTGGACACACTGACTGACCCCTCCAGGACCAGGACTGGACACACTGAATGACCTCTCCAGGACCAGGACTGGACAGCCCTGCTGCAGACACACACACACTGATCCCTCCAGGGCCAGGACTGGACACACTGACTGATCCCTCCAGGGCCAGGACTGGACACACACACTGACCCCTCCAGGACCTGGACTGGACACACTGATTGACCCATCCAGGACCAGGATTGGACACACTGACTGACCCCTCCAGGACCAGGACTGGACACACTGACTGACCCCTCCAGGACCAGGACTGGACAGCCCTGCTGCAGACACACACACACTGATCCCTCCAGGGCCAGGACTGGACACACTGACTGACCCCTCCAGGACCAGGACTGGACACACTGAATGACCTCTCCAGGACCAGGACTGGACAGCCCTGCTGCAGACACACACACACTGACCCCTCCAGGACCAGGACTGGACAGCCCTGCTGCAGACACACACACACTGACCCCTCCAGGACCAGGACTGGACAGCCCTGCTGCAGACACACACACACATTGACTGACCCCTCCAGGACCAGGACTGGACACACACACTGACCCCTCCAGGACCAGGACTGGACACACTGACTGACCCCCTCCAGCCCCTGTCTGTGTTGCTAAGATGTTTCTCACCTGTGGTTCATATTTCCAGCTGGAATCACATGGAGCTCCTTCTCCAGGATTCAGGATGTAGGCTGAGTACAGCGGGATTTTGCGATGCGTATCGAACAGAGTGGCGAACCTGTACTTATTCTCATAACGCTGACAGATGTGTGTACCAGTCAGTCCCACTGGGGGGGTTTTCTGGTAAAAGAATTGATTGCACTTGTCGAAATTCTTCACTACCTCAGCAGTGACCCGCAGACCGGAGCTCAGACAGAGGACCACAGCCGCCAGCACGCAGAGCCCCATCCTGGAGAGGAAGATGGCTCGCTGTCAGAGACCGTCAGACTTTTATACAGTGCTGAGCCCCCCCCCCCCCCCGACGTCAAGCCCCCACCTGCCAGGACGGGAGCAGGTCAGGCCAGTTTCACCCAACACGATGAAGGGCCATCATTTCCATTAAACAAATTCCTCTCCACACTGTGGCACAGGAGAGGTATTGTGCTCCAGGGTAGATGCACTCAGATGATTGGAGCCCACGAGCCAAGAATCAAAAGCAAGCTCTTTCTCTGCGCAAGATAGGTGCAGAAATCTTCTCAGGGAGACCATGTGAGAGTGTGACAAAATGTGTGTGTCTCTCTCTGTGTGAGTGAGAGAGTGCGAGTAGGTCTGCGTGTAAGTTTGCGAGAGTATGTCTGTGTGTGACAGTGTAAATGTGTGTGTGTGAGAGGGTATGTCTGTGTGTACGTACGAGTGTGTTTGTGAGAGAGTGTGAGTGAGTGTACGAGTGTGTGTGAGAGATTGTGAGAGAGAGTGTTTGTGAGAGAGTGTGTGTCACACCCTGGAAAGGACACCAGTCCATCACAGGACACACACACTCACACCCTGGACAGGACACCAGTCCATCACAGGACACACACACTCACACCCTGGACAGGACACCAGTCCATCACAGGACACACACACACTCACACCCTGGACAGGACACCAGTCCATCACAGGACACACACACACACACCCTGGACAGGACACCAGTCCATCACAGGACACACACACACACACACACACACACACACACACACACACACACACACACACCCTGGACAGGACATCAGTCCATCACAGGACACACACACACAGATATTTTGGGACTGGATGGACACTATCACATATAAAAAGTGAAGGAGAGATCGTTTTCAACTGCCCTGACGGCTGAATCAGTCCTCTCTAAGGGCGAGCGTGAGCCGGAGGGGACCGGTCTGTTCCTGTGCTGGAGAGAGAGGAGAGTATAGAAGCGTACTGTATATATCTCTCTGTATTATAGGGCAGCGCAGACACGCCCCTTCATCTCGTAGTGTGGAGACGGCCGGGACTCGTGCTGTCAGCCTGAGGACCGGCGTGCTGTGCTGGGATCGAGAGATCAGTTTCACAGGCAGGCGGAGCGCCACTGACCGCGCACAGTGACTCTCGGAATCGGAACCGCTTCAGGTCTGTCAAACCAGCTGACCGCGACGAGGTCGGGACACGGAGCCGAGGGCAGCACAGACCCTCAGGACCGCCGAGCCGGCGCCGGTCCTCGCCCCAGTGCCCCCGACACCCGGAACGACACACACAAGTCCCTCCGCCCGCCTGTCACAGCCTGCAGTTCTGGACAGGGCCCCTAGGGGGAGCCCCTGCGTCGCGGACACCACCATATTCTCAGTGACCACAGCCTGGCCACACACACCGGGCACAGGCAGACCTGGCTGCCCAGAGAGGACAGGCTCAGTGACCACACCCTGGACACACACACCGGGCACAGACAGACCTGGCTGCCCAGAGAGGACAGGCTCAGTGACCACAGCCTGGACACAGACACTGGACACAGGCAGACCTGGCTGTCCAGAGAGGACAGGCTCAGTGACCACAGCCTGGACACAGACACTGGACACAGGCAGACCTGGCTGCCCAGAGAGGACAGGCTCAGTGACCACAGCCTGGACACACACACCGGGCACAGACAGACCTGGCTGCCCAGAGAGGACAGGCTCAGTGACCACAGCCTGGACACAGACACTGGACACAGGCAGACCTGGCTGTCCAGAGAGGACAGGCTCAGTGACCACAGCCTGGACACAGACACTGGACACAGGCAGACCTGGCTGTCCAGAGAGGACAGGCTCAGTGACCACAGCCTGGACACAGACACTGGACACAGGCAGATCTGGCTGCCCAGAGAGGACAGGCTCAGTGACCACAGCCTGGACACACACACACACTGGACACAGGCAGACCTGGCTGCCCAGAGAGGACAGGCTCAGTGACCACAGCCTGGACACACACACTGGACACAGGCAGACCTGGTTGTCCAGAGAGGACAGGCTCAGTGACCACAGCCTGGACACACACACTGGACACAGACAGACCTGGCTGCCCAGAGAGGACAGGCTCAGTGACCGCAGCCTGGACACACACTGGACACAGGCAGACCTGGCTGTCCAGAGAGGACAGGCTCAGTGACCACAGCCTGGACACACACACAGACACTGGACACAGGCAGACCTGGCTCCCCAGAGAGGACAGGCTGTGCTCCCACTGCCAGCGGGGAGAAATAGAGACAGAGGTGCACTTCCTACTGCACTGTGACAGATACTCTGGGATTAGAGAAACATTCTTCCCGAAATTCAGAAATCTAATCCCAGAGTTCCCACACCTGCCAGAATCACAACGGGTCCCAATCCTACTGGGAGAGGGAGGAGGGAACTCAGTTGAACTGGCAGCCCAGTATGTGATCTCCTGTCCCAGCCTGAGGAACAGTGAGTCTGTCTCCCAATAATGCTCCAGCCGCCTACAGTATATGTCAATATTTTATGATGTGTTTCTGTTGTAAACGTCTGTAGATTTTATTTTACTTTTATTTTTTGTTCTGTTTCGTGAGAAGTTTATTATTTTTATCTGCTTTGGCGACACTGATTGTACCCAGCGGTCATGCTAATGAAGCACCTTGAATTGAACGGAGAAAAATATTCTCTCCTCCGACTCGGAACAGCGGCGCTGTGGAGCCCCGCCCCCGTGGGCTCCCCCCATTGGCCGCCCGTGACGTCACCCGGGCGCCGATTGGCCGGGCCTGACGTCACCCCGGTAGGGGGGAGGGGAGATGCCTGAGGTCACGTCAGGTGAGATACAAGACGGGTGGGGCGGAGGGGACACGCGTGGTATGTCTGTAAGCAGTATGTCTGCTTCCCCGCCTGCACAGTGAAGTGCTGTGATAGTTGTACACTGTGTCAGTACTGCTGGTGCTGCAGACAGTCGTGATGCGAGCTCTCCACAGTAGGGACTGCTAATATACTAGCACTGTACTACACACTGTTTTTACCCTGATCTCACTGTGCTGTCCTGTGTTTTTACCCTGATCTCACTGGGCTGGACTGCACTGTCCTGTGTTTTTACCCTGATCTCACTGGGCTCTACTGTACTGTCCTGTGTTTTTACCCTGATCTCACTGGGCTCTACTGCACTGTCCTGTGTTTTTACCCTGATCTCACTGTGCTGTCCTGTGTTTTTACCCTGATCTCACTGGGCTGTACTGCACTGTCCTGTGTTTTTACCCTGATCTCACTGGGCTCTACTGCACTGTCCTGTGTTTTTACCCTGATCTCACTGTGCTGTCCTGTGTTTTTACCCTGATCTCACTGGGCTGTACTGCACTGTCCTGTGTTTTTACCCTGATCTCACTGGGCTCTACTGCACTGTCCTGTGTTTTACCCTGATCTCACTGTGCTGTCCTGTGTTTTTACCCTGATCTCACTGGGCTGTACTGCACTGTCCTGTGTTTTTACCCTGATCTCACTTGGCTCTACTGCGCTGTCCTGTGTTTTTACCCTGATCTCACTGGGCTGTACTGCACTGTCCTGTGTTTTTACCCTGATCTCACTGGGCTGTCCTGTGTTTTTACCCTGATCTCACTGGGCTGTACTGCACTGTCCTGTGTTTTTACCCTGATCTCACTGGGCTCTACTGCGCTGTCCTGTGTTTTTACCCTGATCTCACTGGGCTCTACTGCACTGTCCTGTGTTTTTACCCTGATCTCACTGGGCTCTACTGTACTGTCCTGTGTTTTTACCCTGATCTCACTGGGCTGTACTGCACTGTCCTGTGTTTTTACCCTGATCTCACTGGGCTCTACTGCACTGTCCTGTGTTTTTACCCTGATCTCACTGTGCTGTCCTGTGTTTTTACCCTGATCTCACTGGGCTGTACTGCACTGTCCTGTGTTTTTACCCTGATCTCACTGGGCTCTACTGCACTGTCCTGTGTTTTACCCTGATCTCACTGTGCTGTCCTGTGTTTTTACCCTGATCTCACTGGGCTGTACTGCACTGTCCTGTGTTTTTACCCTGATCTCACTGGGCTCTACTGCGCTGTCCTGTGTTTTTACCCTGATCTCACTGGGCTGTCCTGTGTTTTTACCCTGATCTCACTGGGCTCTACTGCGCTGTCCTGTGTTTTTACCCTGATCTCACTGGGCTGTACTGCACTGTCCTGTGTTTTTACCCTGATCTCACTGGGCTCTACTGCACTGTCCTGTGTTTTTACCCTGATCTCACTGGGCTGTACTGCACTGTCCTGTGTTTTTACCCTGATCTCACTGGGCTGTCCTGTGCTTTTACCCTGATCTCACTGGGCTCTACTGCGCTGTCCTGTGTTTTTACCCTGATCTCACTGGGCTGTACTGCGCTGTCCTGTGTTTTTACCCTGATCTCACTGGGCTCTACTGCGCTGTCCTGTGTTTTTACCCTGATCTCACTGGGCTGTACTGCGCTGTCCTGTGTTTTTACCCTGATCTCACTGGGCTGTACTGCACTGTCCTGTGTTTTTACCCTGATCTCACTGGGCTCTACTGCACTGTCCTGTGTTTTTACCCTGATCTCACTGGGCTGTACTGCACTGTCCTGTGTTTTTACCCTGATCTCACTGGGCTGTCCTGTGTTTTTACCCCGATCTCACTGGGCTGTACTGCACTGTCCTGTGTTTTTACCCTGATCTCACTGCACTGTCCTGTGTTTTTACCCTGATCTCACTGGGCTGTACTTTACTGTACTGTGTTTTTACCCTGATCTCACTGCACTGTCCTGTGTTTTTACCCTGATCTCACTGGGCTGTACTGCACTGTACTGTGTTTTTACCCTGCTCTCACTGCACTGTCCTGTGTTTTTACCCTGATCTCACTTGGCTCTACTGCGCTGTCCTGTGTTTTTACCCTGATCTCACTGGGCTGTACTGCACTGTCCTGTGTTTTTACCCTGATCTCACTGGGCTGTCCTGTGTTTTTACCCTGATCTCACTGGGCTGTACTGCACTGTCCTGTGTTTTTACCCTGATCTCACTGGGCTCTACTGCGCTGTCCTGTGTTTTTACCCTGATCTCACTGGGCTCTACTGCACTGTCCTGTGTTTTTACCCTGATCTCACTGGGCTCTACTGTACTGTCCTGTGTTTTTACCCTGATCTCACTGGGCTGTACTGCACTGTCCTGTGTTTTTACCCTGATCTCACTGGGCTCTACTGCACTGTCCTGTGTTTTTACCCTGATCTCACTGTGCTGTCCTGTGTTTTTACCCTGATCTCACTGGGCTGTACTGCACTGTCCTGTGTTTTTTACCCTGATCTCACTGGGCTCTACTGCACTGTCCTGTGTTTTACCCTGATCTCACTGTGCTGTCCTGTGTTTTTACCCTGATCTCACTGGGCTGTACTGCACTGTCCTGTGTTTTTACCCTGATCTCACTGGGCTCTACTGCGCTGTCCTGTGTTTTTACCCTGATCGCACTGGGCTGTACTGCACTGTCCTGTGTTTTTACCCTGATCTCACTGGGCTCTACTGCGCTGTCCTGTGTTTTTACCCTGATCTCACTGGGCTGTACTGCACTGTCCTGTGTTTTTACCCTGATCTCACTGGGCTCTACTGCGCTGTCCTGTGTTTTTACCCTGATCTCACTGGGCTCTACTGCACTGTCCTGTGTTTTTACCCTGATCTCACTGGGCTGTACTGCACTGTCCTGTGTTTTTACCCTGATCTCACTGGGCTGTCCTGTGCTTTTACCCTGATCTCACTGGGCTGTACTGCGCTGTCCTGTGTTTTTACCCTGATCTCACTGGGCTCTACTGCGCTGTCCTGTGTTTTTACCCTGATCTCACTGGGCTGTACTGCACTGTCCTGTGTTTTTACCCTGATCTCACTGGGCTGTACTGCGCTGTCCTGTGTTTTTACCCTGATCTCACTGGGCTCTACTGCGCTGTCCTGTGTTTTTACCCTGATCTCACTGGGCTGTACTGCACTGTCCTGTGTTTTTACCCTGATCTCACTGGGCTGTACTGCGCTGTCCTGTGTTTTTACCCTGATCTCACTGGGCTGTACTGCACTGTCCTGTGTTTTTACCCTGATCTCACTGGGCTCTACTGCACTGTCCTGTGTTTTTACCCTGATCTCACTGGGCTGTCCTGTGTTTTTACCCCGATCTCACTGGGCTGTACTGCACTGTCCTGTGTTTTTACCCTGATCTCACTGCACTGTCCTGTGTTTTTACCCTGATCTCACTGGGCTGTACTGCACTGTACTGTGTTTTTACCCTGCTCTCACTGCGCTGTCCTGTGTTTTTACCCTGATCTCACTGCACTGTCCTGTGTTTTTACCCTGATCTCACTGCACTGTCCTGTGTTTTTACCCTGCTCTCACTGGGCTCAGGCAGGCACCTCCCAGCAGCCCTCAGAGCTGCTTTTGTCTGGTTCCTGAATTCCTGCTCCTGTCGGAGACCACCGGCCTGTGGGAGCCCAGCTGTCTCCCCCCCCAACTTAATCCCTTTCTATCGCCCCCCCCCCCGCCCCCCGTCACGGGTCCTGCTGTCACCGCGGCGACGACCTGCAGCCTGACCCCGTCGTCCTGACGGACAGTGTCTCCAGCACAGCGGCAGTAACACTGATGATGATAGCAGTAGTAATAAGGATTAACAGGAGTATTCATGAAGCACGTTTCCAAACCAGAAAACGTACAAGGAAAGAAAAACAGCAACAGGGTTTGGGACACTGGAAAACTCCGAGCAGGAGTCAGGAGCTGGGATTGACAGGACCGGGCAGGACAGGGCAGGACAGGGCAGGAGAGGGCAGAGCTGGACAGGAGAGGGCAGGAGAGGACAGGGCAGGGCAGCACAGGAGAGGACAGGAGAGGGCAGGACAGGGGAGGGGAGGGCAGGGCAGGGCAGCGCAGGAGAGGACTGGGCAGGACCGTGCTCGGAGCAGTGTGACCCTCGGCAGCGCCCCTGAACGCCCTCTGTGTTGTTCTCGGGGCTGGTAAACGCACCATCCGGGAGGTAAACAACTGGAAGAGAGCCCAGAGCCTGAAATTAACTCCCCGACCGCCACCCGGATATCCACCCAGACCGGGAGAGCGCTGGACACGACTGCACACCCCCCCCCCCCCCACCACTCTCTGTGTACAGAAGAGTCTCCTGCTCTCAGACACACCCCCTCCACCACTCTGTGTACAGAAGAGTCTCCTGGATTCAGACACACCCCCCTCCTCCACCACTCTCTGTGTACAGAAGAGTCTCCTGCTCTCAGACACACCCCCTCCACCACTCTCTGTGTACAGAAGTGTCTCTGACACCCCCCTCCACCACTCTGTGTACAGAAGAGTCTCCTGCTCTCAGACACACCCCCCTCCTCCACCACTCTCTGTGTACAGAAGAGTCTCCTGCTCTCAGACACACCCCCTCCACCACTCTCTGTGTACAGAAGAGTCTCCTGGATTCAGACACACCCCCCTCCTCCACCACTCTCTGTGTACAGAAGAGTCTCCTGCTCTCAGACACACCCCCTCCACCACTCTCTGTGTACAGAAGAGTCTCCTGGATTCAGACACACCCCCCTCCTCCACCACTCTCTGTGTACAGAAGAGTCTCCTGCTCTCAGACACACCCCCTCCACCACTCTCTGTGTACAGAAGAGTCTCCTGGATTCAGACACACCCCCCTCCTCCACCACTCTCTGTGTACAGAAGAGTCTCCTGCTCTCAGACACACCCCTCCACCACTCTGTGTACAGAAGAGTCTCAGACACACCCCCTCCACCACTCTCTGTGTACAGAAGAGTCTCCTGCTCTCAGACACACCCCCTCCACCACTCTCTGTGTACAGAAGTGTCTCAGACACACCCCCTCCACCACTCTCTGTGTACAGAAGTGTCCTGCCTGCAGCTCATGGTTGCCATCCCCTCATGGTCACGCTGGGAGAGCAGGCATCCCTCTCTGTCCCCCTCAGTTGCGTCATGCCGGTGGTGTGTGAGAGAGGGGGAGAGTCAGGAATGTGTGGAATTTGGAGTCCCGGGATGCCGGAGCGCTGGCATTCCTGATTCGACCCGCTGGGGCTGTGGGATCGGACACAGCAGCCCGACACACAGACAGGAAAACAGCAGCTCAGCGAGGCTGGAGGGAACACACAGGGAGACCGGGGTCAAAACACAGGGAGACCGAGGTAAACACACAGGGAGACCAGGGTAAACACACAGGGAGACTGGGGTCAAAACACACAGGGAGACTGGGGTAAATACACAGGGAGACCAGTGAGACCAGGGTAAAAACACAGGGAGACCAGTGAGACCAGGGTCAAAACACAGTGAGACCAGGGTCAAAACACAGGGAGACTGGGGTAAACACACAGGGAGACCAGTGAGACCAGGGTCAAAACACAGTGAGACTGGGGTAAACACACAGGGAGACTGGGGTAAAAACACAGGGACACCAGTGAGACCAGGGTAAAAGCCCAGTGAAATCAGGGTAAAAACACAGTAGAGCCCAGTGAGATCAGGGTAAAAGCCCAGTGAGATCAGGGTAAAAACACAGGACAGCGCAGTAGAGCCCAGTGAGATCAGGGTAAAAACACAGGACAGCGCAGTACAGCCCAGTGAGATCAGGGTAAAAGCACAGGACAGCCCAGTGAGATCAGGGTAAAAACACAGGACAGTGCAGTACAGCCCAGTGAGATCAGGGTAAAAACACAGGACAGCGCAGTAGAGCCCAGTGAGATCAGGGTAAAAACACAGGACAGTGCAGTACAGCCCAGTGAGATCAGGGTAAAAACACAGGACAGCGCAGTAGAGCCCAGTGAGATCAGGGTAAAAACACAGGACAGTGCAGTACAGCCCAGTGCGATCAGGGTAAAAACACAGGACAGCGCAGTAGAGCCCAGTGAGATCAGGGTAAAAACACAGGACAGTGCAGTACAGCCCAGTGAGATCAGGGTAAAAACACAGGACAGCGCAGTGAGATCAGAGTAAAAACACAGTAGAGCCCAGTGAGATCAGGGTAAAAGCACAGCCCAGTGCAGTAGAGCCCAGGGAGTCGGAGGGGGGTACTGGGGTACGGGGCTGGTGTGTCTGTGTGCTGATGTCAGCTGTCTCTCTCCTGGACAGCTGTGCTCAGGCGGCGAGAGACATTTCTCACACATGACCTCATCCTGCAGGCGGCCTGTCTGAGATCCCCATTCTCCACGCACATGCCCACTGCAGCATCGTGGGAAGAGCGCAAGCAACCCCCACCACTCTCTGTGTACAGCAGTCTCTGACACACTGCCCTCCTCCACCACTCTCTGGGTACAGCAGTCTGACACACACCCCTCCTCCACCACTCTCTGTGTACAGCAGTCTCTGACACACACCCCTCCTCCACCACTCTCTGTGTACAGCAGTCTCTGACACTCCCCCTCCTCCACCACTCTGTGTACAGCAGTCTGACACACACCCCCTCCTCCACCACTCTCTGTGTACAGCAGTATCTGACACCCCCCCTCCTCCACCACTCTGTGTACAGCAGTCTGACACACACCCCTCCTCCACCACTCTCTGTGTACAGCAGTCTGACACACCCCTCCTCCACCACTCTCTGTGTACAGCAGAGTCTCTGACACCCCCCTCCTCCACCACTCTGTGTACAGCAGTCTGACACACACCCCTCCTCCACCACTCTGTGTACAGCAGTCTGACACCCTCCCTCCTCCACCACTCTCTGTGTACAGCAGTCTCTGACACACACCCCTCCTCCACCACTCTCTGTGTACAGCAGTCTGACACACCCCTCCTCCACCACTCTCTGTGTACAACAGTCTGACACCCTCCCTCCTCCACCACTCTCTGTGTACAGCAGTCTCTGACACCCCCCCTCCTCCACCACTCTCTGTGTACAGCAGAGTCTCTGACACCCCCCTCCTCCACCACTCTCTGTGTACAGCAGTCTGACACCCTCCCTCCTCCACCACTCTCTGTGTACAGCAGTCTGACACACCCCTCCTCCACCACTCTCTGTGTACAGCAGAGTCTCTGACACCCTCCCTCCTCCACCACTCTCTGTGTACAGCAGTCTCTGACACACACCCCTCCTCCACCACTGTGTGTACAGCACTATCTGACACACACCCCTCCTCCACCACTCTCTGTGTACAGCAGTCTGACACACCCCTCCTCCACCACTCTCTGTGTACAGCAGAGTCTCTGACACCCTCCCTCCTCCACCACTCTGTGTGTACAGCAGTCTGACACACACTCCTCCTCCACCACTCTCTCTGTACAGCAGTCTGACACCCTCCCTCCTCCACCACTCTCTGTGTACAGCAGTCTCTGACACCCTCCCTCCTCCACCACTCTGTGTACAGCAGTCTCTGACACACACCCCTCCTCCACCACTCTCTGTGTACAGCAGTCTCTGACACCCCCCCTCCTCCACCACTCTCTGTGTACAGCAGTCTCTGACACCCCCCCTCCTCCACCACTCTCTGTGTACAGCAGAGTCTCTGACACCCCCCTCCTCCACCACTCTCTGTGTACAGCAGTCTGACACCCTCCCTCCTCCACCACTCTCTGTGTACAGCAGTCTCTGACACACACCCCTCCTCCACCACTCTCTGTGTACAGCAGTCTCTGACACCCCCCCTCCTCCACCACTCTCTGTGTACAACAGTCTGACACCCTCCCTCCTCCACCACTCTCTGTGTACAGCAGTCTCTGACACACACCCCTCCTCCACCACTGTGTGTACAGCAGTATCTGACACCCTCCCTCCTCCACCATTCTGTGTGTACAGCAGTCTGACACACCCCTCCTCCACCACTCTCTGTGTACAGCAGTCTCTGACACCCTCCCTCCTCCACCACTCTCTGTGTACAGCAGTATCTGACACCCTCCCTCCTCCACCATTCTGTGTGTACAGCAGTATCTGACACCCTCCCTCCTCCACCATTCTGTGTGTACAGCAGTCTCTGACACCCTCCCTCCTCCACCACTCTGTGTACAGCAGAGTCTCTGACACACACCCCTCCTCCACCACTCTCTGTGTACAGCAGTCTCTGACACCCCCCCTCCTCCACCACTCTCTGTGTACAGCAGTCTCTGACACCCCCCCTCCTCCACCACTCTCTGTGTACAGCAGAGTCTCTGACACCCTCCCTCCTCCACCACTCTGTGTGTACAGCAGTCTGACACACACCCCTCCTCCACCACTCTGTGTACAGCAGTCTGACACCCTCCCTCCTCCACCACTCTCTGTGTACAGCAGTCTCTGACACACACCCCTCCTCCACCACTCTCTGTGTACAGCAGTCTGACACACCCCTCCTCCACCACTCTCTGTGTACAGCAGTCTCTGACACCCCCCCTCCTCCACCACTCTGTGTACAGCAGTCTGACACACACCCCCTCCTCCACCACTCTCTGTGTACAGCAGTATCTGACACCCCCCCTCCTCCACCACTCTGTGTACAGCAGTCTGACACACACCCCTCCTCCACCACTCTCTGTGTACAGCAGTCTGACACACCCCTCCTCCACCACTCTGTGTACAGCAGTCTGACACACACCCCTCCTCCACCACTCTCTGTGTACAGCAGTCTCTGACACACCCCTCCTCCACCACTGTGTGTACAGCAGTATCTGACACACACCCCTCCTCCACCACTCTCTGTGTACAGCAGTCTGACACACCCCTCCTCCACCACTCTCTGTGTACAGCAGAGTCTCTGACACCCTCCCTCCTCCACCACTCTGTGTGTACAGCAGTCTGACACACACCCCTCCTCCACCACTCTCTGTGTACAGCAGTCTGACACACACCCCTCCTCCACCACTCTCTGTGTACAGCAGTCTGACACCCCCCCTCCTCCACCACTCTGTGTACAGCAGTCTGACACACACCCCTCCTCCACCACTCTCTGTGTACAGCAGTCTCTGACACCCCCCCTCCTCCACCACTCTGTGTACAGCAGTCTGACACACACCCCCTCCTCCACCACTCTCTGTGTACAGCAGTATCTGACACCCCCCCTCCTCCACCACTCTGTGTACAGCAGTCTGACACACACCCCTCCTCCACCACTCTGTGTACAGCAGTCTGACACACACCCCCTCCTCCACCACTCTCTGTGTACAGCAGTATCTGACACCCCCCCTCCTCCACCACTCTGTGTACAGCAGTCTGACACACACCCCTCCTCCACCACTCTCTGTGTACAGCAGTCTGACACACCCCTCCTCCACCACTCTGTGTACAGCAGTCTGACACCCCCCCTCCTCCACCACTCTCTGTGTACAGCAGTCTCTGACACCCCCCCTCCTCCACCACTCTCTGTGTACAGCAGAGTCTCTGACACCCCCCTCCTCCACCACTCTCTGTGTACAGCAGTCTGACACCCTCCCTCCTCCACCACTCTCTGTGTACAGCAGTCTCTGACACACACCCCTCCTCCACCACTCTCTGTGTACAGCAGTCTCTGACACCCCCCCTCCTCCACCACTCTCTGTGTACAACAGTCTGACACCCTCCCTCCTCCACCACTCTCTGTGTACAGCAGTCTCTGACACACACCCCTCCTCCACCACTGTGTGTACAGCAGTATCTGACACCCTCCCTCCTCCACCATTCTGTGTGTACAGCAGTCTGACACACCCCTCCTCCACCACTCTCTGTGTACAGCAGTATCTGACACCCTCCCTCCTCCACCATTCTGTGTGTACAGCAGTATCTGACACCCTCCCTCCTCCACCATTCTGTGTGTACAGCAGAGTCTCTGACACCCTCCCTCCTCCACCACTCTGTGTACAGCAGAGTCTCTGACACACACCCCTCCTCCACCACTCTCTGTGTACAGCAGTCTCTGACACCCCCCCTCCTCCACCACTCTCTGTGTACAGCAGTCTCTGACACCCCCCCTCCTCCACCACTCTCTGTGTACAGCAGAGTCTCTGACACCCTCCCTCCTCCACCACTCTGTGTGTACAGCAGTCTGACACACACCCCTCCTCCACCACTCTGTGTACAGCAGTCTGACACCCTCCCTCCTCCACCACTCTCTGTGTACAGCAGTCTCTGACACACACCCCTCCTCCACCACTCTCTGTGTACAGCAGTCTGACACACCCCTCCTCCACCACTCTCTGTGTACAGCAGTCTCTGACACCCCCCCTCCTCCACCACTCTGTGTACAGCAGTCTGACACACACCCCCTCCTCCACCACTCTCTGTGTACAGCAGTATCTGACACCCCCCCTCCTCCACCACTCTGTGTACAGCAGTCTGACACACACCCCTCCTCCACCACTCTCTGTGTACAGCAGTCTGACACACCCCTCCTCCACCACTCTGTGTACAGCAGTCTGACACACACCCCTCCTCCACCACTCTCTGTGTACAGCAGTCTCTGACACACCCCTCCTCCACCACTGTGTGTACAGCAGTATCTGACACACACCCCTCCTCCACCACTCTCTGTGTACAGCAGTCTGACACACCCCTCCTCCACCACTCTCTGTGTACAGCAGAGTCTCTGACACCCTCCCTCCTCCACCACTCTGTGTGTACAGCAGTCTGACACACACCCCTCCTCCACCACTCTCTGTGTACAGCAGTCTGACACACACCCCTCCTCCACCACTCTCTGTGTACAGCAGTCTGACACCCCCCCTCCTCCACCACTCTGTGTACAGCAGTCTGACACACACCCCTCCTCCACCACTCTCTGTGTACAGCAGTCTCTGACACCCCCCCTCCTCCACCACTCTGTGTACAGCAGTCTGACACACACCCCCTCCTCCACCACTCTCTGTGTACAGCAGTATCTGACACCCCCCCTCCTCCACCACTCTGTGTACAGCAGTCTGACACACACCCCTCCTCCACCACTCTGTGTACAGCAGTCTGACACACACCCCCTCCTCCACCACTCTCTGTGTACAGCAGTATCTGACACCCCCCCTCCTCCACCACTCTGTGTACAGCAGTCTGACACACACCCCTCCTCCACCACTCTCTGTGTACAGCAGTCTGACACACCCCTCCTCCACCACTCTGTGTACAGCAGTCTGACACCCCCCCTCCTCCACCACTCTGTGTACAGCAGTCTGACACACACCCCTCCTCCACCACTCTCTGTGTACAGCAGTCTGACACACCCCTCCTCCACCACTCTGTGTACAGCAGTCTGACACCCCCCCTCCTCCACCACTCTGTGTACAGCAGTCTGACACACACCCCTCCTCCACCACTCTCTGTGTACAGCAGTCTGACACACCCCTCCTCCACCACTCTCTGTGTACAGCAGTCTGACACACACCCCCTCCTCCACCACTCTCTGTGTACAGCAGTATCTGACACCCCCCCTCCTCCACCACTCTGTGTACAGCAGTCTGACACACACCCCTCCTCCACCACTCTCTGTGTACAGCAGTCTGACACACCCCTCCTCCACCACTCTGTGTACAGCAGTCTGACACCCCCCCTCCTCCACCACTCTCTGTGTACAGCAGTCTCTGACACCCCCCCTCCTCCACCACTCTCTGTGTACAGCAGAGTCTCTGACACCCCCCTCCTCCACCACTCTCTGTGTACAGCAGTCTGACACCCTCCCTCCTCCACCACTCTCTGTGTACAGCAGTCTCTGACACACACCCCTCCTCCACCACTCTCTGTGTACAGCAGTCTCTGACACCCCCCCTCCTCCACCACTCTCTGTGTACAACAGTCTGACACCCTCCCTCCTCCACCACTCTCTGTGTACAGCAGTCTCTGACACACACCCCTCCTCCACCACTGTGTGTACAGCAGTATCTGACACCCTCCCTCCTCCACCATTCTGTGTGTACAGCAGTCTGACACACCCCTCCTCCACCACTCTCTGTGTACAGCAGTATCTGACACCCTCCCTCCTCCACCATTCTGTGTGTACAGCAGTATCTGACACCCTCCCTCCTCCACCATTCTGTGTGTACAGCAGAGTCTCTGACACCCTCCCTCCTCCACCACTCTGTGTACAGCAGAGTCTCTGACACACACCCCTCCTCCACCACTCTCTGTGTACAGCAGTCTCTGACACCCCCCCTCCTCCACCACTCTCTGTGTACAGCAGTCTCTGACACCCCCCCTCCTCCACCACTCTCTGTGTACAGCAGAGTCTCTGACACCCTCCCTCCTCCACCACTCTGTGTGTACAGCAGTCTGACACACACCCCTCCTCCACCACTCTGTGTACAGCAGTCTGACACCCTCCCTCCTCCACCACTCTCTGTGTACAGCAGTCTCTGACACACACCCCTCCTCCACCACTCTCTGTGTACAGCAGTCTGACACACCCCTCCTCCACCACTCTCTGTGTACAGCAGTCTCTGACACCCCCCCTCCTCCACCACTCTGTGTACAGCAGTCTGACACACACCCCCTCCTCCACCACTCTCTGTGTACAGCAGTATCTGACACCCCCCCTCCTCCACCACTCTGTGTACAGCAGTCTGACACACACCCCTCCTCCACCACTCTCTGTGTACAGCAGTCTGACACACCCCTCCTCCACCACTCTGTGTACAGCAGTCTGACACACACCCCTCCTCCACCACTCTCTGTGTACAGCAGTCTCTGACACACCCCTCCTCCACCACTGTGTGTACAGCAGTATCTGACACACACCCCTCCTCCACCACTCTCTGTGTACAGCAGTCTGACACACCCCTCCTCCACCACTCTCTGTGTACAGCAGAGTCTCTGACACCCTCCCTCCTCCACCACTCTGTGTGTACAGCAGTCTGACACACACCCCTCCTCCACCACTCTCTGTGTACAGCAGTCTGACACACACCCCTCCTCCACCACTCTCTGTGTACAGCAGTCTGACACCCCCCCTCCTCCACCACTCTGTGTACAGCAGTCTGACACACACCCCTCCTCCACCACTCTCTGTGTACAGCAGTCTCTGACACCCCCCCTCCTCCACCACTCTGTGTACAGCAGTCTGACACACACCCCCTCCTCCACCACTCTCTGTGTACAGCAGTATCTGACACCCCCCCTCCTCCACCACTCTGTGTACAGCAGTCTGACACACACCCCTCCTCCACCACTCTGTGTACAGCAGTCTGACACACACCCCCTCCTCCACCACTCTCTGTGTACAGCAGTATCTGACACCCCCCCTCCTCCACCACTCTGTGTACAGCAGTCTGACACACACCCCTCCTCCACCACTCTCTGTGTACAGCAGTCTGACACACCCCTCCTCCACCACTCTGTGTACAGCAGTCTGACACCCCCCCTCCTCCACCACTCTGTGTACAGCAGTCTGACACACACCCCTCCTCCACCACTCTCTGTGTACAGCAGTCTGACACACCCCTCCTCCACCACTCTGTGTACAGCAGTCTGACACCCCCCCTCCTCCACCACTCTGTGTACAGCAGTCTGACACACACCCCTCCTCCACCACTCTCTGTGTACAGCAGTCTGACACACCCCTCCTCCACCACTCTCTGTGTACAGCAGTCTGACACACACCCCCTCCTCCACCACTCTCTGTGTACAGCAGTCTCTGACACTCCCCCTCCTCCACCACTCTGTGTACAGCAGTCTGACACACACCCCCTCCTCCACCACTCTCTGTGTACAGCAGTATCTGACACCCCCCCTCCTCCACCACTCTGTGTACAGCAGTCTGACACACACCCCTCCTCCACCACTCTCTGTGTACAGCAGTCTGACACACCCCTCCTCCACCACTCTCTGTGTACAGCAGTCTGACACACACCCCCTCCTCCACCACTCTCTGTGTACAGCAGTATCTGACACCCCCCCTCCTCCACCACTCTCTGTGTACAGCAGTCTCTGACACCCCCCCTCCTCCACCACTCTCTGTGTACAGCAGTCTGACACACCCCTCCTCCACCACTCTGTGTACAGCAGTCTGACACCCCCCCTCCTCCACCACCCTGCAGTCTGTGTGCACAATGTGCTGTGTGTGCAGTCTGTCTCTGAAAGGCGCTCTATCAAGCCTGACGCGGTGACTCACACCTGCCGGCTCTGGGCTCGAGCTGCCCGGACACGAGTCCTGCGGGGGGCGGGGCCGAGCGGGCTGGCCCCGCCCCCCCCCGCCGCGGGACTGGCCGCCTGGCCCGCGCCGGCTGCCTCCCCTCCCATTGGCCGAGCCGCCCCCCCTCGAGGGGGGGGAGGGGGCGGGGCTATGCAAACGAGCACCTGGCGGAGCAGCTGAGGCTCGCGCGGAGCCAGAGGGGCTGGAGTCTCGAGCGAGCGCGCGGCGGCCGCACGAGCCCGAGAACAAACTTTGTTTCCCTTCTAGAAGAAAGCACCGCGCGCCAGCACGCACGCACGCCCGCCCGCCCGCCCGCCCGCACGGGGCCAGGACCGACACCGGACCGGACCGGACCGGACCCGAACCCCCGCCTCCTCCTCCTCCTGCCGGCCCGGTCCTCCGCGCGAGCTGCCCGGACTGAGGTAAGACAGGCCGCGCGGCCGGCGCAGGCGCAGGAGCGAGGAGCGGGGAGCGGGGAGCGGGGAGGGGGGTTGTGCCCGGATGAACTGCCCCCCCCGGGGCAGGTGGCTCCGCGGCTGCTGCTGATGGTGACGGTGATGGGGAGGAAGGCGCAGCTGGGACTCCAGTGTCTTGCCTTCAGGCCGGTGGCACAGCTGTCCCGGCGGCGGGGGGGTTCGAACCCGCGTCACGCTGCTGCTGCTGGTGTTGGTGCCGGTTTCTCCCAGTCCTAGCGGGGGGTACAGAGATACCACAATTTCACTGCGCTGTCCTGTGTTTTTACCCTGATCTCACTGGGCTGTCCTGTGTTTTTACCCTGATCGCACTGGGCTGTACTGCACTGTCCCGTGTTTTTACCCTGATCTCACTGGGCTCTACTGCACTGTCCTGTGTTTTTACCCTGATCTCACTGGGCTGTCCTGTGTTTTTACCCTGATCGCACTGGGCTGTACTGCACTGTCCTGTGTTTTTACCCTGATCTCACTGGGCTGTACTGCACTGTCCCGTGTTTTTACCCTGATCTCACTGGGCTCTACTGCGCTGTCCTGTTTTTACCCTGATCTCACTGGGCTGTCCTGTGTTTTTACCCTGATCTCTCTGGGCTGTCCCGTGTTTTTACCCTGATCTCAGTGTATTTTACTACACTGTCCCGTGTTTTTACCCTGATCTCACTGGGCTGTACTGTGCTGTCCCGTGTTTTTACCCTGATCTCACTGGGCTCTACTGCACTGTCCTGTGTTTTTACCCTGATCTCACTGGGCTGTACTGTGTTTTTACCCTGATCTCACTGGGCTGTCCTGTGTTTTAACCCTGATCTCACTGGGCTGGACTGTGCTTTTACCCTGATCTCACTGGGCTGTACTGTGTTTTTACCCTGATCTCACTGGGCTGTACTGCACTGTCCTGTGTTTTTACCCTGATCTCACTGGGCTGTACTGCGCTGTCCCGTGTTTTTACCCTGATCTCACTGGGCTGTACTGCACTGTCCTGTGTTTTTACCCTGATCTCACTGGGCTCTACTGCGCTGTCCTGTTTTTACCCTGATCTCACTGTGCTGTCCTGTGTTTTTACCCTGATCTCACTGGGCTGTCCTGTGTTTTTACCCTGATCTCACTGTGCTGTCCTGTGTTTTTACCCTGATCTCACTGGGCTGTCCTGTGTTTTTACCCTGATCTCACTGGGCTGTCCTGTGTGTTACTCGTGTATTAATGTGTTGAGACGTGTTTAAATCTCGCGTGTCTGATCAGTAATTGTTAGTACTGTGTTTTACTCGTGTATTATCGCCTCTTCTGTGTTTAAATCTCGCGTGTGTCTGATTAATAATTGTACTGCACCCCGGGGACGTGGAGCTGGTGGAGCTCAGGACTGAAAGGCGCTATATATCGGAGAGCTGCTTGACTGACTTGACGAGCTCGGGTCCGTGGGGAATCTGCGCGCGTGGCCGTGCCAGTCTTTGTTGTGATTTGGGCGCGTGGGCGGGGCACGGTCTCACGAGCCGCGGAGCCCCTCCTCCTCGCGCCCCCTTATGTAACCCGGGGGGGGGGGGTGGCGAGCTCACGAGTGAAGGAATCCGAACCGACACCGGAACCGGTACCGGATCGACACGAGCCCCTCGCTCGCTCTGTCTCGGTCTCGATCGCGCGCGGGCGGGCGGTGAAAGGAGAAAAGCAGCTCGCGGCCGCGGCGCGAGAACAGGGGCCCCTTGTCTCGAGTACAGCAGGTTTGGCACGAGAGGAGGGGGGGGGAGGCGCGCGCTCTCTTGTGTGTGTGTGTGAGAGAGAGTCTCGTTGTTATGGAGATGAGAGTTTTGCCGTTGCCAGGGACGACGGGCGCCGGGATTCTGGGATTCTTCGGGTTTCAAATGCGGAGTCACGCTCTCCGGGCCTCGCGCTGGTGCACCTCGCGCCGCATGCCGATTACAGTCTAATTAAAGGCGCCTAATTAAACCCCTAATTGCACCACCAGTCTCTTCTCCTGAAACTAGTTTCCACAGACCAGAGAGAGAAGCTTCTCTAATTGCTATGTCTAAGTGCTGCTTGTTCCCCCCTCCCACCCCCCTCTGTGTACAGTAGAGCCTCCTGTCCTGACTGGAGGAGCTCGTCCAGCACACCCCTCTGTGTGTGTGTGTGTGTGAGAGAGTGAGAGAGTGAAAGCAGTGTGTGAGTGAGTCTGCGTGCTCTGGCTCTGGGCAGTGGTGTGTGTGTGTGTGTGTGTGAGAGTCTGCGTGCTCTGGCTCTGGGCAGTGGTGTGTGTGAGTGTGTGTGTGTGTGAGAGAGTATCAGTGAGCAGTGGTGTACAGTCTGTCTGCGCAGTTAATCTGCAGTGAAGGAACAAGACTTAACCCTTCAATATCCTCCAGGACTGGACAGTCACACATCACTACAAGCGTGCGCACTGCTACAGAAGTGATTTTCGGGAAACAGGTTCGTTTGTGATGGTCGGGGACGGCTCTTTCCCACGCTGCACCCTGGGAACAGCGCCCCGAGGGGTTCCCACCCGGAGGAGTCATGTCCGACCGGTTCTCCGAGCCCCTTGGGGTACCCCCCCTCCTCCTCCTCCTCCTCCCCCCCCAAGAGCGGGCTGTCAGTCCGCTGTCGCCCTCGGCCCCCTGTGTGACACCCCCCTGCTGACTCTGGGTGGGTGGGGGGGGGGGGACTGGTCTCGATCGCGTCTGTGACCGTCCTCGTTGGCGGTCATGAGCGGGCCTGTCCAGTGATGGGACTCTCGATCCCGGGAATGTTTTGGGGAGACGTGTCAGCGGTAGGGTTGGGGAGCAGGTGAGCACTGTGAAAACAGGAGACCTGCAGTCTGTTTCTGAACAGCGTCATGCAGTCCAGGGGCCCAGGTCTCAGGGGAGTCAGACCCCTGGGTCTCTCTCTCCTCTCTGATCCCAGTGTCTCTCTCAATTCAATTCAAGGGGCTTTATTAGCATGACCGATGGGTACAATCAGTCTTGCCAAAGCAAATAAAAATAATCAAATTAACATGGAACAAAACATAAAATAAAAGTAAAATAAAATCTACAGACATGTTATAGATATTTACAACAAAGACATATTATAAAATATTGACATATACTGTAGACAGAAGGAGCATTTTTGGGAGACAGACTCACTGTTCCTCAGGCTGGGACAGGAGATCACACACTGTATTATTATTATTGAGAGACAGGCTCACTGTCTGTTCCTCAGGCTGGGACAGGAGATCACACACTGTATTATTATTATTGAGAGACAGGCTCACTGTCTGTTCCTCAGGCTGTGACAGGAGATCACACACTGTATTATTATTATTATTGAGAGACAGGCTCACTGTTCCTCAGGCTGGGACAGGAGATCACACACTGTGTTATTATTATTGAGAGACAGGCTCACTGTTCCTCAGGCTGGGACAGGAGATCACACACTGTATTATTATTATTGAGAGACAGGCTCACTGTCTGTTCCTCCAGCTGGGACAGGAGATCACACACTGTATTATTATTATTGAGAGACAGGCTCACTGTCTGTTCCTCAGGCTGGGACAGGAGATCACACACTGTATTATTATTATTGAGAGACAGGCTCACTGTTCCTCAGGCTGGGACAGGAGATCACACACTGTGTTATTCTTATTGAGAGACAGGCTCACTGTCTGTTCCTCAGGCTGGGACAGGAGATCACACACTGTATTATTATTATTGAGAGACAGGCTCACTGTCTGTTCCTCAGGCTGGGACAGGAGATCACACACTGTATTATTATTATTGAGAGACAGGCTCACTGTCTGTTCCTCAGGCTGGGACAGGAGATCACACACTGTATTATTATTATTGAGAGACAGGCTCACTGTCTGTTCCTCAGGCTGGGACAGGAGATCACACACTGTATTATTATTATTGAGAGACAGGCTCACTGTCTGTTCCTCAGGCTGGGACAGGAGATCACACACTGTATTATTATTATTGAGAGAGGCTCACTGTCTGTTCCTCAGGCTGGGACAGGAGATCACACACTGTATTATTATTGAGAGACAGGCTCACTGTCTGTTCCTCGGGCTGGGACAGGAGATCACACACTGTATTATTATTATTGAGAGAGGCTCACTGTCTGTTCCTCGGGCTGGGACAGGAGATCACACACTGTATTATTATTATTGAGAGAGGCTCACTGTCTGTTCCTCAGGCTGGGACAGGAGATCACACACTGTATTATTATTATTGAGAGACAGGCTCACTGTCTGTTCCTCAGGCTGGGACAGGAGGTCACACGCTGTATTATTATTATTGAGAGACAGGCTCACTGTCTGTTCCTCAGGCTGGGACAGGAGATCACCCACTGTATTATTATTATTGAGAGACAGGCTCACTGTCTGTTCCTCAGGCTGGGACAGGAGATCACACACTGTATTATTATTATTGAGAGACAGGCTCACTGTCTGTTCCTCAGGCTGGGACAGGAGGTCACACGCTGTATTATTATTATTGAGAGACAGGCTCACTGTCTGTTCCTCAGGCTGGGACAGGAGATCACACACTGTATTATTATTATTGAGAGACAGGCTCACTGTCTGTTCCTCAGGCTGGGACAGGAGATCACACACTGTATTATTATTATTGAGAGACAGGCTCACTGTCTGTTCCTCAGGCTGGGACAGGAGGTCACACGCTGTATTATTATTATTGAGAGACAGGCTCACTGTCTGTTCCTCAGGCTGGGACAGGAGATCACCCACTGTATTATTATTATTGAGAGATAGGCTCACTGTCTGTTCCTCAGGCTGGGACAGGAGATCACCCACTGTATTATTATTATTGAGAGATAGGCTCACTGTCTGTTCCTCAGGCTGGGACAGGAGATCACACACTGTATTATTATTATTGAGAGACAGGCTCACTGTCTGTTCCTCAGGCTGGGACAGGAGGTCACACGCTGTATTATTATTATTGAGAGACAGGCTCACTGTCTGTTCCTCAGGCTGGGACAGGAGATCACACGCTGTATTATTATTATTGAGAGACAGGCTCACTGTCTGTTCCTCAGGCTGGGACAGGAGATCACACACTGTATTATTATTATTGAGAGACGGGCTCACTGTCTGTTCCTCAGGCTGTGACAGGAGATCACACACTGTATTATTATTATTGAGAGACAGGCTCACTGTCTGTTCCTCAGGCTGGGACAGGAGATCACACACTGTATTATTATTATTGAGAGACAGGCTCACTGTCTGTTCCTCAGGCTGGGACAGGAGATCACACACTTTATTATTATTATTGAGAGACAGGCTCACTGTCTGTTCCTCAGGCTGGGACAGGAGATCACACACTTTATTATTATTATTGAGAGACAGGCTCACTGTCTGTTCCTCAGGCTGGGACAGGAGATCACACACTGTATTATTATTATTGAGAGACAGGCTCGCTGTTCCTCAGGCTGGGACAGGAGATCACACACTGTATTATTATTATTGAGAGACAGGCTCACTGTCTGTTCCTCAGGCTGGGACAGGAGATCACACACTGTATTATTATTATTGAGAGACAGGCTCGCTGTTCCTCAGGCTGGGACAGGAGATCACACACTGTATTATTATTATTGAGAGACAGACTCACTGTCTGTTCCTCAGGCTGGGACAGGAGATCACACACTGTATTATTATTATTGAGAGACAGGCTCACTGTCTGTTCCTCAGGCTGGGACTGGAGATCACATACTGGGCTGCCAGTTCAACTGAGTTCCCTCCTCCCTTTCCCAGTAGGATTGGGACCCATAGGTGTGGGAACTCTGGGACTAGATTTCTGAATTTAGGGAAGAATGTTTCTCTAATCCCAGTGTGTCTCTCTCTCCTCTCCCTCAGTTCAGTTTGAACAGTCTTATTATCCTGAGGGATTAATCGCGGGGTTGGCACAGCGGTAATAATTAACGAGACTTTTCCCGGATCAGGCTTTGTGCTGCTTGGAAGTCTTGTGAATGAGTCACCTTGTGTACATGAAGCAGGTCCGGCCCGAAGGGCAGGAGCTCATATCCTCGCCTTCGGAGAGGAATCAAGGCGTCAACAGAGACAGAAACGGGACAAGAAGAATGAACTGGGTTCGATTCTGGTTCGGTTCGGATTTGATGTGATTCAGGGTTCGGCTTGATTTGGGTTGGTTTGGATTCTGGTTTGACCCGTTTCGGTTCCGTTTGGGTTCGGTTCAGATTAGATTTGACTCGGGTTCAGTTCAGATTCAGGTTCGATGCTGGTTTGGTTCGGATTCGGTGTGATTCAGGGTTTGGTCCGGTTGGGGTTCGATTCAGGTTCGGATTCGGTGTGATTCAGGGTTTGGTCCGGTTGGGGTTCGATTCAGGTTCAGGTTCGGATTCGGTGAAGGACAGCCGGCGCACCTGGAGCCCGAGGGGGGGGGGGGCTGTGGGCGGATCTCCCAGCGCTCCCGGAGGGAAGGTCCGGACCCGAGTCCCAGAGGTCTGGTTCAGACGCCTCACAGATGAGGGAGCTCTCTCTCTCCGGAGGCGTGATGGGGGCTGCAGCGGGGGGGGGGTATTAAAAACTGGGGACGAAGGAGGTCGCCCCTGAAACGCTGCGTTCTCCCTCCTCTCCTCGATCCCGGCGATCCGGCTGGGATACTGGAGCTCCGATAGACGAGGGGGTGGGGGGGGGTCACCTGTCTGGGGTGTGGGGCTGCTGCAGACGCCGGCTGAGGCTCGCTGTTCTCTGACGGGGGGGCTGTCATGGTTCCTCAGGCTGTTCTGTCTCTTCTCTGTCTCCCCCCTGTCTCTCTCTCCTCCCTCTCCTCTCTAACCCCTGTGTCTCTCTCTCTCTCTCCCCCGTCTCTCCTCGGTCCCCTGTCTCCCTCTCTCCTCCTGTCTCTCTTTCCTCTGTCTCCTTTCTCTCCTCTCTGTCCCCTGTCTCTCCCTCCCCCTGTCTCTCCTCTCTCCGGATCAGTGGGCCTGAGGAGCAGGGAGCTGCTGGCGTCACTCCCTGTGTTCACACCTGCGTGTGCAGTTTCTCACTCAGCCTTCACATTTCTGGGTCTGACTCAGCCTCGTGCCACCTCACCGTGGTCACGCCTCTCTGGAGAGGGCTGGTGCACCCTGCTCCCCGTTCAGAACGAGCTCTGGGCTCTGCTCTCGGCTCGTTCCACTGGCCTGGCTCCTCCGGTGGAGCGCTCTGCTCTCGGCTCGCTGCCCTGGCCCAGCTCCTGACTCGTCAAGCCTCAGCGCCGCGGAGCCTGGGAGCACCTCTCTACGCTGGGCTCGGGTCCAGACACCCCCGCCCCCCCCACCGGGCTCTCCTCTCCGGCAGGTGGGGGGGGGAGGGAGGCAGAACGGGAGACGCCTGCGGGGTCTGGCTCCCGTCCCAGAGCTCCTCTCTCTGCCTGCCGGGGCTCGTCTCTGCCAGCCCAGCGCCTGCGCTGAAGAGAGCAGGGCCCTCCGGGTCAGCAGAGCAGACCCGACACCAGGTCCGGTGGTTCTGATCCGGTCCAGTTGCACCAGGAGGACAGCCGGGCCGGCGGGTCAATTCCGGTCCAGCTGGTCCAGTGGATTTGTGGGGTGTCTAGTGGAGAAACTGGTGTGTTCAGGGGAGAGGGTGTCTCTGGAAGGGGCGCGAGATGAGTGTTGCTTTGTCAGGACCCTCTTGTCACGGCCCGACCCGTTAAGAGACCTGGGCTCAGAGCTTGTGGGGGGAATGGTATCAGAGTGAGGAGGGGTGCTATATATAGGAGCAGATCGCAGGCCGGAGTGAGCTGGACAGCAGCAGAGAGAGAGAGAGAGAGAGAGAGAGAGAGAGAGAGAGAGAGAGAGAGAGAGAGAGAGATCTATAGCCACACACACAGAGATCTACACATGGGGAGTGTTTACAAACACACACACAGAGAGAGAGAGACGCACACAACTTCCTCTCAGACCGCCTCCAGGCCAGCGCCACACTCAGGATCTCTGTCTGTGTGCTGGGATCAGGCCTCCTGTCTCTCGGTAGCGCCCCCCTGTGGTCTTAGACCTGTCCACAGCTGTCTGGAGCTGTGCGGGAGCTCAGAGCCTCTGACATCCGATCGCCCCCGAGCAGAGAGGAGAGCTCGAGTTATTTACAGACACCTGCTGCTGCCCGTCTCTGATACAGCCAGACAGACTCCAGCCTGAGGCCTCATACTGCAGTCAGATCAGGGTCAAAACACAGCCCAGCGCCGTGAGATACAGTCAGATCAGGGTAAAAACACAGTACAGCCCAGTGAGATCAGGGTAAAAACACGGGACAGTGCAGTACAGCGCCTGTGTGCCTGTCAAGTCCCAGTCTGTACACAGAGTGGGGTGGGAGGGGGGAACAAGCTGTCCAGCTCCTCTGGTCCAGATGCTCCCATAGGTCAAAGGGCCTGGTGACCTCTGACCTCTGACCTCTGCCCGTTCCAGATGTAAGGATCGCGCACGGAGCAGGTAACCCAACTGTTGCCATGGCGACCCTGCTGGCCTTGGCCGCACTGGTTGCCTTGACGACCGCGGTGGAACCCGAGTGGCACTTCAACACCGGTAAGAGTCCCAGCACCCCCCTCCTGTCCCCCCGTGTGACTGACGTTACCCCCTCACCTGTCTGTCTCTCTCACTCACTCTCTCTTTCTGACCTGTCTGTCTGTCTGTCTGTCTGTCTGTCTCTCTCAGCGCTGTGTCGCTATGCTCTGGGGATGCAGGACGGCTCCATCCCTGATGAGGACATCAAGGCGTCCAGCTCCTGGTCGGACTCCACCGAGGCCAAACATGGCAGGTCAGGCCCTGTCTCTCTCTCAGCACGTCTCCCTCTCTCCTCTCTCTCTCAGTGCAGTGTTCATGTACTGGAGTGTCCAGTCAGTGTGTCTGTATGAACCCCTCTCTCTCAGTGCAGTGTTCATGTACTGGAGTGTCCAGTCAGTGTGTCTGTATGAACCCCTCTCTCTCTCAGTGCAGTGTTAATGTACTGGAGTGTCCAGTCAGTGTGTCTGTATGAACCCCTCTCTCTCTCTCAGTGCAGTGTTCATGTACTGGAGAGTCCAGTCAGTGTGTCTGTATTATCCCCCCTCTCTCTCAGTGCAGTGTTCATGTACTGGAGTGTCCAGTCAGTGTGTCTGTATGAACCCCTCTCTCTCTCTCAGTGCAGTGTTAATATACTGGAGTGTCCAGTCAGTGTGTGTGTATGAACCCCTCTCTCTCTCAGTGCAGTGTTCATGTACTGGAGTGTCCAGTCAGTGTGTCTGTATGAACCCCCCTCTCTCTCAGTGCAGTGTTAATATACTGGAGTGTCCAGTCAGTGTGTGTGTATGAACCCCTCTCTCTCTCAGTGCAGTGTTCATGTACTGGAGTGTCCAGTCAGTGTGTGTGTATGAACCCCTCTCTCTCTCAGTGCAGTGTTCATGTACTGGAGTGTCCAGTGAGTGTGCTTGTATGAACCCCTCTCTCTCTCAGTGCAGTGTTCATGTACTGGAGTGTCCAGTTAGTGTGTCTGTATGAACCCCTCTCTCTCTCAGTGCAGTGTTCATGTCCTGGAGTGTCCAGTCAGTGTGTCTGTATGAACCCCTCTCTCTCTCAGTGCAGTGTTCATGTACTGGAGTGTCCAGTCAGTGTGTCTGTATGAACCCCTCTGTCTCTCAGTGCAGTGTTCATGTACTGGAGTGTCCCGTAAGTGTGTCTGTATGAACCCCTCTCTCTCTCAGTGCAGTGTTCATGTACTGGAGTGTCCAGTCAGTGTGTGTGTATTAACCTCTCTCTCAGTGCAGTGTTCATGTACTGGAGTGTCCAGTCAGTGTGTCTGTATGAACCCCTCTCTCTCTCTCGGTGCAGTGTTAATGTACTGGAGTGTCCAGTCAGTGTGTCTGTATGAACCCCTCTCTCTCTCAGTGCAGTGTTCATGTACTGGAGTGTCCAGTAAGTGTGTCTGTATGAACCCCTCTCTCTCTCAGTGCAGTGTTCATGTACTGGAGTGTCCAGTCAGTGTGTGTGTATTAACCCCTCTCTCTCTCAGTGCAGTGTTCATGTACTGGAGTGTCCAGTAAGTGTGTCTGTATGAACCCCTCTCTCTCTCAGTGCAGTGTTAATGTACTGGAGTGTCCAGTCAGTGTGTCTGTATGAACCCCTCTCTCTCTCAGTGCAGTGTTCATGTACTGGAGTGTCCAGTAAGTGTGTCTGTATGAACCCCTCTCTCTCTCAGTGCAGTGTTCATGTACTGGAGTGTCCAGTCAGTGTGTGTGTATTAACCTCTCTCTCAGTGCAGTGTTCATGTACTGGAGTGTCCAGTCAGTGTGTCTGTATGAACCCCTCTCTCAGTGCAGTGTTAATATACTGGAGTGTCCAGTCAGTGTGTGTGTATGAACCCCTCTCTCTCTCAGTGCAGTGTTAGTGTACTGGAGTGTCCAGTCAGTGTGTCTGTATGAACCCCTCTCTCTCTCTCAGTGCAGTGTTCATGTACTGGAGTGTCCAGTCAGTGTGTGTGTATGAACCCCTCTCTCTCTCAGTGCAGTGTTCATGTACTGGAGTGTCCAGTCAGTGTGTCTGTATGAACCCCTCTCTCTCTCAGTGCAGTGTTACTGTACTGGAGTGTCCAGTCAGTGTGTCTGTATGAACCCCTCTCTCTCTCAGTGCAGTGTTCATGTACTGGAGTGTCCAGTCAGTGTGTGTGTATGAACCCGTTTCTCTCTCAGTGCAGTGTTCATGTACTGGAGTGTCCAGTCAGTGTGTCTGTATGAACCCCTCTCTCTCTCTCAGTGCAGTGTTCATGTACTGGAGTGTCCAGTCAGTGTGTGTGTATGAACCCGTTTCTCTCTCAGTGCAGTGTTCATGTACTGGAGTGTCCAGTCAGTGTGTCTGTATTAAACCCCCTCTCTCTCAGTGCAGTGTTCATGAACTGGAGTGTCCAGTCAGTGTGTGTGTATGAACCCCTCTCTCTCAGTGCAGTGTTCATGTACTGGAGTGTCCAGTCAGTGTGTGTGTATGAACCCCTCTCTCTCTCAGTGCAGTGTTCATGTACTGGAGTGTCCAGTCAGTGTGTCTGTATGAACCCCTCTCTCTCTCAGTGCAGTGTTAATGTACTGGAGTGTCCAGTCAGTGTGTCTGTATGAACCCCTCTCTCTCAGTGCAGTGTTCATGTACTGGAGTGTCCAGTCAGTGTGTGTGTATGAACCCCTCTCTCTCAGTGCAGTGTTCATGTACTGGAGTGTCCAGTCAGTGTGTGTGTATGAACCCCTCTCTCTCTCAGTGCAGTGTTCATGTACTGGAGTGTCCAGTCAGTGTGTGTGTATGAACCCCTCTCTCTCTCAGTGCAGTGTTCATGTACTGGAGTGTCCAGTCAGTGTGTCTGTATGAACCCCTCTCTCTCTCAGTGCAGTGTTCATGTACTGGAGTGTCCAGTCAGTGTGTGTGTATGAACCCCTCTCTCTCAGTGCAGTGTTCATGTACTGGAGTGTCCAGTCAGTGTGTCTGTATTAACCCCTCTCTCTCAGTGCAGTGTTCATGTACTGGAGTGTCCAGTCAGTGTGTCTGTATGAACCCCTCTCTCTCTCAGTGCAGTGTTCATGTACTGGAGTGTCCAGTCAGTGTGTCTGTATGAACCCCTCTCTCTCTCAGTGCAGTGTTCATGTACTGGAGTGTCCAGTCAGTGTGTGTGTATGAACCCCTCTCTCTCTCAGTGCAGTGTTCATGTACTGGAGTGTCCAGTCAGTGTGTCTGTATGAATCTCTTTCTCTCTCTCTCCCAGGCTGTCCTCGGGGGAGGGCGATGGGGCCTGGTGTCCTGGGGGGTCCGTGTACCCCCACAGCTCCGAGTTCCTGCAGGTGGACCTGCGGCGGCTGCACTTCGTCACGCTGGTGGGGACGCAGGGTCGCCATGCCAACGGGCACGGCAAGGAGTTCGCCCGCAGCTACCGGCTGCGCTACAGTCGCGATGGGCGCACCTGGCTGAGCTGGAGGGACCGCTGGGGCGAGGAGGTCAGGGCTCAGGGCTCAGGGCTCAGGGCTCAGGGGTCAGGGGTCAGGGCGCACCTGGCTGAGCTGGAGGGACCGCTGGGGCGAGGAGGTCAGGGCTCAGGGCTCAGGGGTCAGGGCGCACCTGGCTGAGCTGGAGGGACCGCTGGGGCGAGGAGGTCAGGGGTCAGGGGTCAGGGGTCAGGGCGCACCTGGCTGAGCTGGAGGGACCGCTGGGGCGAGGAGGTCAGGGCTCAGGGGTCAGGGGTCAGGGTTCAGGGCGCACCTGGCTGAGCTGGAGGGACCGCTGGGGCGAGGAGGTCAGGGCTCAGGGCTCATGGGTCAGAGCGCACCTGGCTGAGCTGGAGGGACCGCTGGGGCGAGGAGGTCAGGGCTCAGGGGTCAGGGCGCACCTGGCTGAGCTGGAGGGACCGCTGGGGCGAGGAGGTCAGGGCTCAGGGCTCAGGGCTCAGGGCGCACCTGGCTGCGCTGGAGGGACCGCTGGGGCGAGGAGGTCAGGGCTCAGGGGTCAGGGCTCAGGGCTCAGGGCGCACCTGGCTGAGCTGGAGGGACCGCTGGGGCGAGGAGGTCAGGGCTCAGGGCTCAGGGCTCAGGGCTCAGGGGTCAGGGGTCAGGGCGCACCTGGCTGAGCTGGAGGGACCGCTGGGGCGAGGAGGTCAGGGCTCAGGGCTCAGGGCGCACCTGGCTGAGCTGGAGGGACCGCTGGGGCGAGGAGGTCAGAGGTCAGAGGTCAGAGGTCAGAGGTCAGGGCTCAGGGCTCAGGGCTCAGGGCTCAGGGCTCAGGGCGCACCTGGCTGCGCTGGAGGGACCGCTGGGGCGAGGAGGTCAGGGCTCAGGGCTCAGGGCGCACCTGGCTGAGCTGGAGGGACCGCTGGGGCGAGGAGGTCAGGGCTCAGGGCTCAGGGCTCAGGGCGCACCTGGCTGCGCTGGAGGGACCGCTGGGGCGAGGAGGTCAGGGCTCAGGGGTCAGGGCTCAGGGCTCAGGGCGCACCTGGCTGAGCTGGAGGGACCGCTGGGGCGAGGAGGTCAGGGCTCAGGGCTCAGGGCTCAGGGCGCACCTGGCTGAGCTGGAGGGACCGCTGGGGCGAGGAGGTCAGGGCTCAGGGCTCAGGGCGCACCTGGCTGAGCTGGAGGGACCGCTGGGGCGAGGAGGTCAGAGGTCAGAGGTCAGGGCTCAGGGCTCAGGGCTCAGGGCGCACCTGGCTGCGCTGGAGGGACCGCTGGGGCGAGGAGGTCAGGGCTCAGGGCTCAGGGCGCACCTGGCTGAGCTGGAGGGACCGCTGGGGCGAGGAGGTCAGGGCTCAGGGCTCAGGGCTCAGGGCGCACCTGGCTGCGCTGGAGGGACCGCTGGGGCGAGGAGGTCAGGGCTCAGGGGTCAGGGCTCAGGGCTCAGGGCGCACCTGGCTGAGCTGGAGGGACCGCTGGGGCGAGGAGGTCAGGGCTCAGGGCTCAGGGCTCAGGGCGCACCTGGCTGAGCTGGAGGGACCGCTGGGGCGAGGAGGTCAGGGCTCAGGGCTCAGGGCGCACCTGGTTGAGCTGGAGGGACCGCTGGGGCGAGGAGGTCAGGGCTCAGGGCTCAGGGCTCAGGGCGCACCTGGCTGCGCTGGAGGGACCGCTGGGGCGAGGAGGTCAGGGCTCAGGGCTCAGGGCGCACCTGGCTGAGCTGGAGGGACCGCTGGGGCGAGGAGGTCAGGGCTCAGGGCTCAGGGCGCACCTGGCTGAGCTGGAGGGACCCGCTGGGGCGAGGAGGTCAGGGCTCAGGGCGCACCTGGCTGCGCTGGAGGGACCGCTGGGGCGAGGAGGTCAGGGCGCACCTGGCTGAGCTGGAGGGACCATTGGGGCGAGGAGGTCAGAGGTCAGAGGTCAGGGCTCAGGGGTCAGGGGTCAGGGCGCACCTGGCTGAGCTGGAGGGACCGCTGGGGCGAGGAGGTCAGGGCTCAGGGGTCAGGGCGCACCTGGCTGAGCTGGAGGGACCGCTGGGGCGAGGAGGTCAGGGCTCAGGGCTCAGGGCGCACCTGGCTGAGCTGGAGGGACCGCTGGGGCGAGGAGGTCAGGGCTCAGGGCTCAGGGCTCAGGGCTCAGGGGTCAGGGGTCAGGGGTCAGGGCGCACCTGGCTGAGCTGGAGGGACCGCTGGGGCGAGGAGGTCAGGGCTCAGGGCTCAGGGCGCACCTGGCTGAGCTGGAGGGACCGCTGGGGCGAGGAGGTCAGAGGTCAGAGGTCAGGGCTCAGGGCTCAGGGCGCACCTGGCTGCGCTGGAGGGACCGCTGGGGCGAGGAGGTCAGGGCTCAGGGCTCAGGGCGCACCTGGCTGAGCTGGAGGGACCGCTGGGGCGAGGAGGTCAGGGCTCAGGGCTCAGGGCTCAGGGCGCACCTGGCTGCGCTGGAGGGACCGCTGGGGCGAGGAGGTCAGGGCTCAGGGGTCAGGGCTCAGGGCTCAGGGCGCACCTGGCTGAGCTGGAGGGACCGCTGGGGCGAGGAGGTCAGGGCTCAGGGCTCAGGGCTCAGGGCTCAGGGGTCAGGGCTCAGGGGTCAGGGCGCACCTGGCTGAGCTGGAGGGACCGCTGGGGCGAGGAGGTCAGGGCTCAGGGCTCAGGGCGCACCTGGCTGAGCTGGAGGGACCGCTGGGGCGAGGAGGTCAGAGGTCAGAGGTCAGGGCTCAGGGCTCAGGGCTCAGGGCGCACCTGGCTGCGCTGGAGGGACCGCTGGGGCGAGGAGGTCAGGGCTCAGGGCTCAGGGCGCACCTGGCTGAGCTGGAGGGACCGCTGGGGCGAGGAGGTCAGGGCTCAGGGCTCAGGGCTCAGGGCGCACCTGGCTGCGCTGGAGGGACCGCTGGGGCGAGGAGGTCAGGGCTCAGGGGTCAGGGCTCAGGGCTCAGGGCGCACCTGGCTGAGCTGGAGGGACCGCTGGGGCGAGGAGGTCAGGGCTCAGGGCTCAGGGCTCAGGGCGCACCTGGCTGAGCTGGAGGGACCGCTGGGGCGAGGAGGTCAGGGCTCAGGGCTCAGGGCGCACCTGGTTGAGCTGGAGGGACCGCTGGGGCGAGGAGGTCAGGGCTCAGGGCTCAGGGCTCAGGGCGCACCTGGCTGCGCTGGAGGGACCGCTGGGGCGAGGAGGTCAGGGCTCAGGGCTCAGGGCGCACCTGGCTGAGCTGGAGGGACCGCTGGGGCGAGGAGGTCAGGGCTCAGGGCTCAGGGCGCACCTGGCTGAGCTGGAGGGACCCGCTGGGGCGAGGAGGTCAGGGCTCAGGGCGCACCTGGCTGAGCTGGAGGGACCGCTGGGGCGAGGAGGTCAGGGCTCAGGGCGCACCTGGCTGAGCTGGAGGGACCATTGGGGCGAGGAGGTCAGAGGTCAGAGGTCAGGGCTCAGGGCTCAGGGCTCAGGGCGCACCTGGCTGAGCTGGAGGGACCGCTGGGGCGAGGAGGTCAGGGCTCAGGGCTCAGGGCGCACCTGGCTGAGCTGGAGGGACCGCTGGGGCGAGGAGGTCAGGGCTCAGGGGTCAGGGCGCACCTGGCTGAGCTGGAGGGACCGCTGGGGCGAGGAGGTCAGAGGTCAGAGGTCAGGGCTCAGGGCTCAGGGCTCAGGGCGCACCTGGCTGAGCTGGAGGGACCGCTGGGGCGAGGAGGTCAGGGCTCAGGGCTCAGAGCGCACCTGGCTGAGCTGGAGGGACCGCTGGGGCGAGGAGGTCAGAGGTCAGAGGTCAGGGCTCAGGGCTCAGGGCTCAGGGCTCAGGGCGCACCTGGCTGAGCTGGAGGGACCGCTGGGGCGAGGAGGTCAGGGCTCAGGGCTCAGGGCGCACCTGGCTGAGCTGGAGGGACCGCTGGGGCGAGGAGGTCAGGGCTCAGGGCTCAGGGCTCAGGGCTCAGGGCGCACCTGGCTGAGCTGGAGGGACCGCTGGGGCGAGGAGGTCAAGGCTCAGGGGTCAGGGCGCACCTGGCTGAGCTGGAGGGACCGCTGGGGCGAGGAGGTCAGGGCTCAGGGCTCAGGGCTCAGGGCTCAGGGCTCAGGGCTCAGGGCGCACCTGGCTGAGCTGGAGGGACCGCTGGGGCGAGGAGGTCAGGGCTCAGGGCTCAGGGCTCAGGGCTCAGGGCTCAGGGCTCAGGGCTCAGGGCGCACCTGGCTGCGCTGGAGGGACCGCTGGGGCGAGGAGGTCAGGGCTCAGGGGTCAGGGCTCAGGGCTCAGGGCGCACCTGGCTGAGCTGGAGGGACCGCTGGGGCGAGGAGGTCAGGGCTCAGGGCTCAGGGCGCACCTGGCTGAGCTGGAGGGACCGCTGGGGCGAGGAGGTCAGGGCTCAGGGCTCAGGGCTCAGGGCTCAGGGCTCAGGGCTCAGGGTGCACCTGGCTGCGCTGGAGGGACCGCTGGGGCGAGGAGGTCAGGGCTCAGGGCGCACCTGGCTGCGCTGGAGGGACCGCTGGGGCGAGGAGGTCAGGGCTCAGGGCGCACCTGGCTGAGCTGGAGGGACCGCTGGGGCGAGGAGGTCAGGGCTCAGGGCGCACCTGGCTGCGCTGGAGGGACCGCTGGGGCGAGGAGGTCAGGGCTCAGGGCTCAGGGCGCACCTGGCTGCGCTGGAGGGACCGCTGGGGCGAGGAGGTCAGGGCTCAGGGCTCAGGGCGCACCTGGCTGAGCTGGAGGGACCGCTGGGGCGAGGAGGTCAGGGCTCAGGGCTCAGGGCGCACCTGGCTGAGCTGGAGGGACCGCTGGGGCGAGGAGGTCAGGGCTCAGGGGTCAGGGCGCACCTGGCTGAGCTGGAGGGACCGCTGGGGCGAGGAGGTCAGGGCTCAGGGCTCAGGGCTCAGGGCTCAGGGGTCAGGGGTCAGGGAACACCTGGGGTCAGGGCTCAGGGCGCACCTGGCTGAGCTGGAGGGACCGCTGGGGCGAGGAGGTCAGGGCTCAGGGCTCAGGGCGCACCTGGCTGAGCTGGAGGGACCGCTGGGGCGAGGAGGTCAGGGCTCAGGGCTCAGGGCGCACCTGGCTGAGCTGGAGGGACCGCTGGGGCGAGGAGGTCAGGGCTCAGGGGTCAGGGCGCACCTGGCTGAGCTGGAGGGACCGCTGGGGCGAGGAGGTCAGGGCTCAGGGCTCAGGGCTCAGGGCTCAGGGGTCAGGGGTCAGGGAACACCTGGGGTCAGGGCTCAGGGCGCACCTGGCTGAGCTGGAGGGACCGCTGGGGCGAGGAGGTCAGGGCTCAGGGCTCAGGGCGCACCTGGCTGAGCTGGAGGGACCGCTGGGGCGAGGAGGTCAGGGGTGAGGGGTCAATGAGATCCTCACAAGCACACGGTTGGCCTGATCTTCAGGAGAGACGCTGGGGATGTGGACCTCACTCCCCTCCCTCTCTGTCTCTCTCTGGCGCCGCCCTGCAGGTGGTGTCGGGGAACCAGAACACATACGACGTGGTTCTGAAGGACCTGGGCCCGCCCATCATCGCCAGACTGGTGCGGTTCTACCCCATGGCCGACCGGGTCATGAGCGTCTGTCTGCGCGTGGAGCTGTACGGCTGCCCCTGGACCGGTGAGACAGAGACAGAGAGAGTGTGTCTCAGAGAGGAGACAGTGAGAGAGGAGTGTGTGTCAGAGAGGAGCTGTACAGGTGAGACAGACGGGTATAAAGCGATCATCTGTCTCTCTCTCAGGAGCTCTGAAGGCCTACACTGTACCAGAGGGACAGGTGATGCACCTGTCTGGGTCACCTGTGTATCTGAACGACTCTACGTACGACGGCACCACTGAGGCAGGGTGAGTCTCCTGATCACTGACTCCGTACTGCTGTATTAACCCCTCTGTCTGTCTCTGTGTGTGCTCATTATTAAACTCTCTGTTGCTCTCTCCCCGTGGTTACTATTAACCCCCCCTCTTTCTCTCTCATGTGTGTGTGCTCACTCTGTCTCTGTCTGTGCTCACTATTAACTCCTCTGTCTGTGTGTGCTCACTATTAACCCCCCTCTTTCTCTCTCATGTGTGTGCTCACTATTAACCTCTCTGTCTCTGTGTGTGCTATTAACCCCTCTGTCTGTCTGTGTGTGCTCACTATTAACCCCCCTCTTTCTCTCTCATGTGTGTGTGCTCACTCTGTCTCTGTGCTCACTATTAACTCCTCTGTCTGTCTGTGTGTGCTCACTATTAACCCCCCTCTTTCTCTCTCATGTGTGTGTACTCACTATTAACCCCTCTCTCTCTCCCCTGTGGTCAGTATTAACCCCCCTGTCTCTCTCTCCCTGTGGTCAGTATTAACCCCTCTGTCTCTCTCTCCCCTGTGGTCAGTATTAACCCCTCTCTCTCTCTCCCCTGTGGTCAGTATTAACCCCCCTGTCTCTCTCTCCCTGTGGTCAGTATTAACCCCTCTGTCTCTCCCCTGTGGTCAGTATTAACCCCCCTGTCTCTCTCTCCCTGTGGTCAGTATTAACCCCTCCCTCTCTCTCCCCTGTGGTCAGTATTAACCCCCCTGTCTCTCTCTCTCTCCTTGTGGTCAGTATTAACCCCTCTCTCTCTCTCTCCTGTGGTCAGTATCCAGTACGGCGGGCTGGGTCAGCTGTGTGACGGTGTGCTGGGTGAGGACGACTTCATGGACAGCCAGGAGCTCAGGGTGTGGCCCGGGTACGACTACCTGGGCTGGAACAGAGAGGCCACTGGGAAGGGTCACGTCGAGATGGAGTTCCACTTCCAGACTCCTCGGACACTGCACAGCATGCAGGTACCCCTGTCCAGCCCTGTCCAGCACAGTCCAGCACAGCATGCAGGTACCCCTGTCCAGCCCTGTCCAGCACAGCATGCAGGTACCCCTGTCCAGCCCTGTCTAGCACAGTCCAGCACAGCATGCAGGTACCCCTGTCCAGCCCTGTCCAGCACAGTCCAGCACAGCATGCAGGTACCCCTGTCCAGCACAGCATGCAGGTACCTCTGTCCACCCCTGTCCAGCACAGTCCAGCACAGCATGCAGATACCTCTGTCAACCCTTGTCCAGCACAGCATGTCCAGTCAGTGTGACCCCTATGTCTCTCTGTCCCTGGTGCGCTGTGTCCAGCCCTGTCCCTCTTTCCCCCAGGTGCGCTGTGTCCAGCCCTGTCCCAGGTGCGCTGTGTCCAGCCCTGCCCCTCTGTCCCCCAGGTGCGCTGTGTCCAGCCCTATGTCTCTCTGTCCCAGGTGCGCTGTGTCCAGCCCTGCCCCTCTGTCCCCCAGGTGCGCTGTGTCCAGCCCTATGTCTCTCTGTCCCAGGTGCGCTGTGTCCAGCCCTGTCCCTCTGTCCCCCAGGTGCGCTGTGTCCAGCCCTATGTCTCTCTGTCCCAGGTGCGCTGTGTCCAGCCCTGCCCCTCTGTCCCCCAGGTGCGCTGTGTCCAGCCCTATGCCTCTCTCTGTCCCAGGTGCGCTGTGTCCAGCCCTGTCCCTCTGTCCCCCAGGTGCACTGTGTCCAGCCTTGTCCCTCTCTGTCCCAGGTGCGCTGTGTCCAGCCCTGCCCCTCTGTCCCCCAGGTGCGCTGTGTCCAGCCCTATGCCTCTCTCTGTCCCAGGTGCGCTGTGTCCAGCCCTGTCCCTCTGTCCCCCAGGTGCGCTGTGTCCAGCCCTATGTCTCTCTGTCCCAGGTGCGCTGTGTCCAGCCCTGCCCCTCTGTCCCCCAGGTGCGCTGTGTCCAGCCCTATGTCTCTCTGTCCCAGGTGCGCTGTGTCCAGCCCTGTCCCTCTGTCCCCCAGGTGCGCTGTGTCCAGCCCTATGTCTCTCTGTCCCAGGTGCGCTGTGTCCAGCCCTGCCCCTCTGTCCCCCAGGTGCGCTGTGTCCAGCCCTATGCCTCTCTCTGTCCCAGGTGCGCTGTGTCCAGCCCTGTCCCTCTGTCCCCCAGGTGCACTGTGTCCAGCCTTGTCCCTCTCTGTCCCAGGTGCGCTGTGTCCAGCCCTGCCCCTCTGTCCCCCAGGTGCGCTGTGTCCAGCCCTATGCCTCTCTGTGTCCCAGGTGCGCTGTGTCCAGCCCTGTCCCTCTGTCCCCCAGGTGCGCTGTGTCCAGCCCTGTCCCTCTCTCTGTCCCAGGTGCGCTGTGTCCAGCCCTGTCTCTTTGTGTCCAGCCCTGTCCCTCTGTCCCCCAGGTGCGCTGTAATAACCGCTATGTCCAGGGCGTGCGGGTCTTCAGCCGGGTGCAGTGCCAGTTCAAGCCCGGCCTGCTGCACCAGTGGGACCCGGAGCCGCTCGGCCTGGCGGTGGCGCTGGAGGACCTGCTGGACCCCAGCGCCCGGACCGTCACTGTGCCGCTGGGCGGGCGGCTGGGTGCCATCGTGCGCTGCCAGTTCTCCTTCGCCGACAGCTGGCTGCTCATCAGCGAGATCGCCTTCCTGTCGGGTACGAGACTCTGAGGGGCGGAGGGGTCGAGGGGCGGGGCAGAGAGGGGTCGAGGGGCGGGGCAGAGGTACGATATAGAGGAGCAGTGCTGAGGTGGAGAAGATGAGGCGCAGAGGGGTCGAGGGGCAGGGCAGAGGGATGATATAGAGGAGCAGTGCTGAGGTGGAGAAGATGAGGCGCAGAGGAGTCGAGGGGTGGGGCAGAGGTATGATATAGAGGAGCAGTGCTGAGGTGGAGAAGATGAGGGGCAGAGGGGTCGAGGGGCGGGGCAGAGGTACGATATAGAGGAGCAGTGCTGAGGTGGAGAAGATGAGGGGCAGAGGAGTCGAGGGGTGGGGCAGAGGGATGATATAGAGGAGCAGTGCTGAGGTGGAGAAGATGAGGGGTAGAGGGGTCGAGGGGCGGGGCAGAGGTATGATATAGAGGAGCAGTGCTGAGGTGGAGAAGATGAGGGGCAGAGGAGTCGAGGGGCGGGGCAGAGGTACGATATAGAGGAGCAGTGCTGAGGTGGAGAAGATGAGGGGCAGAGGGGTCGAGGGGCGGGGCAGAGGTACGATATAGAGGAGCAGTGCTGAGGTGGAGAAGATGAGGCGCAGAGGGGTCGAGGGGCAGGGCAGAGGGATGATATAGAGGAGCAGTGCTGAGGTGGAGAAGATGAGGGTCAGAGGGGTCGAGGGGCGGGGCAGAGGTACGATATAGAGGAGCAGTGCTGAGGTGGAGAAGATGAGAGGCAGAGGGGTCGAGGGGCGGGGCAGAGGGATGATATAGAGGAGCAGTGCTGAGGTGGAGAAGATGAGGGGCAGAGGGGTCGAGGGGCGGGGCAGAGGTACGATATAGAGGAGCAGTGCTGAGGTGGAGAAGATGAGGGGCGGGGCCAGTGAGAGGAGCAGGAGTGTTGATAAACAGGGTCAAGGTCTTGTTTCTCTCAGATACGACAGGCAGAGCGCGACAGGAGACTGGGGGCGGGGCTACGTGTGACAGAGGGGCGGAGCGTGACAGAAGACTGGGGGCGGGGCTACGTGTGACAGAGGGGCGGAGCGTGACAGGAGACTGGGGGCGGGGCTACGTGTGACAGAGGGGCGGAGCGTGACAGGAGACTGGGGGCGGGGCTACGTGTGACAGAGGGGCGGAGCGTGACAGAAGACTGGGGGCAGGGCTACGTGTGACAGAGGGGCGGAGCGTGACAGGAGACTGGGGGCGGGGCGACGTGTGATAGAGGGGCGGAGCGTGACAGGAGACTGGGGGCAGGGCGACGTGTGAGGGGGGTGGAGTGTGACAGGAGACTGGGGCGGGGCTAAGTGTGACACAGAGGGGGTGGGGTTGAAGGACACTGGGGGGGGTCTGCTGTCTGTGCTCACTGCTTCTGTCCCCAATCCTCTCTCCCTCTATCCACCCCAGAGGAGGCCGAGGAGCTGCCCCTCCCAGAAGACCCTCCGCCTCCCTCTACCACCGCTGGCAGCACCTCTACTGCCCTGACACCAGGGGGCGCCGAGAACAGCACCACATTGCCAGGTGAGCAGCTGGCTGGGACACTGAGCACCAAACATGGTGAGACTGGGGTATAAACACAGGACAGCGCAGTACAGCCCAGTGAGATCAGGGTAAAAACAGAGGACAGTGCAGTGAGATTAGGGTAAAAACACAGTATGCAGTACAGCCCAGTGAGATCAGGGTAAAAACACAGTATGCAGTACAGTGCAGTGCACTACAGCCCAGTGAGATCAGGGTAAAAACAGAGGACAGTGCAGTGAGATTAGGGTAAAAACACAGTATGCAGTACAGCCCAGTGAGATCAGGGTAAAAACACAGTATGCAGTACAGCCCAGTAAGATCAGGGTAAAAACACCTGTATTCAGTCATCTGATCTCTGCTCCTCCACTTCACCGATCCCCCCCCAGACCCCAGCGATCTCTCCCCGACAGACACGGACGCCACCAACGGCACACTGTCAGGTGAGAGTGACGGGGGTGACCTCTAACCCTGCACCCCAGAACTGCATGAGGCTGTAACCCTGTAACAGAGCATGAGACTGGCTGAACTGACCTGGGGCATCTCCCCTTTCAAACCTTACATTGCATTTACAGTGGGCGGTGCGCGCTTTAGTGGTGCACAGCTTCTGCATGAGTTGCGCTTTGTGTAAAGACTGGGGGAGCCACAGGGGAAGGACTGAGGGGAGACATGAGAGTTCTGGAGCAAGAGACTGGAGAAGAGGGAGAGTTCAGGAGCAAGAGACTGGAGAAGAGGGAGAGTGCAGGAGCAGGAGAGGTGAGAGGAGGGAGAGTGCAGGAGCAGGAGAGGAGGGAGAGTGCAGGAGCAGGAAAGGTGAGAGGAGGGAGAGTGCAGGAGCAGGAGAGGGGAGAGGAGGGAGAATGCAGGAGCAGGAGAGCAGAGAGAGTGCAGGTGCAGGAGACTGGAGAAGAGGGAGAGTGCAAGAGCAGGAGAGGAGAGAGGAGGGAGAGTGCAGGAGAGGAGGGAGGGTGCAGGAGCAGGAGAGGAGAGAGGAGGGAGAGTGCATGAGCAGGAGATCACTAATCTGGAGTTCGGCTGCTCTGTTCCCAGCAGCGGATTGGGTGGTCCTGACTCCGAAGGCGGGGCTTCCCGTCGCCAAGGACGACAGCAGCCACACCTCCATCCTGGTGGGCTGCCTGGTGGCCATCATCCTGCTGCTGCTGGGGGTCATCGCCAGCATCCTGTGGCGGCAGCACTGGAGGAAGCTGCTGGGCAAGGTGAGACCCCAGGAGCACAGAGGGGAGCCCCTGAACCCCTGATTGAGCCCTGTGGGGTTCAGGGGGAAGGGAGCTGTTGGCTGTGTATCCCCAATCAATAGGTTAGTCGATCACAGGTCGTCCCAGGGCCTGCGTTCCCGGAGGTATTCGGCTGTGGAGTTCAACTCCTGCCGGACTGGGGGTCCTGGGTTCGAGATCCTGCTGTGAGGTGCAGAGCTGGCACCCCCTCTGTACCGTAGGGCCTGTTGGCGAGGGATCTCGGGACAGAGGGAGGGGACACCAGAGGGCGCTGTGGGAGCCGAGGCGCCGCGAGAGGCCTGGTCTGCTACTGCTTTACCAGCAGTGGGGGGTGGTTAGGAGCGCTGTAAAGTAGTAGCAGACCGGGCCTCCCTGCCTCCTCTTGCCGGCGCTGACCCATCCTCTCCCTGCGTCCAGGCGCAGGGCCGGTCCGACGAGGAGCTGCGGGTCCACCTGTCCGTGCCCGGCGACACTGTGGTCATCAACAACACCCACAACCCCCTGAGCTCGGCCCGCTACAGCAGCCGGTACCAGCGCATCCAGTCCTGCGCCGGCGAGCCCGACCGAGAGGAGCACAGTCCAGGGGAGTACCAGGAGCCCAGCGTCCTGCTGAGGCAGAGAGAGGCCACCGGTGAGAGAGAGGGGTTAATACTGACTGGACACTCCAGGACATGAACACTGCACTGAGAGAGAGAGGGGTTCATACAGACACACTGACTGGACACTCCAGTACATGAACACTGCACTGAGAGAGAGGGGGGTTCATACAGACACACTGACTGGACACTCCAGTACATGAACACTGCACTGAGAGAGAGGGGTTAATACAGACACACTGACTGGACACTCCAGTACATGAACACTGCACTGAGAGAGAGAGGGGTTAATACAGACACACTGACTGGACACTCCAGTACATGAACACTGCACTGAGAGAGAGGGGGGTTCATACAGACACACTGACTGGACACTCCAGTACATGAACACTGCACTGAGAGAGAGAGGGTTCATACAGACACACTGACTGGACACTCCAGTACATGAACACTGCACTGAGAGAGAGAGGGGTTCATACACACACACTGACTGGACACTCCAGGACATGAACACTGCACTGAGAGAGAGGGGTTCATACAGACACACTGACTGGACACTCCAGTACATGAACACTGCACTGAGAGAGAGAGGGGTTCATACAGACACACTGACTGGACACTCCAGTACATGAACACTGCACTGAGAGAGAGAGGGGTTCATACACACACACTGACTGGACACTCCAGTACATTAACACTGCACTGAGAGAGAGAGGGGTTCATATAAACACACTGACTTGACACTCCAGTACATGAACACTGCACTGAGAGAGAGAGGGGTTAATACAGACACACTGACTGGACACTCCAGTACATGAACACTGCACTGAGAGAGAGGAGGGTTAAAAAGTTGTGTCTGTGTCAGTATGTGCAGTTCCTGTGAGTCAGCGTGGGTGTTGTGTCTCTGTGGCTGTGTCTGACTGTTGTCGTGTCTGTGTTGTTGTGCCCCTTGTCCCCAGTGCGGCCACTGAGCAACCTCCTCCTGCCGTCGTCTCACAGCCTGACCCCAGCTGGGGACGAGGGTAGCAAGCCCATCAACACGCAGGGTAAGACTGAGACACACACAAGACTGGACACCCCGTCTCTCTCTCACACTGAGACACACAGCGGTTCACTGGACACCCTTTCCATCTATCCTTTATAGGGCAGTTTTTGGGGTTCAGACCTGGAGCCCCATGATCTCTCCCTGTTTCCTTGTTCAGTCTGTCTCGTCTGTCATGACTTCATTTCCTGTGTCAATCTAATTAGTCATGTTAATTAATTCTAGCCCCCCCTGTTCTCCCAGCAGCAGGCGGGCGTGGCTACAGCGAGGCCATGGCCCCGCCCCTGCAGGAGGCCCCACCCCCGTACCCCGGGGCCCCGCCCCCTCCCAGCGTGCCCCACTACGCGGAGGCCGACATCGTCAGCCTGCAGGGCGTCAGCGGGAACAACACGTACGCCGTGCCCGCGCTGGCGGCCGAGGACAGCGCCCCCGCCGAGCTGCCCCGCGCCTGCCTGGTCTTCAGGGAGAAGCTGGGCGAGGGGCAGTTCGGGGAGGTGAGCAGATAGTCACCCCCACACGGGGCCCGGAACCCCGAAACGGGACCCAGACACCGTTAGTATGACCCAGACTTACCCTACTGCCCCCCTGTGTGTCCTGGGGTGACCCCTCTGTCTGCGTCCCCAGGTCCACCTGTGTGAGATACACAGCCCACAGGAGCTGCCCGGGCTGGAGTTCCCCTTCAACATCCGCAAAGGGCGCCCCCTTCTGGTGGCCGTCAAGATCCTGCGCGCCGATGCCACCAAGAACGCCAGGCAAGTGCTGCTTGTTAACCCCTCCCACCCCTCTGTGTGTAGAGCCTCCTGTCCTGACTGGAGGAGCTCACCCAGCTGTGTCTGGAGAGAAGCCAGGGTATTGGTGAGTGTGTGAGTCTATCTATGATTGTTTATCTGTGTGTGAGACTGTTTGTCTGTCCTGTGATAGACCGGTATCCTGTCCAGAGAGTGTGTCTGTGTCCGTGTCCCGTGATGGACTGGTGTCCTATCAAGGCTGTACCCCACCTTGCTTCACACAGACAGAATCCCGGGTCTGGTATTGAACCCCGGACACCAGTCTGTGCGAGAGACTGAGAGTGACTGTGAGTCTGCGCGAGTCTGTCCCTGAGTGTGACTGCGAGTCTACATGTGTGCCAGAGTGTCTGAGTGACTGCGAGCCTGTGTGCGAGTCTACATGTGTGCGAGAGTGTCTCAGTCTACATGTGTGCGAGAGTCTGTGCGTCTGTGCGAGTCTACATGTGTGCGAGAGTGTCTGAGTGACTGCGAGCCTGTGTGCGAGTCTACATGCATGCGAGAGTCTGTGCGAGTCTACATGTGTGCGAGAGTGTCTGAGTGTGACTGCGAGTCTGTGTGCCAGTCTACATGTGTGCGAGTGTCTGAGTGTGACTGCGAGTCTGTGCGAGTCTACATGTGCGCGAGAGTCTGTGCGAGTCTACATGTGCGCGAGAGTCTGTGCGAGTCTACATGTGTGCGAGTGTCTGAGTGTGACTGCGAGCCTGTGTGCGAGTCTACATGCGTGCGAGAGTGTCTGAGTGTGACTGCGAGTCTGTGTGCCAGTCTACATGTGTGCGAGTGTCTGAGTGTGACTGCGAGTCTGTGTGCCAGTCTACATGTGTGCGAGTGTCTGAGTGTGACTGCGAGTCTGTGCCAGTCTACATGTGTGCGAGTCTGTGCGAGTCTACATGTGCGCGAGAGTCTGTGCGAGTCTACATGTGCGCGAGTCTGAGTGTGACTGCGAGTCTGTGTGCGAGTCTACGTGTGCGAGAGTGTCTGAGTGTGACTGCGAGCCTGTGTGCAAGAGTCTGTGCGAGTCTACATGTGCGAGTGTCTGAGTGTGACTGCGAGCCTGTGTGCGAGTCTACATGTGCGCGAGTGTCTGAGTGTGACTGCGAGTCTGTGTGCCAGTCTACATGTGTGCGCGAGTGTCTGAGTGTGACTGCGAGCCTGTGTGCGAGTCTACATGTGCGCGAGTGTCTGAGTGTGACTGCGAGTCTGTGTGCCAGTCTACATGTGTGCGCGAGTGTCTGAGTGTGACTGCGAGTCTGTGTGCCAGTCTACATGTGTGCGCGAGTGTCTGAGTGTGACTGCGAGTCTGTGTGCCAGTCTACATGTGTGCGCGAGTGTCTGAGTGTGACTGCGAGTCTGTGTGCCAGTCTACTTGTGCGTGAGTGTCTGAGTGACTGCGAGTCTACATGTGTGCGAGTCTGTCCCTGAGTGTGACTGCGAGTCTGTGCGCGAGTCTACGTGTGTGCAAGATCAGATCGCCCCAGCAGGACCAGTGGGCCTGACCACCAGTGCTGACTGAGCCACTCCTCCCTCCAGGAATGACTTCCTGAAGGAGGTGAAGATCCTGTGGCGGCTCAAGGACTCCAACATCATCCGCCTGCTGGGGGTCTGCGTGCGCGACGACCCCCTGTGCATGGTGACCGAGTACATGGAGAGCGGAGACCTCAACCAGTACCTGAGCCACCGGAGCCTGGAGGACAAGGCCACCGCCAGCCATGGGGAGTCCACCGTCAGGTCTGTCCACTCAGTGTGTCTGTATGAACCCCCCCCTCTCTCAGTGCAGTGTTCATGTACTGGAGTGTCCAGTCAGTGTGTGTGTATGAACCCCTCTCTCTCTCAGTGCAGTGTTCATGTACTGGAGTGTCCAGTCAGTGTGTCTGTATGAACCCCTCTCTCTCTCAGTGCAGTGTTCATGTACTGGAGTGTCCAGTCAGTGTGTGTGTATTAACCCCCCTCTCTCTCAGTGCAGTGTTCATGTACTGGAGTGTCCAGTCAGTGTGTCTGTATGAACCCCTCTCTCTCAGTGCAGTGTTCATGTACTGGAGTGTCCAGTCAGTGTGTCTGTATGAACCCCTCTCTCTCTCAGTGCAGTGTTCATGTACTGGAGTGTCCAGTCAGTGTGTCTGTATGAACCCCTCTCTCTCTCAGTGCAGTGTTCATGTACTGGAGTGTCCAGTCAGTGTGTCTGTATGAACCCCCCTCTCTCTCAGTGCAGTGTTCATGTACTGGAGTGTCCAGTCAGTGTGTCTGTATGAACCCCTCTCTCTCAGTGCAGTGTTCATGTATTGGAGTGTCCAGTCAGTGTGTCTGTATGAACCCCTCTCTCTCTCAGTGCAGTGTTCATGTATTGGAGTGTCCAGTCAGTGTGTCTGTATGAACCCCTCTCTCTCTCAGTGCAGTGTTCATGTACTGGAGTGTCCAGTCAGTGTGTGTGTATTAACCCCTCTCTCTCTCAGTGCAGTGTTCATGTACTGGAGTGTCCAGTCAGTGTGTGTGTATGAACCCCTCTCTCAGTGCAGTGTTCATGTACTGGAGTGTCCAGTCAGTGTGTCTGTATTAACCCCTCTCTCTCTCAGTGCAGTGTTAATGTACTGGAGTGTCCAGTCAGTGTGTGTGTATTAACCCCTCTCTCTCTCAGTGCAGTGTTCATGTACTGGAGTGTCCAGTCAGTGTGTCTGTATGAACCCCTCTCTCTCTCAGTGCAGTGTTAATGTACTGGAGTGTCCAGTCAGCGTGTCTGTGTGAACCCCTCTCTCTCTCAGTGCAGTGTTAATGTACTGGAGTGTCCAGTCAGCGTGTCTGTATGAACCCCTCTCTCTCTCAGTGCAGTGTTCATGTACTGGAGTGTCCAGTCAGCGTGTGTGTATGAACCCCTCTCTCTCTCAGTGCAGTGTTCATGTACTGGAGTGTCCAGTCAGTGTGTGTGTATGAACCCCTCTCTCTCTCAGTGCAGTGTTCATGTACTGGAGTGTCCAGTCAGTGTGTGTGTATGAACCCCTCTCTCTCTCAGTGCAGTGTTCATGTACTGGAGTGTCCAGTCAGTGTGTCTGTATGAACCCCTCTCTCTCTCAGTGCAGTGTTCATGTACTGGAGTGTCCAGTCAGTGTGTCTGTATGAACCTCTCTCTCTCTCAGTGCAGTGTTCATGTACTGGAGTGTCCAGTCAGTGTGTCTGTATGAACCCCTCTCTCTCAGTGCAGTGTTCATGTACTGGAGTGTCCAGTCAGTGTGTCTGTGTGAACCCCTCTCTCTCTCAGTGCAGTGTTAATGTACTGGAGTGTCCAGTCAGCGTGTCTGTATGAACCCCTCTCTCTCTCAGTGCAGTGTTCATGTACTGGAGTGTCCAGTCAGCGTGTGTGTATGAACCCCTCTCTCTCTCAGTGCAGTGTTCATGTACTGGAGTGTCCAGTCAGTGTGTGTGTATGAACCCCTCTCTCTCTCAGTGCAGTGTTCATGTACTGGAGTGTCCAGTCAGTGTGTCTGTATGAACCCCTCTCTCTCTCAGTGCAGTGTTCATGTACTGGAGTGTCCAGTCAGTGTGTGTGTATGAACCCCTCTCTCTCTCAGTGCAGTGTTCATGTACTGGAGTGTCCAGTCAGTGTGTCTGTATGAACCCCTCTCTCTCTCAGTGCAGTGTTCATGTACTGGAGTGTCCAGTCAGTGTGTGTGTATGAACCCCTCTCTCTCTCAGTGCAGTGTTAATGTACTGGAGTGTCCAGTCAGTGTGTCTGTATGAACCCCTCTCTCTCTCAGTGCAGTGTTCATGTACTGGAGTGTCCAGTCAGTGTGTGTGTATGAACCCCTCTCTCAGTGCAGTGTTCATGTACTGGAGTGTCCAGTCAGTGTGTCTGTATTAACCCCTCTCTCTCTCAGTGCAGTGTTAATGTACTGGAGTGTCCAGTCAGTGTGTGTGTATGAACCCCTCTCTCTCTCAGTGCAGTGTTCATGTACTGGAGTGTCCAGTCAGTGTGTCTGTATGAACCCCTCTCTCTCTCAGTGCAGTGTTAATGTACTGGAGTGTCCAGTCAGCGTGTCTGTGTGAACCCCTCTCTCTCTCAGTGCAGTGTTAATGTACTGGAGTGTCCAGTCAGCGTGTCTGTATGAACCCCTCTCTCTCTCAGTGCAGTGTTCATGTACTGGAGTGTCCAGTCAGCGTGTGTGTATGAACCCCTCTCTCTCTCAGTGCAGTGTTCATGTACTGGAGTGTCCAGTCAGCGTGTCTGTATGAACCCCTCTCTCTCTCAGTGCAGTGTTCATGTACTGGAGTGTCCAGTCAGCGTGTGTGTATGAACCCCTCTCTCTCTCAGTGCAGTGTTCATGTACTGGAGTGTCCAGTCAGTGTGTGTGTATGAACCCCTCTCTCTCTCAGTGCAGTGTTCATGTACTGGAGTGTCCAGTCAGTGTGTCTGTATGAACCCCTCTCTCTCTCAGTGCAGTGTTCATGTACTGGAGTGTCCAGTCAGTGTGTCTGTATGAACCCCTCTCTCTCTCAGTGCAGTGTTCATGTACTGGAGTGTCCAGTCAGTGTGTGTGTATGAACCCCTCTCTCTCTCAGTGCAGTGTTAATGTACTGGAGTGTCCAGTCAGTGTGTCTGTATGAACCCCTCTCTCTCTCAGTGTCAATATGAGATGTGTCTCTCTCTCCAGCTACACCTCTCTGATCTCCATGGCCTGCCAGATCTCCTCCGGGATGAAGTTCCTGGCCTCCCTGAACTTTGTCCACCGGGACCTGGCGACCCGGAACTGCCTGGTGGGGGAGGGTGGCGCCATCAAGATCGCCGACTTCGGCATGAGCCGCAACCTGTACGCCGGCGACTACTACCGCATCCAGGGCCGCGCGGTGCTGCCCATCCGCTGGATGGCCTGGGAGTGCATCCTCATGGTACGTCTCCCGTCGGGGTCCCCCACGCCCCCGGACTGGGGTCACTGCAGCTGGGGTGACCTCCTACTACAGCATCGCCTGAGCATTGGGGTACCCTCCGATGTGGGGGCATTCGGGGTGACCCTGTGTATCTGTGTGTGTGGGTGCGTTCGGGGTGACCCCATGTGTCTGTGTCCCCAGGGGAAGTTCACCACGGCCAGCGATGTGTGGGCGTTCGGGGTGACCCTCTGGGAGATGCTGATGCTGTGTAAGGAGCAGCCCTACGCCTCCATGACAGATGAGCTGGTGATCGAGAACGCTGGAGAGTTCTTCAGAGACCAGGGCAAGCAGGTAACAGCCACACCTGGCCAGCAGTACCTGTACCTGTAACCTCTCTCTCCCCAGGTGTACCTGTCTCACAGACTGACCTGTCCCTCTCCTCTCTCCTGTCCTACAGGCTCACCAGTCTCTCTGCTCTCTCCTGTCCCCAGGTGTACCTGTCCCGGCCGGAGGTGTGTCCGCAGGGCCTGTACGAGCTGATGCTGAGCTGCTGGAGCCGGGAGTCCAGGGAGCGGCCATCTTTCCCAGCAATCCACCGCTTCCTGCTGGAGGACGCCATGAACATGGTGTAGCAGGAGCGGCTCCGGCCTGCGGACTCTCGGAGGGCTCGGAGGGCGGCGGCCCTAAGGGCTGAGCCTCTTGTGCGCCCCCTGGTGGCGACCGAGACGGACAGCCTCTGAGGAAGAGGAAGGACACTAGGGGGGTGGGGGAGGCTGGTACTTCTGTATTCCTTTTACTTCTCGTTTTTCGGGGTTCCTGGGGTGGCGGTGTTTGGAGGGGGGGGTGGGGTGTGTGTAGCGGAGCTCAGGAGACTGCTGGTTCGGTCTCCGTCCTACAAGGGGGCTGCCCCCCCCCCCAGAGGAAACGCTCTCTTGCTGCTGCGTGCTGGGGTGTGGGAGAGGGGTCTGTCTGCTGTTTGCTTTGCAGTCTTGCACATTTCCAGGCCCACTTCACCAGCGGCTGGGAGCTTCGCTCGAATGTGCTCTGGTACTTTGCCCCTGAGATCGATCGCTCATGATCGATTCGCTGTGACTGGCCCTGGTCAGTATCTCCATGTAATCAATCACTCCTGATCGATTCACTGGGACTGGCCCTGGTCAGTATCTCCATGTAATCAATCGCTCCTGATCGATTCACTGGGACTGGCCCTGGTCAGTATCTCTATGTGATCGATCGCTCATGATCAATTCACTGTGACTGGCCCTGGTCAGTATCTCCATGTAATCAATCGCTCCTGATTGATTCACTGGGACTGGCCCTGGTCAGTATCTCCATGTGATCGATCGCTCATGATCAATTCACTGTGACTGGCCCTGGTCAGTATCTCCATGTAATCAATCCCTCATGATCAATTCACTGTGACTGGCCCTGGTCAGTATCTCCATGTAATCAATCGCTCCTGATCGATTCACTGGGACTGGCCCTGGTCAGTATCTCTATGTGATCGATCGCTCATGATCAATTCACTGTGACTGGCCCTGGTCAGTATCTCCATGTAATCAATCGCTCATGATTGATTCACTGGGACTGGCCCTGGTCAGTATCTCCATGTAATCAATCGCTCCTGATTGATTCACTGGGACTGGCCCTGGTCAGTATCTCCATGTGATCGATCGCTCATGATCAATTCACTGTGACTGGCCCTGGTCAGTATCTCCATGTAATCAATCCCTCATGATCAATTCACTGTGACTGGCCCTGGTCAGTATCTCCATGTAATCAATCGCTCCTGATCGATTCACTGGGACTGGCCCTGGTCAGTATCTCCATGTAATCAATCGCTCCTGATCGATTCACTGGGACTGGCCCTGGTCAGTATCTCTATGTGATCGATCGCTCATGATCAATTCACTGTGACTGGCCCTGGTCAGTATCTCCATGTAATCAATCGCTCATGATTGATTCACTGGGACTGGCCCTGGTCAGTATCTCCATGTAATCAATCGCTCCTGATTGATTCACTGGGACTGGCCCTGGTCAGTATCTCCATGTGATCGATCGCTCATGATCAATTCACTGTGACTGGCCCTGGTCAGTATCTCCATGTAATCAATCCCTCATGATCAATTCACTGTGACTGGCCCTGGTCAGTATCTCCATGTAATCAATCGCTCCTGATCGATTCACTGGGACTGGCCCTGGTCAGTATCTCCATGTAATCAATCGCTCCTGATCGATTCACTGGGACTGGCCCTGGTCAGTATCTCTATGTGATCGATCGCTCATGATCAATTCACTGTGACTGGCCCTGGTCAGTATCTCCATGTAATCAATCGCTCATGATTGATTCACTGGGACTGGCCCTGGTCAGTATCTCCATGTAATCAATCGCTCCTGATTGATTCACTGGGACTGGCCCTGGTCAGTATCTCCATGTGATCGATCGCTCATGATCAATTCACTGTGACTGGCCCTGGTCAGTATCTCCATGTGATCGATCGCTCATGATCAATTCACTGTGACTGGCCCTGGTCAGTATCTCCATGTAATCAATCGCTCCTGATCGATTCACCATGACTGGCCCTGGTCAGTATCTCCATGTGATCGATCACTCACGATCCATTCGCTGTGACTGACCCAGGTCAGTACACTGTCCAGTCCTGTTAGACCAGGAGGACAGCTGGTCTGGTGGATCAGGTCCAGTCTAGCTGGTCCAGTGGTTCAGGTCCGGTCCTGTTAGACCAGGAGAACAGTTTTGGGGTACCGGCTCCTCGTCTCTGCGCCCCGGTGTGCAGCAGAGACGCGAGGGCCGCGTGATCGGGCCTCAGCGGCTCGTGGACAAGCGGACCTGCGTCACTAACGGCGGGGAGGAGAAATGACTCTGCTGCTCGCTCGGCGTGTGTGCGCGGAGGTTCTCACGTCTGTCTGTTTTAATGATCTCTCATGTCGGGCGCGTGCGTGTCGTTGTTCACACTACAGAACAAACAGGTCGCCCCCAGAACGGTGATCGATGTGAAACTGGCTGTGATCGTGGCCTCCCGCAGTCGTGACGCGGCCCGGCTCCTCCCGAGCGCCGGTTCTGCGGTCGTCCGCCCAGCCCGGTCCAGAAGGTGGCTGCTGGAGGCAGGGGAATGATCTGGGAGCTGGCGGGGTGTCGGAGGGGACAGGGGAGCACAGAAGGTGTTAGAAACTTTTGCCACACCAGTTTGAGAGGGGGTGGGGAAGGGAGGGAGGGGGGGTTGGGGTTCAGCCCTGCTGCGTCACACCTCTGGCCACAGGGGGCGCCGCTGTGTGGAGCAGGACAGGAACAGGTGGAGTCAGTCCAGGGCGTTCTGGGGGACGGGGGGCTCAGCCAGCCAGCGCTGAGGTTTAGGGGTGAGGACGGCGGGGCAGGGGGGTGAATACTACCCCAGGGGCGTGGGCGCTGTAGGTACTGCTGTCGTGACACACTGGATGTCTTTGTGTTTTTCTTCTTCTTCTTCGCCGACTACTAATGTTGTACATAGCGTACGGGACAGATTTTTACACTAATATATGGAGACGTTGGTGCGTTCCCTGTCTGCGGTCCTCGCGCTGCCTCTGGGCGGCGCTGGCGTGTCGAAGGCTCTCGGGTTCGTCTGGTTCTTGTCGTGAATCTTTTTGTAGAAGTTTTAATAAAGTAACATTTTCAGAAAACTGGGTGTCCTGTTCTGCTTTCTGCATCCTGAGTGATCGACTGCCCCTGCTGCTGCCTGGAAGTCATCAGTTAAAGGGTATCGACTTCAACAACAGGGCTGTGCAGCTTGTTCCCCACCCCCACCCCTCTCTGTGTACAGCAGTGCCTCCGGTATCAGCTTCAACACTGGCTGGATACAGAGAAGGGAGAGCTGGCGAGGAGCATGGCTCTGATCCTATCCTTGATCCGATCATGGCTCTAATTCCTATGGGAATTTATGAGAGACTTGTTTTCTATCTTCTGTGAGAGAACACAATCACAAAGCGCCTAAAACTGTACAACTCCAAGGTTTAGAAAACGTTTTTACAGACGCTATCCAGACAGTTTGGGGTCATGCGTTCGTTTGATCCAGCTGGGGATTCTGTATGACCCTGACAGACACACTGATTCCAGGTGAGAGATTCACACAGAGGTGACCTGTCTTTCAGCTCTATGACAGATTCCAGGTGAGAGCTATACTGAGCTGAGCTGTATGAGCCCTCTTTAGATTCTGATAAGTTTTACACATCAAAGACGCAGCTCCTTCAATATCTCCCTCTCCACACTCTGCAGAACACTACTGAATCCTATTGGTTACCATGCTGTCTGGTAGTCTGGCTCCTCCCTAGGACTTTGTCCCTCCATGGAGGCCTGGCACAACTGAGCTCCTCTTGCGTCGTCAGGCACTGTACCCCCACATTCACAGTCCTTGGTGTTCCCAGAGACAGTGTCAATGATAAGGTCACTTCCCAGCTTCCAGTCATACCCATCTGGCTCCAGTCTGGTGCAGTGTCGTCCCCTAACTGTAACCCACAGTGGACACTCCATCTAGCTCCAGTCTGGTGTCGTGTCGACCCCTAGCGTTAACCCACAGTGGACACTCCATCTGGCTCCAGTCTGGTGCAGTGTCGTCCCCTAGCGTTAACCCACAGTGGACACTCCATCTGGCTCCAGTCTGGTGCAGTGTCGTCCCCTAGCGTTAACCCACAGTGGACACTCCATCTGGCTCCAGTCTGGTGTCATGTCGTCCCCTAGCGTTAACCCACAGTGGAAACAACGACAGGTTCCCATCGCTCTGGCCGGCGTTTGTTTTTCATCCTCGTTGTTTCAGTCGTGACAAAAGGACCAGAAGAACTGGACGCTTGCACTGAATCCCGATCCTACTGAAACTGCTCCGAGTTCCTCATTCTTATCACTCGCTATTAAATCCTTCTGTTCACCCTATGGAATCAGCAAGCAGTCACTCGTCATCTGTTTCTATGTCTGGCGTCGGGCAGACCAAATCTCCCGTCTGCCCTTCAGGGAATGTGAATCTCAGATGCTCCCATCACACCCTCGATCAGTGATCAGTGATTAAATGCTTGTGTACAACCCAACGGGCCTGTTGAACCAAAATCTCTCACTGGAGGGCTGCATCAGTGGTGGGGCTTCAGCCTCATCCTTGTGGTCAGGATGCCTCGCCTTGCGCTTATATCTGTCGCATTGATTACGATTTATAATAATATGATAATGTTGATAATGTTGCTTTATTGCCCCTATACAATTTCTTGCATTAGCTTGGTCTCCATGAGACAGACACACAGACAGGGAGAGAAGCTGGGGGTCAGAGCGCAGGGTCAGGCATTGTACAGTGCCCCTGGAGCAGTTGGGGTGAAGGGCCTTGCTCAGGGGCCCAACGGAGTAGGATTCCTCTGCTGGCTGCGGGATTTGAACCGGCAACCTTCCAGCCACAGGAACAGATCCTCAGCCACAGAGCCACCGCTCCGCCCCAGAAGAGTATTGACATTCCCTGACCAGGAATCGAACCCGGGCCTCGGCAGTGAGAGCGCCGAATCCTGACCACTAGACCACCAGGGACGCTACAGCGACACTTGACCGCACAGCTGAAAGATCACTCCCTGTAGCGCGACAAGCTTGCAAAGCCCCATTAACACCTCTTCTATTTCTTGTCTCCCCGCAGGAATCACGTTATGGGACGCCGAGACGCTGCAGAAAGACATCGACATGCGTCCTCAGCCGAACACAGATTTCCAAATCATTCCATCCGACGCCACGGAGGACAAGGCGTCCGCTATGAATGTGGAGGCGAGCTTCCTCTGTGGGCGCTTCACGTTCGACAGGAAAGTAGAAGTGAACAATACGGTCATCATCCTTCTGGGGGCCACGGGGGCAGGGAAGACCACACTCATCAACGCGATTATCAATTACATACTGGGCTTGCAGTGGGAGGATCGGTTTCGATTCAAGCTGATCCACGAGGAGACCAAGCGCTCGCAGGCGGAGAATCAGACTTCCATCATGACGTCCTACGAGCTCCACAACCAGAAGGGATTCGTCGTCCCCTACTCCCTCACGTTCATCGACACCCCGGGGTTCGGAGACATGCGGGGACTCTCTCAGGACAAGCTAATCACAGAGCAGGTGAAGCGTGGACCACATCGACACCGTGTGCTTCGTGGTCCAGGCGTCTCTGGCGCGGCTGACCTCCATCCAGCAGTATGTCTTCAACCCCATCCTCTCCATCTTTGGGAAGGACATCGCGGAGAACATCCTCATCCCCGTCACGTTTGTGGACTAGAAGGACATCCCCGTCCGGGGCGCCATCGAAGCCGCGGGCCTGCCCTGCCGCAAGAACCGGAAGGGCAAAGCGACGCACTTCGAATTTAACAACTCCGCCCTTTACACGCAAAACGAGAGGCCCGACACCGATTCCAGCGGGGAGGGCTCCGGGACCGACAACGAGGAAGAGGACGACAACAAGCTGGAGAAAATCGTCTGGATGAACAACGTGAAGCAGCTGAAGAGGTTTTTCCAAACATTGGAGAAGACGGAGGTGAAGGACCTGACGCTGACAAAGAAAGTCCTGGAGGAGCGCGAGAGGCTGGAGACGGCGATGGTGAGGCTGCTGCCTCAGATCTCGGCCGGGTTGGCGAAGCTGAGCGAAATGAAGAAGATCAAGGCCTGTCTGGAAAACGAGCAGGCCAGCATGGAGCAGAACAAGAACTTGAGACGGAGATCGAGGAGCTGGTCCCGAAACGGAAAAACACCAAGCATCTCTCAACAAACTGCAACAACTGTCTGGTTTTGTGCCATTCAGGATGTTTCCTTCCCACGCCAGGAGAAATCAGTCTCTGTGCCATCATGGATGACGCTGGATTCTGTGTGATCTGTCCAGGTAACTGCCACTACTCCGCTCACATACCCGAGATGACGATGTGGGAGTACGAAGTGGTCAAGGTCATGAAAACAGTCAAAGAACTCAAGGACAACTTCGTGAAGGCTTCTGGCAAGTTCATGTCGACGAAGGAGATGCTTGAGAAAATCGAAATGGACTTCGAGAAGATCGAGGACCGGATCATGCAGCTGATCAGGCTGTCCTCCAACTGCCTGGCGCGGCTAGAGGAGATAGCCCTGAAGCCCAACGCTCTGTCCACGGCCGCCTACATCGAGCTGCTCATCCGCAACAAGGAAGAGGAGGCCCGCATCGCTGACCTGCGCAAGATGAAACAGCACGCCGAGATCCTCGCCAAGATCGCCAACAACGAGAAACTGCTGCCGGAGGAGTACAGGATCGTGAGGGAGAGAAATGAGAGGCTGAGAAAAATCGCTCAAGACGTCAAACTGGCGAGCTCCGCAGTGAGAGCCTGGACTGCAGGACACTGAACACGTTCCGCACCGCCCGAGAACTCCTGCAGGACACTGAACACGTTCCACACCGCCCGAGAACTCCTGCAGGAAACTCCATCTTGCGTTAAATCTCGAGTAAACCAAAACACAGTATAATGTTCGGGTTTCGTAAAATAACTGTTCCTAATAGTTCAACTGAAATAAAATAATAAGTTAGTTCTACTTAATCACTTAATTTTAAAATCTACAAAAATCATTTTAAATTCTCTAAAGTCAAAGCTTTCCTTTCACCAGACCTCTAGCCAGACTGATGTTGGCCTCTCTCTCATGCTGTCGGGATAAAGCAGCCTTCCAAATCAATCGGCATCCTGCTGCGACCGAGATGATTTAACGTCCACAGGGGAAAGTGTGGTTATAGATTATAAAGACCGCAGGACACCTCAGGGTTTGCAGACACAACAGTCCTGACCACACCTCCTTAGCAGAAGATCTGAACGCAGATCAAACACTTCTAAGGAACAGCCGCTTCAAGAACAGTTCTCAACACGTCAGTGTGAATTTCAAATTGCATTTCAATATTTTTTGTCTGGCGTCTGTACTTGGTAGATCCATAGGCCGGTGAAAAATGAAAAATACCTTTCCTCTGAGTGACCTGTCGTGCTCTATTTCTGGGTGACCTTGGACATCATCCATCTCTAACGAACGGTGTTGACTTCTGACGATTCTTGTGCACTCTCTCTCACCTGTATGTAAAAGCACACTTCAGTCACCTGCAGGCGCGAGGCCCTGCTGACGAGAGACGCTCTGGTCCTCAGGTACGGGGCTGTGAAAGAGCGAGAGACTGGAAGTGGGGCCTGCTCCTCCTCTCTCTCTCCCCCGTGTGCGCTCACAGGGTCGGTCTCTCTGAACGTGCCGAAGACGGGCGGAACTCAACACCCCTGCCTTGACAATGAGAGGAATAACAGGTAATCAAAACATTTAAGGACACCGACTGACTGACCGTGCCGAGAGCGTTCAGGAGGTTTCAAACCGAAGTTCGGGAGGAAGGCGAGAGCCGCCGCTCGCCTGCGCTCGTCAGTCTCACACTCAGCACATCTCACACTCTTTCACCGCAGCAATTCAATCCTCTCCAGCGCACTCTTTACAGTCCAGCTGCACCACGGAGAGGAGACCCAGGAGACAGAGGCTCCGGATCCAGGAATGCCTGAGGGGCGACGGAGAGGAATCCACACAGCAGTGACACGGGCACACGCAGTCACATGGGGACACCACAAGGGAACTCACAGCAGATGATCGCTCGACGGCATCGCAGCCGAAACACGGGGTCGAGCCCCGACAATTTCACAAGGCACTCAAGCCAATCAATCACTCTCTTTTCTTGAGATCGACAGTTAATGGAGGTTCCAGGAGAGAACATCAGAGCAGGAACAGGATACCCCCGTCCCCGCAGTGTGACTGTTCCTGCCAGAGCCCACAGACCACACTCATTCCCCAGCACCAGTCCTGAACTGGAAGACAAGAACCGGGGCAAACCAGTAAGTTACTGCTGATCACTACTTAATAAACTTCAAGGTTTAACGGACAACCTGCGGATCTCCTGTTTTCAGTTTTTATATAGTTGTTTTTGAGTCAAACATCCAGAACACCCTTTCATAACGCATCTGTACACCCTGTTCTCATTTCTTTGGTTTAGTTTCTGCTCACTACCCCTGGAGTGAAACACGCCTCCGAAATAAGTGTTTATAAAACTTTCATTTCTCTTTACCTGAAGTCAAATAAACCTGCAAGAACACGTCATCATACAGAGCTTCAGCACAGCGTATTTCCTGTCACTTATTTTTATACCATATTACTGTATTTGAGGTGTCATCTGAACCGAAGCAAACCTCGAAAACACGTTTTTACGACATTGTTTGTCGATTTTAGCAGCGGTGATGCAAACCTCCAATATAGACGGTTTGAAAACGTCATCTCTGTTCAGCGGAAGTGCAGCAAACGTGCGAATCGGTTTTTAGTTCATTTATTGATCACACTGTTTCTATCAGCCCTGGATCTGACATGAGCCGCAGCGAAACCGGAGCCACTTCGACACACCGGTATCCTACAATTTCATTAAAAAAAACACTTAATATTTACTTCAGGAGGAGGAAATACAAATATCAGCTAAACAAGCCGGCTAGTCAAAGAAACAGCACATTTAAACCAACAGAACTACAATTTCACTCAAAATGTCAGACGCCAACTGAAATTAAAGTGGCCTTCGAGATCAGTTCAACAAGCTCAATAATAAACCTTTACACCAACAGACCCACAATTTCACCACAAACACATGGAGCTTGTGTCTGTGAAGGTGAAGTGTGAGACGATTCTGTCATCAGGAGGGAGGGCCACAGCAGTACAGCAGAGAGAGCCATCACTGTTACCCACATACTCTCACACCGGTCCCATGTAGAACTGCTGTATTAAACTGTCTGGTGAAGAGACGCGTCTGAGACTTCTCATGATCAGGACAGGTCACAGTAAACATGCAGAAAGTGATGGTGAATTCTCGTTTCGCCTTTCTCTTATTTACTCGTTGTCAAACATGCCAGTCTGTGTTATTGTGCGTTTTGAAAAGTGGTTGTCGATTTCTTTAAATGTTTCATACAAAAATGCTATTTGGAGAGTAACTAATTAGATATTCCCCTGGACTGAGGATGTGTACAGTCATTCATCAGGACTGGTACATTTAAAAATGAGTGGAGAGAGCGCCACCTACAGCCGAAAGGCCACATCACAGCAGCAACGTGTGAACAATGAGACTTTTACACCCAAAAACCACAATATCTCCACAACCCCATAAGCACAATGATAAAAAGACACTTTTACACAACCTCACCACAAACCCCCACGAGCTCAATGATAAAAAGACACTTTTACACAACCTCACCACAAACCGCCCCGAGCAAAATGATAAAGACACTTTTACACAATTTTACCTCAAACACCCCGAGCACAATAATAGACACTTTTACACAATTTTTCATCAACGATAAAGACACTTTTACACAATTTCACCACAAATACCACGAGCTCAATGATAGACAATTTTACACAATTTCACCACAAACCCCCCGAGCTCAATGATAAAAAGAAATTTTTACACAATTTTACCACAAACACTGCGAGCTCAAAGATAAAAAGACACTTTTACACAATTTCACCACAAACCCCCAGAGCACAGTGAAAAACACTATTTCACAATTTTACCACAAACCCCTCGAACTCAATGATAAAAACACTTGTACACAATGATAAAAAGACTTTTACACAACTTTATCACAAACCCCCCGAGCACAATGATAAAGACACTTTTGACACAAGTTTACCTCAAACCCGTCAAGCACAAAGATAAAAATACACTTTTTACACAATTTAACCTCAAAACCTCCCAGCACAATGATAAAAAGAAACTTTACACAATTTTACCTGAAACCCACCGAGCTCAAAGATAAAAAGACACTTTTACACAATTTTACCTGAAACGCCACGAGCTCAATGATAGACACTTTTAAACAATTTCATCACAAACCCCCCGAGCTCAATGATAGACACTTTTACACAATTTTACCATGATGAAGACACTTTTACAGAATTTCACCACAACCCCCCCCCCCGAGCACAATGAAAAAAGACACTTTTACACAATTTCACCTGAAATCCCCTGAGCTCAATGATAAAAATACACTTTTACACAATTTCACCACAAACCCCCGAGCACAATGATAAACAGACACTTTTACACAATTTCACCTGAAATCCCCTGAGCTCAATGATAAAAATACACTTTTACACAATTTCACCACAAACCCCCGGAGCACAATGATAAAGACACATTTACACAATTTTACCTCATTGATAGACACTTTTACACGATTTCACCTCAAACAGCCCGAGCTCAATAAAAGACTTTTACACAATTTCACCACAAACCCCCAGAGCACAGTGAAAAAGACTTTTACACAACTTTACCACAAACCCCTCGAGCTCAAAGATAGACACTTTTACACAATTTCACCACAAACACCCCGAGCACAATGATAAAAAGTCACTTTAACAGAATTTCACCACAACCCCCTCGAGCTCAATGATAAAAAGACATTTTCACAATTTCACCTCAAACCCCCTGAGCTCAATTGATAGACACTTTTACACAATTTCACCTCAAACCCCCCAACCTAAATGATAAAAACACTTGTACACAATGATAAAAAGACTTTTACACAACTTTATCACAAACCACCCGAGCACAATGATAAACAGACACTTTTACACAACTTTACCACAAACCCCCTGAGCTCATTGATAGACACTTTTACACAATTTCACCTCAAAACACCCCGAGATCAATAATAAAAAGACACTTTTACACAATTTCACAAAACCCCTGAGCACAATGATAAAAAGACACTTTTACACAATTTCACCTCAAAACACCCCGAGATCAATAATAAAAAGACACTTTTACACAATTTCACAAAACCCCTGAGCACAATGATAAAAAGACACTTTTACACAATTTTACCTAAAACACCGGGAGCTCAAAGATAAAAAGACACTATTACAATAAGACACTTTTACACAAATTTACCTCAAACCCCCTGAGCTCAATGATAAAGACACTTTTACACAATTTTACCTAAAACACCGGGAGCTCAAAGATAAAAAGACACTATTACAATAAGACACTTTTACACAAATTTACCTCAAACCCCCTGAGCTCAATGATAAAGACACTTTTACACAATTTTACAAAGACAAAGACTTTTATACAATTTCACCTCAAACCCCCCGTGCTCAATGATAAACAGACACTTTTACACAATTTTACCTGAAACGCCACGAGCTGAATGATAAAAACAAACACTTATATCACCACTTACCTTGGTGGTGGTGGAGGGGAGTCCTCAATCTGTAAAGCGCGTTGAGTGGAGTGTCCAGAAAAGCGCTATATAAGTGTAAGCAATTGTTAATATTACACAATTTTACCTCAAACACCCGAGCTCAATGATAAAGACTTTTTACACAATTTGACCTCAAACCCGTCGAGCTCAATGATAAAGACACTTTTACACAATTTTACAATGATAGACACTTTTTACACAATTTCACCACAAACCCGTCGAGCTCAATGATAAAAAGACACTGTTACACAATTTTAACCTCAATGATAAATCACCTCGGTGTTCAAGAACGGTGCCCGGCCCCCACTGCGCCACGCCACGCCACACAGCCGCCGCATCAAACAGACACTTTTACCTCAAACACCCCCTATCAAACAATGATAACGTTTACAATATTTTACAATGATAAACCGACATTTTACGCAGTTTCACCACAAACCCGTCAAGCTCAATGATAGACACTTTTACACAATTTTACAATAAGACACTTTTACACATATTTGCCTCAAATTACCTGAGCTCAATGACACACTTTTTACACAATTTGACCTCAAACCCATCGAGCTCAATGATAAAAAGACACTGTTACACAATTTTAACCTTAATGATAAACAGACACTCTTATATCACCACTTACCTTGGTGGTGGTGGAGGGGAGTCCTCATTCTGTAAAGCGCGTACAGTGGAGTGTCCAGAAAAGCACTATGAGTATAAGCAATTATTAATATTACACAATCTGACCTCAAACCCCCTGAGCTCAATGACAAACAGACACTTTTGACAATTTTACCTCAAACCCGTCGAGCTCAATGATAAACCGACACGTTTACACAATTTTACAATGATAAACAGACACTTCTTACACAATTTCACCTCAATGATAAACAGACACTTTTGACACAATTTTACCTCAAACCCGTCGAGCACACTGATAAAAAGACACTTTTACACAATTTCACCTCAAACCCACTGAGCTCAAAGATAAAAATACACTTTTGACACAATTTTACCTCAAACCCGTCAAGCTCAATGATAAACCGACACTTGACCCAATTTTACCTCAAACCCTCCGAGCAAATTGATAAAAAGACACTTTTGACAATTTTACCTCAAACCCCCTGAGCTCAACGATAAAGACACGTTTACACAATTTTACAATGATAAACCGACATTCTACACAATTTTACCTCAAACCCGTCAAGCTCAATGATAAAAAACACTTTTACACAATTTTACCTCAAACCCGTCAAGCTCAATGATAAAAATACACTTTGGACACAATTTTACCTCAAACCCGTCGAGCACAATGATAAAGACAATTTTACCTCAAACCCGTCGAGCTCAATGATAAACAGACACTTTGGACACAATTTTACCTCAAACCCGTCGAGCTCAATGATAAACCGACACTTTTGACAATTTCACCACAAACCCCCCGAGCACAATGATAAAAAGACACTTTTACACAATTTTAACCTCAATGATAAACAGACACTCTTATATCACGACTTACCTTGGTGGTGGTGGAGGGGAGTCCTCAATCTGTAAAGCACGTTGAGTGGAGTGTCCAGAAAAGCACTATATGAGTGTAAGCAATTATTAATATTACACAATTTTACCTCAAACCCCACGAGCTCAATGATAGACACTTTTAAACAATTTCATCACAAACCCCCCGAGCTCAATGATAGACACTTTTACACAATTTCACCTCAAACCCGTCAAGCTCAACGATAGACACTTTTACACAATTTTACCTCAAACCCCCTGAGCTCAACGATAAAGACACGTTTACACAATTTTACAATGATAAACCGACATTCTACACAATTATACCTCAAACCCGTCAAGCTCAATGATAAAAAACACTTTTACACAATTTTACCTCAAACCCGTCGAGCTCAATGATAAACAGACACTTTGGACAATTTTACCTCAAACCCGTCGAGCTCAATGATAAACAGACACTTTGGACAATTTTACCTCAAACCCGTCGAGCTCAATGATAAACAGACATTTTGGACACAATTTTACCTCAAACCCGTCGAGCTCAATGATAAACAGACACTTTGGACACAATTTTACCTCAAACCCGTCGAGCTCAATGATAAACAGACACTTTGGACACAATTTTACCTCAAACCCGTCGAGCTCAATGATAAACCGACACTTTTGACACAATTTTACCTCAAACCCGTCGAGCTCAATGATAAACCGACACTTTTGACACAATTTTACCTCAAACCCGTCGAGCTCAATGATAAACCGACACTTTTGACACAATTTTACCTGAAACCCGTCGAGCTCAATGATAAACCGACACTTTTGACACAATTTTACCTCAAACCCGTCGAGCTCAATGATAAACCGACACTTTTGACACAATTTTACCTCAAACCCGTCGAGCACAATGATAAAGACACTTTTGACACAATTTTACCTCAAACCCGTCGAGCTCAATGATAAAAACACACTTTTGACACAATTTTACCTCAAACCCGTCGAGCTCAATGATAAAGACACTTTTGACACAATTTTACCTCAAACCCGTCGAGCTCAATGATAAACCGACACTTTTGACCCAATTTTACCTCAAACCCGTCGAGCTCAATGATAAACCGACACTTTTGACCCAATTTTACCTCAAACCCGTCGAGCTCAATGATAAACCGACACTTTTGACACAATTTTACCTCAAACCCGTCGAGCTCAATGATAAACAGACACTTTTGACACAATTTTACCTCAAACCCGTCGAGCTCAATGATACAGACACACTTTTACACAATTTCACCACAGACATGTTCTCACTCCTATGACTGTTTTCTCATCAGCCTGAGGACTGAACGATTTCAATGAAGAAACGGAGGGACAAGTCGCCACTCACCGCCACAGCCCGGGAAACATCTTCCGTCTCCAACACGAACAGCAAACGTCCTCTCGGTGCGCAGAAACGTCCAGAAACGCGTTGACTTTGGACTCAGTCAAGTTTAACAGGTGTATAAACGTGCTGAAGAGCCCCAGCCTGGCGAAAACTCTGTCAGACCGATTATACTGACGCAGTATTATATTATATTAGCGTTACAACACTGATAGCATATGATATTGATGACACTGACGCAAACGCACACTTTTCCACTCCTTTGACGCCGATATCTACGTTCGTGAAGAACAAACTGCTGCTCTAGACGACATTATATTTAAAACACACGAACTGAGGGATTGAAACGTGTTCAAACCGCGGTTGACCTGTGGCTTCAGCTCGGCGACGCAGAGACACGGCGTCCATGAGGGCGGGAAAGAAGAAAGCTTGTATATTCTAATAAAAAGCTGACTAAAACCAATTATTAATGATAAAATAAGGTCAAACTCGGGAAACCGCGGCGGGGCAGGAGCCCTCACGGCGGGAAGCGCGACCGTTAGGAATTCAAACTTCAAACGAGACGCGCACCTGCCCAGAGTTCTCGCAGGGACCGCCCCCCTGTCCCCCTCTCAGCCAATGGGCTTCCACTACGGTGGAGTGACGTCCCGCCTCAGCCCTCTCCTCCAATGGACATAAGGGACACTCGAGTGACGCTCTCGGGAGCCCTCCTCCCCGGGTAGGGCTGTTATAAGCCCTCTGAGTGACTGACCCAGGGTTCACAAGCTGCCCAGGAGGCTCTACTGTACACAGAGAGGGGTGGGAGGGGGGAACAAGCCGATACCCTGGCTCCTCTCAGGAAACTGCTGATAAATCCGGGATGAATTAATGACAGACAAATTAACGAGCGAGTTGAACACTGTGGATCATTCCCAGTGTGGCCCAGCAGCGGGCACTGAAGGGCTGCAGGTGGTGGCACCCCCCCTCAGTAAAATTACACCTGACCCACCCGTCTCTGCCCACCTACTGTGTGTGCTTTCAGGAACAGTGACCCGATTTAAATCTGGCCGATCCAGCTCTTGGCTCCCTGGTTCGGAACCGACAAAGTGGACCGGGTCGAGACAGCAGGACCGTCAGGCTGCGGAGTTGATCTCGAACCGTCAGGAAGGATAGCAGTCATTTCACACAGACACCAGCGACCCCCAGCAGGAACACGCAGACTCCACACACAGACACCAGTACGACCCACAGCAGGAACACGCAGACTCCACACACACAGACATCATCACCAGCGACCCCCAGCAGGAACACGCAGACTCCACACACACAGACACCAGCGCCAGAGACCCTCAGCAGGAACACGCAGACTCCACACACACAGACACCAGCGCCAGAGACCCTCAGCAGGAACACGCAGACTCCACACACACAGACACCAGAACCAGCAACCCCCAGCAGGAACACACAGACTCCACACACACTGACACCAGCGACCCCCAGCAGGAACACGCAGACTCCACACACACAGACACCAGCATCAGTGACCCCCAGCAGGAACACGCAGACTCCACACACACAGACACCAGCGCCAGCGACCCACAGCAGGAACACACAGACTCCACACACACAGACACCAGCGACCCCCCCAGCAGGAACACGCAGACTCAACACACACAGACACCAGCGCCAGCGACCCCCAGCAGGAACACGCAGACTCCACACTCGCTCCTCTGACACAGTTTCACTCGTTTGTCCTCGCCGCTCGGCTCAGGGGAAGAGTGAGGACAGATTCAGGGAAAGAGCAGCACCGACAGTGAGTCACTGGGGAAAAGAGAGACTCTTTCTCTGAGGAGCAGGGCGGTATTGGCTTCGACATGCTCGCTGGAGGTGCTGTGGTTCCAGTCTGCGATGTGATGAGAACAGAGATTCGTCCAGCAGTTTCAGGACTCAACCTAAAAAGTGACTTTTTAGCTGATGTGACAGAGGACCAGCCTAGAGGACCAGGTATTGAAGAGAAACGGGAACGTGTGTTTTTACCTCCTTCCAGCTGAAGTACAGCAGTAGAAACCTATTGTTCGCTTCTTTAGAATGATACAGAAACGCTGCTGGAAAACAAAGGTGATTATGAGAGAAGTAGTTGAATAAAAATCAGAATCAAGCCCTGCAGGACTAAAGGGATCCTGTCTGTTGTAACAGAGCTGACTGACAGGAGCTGGTATTTCATACCAGACTGAGAGGATTATACTGGGGAGAATAACAGACAGTCAGGAGATCAAATATTGTAAGGTTACACGTTACAGGACTCCCGTCTCCTGTGGAGACACACCTGTGGGGTCGTGTCAGGGCAGAAGTCCCACATTGTAAACCAGTGTAAACTGGGACTGGGACCAACCCGGATCAAGACCAGACCTGAGAGCTTCAGGACTCTCTCCCACTGGTGTCCTTTTCCCTCTCTCTGTCCTGTGTCCTAACAGACCCCACTAATCCCCCGTGTGGGAAAGAGGACCCGCTCGTCCCTCCTGTCCTGTCCCGGTGTCGCCGTCACTGGGACTGGAGCAGCCGGAGAGGAGACGCACTTCCAGAACTTTCCTTCCCGCTCGGCTCTTCCCCTCCTGAGGAAAGAGCATCTTCCCACACAAACAGCCCGTTTCTCTCGGAGACGCCCGCAGCACAGGGGGCCTTTTCCCAGGACACCAGGACACCCGGGAAGAGCCTCCCAGCCCACAGGAGGGGAGTCCCAGTCCTTCCCGGGATTTCCAGGACAGGAGCGGCTCCTCAGCTGGGAATAAAACCGCCCCGAGAGGAGCTCGAGCGCTCGGGCTCGGAGCGTCGCTTAGCAACCGGCGCCGCAGCGGCATCCGGAGGACGAGCCGGAAGCGGGTTTTGGCGCCAGTTCTGCTCTTTGATGATCGGCTCAGGAGAATAAAGTCGATAGAAAAACATTAAAGTCCATTTCTCTCCCTCCTCTGTGGAAGCCGTGTCCGCCAGGGAGTGGAAAGAAAAAAAACGCGCCGCGGTTTCTCGCCGTTTCGACTTTAGATCTCGAAATTATGACTTTTCTGACTCGAAATTACGAGATATAAAGTCCCAATGACCAGAAATAAAGTCGTGATTCTGAGATTGTATGTCGCAGTTGCGAGATATAAAGTCCCAATGACCAGAAATAAAGTCGTGATTCTGAGATTGTAAGTCGCCGTTGCGAGATATAAAGTCCCAATGACCAGAAATAAAGTCGTGATTCTGAGATTGTAAGTCGCCGTTGCGAGATATAAAGTCCCAATGACCAGAAATAAAGTCGTGATTCTGAGATTGTAAGTCGCCGTTGCGAGATATAAAGTCTCAATGACCAGAAATAGTCGTGATTCTGAGATTGTAAGTCGCAGTTGCGAGATATAAAGTCTCAATGACCAGAAATAAAGTCGTGATTCTGAGACTGTAAGTCGCCGTTGCGAGATATAAAGTCCCAATGACCAGAAATAAAGTCGTGATTCTGAGATTGTAAGTCGCCATTGCGAGATATAAAGTCCCAGTTGCCAGACGAGCCGGCAGCGGGTCTGGGCGCTGTAATGAAACGACGTCTTTCATCATCACGTCGGTTTTCCAGCGGCGCTTCAACGTCCTTCTGCACAAGCGAGCGGTGTGTTTCTGCAGCTGCACTCCGGCTGAAGGAGGTGAAAACGCGCTTCTCTTCCAGAAAGGTCTGTGTGTCCGAGCGAGCGGCCGGCCTGATGCGCGCAGTGTGGCTGACCGTCGCGCTGAAGCGCCTCTGTCTCTTCCTCAAGACCCCTCATGAGCAGCCCCTCGAACACCCACACCAGACACGCTGTGAGAAGGAGGCACACGCCCCCGCTGGGATCGCAGACACAGCCTGGCCGCCTCACGCCTGTCCTGGCCCACCCTGCCTGGCGCCCGCCGGAAACAGCTGCTCGCCATCTCGGCCACAACCGGCCACTTTCCCACCTCGGAGTCCCGGTCAGCGACACTGTGCTCTTATACCGGGTGGGACACCGCCAGACCCACAGCTGGATACAAACTCACTGTTCCACTGTTACAATTATATACATATATTCTGTTACACACACATATACAATGTCAGAATTATATCCAAAAGTATTCATGACATTTATATATATACACAAAGAATAGCAAAATACAAACATGATCAAAATAAAACATTAATTTAAAATGAGTTTTTCTTCACATGGGACACTAAGGGCAGGTTTTCAGTGAGTCGGATCTCTTACGAGGAAGAGATCAGTGTTTCAGTGGAAAGTCCTCACTCTGTGTCCAGGAAGTGTCTGGTCTTCCTCTCCCGCTGGGAAAGACTTTGTGGATCAGTGACTGACCTGCGGCAGTGTCTCTGTGTCTCTCTGTCACTCCGATAACACTGCCTGAGCTCCTCCTCTCCCTCTCCTGCTCCTGTCTCAGTGTCTTCAGCTCTCTCTCAGCTCCTCGATCTCCTGTCTGTTTCTCTCTCCTGTCTACGGGCTGTGTGTGTCTGCGGGCTGTGTGTGTCTGCTCATTGTGTCTGTGGGCTGTGTGTGTCTGAGGGTTGTGTATTCTTGAGTGCCTTCAGGTTGTGTGTGAGACTACGTTGTGACTACTGTGTGCGCTCTTGTGTGTCTGTGGTCTGTGTGCGCTCTTGTGTGTCTGCGGGCTGTGGGTGCTCTTGTGTGTCTGTGGGCTGTGTGTGCTCTTGTGTGTCTGCGGACTGTGTGCGCTCTTGTGTGTCTGTGGACTGTGTGTGCTCTTGTGTGTGAGTCTGTGCTGCTCTGGTTTCTCCTCCCAGTAAAGCTCCTATCTGAGCTCCTACTGCAGCTCCTATCACTGTTCCTGCTGCTGCTCCTGTTGGGCCCCTCAGGGCTCCTGCTAGGGCCCCTACTGCTGCCCCCAGTCCGGCTCCCAGCGGCACCAGTCTCAGCTCAGAGGGGCGGGGCTGGAGTCCGGGTTCGACTGTAGGGTCTCCTTCACTCACTGCAACAGGAGGAGAGACAGGAAGGGAGGTCACAAGTGACACATTTACTACTCACTACCAAACAAGCTAGAGATCGACGATGATGAATCTCATTTCTTTATCCAGCTGATTTCTGAAAGATATAAAATTTCAACAGTACAGCAGAGCAGTCTGTACAAGACACCCACCACTCTGGGTAAAACAGACCTTCATGTGCTCAGTCCTTAAACGTACAACTGTACAACTCAGGAACAACACCAAACTTGTTAGGATATAAACTTGACCTATTCCTCATTCTTGGTAGAAGTTGTGTTTGTCCTCCGTATAGACAGGGGCTTCTGTAACAGCTCACAGTGGGACTCTCCAGTCCATTGGTGGGACTGAAACACAGTAAAGTTTGACACCAACACCTGCTGCAGCACAACCTCTAACGAAAGAACATCATGTCTGTAAAATCACAGAACTTCAACACTGTTCTCCTGGTATAGCATCCTCACACCTGCTGTCCTCCAACATGACTGGACCAGCTGTCCTCCTGGTCTAACAGGACCGGACCTGAACCTCTGGACCGGCTGTCCTCCCGGTCTAACCAGACTGGACCTGAACCACTGGACCAGCTGTCCTCCCGGTCTAACAAGACCGGACCTGAACCTCTGGACTGGCTGTCCTCCCGGTCTAACCAGACCGGACCTGAACCACTGGACCGGCTGTCCTCCTGGTCTAACAGGACCGGACCTGAACCACTGGACCAGCTGTCCTCCTGGTCTAAGAAGACTGGACCTGAACCACAGCTATAAGTAAAATTTGTCATTTTTGATTTGTACAAAATTAAATTAAATGCGATATTTATTTTGATGTGTATTATTGAAATGTGATTTTCAGATCAAAGGGTTAAATTTGAGCAAAAGCACAGAATTTCAGCATCTGTCTGTGGAAATGATTTTCTAGACATGATTAGTCATGTTACAACAGTGTCGTCTGTTGTGTTCAACCCCCAGTGTCAGGTGAACAGAGTTTATCGTGCAAACAGCTAACAGGCGACTAATTGCTCAGGTGTTTGTTGTATTAACTGTGAAAACGAGAGCTGTCAGACTGCAGCCTTGGTTCCAGTCTTGACTGTTTGGGTCTGGCTGTTGAGATCATATCAGGGGTCTGGGGGCGCCGAGGAGTCGCAGACTGAAAGTCGTGTAAGAGACGTGTGACCAAGAAACTGATTCACTTCACTGCTGCTGACCTGAAACTGGGGGGACTGAACACAAAGTCTTGTCTGACAAAGTTTAACTGTGGAAATGCCGGCCGTCTGTGCTAGAGACTCATATTTAATATGCAATCATATTCTGTACTTTTGTGTCAAAAACAAATTCCAACAGTACTCAGCAAAAAGCACATATCGCCCCTCATGGTCCCAATACTAAACCGATTCACTCCTGAGTCAGGAGAAAGATCTAGAGCATTGCTTCGCAGAATTTACCCCACCCTGACTGGGCATCCACCGCTGCTGGGGTACTTACTCTGACCCGGCTCCAGGCTCTGAGGCTGGGAGGACTCCTGCAGCTCCTTCACTCTCCTCTGCAGCTCCCCTTCCCACCTCTCCTGGATCTCCGCCTCCTTTCTCTGCAGCCTCCTGTCGTACTCCTCTCTCAGCCCTTCCTCCCACTGCCTCCTCAGCTCCTCCGTCCTGCTCCTCTCCTCCTGCGCCTCTCGATGCTGCTCCCTGTATCTCTCCTCAAGCTCCTGCTCTCTCTGACGGTGTTCCCTCTCCAACTGCTGCCTCAGCTCCTCCGCCCTCCTCCTCTGCTCGTCCTCCAGTTCCTGCCTCAGCTCTGCCTCCCTCTGCTGCTGCCTCAGTTTCAGCTCCTCCGTCTGCCTCTGCAGCTCCTGCCTGCCCTGCTCTCTCATCCTCTCCTCGTGGAGTCTGAGCTCTGCCAGTCTGCTCTGCTCCTCCAGTGCGTATCTCTGCTCCAGCTCCTCCACTCTTCTGAGCTCCTCAGCCTTCCTCAGCTCCAGCTCCTGCTCCCTCTGCCTGCGATCCTCCTCCAGCTGTCTCCTCAGCTCCTCCTCCTGCTCCTCCCTCTTCTCCTCCATCTCCCTCTGCTGCTGCTGCTCCAGCTCCTGAACTCTCCCCTACTCTCTTCATACAGCTGCTTGATCTCGTCCACCTTCCTCCACAGCTCTGCTTCACACCTCTGCTGGGCCTCCCCGCGGTCTTGGCCTCTGTGCTGCTGCCTCAGCTCCTCTATCTTCCTCTCCTGCTCTTCTTCAAGCTCCCTCTTCACAGCCTCCATCCTCTCCCTCAGTCTCTCTGCACACTGGGTCCTGGTCTCCTCCACCTTCCTCAGCTGCTCCTCAGTGAGTTTCAGGATGGTCTCCTGCACCCTCCTGTGCTGCTCCTGGTATCTGAGCTCCATCTGCTCAGCTCTGCTGCGCTGCTCCTCCTCGTACCTGCGCAGGAGCTCCTGGTGCTGCGTCCTGTAGCGGAGCTTGATCTCCTCCGTCTTCTCGTGCTGCTCCTGCTCCAGCCTCTGCCTCTGCTCCTGGTACTGCAGCTGCAGCTCCTGCTCCTTCCTGCGCAGTGTCTCCTCCTGCTCTCTGCTCATCCTCCAGTTCATGCCTCAGCTCTGCCTCCCTCTGCTGCTATATGTTCTATATGTTATAGAAAAACATAAAAGTCCATTTCTCTCCCTTGTCTGTCTGAACATAAGAGAGATTACAAACCAGAGACACAGACAGGACACTGTAAGAGTAGAGGTGTCGTCAATGACGCACACAGTATGTATAAATATAAAAAAAGTCCTGCTCAGTACAACAACACTGTGTGTGAGAGTAGGGGTGTGGACCCCAGTGTCCCGACTGCTGGTCAGTACAGATCAGGACACTGTGTGTGAGAGTAGGGGTGTGACCCCAGTGTCCCGACTGCTGGTCAGTACAGATCAGGACACTGTGTGTGAGAGTAGGGGTGTGGACCCCAGTGTCCCGACTGCTGGTCAGTACAGATCCAGGACACTGTGTGTGAGAGTAGGGGTGTGGACCCCAGTGTCCAAAGATGCTGGTAAGAGTTGATCTGGGTATTCTGGTGTTTTATTTTGCTCTTACTGATGAACCTGTTCATTTGGTGATTAACTTTATGAATCCACTAGGTGGCGCCAGAGCAGCATCACAGCGAGGACAGGAAACCCGCCACCTCACATCAGCAGGAAGAGACTGAGAGAGACAGATGGCAGCGTGTAGGAGCTCAGCGCTCAGCCTTGGTGAGTTTTCTCTTGTTCTATCTGTCAGAGTGTCAGTAAGGGAGTCACTGAGGGTCTCTTCTCTGTCACAGAGCACAGCAGCAGCTGGAGAAGTGTCTTCCTGTCTGCTGAGAGTGTGTTCTGTCTGTCAGACACACAGGGTCTGAACTAGGAGAGAGACAAGAGCTGATGTACTTTGAGTTTCTGCTGTCAGCGATCAGAGATCGGTAGTGTAAACTCAAGCTGTTTGGGATTCACTAAATATTTTGATAAGGTTTATTTAAGGTAAAATGATTGATGTAAAACCAGACTGTTGGCTGATGGTATTGGATTCACACTATTAGTATTCATAATGCTCAGATATGATTGTTTCCTGTTTGTTGCTCAGGGGTCGTGTTTATTGTACAGCTGATAATACCAGAGAGGAATCAGTACAGATGAACAACAGAGGAATTTATTTGGCCCGTAATTAGTAGTGATTCCAGGTTCTCGTGCAGCTGTTTCTCCTGTCCTGACTGGGCAGCTTGTTCCCCCCTCCCGCCCCCTCTCTGTGTACAGTAGAGCCTCCCACTCCTGATTTTAAGTCTTAGTATTGCATTGAGCTTCAGTGTTAATTCTGAGGAACTCTGAGGTGTCAATATCTAACTGGTCTTTAATGATGACTGACTGTCAGTGAGGATGTTGAATATTTTGTATATATATGGTTCACTATCTTCACCCTGTCAGTGTGGGACACTCCTTTCAGACTGAAGAGACTCAGTTCCTCCAGCTTGTCAGTTTCAATGTTTTTAAACTAACATCATGCTAGTTCTCTTCAGTGTGGATCACAGTAGATAATTTCTAAGCGGTTTGAAACTATACAACACAGAAAGTTCCCAGCCAGGTGGCTGAGTCCCAAACATGTCTTTATGAAATGTGACATTTTAGACTCACTACTGAAGAATCAGGATGGACTGAATGATTTTACAGTTTTTTACATTTATTTTAAAATAAGGTGGTATAAAGGTTCATACTGAACACAGGAGTCCCATATGTGTCTGAACTGCCATTGGACACTCAGAGTGTTAGTGGGACTCTACAGGGCTCTCCAGAAGTATTGGCGCCCTTGGTAAAGATGAGCAAGGAAGGAGTTGGGAAAAATGTCTGTGTTGTTTATCAGATGAGAGAAATCTGACCTTTCAGTGAGGTTAAATTATTCTAAGAAAAAAAATCCTGATAAAAAATTAACATGTACTATTGAGAGAACAGTTAAAATAAAAAATATATATTTTATATAAATTGTAAGAATACAGAATAAGAAAGTTGTAAGAATACAGTTTGACTAACATTAACAGAATATGTTTGTATACCACAGAATACTCAGAAATATAATCTCAATAATCTGTGATTTTTCCTCTTTCACAGGGCAGGGACAAGAGAAAAGATATAGAAAAGTTTTTATCGTGAATTTTAAATGGCATGAGTGGTAAAGATATCTGTGATGAGAACTTTATAATGTAAATAATCTGTGATCTTTCTCTCTGACAGGGGAGGGACAGGCTGATTCCCATGAGGCATCACAGCGTCTCTCACAGATCAGGATCGTGCTACTGGGGGAGAGAAGATCTGGGAAGAGCTCAGCAGGAAACACCATCCTGGGCAGAGATGAGTTTGACACTGAGGGAGGACCTCAGGAGTGTGAGAAGAGACAGAGAGAAGTAGCTGGGAGGCAGATCACTCTGGTCGACACTCCAGGGTACTCCTCTTTTCCATGGATAATAAGGACTGATCCACAGCATGTCAGACGGGAGGTTGTGCGCAGTGTGTCTCTGTGTCCCCCAGGACCCCACGCTCTCCTCCTGGTGGTTGATCTCGACTCAAACACAGACTGGAGATCATCAGAGGAACATCTGGAGCTTCTCAGTGAGAGAGTGTGGAGACACACAATAGTGCTGTTCACCTGGGGGGACACACTGGGAGACACAACCATTGAGCAGCACATTGAGAGAGGAGGGAAGGAGCTCCAGTGTCTGGTGGAGAAGTGTGGGAACAGGTATCATGTTCTCAACAACAAGAACAGGGACGACCACACTCAGGTCACAGAGCTGCTGGAGAAGATAGAGGACATGGTGGCAGGAAACTATGGGCTGTACTTCACCACTGACATCAAAGAAATAAACACTGAACTAGAAAAATATATTAAACAAAAGGAGGAGGAGAGACAGAGAGAAACAGGAGAGCTGAGACAGAGGGAGGAGGAGGAGAGACAGAGAGAGACAGAGGAGCTGAGACAGAGGGAGGAGCAGAGACACAGAGAGACAGAGGAGCTGAGACAGAGGGAGGAGGAGAGACAGAGAGAGACAGAGGAGCTGAGACAGAGGTTGGAGGAAAGACAGAGAGAGACGGAGGAGCTGAGACAGAAGTATGAAAGAAGGGAGAGAGAGAGAGAAGAGGACCTCAGACAGAGGTTGGAGGAGGAGTGGAGCAGGAGAGAAGAGGAGCTGAAGGAGAAGATGAGAAAGACACTGGAGGAAGAGGAGCTGGAGAAAGAGACAGAGGAGCCCAGACTGCCTGTCAAGAGGAGGAACAGTAAAGACTTCATCCCTCCCAACAGTGAGTGTGATTGATGCTGTATTACTGAGTCACTGATCTTACTGGTCATCAGACTGAGAGATTCAACCATCTTGTGTCCTGTTAGGAATTAAAATCATACTGTGCTCCGCTCTGTACTGCGTTACTAACACAGTGGCACACAGATCTGTGTCTGTTTAAATCCTCTGTGCTGTAATTGAACTGTTTTCTCTCAGGGAGATTAGATTTAGTCCATCACACAGCAGCTCAGTCTCTGTAATCTGTTCCTCAAGACTGTCGGACCAACACTCAATCAATCAAGGTTTATTGATCGATGCACGAACAGTACAGCACACAGCGGTGTTGTCAGCATTGAAATCCGCGAGCTCGTTAAAGGCTCGTTAAGAGGGATAGAAGAGTTGGAGGACAGGAATTTATAGGGGATAACATTGGGATACAACAGATTACACAACTGCAATTTACACATTGTGTGGAACTAAAACAAGGATAGGAGGTATTGAGGTGTCCTGACAGTAGTAGGGTACAGGGTAGGAGGTATTGAGTTGTCCTGACAGTAGTAGGGTACAGGGTAGGAGGTAATTAGGTCTCCTGACAGTAGTAGGGTACAGGGTAGGAGGTATTGAGGTGTCCTGACAGTAGTAGGGTACAGGGTAGGAGGTATTGAGGTGTGCTGACAGTAGTAGGGTACAGGGTAGGAGGTATTGAGGTATTGAGGTGTCCTGACAGTAGTAGGGTACAGGGTAGGAGGTATTGAGGTGTCCTGACAGTAGTAGGGTACAGGGTAGGAGGTATTGAGGTGTCCTGACAGTAGTAGGGTACAGGATAGGAGGTATTTAGATGTCCTGACAGTAGTAGGGTACAGGGTAGGAGGTATTTAGGTGTCCTGACAGTAGTAGGGTACAGGGTAGGAGGTATTGAGGTATTGAGGTGTCCTGACAGTAGTAGGGTACAGGGTAGGAGGTATTGAGGTGTCCTGACAGTAGTAGGGTACAGGGTAGGAGGTATTGAGGTATTTAGGTGTCCTGACAGTAGTAGGGTACAGAGTAGGAGGTATTGAGGTGTCCTGACAGTAGTAGGGTACAGGGTAGGAGGTATTGAGGTGTCCTGACAGTAGTAGGGTACAGGGTAGGAGGTATTTAGGTGTCCTGACAGTAGTAGGGTACAGGATAGGAGGTATTTAGTGCTCTTCGTAGGTGTCCTGAGAGTGCCAGTGCCCCCTGTCAGTTCAAGGAGGTAACTGCAGGTGTCTGCTGTGGTTGGCTGTTCAGCAGTCTTACTGCCTGGGGAGGAAGCTGTTCTGACACCTGGTGGTCTTGGTCTGATACTTCAGTACCGTTTTCCAGATGGTAGTAGAGAGAGCAAGTTGTATTCAGGGTGACTGGGGTCCCTGAGGATGGACCTGGCCTTCTTGAGGCATTAACACAGTAGATATCCTGTGTGTTCAGTAGTGCAGCCGGAAGTGTTCTGAGCCAGTGTCACCACCCTCTGGAGGACCCTGAGCTCGTGGGCGGAGCAGTTACCACACCAGGCAGTGGTGCAGCCGGTTAGGATGCTCTCAGTGGTGCAGCTGTAGAAGCTGGTCAGGATGTGTGAAGGCAGGCTGAACTTCTTCAGTCTGGGGAGAGAGAACAGGCGCTGTCTTGTCTACGGGGTTGGTGTGGTGGGTCCAGGTCAGGTCGTTCCGGAGCTTGGTGATGAGCCTTGAGGGTACGATGGTGTTGAATGCTGAGCTGTAATCAACAACAACATTCTCACATACGTTTCTCTCTCGTCCAGGTGTGAGAGGGCAGTGTGTAGACCAGGGGCGATGGCCTCCTCAGTTGATCTGTTAGTGTCAAAGGCAGCTCTGAAGTCCAGCAGGACAGGAGGGGGTGAAAGAGCCCATCAGCAGATCATTAGAACTCCAGACAAGAGCTCTTTCTCTACATCAGTCTGAAGGACTCGTCACAGCTTGTCTGCAGATCAGCGAGTCTGTGACTGAACAGCAGCAGCCTGTTGTAGAATCTGTGTCAAACAGGGTGAGACGGAGAATTACTGAACAGAGTGAAATACCAGCAGGATGATTGCACTGGACTGCACACTCTCCTAGAGTGCTGTTCTTCACTGGAGTGAAGAGATTATCTCTCCTTCTTCAATTAATGTCCTTCTACACTCTGCCCCTGTAACAGTACAGTACTGCAGCATGACTGTTGTTGCTTGAGGCCGGTATAAAAACACAGACTTTTCAGATGAAACTTGAGTCACTTTGAAAAAATAGATCTGACACAAGGAAAAATCACGAACATCAGGTAAAACTATGTAGTTGATACTCAAGGTTAATTCCCAGATGTTCATTCTGTAAGATTCCTTCATAATGACTTTTAAGTTTTGTCTCTTGAGCAAACTGAACCCTTCTTATCTGTGGAGAGGTTGGTCTCCTCTCATGTGTCACCTCCCTGATGCTCCTGTCTCTCCTCCTGTTGCAGTGAGTGAAGTCGAACCCAGACTCCAGCCCCACCCCTCTGAGCTGAGACTGGTGCTGCTGGGCAGGACTGGTGCTGGGAAGAGCGCAGCAGGAAACACCATCCTGGGCTCAGAGGAGTTTCCCTCTGAAGCCAGCAGCTCCGCGGTCACTCAGGAGAGCCGGAAGAGGACAGGACAAGTGTCCGGGAGACGGGTGAGTGTGGTGGACACTCCAGACTGGCTCCACGACGGACTGTCTGAGGGGGACAGGAGACGGGATGTAGGGCTCTGTGTTAACCTGTCTGCCCCGGGACCCCACGCCTTCCTCCTGGTGACCCCGCTGGGCCGATCCTCAGGGGAGGAGAGGAGGACACTGGAGACAGTCCTGGAGATATTCGGGGAGAGTGCCCTAGGACACACCATGGTCCTGCTCACCCACGCTGATGAGCTGACCAGCAGGACGCTGGAGGAGTCTGTGCACACAGGCAGCAGGGAGCTCCAGTGGCTCCTGGAGAAGTGTGGGAACAGGTATCACGCCCTCAACAACAAGGACAGGGGCAGCCCTCAGGTCACAGAGCTGCTGGAGAAGATAGAGGAGCTGGTAGCAGGAAACAAGGGCAGCTACTACAGCACTGAGACGTACCAGGAGGCCGAGTCCCAGATCAGACAGAGGCAACTGCAGATCCAGAGGGAGAGAGAGGAGGAGAGACTAAGGGAGAAGCACCAGAAGGAGCTGCAGAACTTCCTCCGCAGGATGGAGGAGGAGATCCAGACACGAGAGGAGAAGATCAGAGCGCTGGAGGAGAAGATAGCAGAGCTGGAGGAGAGGCTGAGGGAGGAGAGGGATGAGGGGAGGAGGAGAGAGCTTGAGGAGGAGCTGAGGAGAGAGAGAGGGGAGAGAGAGAGGCTGCAGAGAGAGATGGGGGAGGTGAGAGAGGAGCAGGAGAGGGAGAGGAGAGAGAGAGAGGAGACACACAGAAGGGAGATGGAGGGGCTCAGGCAGCACTATGAGGAAAAGGCCAGAGAGGAGGCAGAGAGACACAGAGAGACTCTCCAGCAGGTCAGTGTGTCGACAAGACAGTTCACTCCAGCAGGACAGGAGCACAGGAGCTGCAGGAGGGAGATCGAGGAGCTGAGAGAGACAGTAGAGAGATACAGAGAGACAATAGAGAGACAAAACACAGTGATAGACAGACTCACTGTGTGGCATCAGAGACACACAGGAGATACAGGAGAGTGATTGAGGACCACAAGCAGCACATCGAGAAGAAGGTCACAGAAGATGACTGAGACAAGAGCACACACAGCCCGCAGACGCACGAGAGCGCACACAGCCCGCAGACACACAAGAGCACACACAGTAGTCACAACGTAGTCTCACACACAACCTGAAGGCACTCAAGAATACATAACCCTCAGACACATAGAGAACACACACACAGCCCACAGACACAATGAGGAGACACACACAGCCCACAGACAGGAGAGAGAAACAGACAGGAGATCGAGGAGCTGAGAGAGAGCTGAAGACACTGAGACAGGAGCAGGAGAGGGAGAGGAGGAGCTCAGGCAGTGTTATCGGAGTGACAGAGAGACACAGAGACACTGCCGCAGGTCAGTCACTGATCCACACAGTCTTTTCCACCGGGAGAGGAAGACCGGAGACTTCCTGAACACAGAGTGAGGACTCTCCACTGAAACACTGATCTCTTGCTCGTAAGAGATCCGACTCACTGAAAACCAGCCCTTAGTGTCCCATGTGAAGAAAACTAATTTTAAATAATGTTCTATTTTGATCATGTTTGTATTATAAACATTGGTACATTGGTTCTTTTCGTGTCCTCGCCCAGATTACCCCAGTAACTTACCGGCTGGCCTTGCCTCCTACCCTTCGGATCCACCCTACTTTCCATGTTTCCCTCCTTAAACCCTTTCACAGATCCACCCTGTCTAAACCGCAACAAAGACCCCCACCGCCTCGAGTAATTGATGGACTCCCTGCTTACACGGTCAATAAAATCCTGGATTCCCGGTGGTCACGGGGATCCCTACAATATCTAGTCGATTGGGAAGGCTACGGTCCGGAGGAGCGCTCCTGGGTTCCGGAGAAGGATATCCTGGACCCCAACCTCATCCAAGACTTCCACCTTAACTTCCCGGATCGTCCCGCTAGGGCGTCAGGAGCCGCCCGTAGAGGGGGGGGTAATGTTACGATCCCTGCCTCCCGGCAACGGAGGAGGCAGAAGTAGGCGTAGCCCCTATCCATCAGTTCACCTATCAGTTTTCCCATTCACCACCACACCCCCGTCTCATCCTACTTAAACACCTGTCCTTCCCTACCTCGTTGCTCAGTATTGGTTTTTCCGTTCGAGCTTCCTGGTTGCGCTACTTCCACTCTGTGTTCGTCTTGGCTTTCGGTTTTCGGTTTTTCCCTTTGGACTTCGGCTTTTCGGATCTCGGCTTGGCTCGGTTACTTTCGCTCTGTTTCGGATCACTGGCTACCCCTGGATTATCGGAATGCTCTACCGTCTACGACTTCGGATCACGCTTCGGCTTCGGTACTCGTTCCCTTTCGGATATCTGGCTTCCCCTGGACTCCCGGCTCGTTCCTACGATTACGGATTGCTTTTGGATTACGGATTGGCTTTGTTCGCTCCTGCAAGTGGGTTCACTCACTGGTTTCGGTCCCTCTTACCGAATCCTTAACAATTAGTAGCCAAAGGCCGATGGTTGTGACTACAATAGTGACCAGTTGACCAGTCTGTAGCTCTGAGCAGTGGGACTCAGATCACACAGAAGAAGACCTGTCTGTGTGTGATTCCACACCAGCCTTGGGATTCACCTGCTCTCACAAGTGTCTAACAGACAGTCTTATAAATTTACAATTAGATGTCTTGTAACAATTATACAGTTAATTTAAATCATCAGACTACCTATAGACGTGAGAGCTTGGTGGAAATAAAACCAGGATACACATTTTAACCTCCAGAGTTAGTCCAGAGTTAGAACATGAGTCTAATCCTCCTGGCTTCTATACTCTGATGATTCGTGTAAAACCCCTAAAAGCGCTTATTTCAGGGACTCGTGCTCGTTCTCTACTGCTCCACACGGGTACGTTTTGTAACGCATTAATCTGTGAACTAAACTATTTTTTTCTGTTTAATGAATTTCATTCCTCGGTTTGTCGCTCTCCTTCTCCAACTGTTATAAATCTCGTCTCTTCACAGCCCGGTTTAGTTTATTTGGAGATGTTATATTTGTCTGAAAAGCTCTCCGGGCTCTGGACAGGAGTCTCCTCCAGCAGAGATGCGCTATTTTTAAAAAAAAAAAACAATTAACCACCAGAGGTACTGAAGTAAATTATGTGATCAAATTGTATTTTTACATATATAATGCTTTCCTTGCTTTATTATTTCTCTTTTATAGAATTTAAATAGTGTTTCAACATGCATACGTTTCCTGTATTAAATAAAAATCAGCACTCACTTTTTTACAAAACAAAAAAAACGCTTTTCTTTTTGCAACATTTCGAGTACCTCTGGCATTCATGAAAAAGACACACAATAGCAGCAGAGACGCACTCTGCTCTGTCAGAAAGAGCGCTGTGACGTCACAGACACCAGCCAGAGCGCCAGGATCAGAGAGAGAGAGAGACCCAGTACCCACTATTGATAAACATACAGAAAAGAATATTAAAGTATTGGCTACACCTAAAAACAGCGACCAAAATTCCTACCACCACAAAGCCCTGCTGAGCCAAGAGCTGAGCCCAAAACAGAGCCCCCTGAGCCAGCTGGTCCTGAGGCTCACCGACCTGAGCCACACCGACACTAACCAGCCTCAGGACAGCACTGCTAGAGCACCACAACCCAGACTCAACCACATCACAGCACAGATCAAACAGCAATATCTCACACACTGGGACACACACACACAAACACAACATAAACTGGAATGTTACAGAACCCTAAACAGACAATACACACTAGCTGAATATTTGACCAAAATAAAAAATAACAAACAGAAACAGACCCTGACGAAGTACAGGCTCAGTGACCACAGCCTGGCCATAGAAACTGGGCGACACAGGCAGACCTGGCTGCCCAGAGAGGACAGGTTGTGCTCCCACTGCCAGCGGGGAGAAACAGCGACAGAGGTGCACTTCCTACTGCACTGGGACAGATACTCTGGGATTAGAGAAACATTCTTCCCTAAATTCAGAAATCTAATCCCAGAGTTCCCACACCTGCCAGAGTCACAACGGGTGTCCTACTGGGAGAGGGAGGAGGGAACTCAGTTGATCTGGCAGCCCAGTATGTGATCTCCTGTCACAGCCTGAGGAACAGTGAGTCTGTCTCCCAATACTGCTCCTTCCGTCTACAGTCTATGTCAATATTTTATAATATGTCTTTGTTGTAAATGTCTGTAACATGTCTGTAGATTTTATTTTACTTCTATTTTTTGTTTTGTTCCATGTTAATTTTATTATTTTTATTTGCTTTGGCAACACTGATTGTACCCATCGGTCATGCTAATAAAGCACCTTGAATTGAATTGAATTGAATTGAGAGCGCTGGAGGCGCACGGAGCGCACGGAGAAGAGTTCTTGATGACTTATCTATCGACAACCAATTATTTCAACTGAAGAACCGTAGAAAAATCGATTAACTTCACCGATTGGTGAGTACTGATTCATTTCTTGACCCTGTTTAAGTATCTAGAAAACAGTTAATAAAGACTGTATCGACCAATTACCATAGTGCGTTTAGGGTAAATAATGTTCAATCCGAAATTAAACAATGATTATTCATATTATTATTTAGGTAACTGTATCCTAGAGCTAGAAAATGATATTTCAAGTTCATAAATGTATGTAAGTAACAGTTTAAATGCATTTTTCCAGTGTTTATAAATCATAAGAATGGTAACCACGGCGACAGGCGCGCCGTCACTGCACGCGTATAAGAGTCTCGCATTTGTCACAGAAAGCGGTGTGACGTCACGGGTAGCAACTAATACTAATATCAGTGTCTTCATGTTAATATTAGTGAGATTACAACTGGTAGTTTTAATGCTAGTGTTCATGTGAGTATCAATGACAGTGGCACTACTGATTGTTTTAGTTTTAATGTTCATATTCATGTTAATATTAATTATAATTATAGTGTTACTGTTAGAGTATTAACACTAGTAGTAATGTTAGTTTTAGTAACAGCATTACTGTAATTATTAGTAGTTTGTGTCAGTGTTAGTGATAGTGTTACTGTTGTAGTATTAGTAGTATTTATATTTGTGTTAGTTATCGTGTATCTGTAGATAAGTGTGTTTGTGGTATCTGTGCATGTGTGGGTGCATGTCTGGAAGTGTGTGATGTCTGTGCGTGTGTGGACTGTGTGTCTGTGAGTGTGTGGGTATGTCTGTGAGCTTGTTGTGTCTGTTAGTGTGTGAGCGTGTGGGGTCTCTGAGTGTGTGGTGTCTATAAGTGTGTGTCTGTGAGTATGCGTAGTGTCTGTTTGTTTCTGTGAATGCATGCCTGAGAATGTGTGTGTATGGTTTGTGTCCGTGAGTGTGTGGTGTCTGTCAGTGTGTAGTTTTATATTTGTAAGTGTATGTGTAGGTATGTCTGTCAGTGTGTGTAGTGTCTATGTGAGTATTAATGATGATAGCTTTACTGATCGTTTTAGTTTTAATGCTAGTATTTATGTAATATTAGTGATACTTATAGTGTTAGGGTCAGAGTATTAACACTCATCATCATGTTAGTTTTCATGAGAGTATTACTATTATAAGTATTATTAGTCTAGTAGTAGTTTTTGTCAGTGTTAGTAACAATGATAGTGTAAGTTTTGGTGATAGTATTACTGTTGTAATAAATAGTGTATACGTGTGTGTCTGTGAATGTGTGTGGGTGTGTATCTATGAGTGTGTATAAATGGGTGTTGTTTCTGTGAGTGTTTGTAGTGTCTGTGAGTGTTAATGTGTGTGAATGTGTAGGTTTATATCTGTCAGTGTGTGTGAATGGGTGTGTAGGTGGCCTAGGGCTCCACTGGTGTGTCTGACAGAATTGACCCATCAACAGGTGTTGAGGTCCAGACCTGTTTGCGAACAGAAACACTTTCTAGAGTCCAGACCAACATCCAGAGATCTGTGAGTCCTCTGTTTTTATCACTATTAGTAGTAATGACAGTAGTAATTCTAACACGAATAATTATTAACTGAAACAGCCATCAGAAAATATCGCCTTTGCAATGATGTCACTCTTCTTCTTCATGAATTGTTTTTAGTGATAGGACATTTCTGTGTCTGAGTGCCTGCTGTGAATAGTGTGACAAGCCATTTCTCTCCAGTATTTTCTGGTGTGGTTATTTATCGCATACAAACATTATTCTCATTAAGAATATTTTACCAGCAAAGTCACAGTGAAACTGCTACGACAAAAGAACTTTTTATGGGTGGAAAATGTTCAACAGACTTAATGGCTCCAGGGGAGGCTTGATCTCACAACCTCAGTATAACTCCACTGTACCACACAGTGACCAATTGTACCACTTGACCTGTTTAAGGCAGGCTCCTACACAGATTGTAAAACTGGCACAAATGCAGGGTGAAACATGGGGTTTTGGATGTGGATACATCTCCACATGTGGGAAAGGGACAGTAAAATAGTAAGAAAATACAAGAGAAGAAACTGAAATATATGTGCTCACTTCAAAGTAGGAAGAGGTGGTTAGACAAGCAAAACAGCTTTGTGGACAATGTGAAGCAATATTGCGGAAAATTTGAAGCGACATTTTTTTGTGTCAATCAGCTCACAGATTCAGCTTCATGTGTATCGTTGTTGAATGAGATTGGTTTCTTCACAAGTCCAGTCAATTGACTGTGGAGAGCTTGCCGATGCACACCTTCATGAAGACTCTCTTTAAGATGATCACACCTTTCATTGTCAAGTCACCTCCTTTGCATACAAAAGTTGCACCAATACTAAGAGAAAGGATGAGGAATGGCTTTTATCAAGCGATTGCAGTGTTTGTTTGACTGAGGATCCTTGTGTGCTGAACTGACTCCTGGAAGTGTAGTGCAGTAAAACAGAAGGTTTGTGTCACTCAAGACTGTATCAGAACAATACAATTACACTACATTTATAAGAGTAAATATTACTGGTGCATCACAGTTCTTATAATGGTGAAAACAGGAGCACCTTCTCTACATTTTGGACTGAAGTATTTAAAAGGCAAGAAATACTATCACTATGCAATTAATTTATGCAATTGAGCTCCTCTAAATGTTCTAGTCTGATTATAAAATGTATAAAATTAGGTGACAATATCGGAATTCATTCAAATGCACAAGATTAATTTTCAGCAACAAAAATGCACTCGAAAATATTTTACAAGAAAGAAACCTTACATTTGCCTAAAACACTGCGACACAGAGGCCAATCTCTACTCCCTCATATACTGTCTTACACGCTCATGATGAACTGTCCTCCAGCGATAGTCAGCTGCCATCACCAACTCAGACATGACGTTCATGTACATATTATACCTTAATATGGCACTGCGTTACAATAATTTGATCAAAACAATTGGTGAAAAAATAATAATCAAATATTTCTTTCCTTCTTTTAGTAGATAATTATTCCTTTCCTCTCCTACCAGCCCTTACAAGTCACCCAGTTTTTAGTTTAGAGCTGGATTGAAGCTCCAGTCTCTTTGGGGGTGTGAGTTGGAATCCCACTGCTGCCAAATATCTCCAACTATCTCAGTGTTAAGAAGCAAAAAAAAACACACATTTGCTGCAGAAGGAACAGGAGAATTCGAGCCATTCAGCCTTATAGCGTGATGTCATTTTCTCATGCTCGTTTTTAGATGCTTGTGATCGAATTTATGATTCTTATGAGTGTGCTCACCCTCCATAAAGGTAGCACAGATATAACGTGCCACGTTTTCAGAGAATCACATTAAATACAGGTCAGAAGAAGGCGACAAAGTGTCCGCTAGGCAGTTCAGTGATTTCAATGGTGTTCTCTGTTGTTTAGGTCCAGAATGACACCCGTTACAACCAGGAAACACACAGTGTCAGGCATCAAAAAGACTTCCCAAAACCCTGATCCTCTTCTTGATCCGGTGATGGCATCCAGACATTTCCTGCAACAAAGCCAGGATATGGTCTTCAACAACACGAGTGAAAAGCTAATTCCCAACCTTTGCAATCCTTTGCAAAGGAGGACCGCATGTGCTCAGTGTTAAATGCACTGTTCATTATTAATAATAATAATAATAATCTTTACATTACCTAGCGCCTTTAAAGGTGGCTTTTCAAAGTGCTTTACAGAATGACAACAATAAAGTTAAAAAATACACAAGATAAGCAGGATGAGAATCCACAGTTAGAGGAGACAATAGATGGTGGTATTAAATACAGTAGGAACAGAGGGGTAAAGAATAGTTCATTAAAGGCTCTTCTAAAGAAGAGGGTTTGGAGTCTGGATTTGAAGGAGTTTAGAGAAGGTGACTCTCTGATATCCTTGGGGATAAAGATCCAGAGCTTTGGGGCAAAACAGGAGAAGGCCCTGTCACCCCAAGAGTGTAGAGGGGCTTGGGGGACAGTAAGGAGAGCAGAATTAGCAGAGCGAAGGTTGTGAGGTGGAGAGTAGGGCGATAACCCAGACAGGTACTGAGGTGCCAAGCCACGCAGAGCATTACAGGTGAGCTTGAGGATGTTGAAGTTGACAGGAAGCCAGTGCAAGGAGTCCAGGACAGGAGTAATGTGATCACAGTCCAGTGCTAATTTCTTTCTTGTGGCTGCTGGATCATTTTCAACTGTGGACTCTTAAGAAGTCCTTTATTTGACTTGATCAACACCAATGCCTAGAGGATTTTGAAAGGTTGAATCAAAATGATACATGACTCTGGTGGGACTCAAACCCACAACCTTTGAATGACTTCATTCTATCAAGGCCTAGAAGTCCAACACGCTCTCACAACTTTATTTCTGGTCATTGGGACTTTATATCTCGCAACGGCGACTTACAATCTCAGAATCACGACTTTATTTCTGGTCATTGGGACTTTATATCTCGCAACGGCGACTTACAGTCTCAGAATCACGACTTTATTTCTGGTCATTGGGACTTTATATCTCGCAATGGCGACTTACAATCTCGGAATCACGACTTTATTTCTGGTCATTGGGACTTTATATCTCGCAACTGCGACTTACAATCTCAGAATCACGACTTTATTTCTGGTCATTGGGAGTTTATATCTCGCAACGGCGACTTACAATCTCAGAATCACGACTTTATTTCTCTTGCCATTAGTAATCAATTAATTTAAAACAATGAAATACGGCTATAATCTGTTAGGTTTTGCACCAATTGAACGATTTTTGTAAAGTTCTTTTAGAACAGCATGATATGACCTTGATAGTACTGACCTGTGACAAGACTGTGAAAGTGAAAATGTTTTTGAAGTTGATTAGATTATTCTTTATTGCCAATAGTTGGTGGAATTTGCTAATAGTACAGCAAACAACACTGATGAGTCACACATACAACATATACAGTACAAATTTACATAGAACAGAAGACAAACATTGTCACATACAGCACATATGTAAACAACTTTCCATGTTAAACAATAAATTATACAACGGAAGTCAGAGTTCAAGGTGAATTCAGAGCTCGCATGGCAGAGGGGAGGAGTCTGAGGTTGAATCAGACCGTCCTTGATTGGGAGGATCTGAAGCGTGTTCCAGAAGCAAGAAGCTGAAAGAGATTATGAGCTGGGGGAGAGGGGTCGGAGATGATTTTCTGGGCACAACTGGAGGTGCAGCTTGAGTACAGAGATGAGATACTCTGGCTTCCTTGAAGAAACAGCCAGATTTGATCTTCTGATCATTTTAACTACTAAATACTCTTTTCTGTGTCCTGTCTTCTGTTGTTATTGTGTGGAAAACAGCTCTGTGTTGTTATAGACATTACAGTGAAAACTGCCTCTGAGAAACACACAGGTAAAAACCATGTCTGATCAAGTCTGCTGCTGTCATTAACACTCATGAAAATACTATTGGTGAAAAAGAACCTAATACCTCGTCAAACATTTCTATATAAAAACAGTAAAACCAGGAAAATGTTTATTCAATTCCAAACCGTTTGATAGATCTCTGATCACTGACAAGAGAAAGTGAATGTAAACCAGCTCTTGTCTCTCTCCAAGTTCAGACCGTGTGTCTGACAGACAGAACACACTCTCAGCAGACAGGAAGACACTTCTCCAGCTGCTGCTGTGCTCTGTGACAGAGAAGAGACCCTCAGTGACTCCCTTACCGACACTCTGACAGGCAGAACAAGAGAAAACTCACCAGGACTGAGCGCTGCCATCTCTCTCTCTCTCCTTCTCTTCCTGCTGATGTGAGGTGGCGGGTATCCTGTCCTCGCTGTGACACTGCTCTGGCCCCACCTAGTGGATTCATAAAGTTAATCACCAACTGAACAGGTTCATCAGTAAGAGCAAAATAAAACACCACAATACCCAGATCAACTCTTACCAGCATGGACACTTGGACACTGAGGTCCACACCCCTACTCTCACACACAGTGTCCTGATCTGTACTGACCAGCAGTCGGGACACTGGGGTCACACCCCTACTCTCACACACAGTGTCCTGGATCTGTACTGACCAGCAGTCGGGACACTGGGGTCCACACCCCTACTCTCACAGACAGTGTCCTGATCTGTACTGACCAGCAGTCGGGACACTGGGGTCACACCCCTACTCTCACACACAGTGTCCTGATCTGTACTGACCAGCAGTCTGGACACTGGGGTCCACACCCCTACTCTCACACACAGTGTCCTGATCTGTACTGACCAGCAGTCGGGACACTGGGGTCCACACCCCTACTCTCACACACAGTGTCCTGATCTGTACTGACCAGCAGTCGGGACACTGGGGTCCACATCCCTACTCTCACCCACAGTGTCCTGATCTGTACTGACCAGCAGTCGGGACACTGGGGTCCACACCCCTACTCTCACACACAGTGTCCTGATCTGTACTGACCAGCAGTCGGGACACTGGGGTCCACACCCCTACTCTCACACACAGTGTCCTGATCTGTACTGACCAGCAGTCGGGACACTGGGGTCACACACCTACTCTCACACACAGTGTCCTGATCTGTACTGACCAGCACTCGGGACACTGGGGTCACACCCCTACTCTCACACACAGTGTCCTGGATCTGTACTGATCAGCAGTCGGGACACTGGGGTCCACACCCCTACTCTCACACACAGTGTTGTTGTACTGAGCAGGACTTTTTTTATATTTATACATACTGTGTGCGTCATTGACGACACCTCTACTCTTACAGTGTCCTGTCTGTGTCTCTGGTTTGTAATCTCTCTTATGTTCAGACAGACAAGGGAGAGAAATGGACTTTTATGTTTTTCTATCGACTTTATTCTCCTGAGCCGATCATCAAAGAGCAGAACTGGCGCCAAAACCCGCTTCCGGCTCGTCCTCCGGATGCCGCTGCGGCGCCGGTTGCTAAGCGACGCTCCGAGCCCGAGCGCTCGAGCTCCTCTCGGGGCGGTTTTATTCCCAGCTGAGGAGCCGCTCCTGTCCTGGAAATCCCGGGAAGGACTGGGACTCCCCTCCTGTGGGCTGGGAGGCTCTTCCCGGGTGTCCTGGTGTCCTGGGAAAAGGCCCCCTGTGCTGCGGGCGTCTCCGAGAGAAACGGGCTGTTTGTGTGGGAAGATGCTCTTTCCTCAGGAGGGGAAGAGCCGAGCGGGAAGGAAAGTTCTGGAAGTGCGTCTCCTCTCCGGCTGCTCCAGTCCCAGTGACGGCGATACCGGGACAGGACAAGAGGGACGAGCGGGTCCTCTTTCCCACACGGGTTGTTAGTGGGGTTTGTTAGGACACAGGACAGAGAGAAGAAAGGGACACCAGTGGGAGAGAGTCCTGAAGCTCTCAGGTCTGGTCTTGATCCGGGTTGGTCCCAGTCCCAGTTTACACCGGTTTACAATGTGGGACTTCTGCCCTGACACGACCCCACAGGTGTGTCTCCACAGGAGACGGGAGTCCTGTAACGTGTAACCCTACAATATTTGATCTCCTGACTGTCTGTTATTCTCCCCAGTATAATCCTCTCAGTCTGGTATGAAATACCAGCTCCTGTCAGTCAGCTCTGTTACAACAGACAGGATCCCTTTAGTCCTGCAGGGTTTGATTCTGATTTTTATTCAACTACTTCTCTCATAATCACCTTTATTTTCCAACAGCGTTTCTGTATCATTCTAAAGAAGCGAACAGTAGGTTTCTACTGCTGTACTTCAGCTGGAAGGAGGTAAAAACACACGTTCCTGTTTCTCTTCAATACCTGGTCCTCTAGGCTGGTCCTCTGTCACATCAGCTAAAAAGTCACTTTTTAGGTTGAGTCCTGAAACTGCTGGACGAATCTCTGTTCTCATCACATCGCAAACTGGAACCACAGCACCTCCAGTGAGCCTGTCGAAGCCAATACCGCCCTGCTCCTCAGAGAAAGAGTCTCTCTTTTCCCCAGTGACTCCCTGTCGGTGCTGCTCTTTCCCTGAATCTGTCCTCACTCTTCCCCTGAGCCGGGCGGCGAGGACAAGCGAGTGAAACTGTGTCACAAGAGTGAGTGTGGAGTCTGCGTGTTCCTGCTGGGGGTCGCTGGTACTGGTGTCTGTGTGTGTGGAGTCTGCATGTTCCTGCTGTGGGTCGCTGGTGTCTGTATGTGTGGAGTCTGTGTGTTCCTGCTGGGGATTGCTGGTGTCTGTATGTGTGGAGTCTGTGTGTTCCTGCTGGGGATTGCTGGTGCTGGTGTCTGTGTGTGTGGAGTCTGCGTGTTCCTGCTGGGGGTCGCTGGTGATGGTGTCTGGTGGAGTCTGCGTATTCCTGTTGGGGGTCACTGGTGCTGGTGTCTGTGTGGAGTCTGCATGTTCCTGCTGGGGGTCGCTGGTGCTGGTGTCTGTGTGTGTGGAGTCTGCATGTTCCTGCTGTGGGTCGCTGGTGTCTGTATGTGTGGAGTCTGTGTGTTCCTGCTGGGGATTGCTGGTGCTGGTGTCTGTGTGTGTGGAGTCTGCGTGTTCCTGCTGGGGGTCGCTGGTGATGGTGTCTGGTGGAGTCTGCGTATTCCTGTTGGGGGTCACTGGTGCTGGGGTCTGTGTGGAGTCTGCATGTTCCTGCTGGGGGTCGCTGGTGCTGGTGTCTGTGTGTGTGGAGTTTGCGTGTTCCTGCTGGGGGGGGGGGGGGTTGCTGGCGCTGGTGTCTGTGTGAAATGACTGCTATCCTTCCTGACAGTTTGAGATCAACAGCGCAGCCTGACCGTCCTGCTGTCTCGACCCGGTCCACTCTGTCGGTACCAAACCAGGGAGCAAAGAGCTGGATTGGCCAGATTTAATCTGGGTCAGAACCGGGTCACTGTTGCTGAAAGCGCACACAGTAGGTGGCCAGAGACGGGGGGGTCAGGTGTCATTTTTCTGAGGGGGGATATGGGGTGCCGTCACCTGCAGCCCTTCACCCCGCTGCTGGGCCACACTGGGAATGACACCCACAGGGTTCAACTCGCTCGTTAATTAGTCGGACGTTAATTGATCCCGGCTTCATCAGCAGTTTCCTGAGAGGAGCCAGGGTATCGGCTTGTTCCCCCCTCCCTTCCCTCTCTGTGTACAGTAGAGCCTCCTGGGCAGCTTGTGAACCCTGGGTCAGTCACTCAGAGGGCTTATAACAGCCCTGCCCGGGGAGGAGGGCTCCCGAGAGCGTCACTCGAGTGTCCCTTAAGCCCATTGGAGGAGAGGGCTGAGGCAGGACGTCACTCCACCGTGGTGGAAGCCCATTGGCTGAGAGGGGACAGGGGGGCGGTCCCTGCGAGAACTCGGGGCAGGTGCGCGTCTCGTTTGAAGTTTGAATTCCTAACGGTCGCGCTTCCCGCCTTTCCCGCCGTGAGGGCTCCTGCCCCGCCGCGGTTTCCCGAGTTTGACCTTATTTTATCATTAATAATTGGTTTTAGTCAGCTTTTTATTAGAATATACAAGCTTTCTTCTTTCCCGCCCTTCATGGACGCCGTGTCTCTGCGTCGCCGAGCTGAAGCCACAGGTCAACCGCAGTTTGAACACGTTTCAATCAGTCAATTCGTGTGTTTTAAATATAATGTCGTCTAGGGCAGCAGTTTGTTCTTCACGGACGTAGATATCGGCGTCAAAGGAGTGGAAAAGTGTGCGTTTGCGTCAGTGTCATCAATATCATATGCTATCAGTGTTGTAACGCTAATGTAATATAATACTGCGTCAGTATAATCGGTCTGACAGAGTTTTCGCCAGGCTGGGGCTCTTCAGCACGTTTATACACCTGTTAAACTTGACTGAGTCCAAAGTCAACGCGTTTCTGGACGTTTCTGCGCACCGAGAGGACGTTTGCTGTTCGTGTTGGAGATGGAAGATGTTTCCCGGGCTGTGGCGGTGAGTGGCGACTTGTCCCTCCGTTTCTTCATTGAAATCGTTCAGTCCTCAGGCTGATGAGAAAACAGTCATAGGAGTGAGAAAATGTCTGTGGTGAAATTGTGTAAAAGTGTGTCTTTATCATTGAGCTCGACGGGTTTGAGGTAAAATTGTGTCAAAAGTGTCGGTTTATCATTGAGCTCGACGGGTTTGAGGTAAAATTGTGTCCAAAGTGTCGGTTTATCATTGAGCTCGACGGGTTTGAGGTAAAATTGTGTCCAAAGTGTCGGTTTATCATTGTGCTCGACGGGTTTGAGGTAAAATTGTGTAAAAGTGTCTTTTTATCATTGAGCTCGACGGGTTTGAGGTGAAATTGTGTAGAATGTCGGTTTATCATTGTAAAATTGTGTAAACGTGTCTTTATCGTTGAGCTCAGGGGGTTTGAGGTAAAATTGTCATAAGTGTCTTTTTATCAATTTGCTGGGAGGGTTTGAGGTAAAATTGGGTCAAAAGTGTGTTTTTATCATTGAGCTCGACGGGTTTGAGGTAAAATTGTGTCAAAAGTGTGTTTTTATCATTGAGCTCGACGGGTTTGAGGTAAAATTGTGTCAAAAGTGTATTTTTATCATTGAGCTCGACGGGTTTGAGGTAAAATTGTGTCAAAAGTGTATTTTTATCATTGAGCTCGACGGGTTTGAGGTAAAATTGTGTAAAAGTGTTTTTTATCATTGAGCTCGACGGGTTTGAGGTAAAATTGTGTAGAATGTCGGTTTATCATTGTAAAATTGTGTAAACGTGTCTTTATCGTTGAGCTCAGGGGGTTTGAGGTAAAATTGTCAAAAGTGTCTTTTTATCAATTTGCTTGGAGGGTTTGAGGTAAAATTGGGTCAAAAGTGTCGGTTTATCATTGAGCTCGGCGGGTTTGAGGTCAGATTGTGTAAATGTGTGTTTTTGTCATTGTGCTCAGGGTGTTTGAGGTAAAATTTGTATAAAAGTCTTATCTTTGAGCTCGACGGGTTTCAGGTAAAATTGTTTAAAAGTGTCTTTTTATCATTGAGCTCGGGGGTTTGTGATGAAATTGTTTAAAAGTGTCTTTTTATCATTGAGTTTTGGGTGTTTTGGGTGTTTGTGGTGAAATTGTTTAAAAGTGTCTATCATTGAGCTCGTGGGGTTTGAGGTAAAATTGTGTAATATTAATAATTGCTTACACTCATAGTGCTTTTCTGGACACTCCACTCAACGTGCTTTACAGATTGAGGACTCCCCTCCACCACCACCAAGGTAAGTCGTGATATAAGAGTGTCTGTTTATCATTGTGCTGGGAGGGTTTGAGGTAAAATTGTGTAAAAAGTTTATTTTTATCATTGAGCTCGACGGGTTTGAGGTAAAATTATGTAAAAATGTCTATCTTTGAGCTCAGTGGGTTTGAGGTGAAATTGTGTAAAAGTGTCTTTTTATCATTGTGCTTTGAGGGTTTGAGGTAAAATTGTGTCAAAAGTGTCTGTTTATCATTGAGGTGAAATTGTGTAAGAAGTGTCTGTTTATCATTGTAAAATTGTGTAAACGTGTCGGTTTATCATTGAGCTCGACGGGTTTGAGGTAAAATTGTCAAAAGTGTCTGTTTGTCATTGAGCTCAGGGGGTTTGAGGTCAGATTGTGTAATATTAATAATTGCTTATACTCATAGTGCTTTTCTGGACACTCCACTGTACGCACTTTACAGAATGAGGACTCCCCTCCACCACCACCAAGGTAAGTGGTGATATAAGAGTGTCTGTTTATCATTAAGGTTAAAATTGTGTAAAAGTGTCTTTTTATCATTGAGCTCGATGGGTTTGAGGTCAAATTGTGTAAAAAGTGTCTGTTTGTCATTGAGCTCAGGTAATTTGAGGCAAATTTGTGTAAAAGTGTCTTATTGTAAAATTGTGTAAAAGTGTCTATCATTGAGCTTGACGGGTTTGTGGTGAAACTGCGTAAAATGTCGGTTTATCATTGTAAAATATTGTAAACGTGTCTTTTTATTATTGAGCTCGATGGGTTTGAGGTCAAATTATGTAAAAGTGTCTTATTGTAAAATTGTCTTTATCATTGTTTGATAGGGGGTGTTTGAGGTAAAAGTGTCTGTTTGATGCGGTGGCTGTGTGGTGTGGCGTGGCTCAGTGGGGGGGCCGGGCACGGCGAGGTGCGCCGGCGGCTGTGTGGTGTGTAAAAAGTCTTTATCATTGAGCTCGGGGTGTTTGGAATAAAATTGTGTAATATTAACAATTGCTTACACTTATATAGCGCTTTTCTGGACACTCCACTCAACGCGCTTTACAGATTGAGGACTCCCCTCCACCACCACCAAGGTATGTGGTGATATAAGTGTTTGTTTTTATCATTCAGCTCGTGGCGTTTCAGGTAAAATTGTGTAAAAGTGTCTGTTTATTATTGAGCACGGGGGGTTTGAGGTGAAATTGTATAAAAGTCTTTGTCTTTGTAAAATTGTGTAAAAGTGTCTTTATCATTGAGCTCAGGGGGTTTGAGGTAAATTTGTGTAAAAGTGTCTTATTGTAATAGTGTCTTTTTATCTTTGAGCTCCCGGTGTTTTGGGTAAAATTGTGTAAAAGTGTCTTTTTATCATTGTGCTCGGGGTGTTTTGAGGTGAAATTGTGTAAAAGTGTCTATCAATGAGCTCAGGGGGTTTGTGGTAAAGTTGTGTAAAAGTGTCTGTTTATCATTGTGCTCGGGTGGTTTGTGATAAAGTTGTGTAAAAGTCTTTTTATCATTGTGTACAAGTGTTTTTATCATTTAGGTTGGGGGGTTTGAGGTGAAATTGTGTAAAAGTGTCTATCAATTGAGCTCAGGGGGTTTGAGGTGAAATTGTGAAAATGTCTTTTTATCATTGAGCTCGAGGGGGTTGTGGTGAAATTCTGTTAAAGTGACTTTTTATCATTGTGCTCGGGGTGTTTGTGGTGAAATTGTGTAAAAGTGTCTATCTTTGAGCTCGAGGGGTTTGTGGTAAAGTTGTGTAAAAGTCTTTTTCACTGTGCTCTGGGGGTTTGTGGTGAAATCGTGTAAAAGTCTTTTATTGAGCTCAGGCTGTTTGAGGTGAAATCGTGTAAAAGTGTCTATCAATGAGGTAAAATTGTGTAAATGTGTCTTTATCAATGAGCTCGGGGTGTTTGTGGTGAAATTGTGTAAAAGTGTCTTTATCATTGTGCTCCGGGGGTTTGTGGTGAAATTGTGTAAAAGTGTCTGTTTATCATTGTGCTCGGGGGTTGTGGTGAAATTGTGTAAAAGTGTATTTTTATCATTGAGCTCAGGGGATTTCAGGTGAAATTGTGTAAAAGTGTCTTTTTTCATTGTGCTCGGGGGGGGGTTGTGGTGAAATTCTGTAAAAGTGTCTTCATCATGGTAAAATTGTGTAAAAGTGTCTAGCATTGAGCTCGGGGGGTTTGTGATGAAATTGTTTAAAAGTGTCTATCATTGAGCTCGTGGTGTTTGAGGTAAAATTGTGTAATATTAATAATTGCTTACACTCATATAGTGCTTTTCTGGACACTCCACTCAACGTGCTTTACAGATTGAGGACTCCCCTCCACCACCACCGACGTAAGTGGTGATATAAGTGTGTGTTTTTATCATTCAGCTCGTGGCGTTTCAGGTAAAATTGTGTAAAAGTGTCTTTATCATTGAGCTCGGGGGGTTTGAGGTAAATTTGTGTAAAAGTGTCTTATTGTAAAAGTGTATTTTTATCATTGAGCTCGACGGGTTTGAGATAAAATTGTGTAAAAGTGTCTTTTTATCTTTGAGCTCGGTGGGTTTCAGGTAAAATTGTGTAAAACTTCTTTTTATCATTGTGCTGGGAGGTTTTGAGGTAAAATTGTGTAAAAAGTGTATTTTTATCTTTGTGCTTGACGGGTTTGAGGTAAACTTGTGTCAAAAGTGTCTTTATCATTGTGCTCGGGGGGTTTGTGATAAAGTTGTGTAAAAGTCTTATCATTGTGTACAAGTGTGTTTTTATCATTGAGTTCGAGGGGTTTGTGGTAAAATTGTGAAATAGTGTCTTTTTCACTGTGCTCTGGGGGTTTGTGGTGAAATGGTGTAAAAGTGTCTTTTTATCTTTGAGCTCGCGGTGTTTGTGGTAAAATTGTGTAAAAATTTCTTTTTATCATTGAGCTCGGGGGGTTTGTGGTGAAATTGTGTAAAATTGTCTATCATTGAGCTTGTGGTGTTTGTGGTGAAATTGTGTAAAAGTGTCTTTATCGTTGATGAAAAATTGTGTAAAAGTGTCTATTATTGTGCTCGGGGTGTTTGAGGTAAAATTGTGTAAAAGTGTCTGTTTATCATTGAGGTAAAATTGTGTAAAATACTTATCGTTGAGCTCGGGTGGGTGTGAGGTGAAATTGTGTAAAATTAATAATTGCTTACACTTACATAGCGCTTTTCTGGACACTCCACTCAACGTGCTTTACAGATTGAGGACTCCCCTCCACCACCACCAAGGTAAGTGGTGATATTAAAGTGTCTTTTTATCATTGACCTTGGGGTGTTTGAGGTAAAATTGTGTAAAAGTGTCTTTATCATTTTGCTCGGGGCGGTTTGTGGTGAGGTTGTGTAAAAGTGTCTTTTTATCATTGAGCTCGTGGGGGTCTGTGGTGAGGTTGTGTAAAAGTGTCTTTTTATCATTGTGCTTATGGGGTTGTGGAGATATTGTGGTTTTTGGGTGTAAAAGTCTCATTGTTCACACGTTGCTGCTGTGATGTGGCCTTTCGCCTGTAGGTGGCGCTCTCTCCACTCATTTTTAAATGTACCAGTCCTGATGGATGACTGTACACATCCTCAGTCAAGGGGAATATCTAATTAGTTACTCTCCAAATAGCATTTTTGAATGAAACATTTAAAGAAATCGACAACCACTTTTTCAAAACGCACAATAACACAGACTGGCATGTTTGACAACGAGTAAATAAGACAAAGGCGAAACGAGAATTCACCATCACTTTCTGCATGTTTACTGTGACCTGTCCTGATCATGAGAAGACTCAGACGCGTCTCTTCACCAGACAGTTTAATCCAGCAGTTCTACATGGGACCGGTGTGAGAGTATGTGGGTAACAGTGATGGCTCTCTCTGCTGTACTGCTGTGGCCCTCCCTCCTGATGACAGAATCGTCTCACACTTCACCTTCACAGACACAAGCTCCATGTGTTTGTGGTGAAATTGTGGGTCTGTTGGTGTAAAGGTTAATTATTGAGCTTGTTGAACTGATCTCGAAGGCCACTTTAATTTCAGTTGCGTCTGACATTTTGAGTGAAATTGTAGTTTTGTTGGTTTAAATGTGCTGTTTCTTTGACTAGCTGGCTTATTTAGCTGATATTTGTATTTCCTCCTCCTGAAGTAAATATCAAGTGTTTTTTTAAAGAAATTGTAGGATACCGGTGTGTCGAAGTGGCTCCGGTTTCGCTGCGGCTCATGTCAGATCCAGGGCTGATAGAAACAGTGTGATCAATAAATGAACTAAAAACCGATTCGCACGTTTGCGGCACTTCCGCTGAACAGAGACAACGCTTTCAAACCGTCTATATTGGAGGTTTGCATCACCGCTGCTAAAATCGACAAACAATGTCGTAAAAATGTTTTCGAGGTTTACTTTGGTTCAGATGACACCTCAAATACAGTAATACAGTATAAAAATAAGTGACAGGAAATACACTGTGCTGAAGCACTGTATGATGACGTGTTCTTGCAGGTTTATTTGACTTCAGGTAAAGAGAAATGAAAGTTTTATAAACACTTATTTCGGAGGCGTGTTTCACTCCAGGGGAAGTGAGCAGAAATTAAACCAAAGAAATGAGAACAGGGTGTACAGATGCGTTATGAAAGGGTGTTCTGGATGTTTGACTCAAAAACAACTATATAAAAACTGAAAACAGGAGATCCGCAGGTTGTCCGTTAAACCTTGAAGTTTATTAAGTAGTGATCAGCAGTTACTTACTGGTTTGCCCCGGTTCTTGTCTTCCAGTTCAGGACTGGTGCTGGGGAATGAGTGTGGTCTGTGGGCTCAGGGGTATCCTGCGGGGACAGGGGTATCCTGTTCCTGCTCTGATGTTCTCTCCTGGAACCTCCATTAACTGTCGATCTCAAGAAAAGAGAGTGATTGATTGGCTTGAGTGCCTTGTGAAATTCTCGGGGCTCGACCCCGTGTTTCGGCTGCGATGCCGTCGAGCGATCATCTGCTGTGAGTTCCCTTGTGGTGTCCCCATGTGACTGCGTGTGCCCGTGTCACTGCTGTGTGGATTCCTCTCTGTCGCCCCTTAGGCATTCCTGGATCCGGAGCCTCTGTCTCCTGGGTCTCCTCTCCGTGGTGCAGCTGGACTGTAAAGAGTGCGCTGGAGAGGATTGAATTGCTGCGGTGAAGGAGTGTGAGATGTGCTGAGTGGGAGACTGACGAGCGCAGTCGAGCGGCGGCTCTCGCCTTCCTCCCTAACTTCGGTTTGAAACCTCCTGAACGCTCTTGGCACGGTCAGTCAGTCGGTGTCCTTAAATGTTTTGATTACCTGTTATTCCTCTCATTGTCAAGGCAGGGGTGTTGAGTTCCGCCCGTCTTCGGCACGTTAAGAGAGACCGACCCTGTGAGCGCACACGGGGGAGAGAGAGAGGAGGAGCAGGCCCCACTTCCAGCCTCTCGCTCTTTCACAGCCCCGTACCTGAGGACCAGAGCGTCTCTCGTCAGCAGGGCCTCGCGCCTGCAGGTGACTGAAGTGTGCTTTTATATACAGGTGAGAGAGTGCACAAGAATCGTCAGAAGTCAACACCGTTCGTTAGAGATGGATGATGTCCAAGGTCACCCAGAAATAGAGCACGACAGGTCACTCAGAGGAAAGGTATTTTTCATTTTTCACCGGCCTATGGATCTACCAAGTACAGACGCCAGACAAAAAATATTGAAATGCAATTTGAAATTCACACTGACGTGTTGAGAACTGTTCTTGAAGCGGCTGTTCCTTAGAAGTGTTTGATCTGCGTTCAGATCTTCTGCTAAGGAGGTGTGGTCAGGACTGTTGAGTCTGCAAACCCTGAGGTGTCCTGCGGTCTTTATAATCTATAACCACACTTTCCCCTGTGGACGTTAAATCATCTCGGTCGCAGCAGGATGCCGATTGATTTGGAAGGCTGCTTTATCCCGACAGCATGAGAGAGAGGCCAACATCAGTCTGGCTAAAGGTCTGGTGAAAGGAAAGCTTTGACTTTAGAGAATTTAAAATTATTTTTGTAGATTTTAAAATTAAGTGATTAAGTAGAACTAACTTATTTTATTTCAGTTGAACTATTAGGAACAGTTATTTTACGAAACCCGAACATTATACTGTGTTTTGGTTTACTCGAGATTTAACGCAAGATGGAGTTTCCTGCAGGAGTTCTCGGGCGGTGCGGAACGTGTTCAGTGTTCTGCAGTCCAGGCTCTCACTACGGAGCTTGCCAGTTTGACGTCTTGAGCGATTTTTCTCAGCCTCTGGTTTTTCTCCCTCACGATCCTGTACTCCTCCGGCAGCAGTTTCTCGTTGTTGGCGATCTTGGCGAGGATCTTGGCGTGCTGTTTCATCTTGCGCAGGTCAGCGATGCGGGCCTCCTCTTCCTCGTTGCGGATGAGCAGCTCGATGTAGGCGGCCGTGGACAGAGCGTTGGGCTTCAGGGCGATCTCCTCCAGCCGCGCCAGGCAGTTGGAGGACAGCCTGATCAGCTGCATGATCCGGTCCTCGATCTTCTCGAAGTCCATTTCGATTTTCTCAAGCATCTCCTTCGTCGACATGAACTTGCCAGAAGCCTTCACGAAGTTGTCCTTGAGTTCTTTGACTGTTTCCATGACCTTGACAACTTCGTACTCCCACATCGTCATCTTGGATATGTGAGCGGAGTAGTGGCAGTTACCTGGACAGATCACAGTGTCCAGCGTCATCCATGACGGCGCAGAGACTGATTTCTCCTGGTGTGGGAAGGAAACATCCTGAATGGCACAAAACCAGACAGTTGTTGCAGTTTGTTGAGAGATGCTTGGTGTTTTTCCGTTTCGGGACCAGCTCCTCGATCTCCGTCTCAAGTTCTTGTTCTGCTCCATGTTGGCCTGCTCGTTTTCCAGACGCCTTGATCTTCTTCATTTCGCTCAGCTTCGCCAACCCGGCCGAGATCTGAGGCAACAGCCTCGCCATCGCCGTCTCCAGCCTCTCGCGCTCCTCCAGGACTTTCTTTGTCAGCGTCAGGTCCTTCACCTCTGTCTTCTCCAGGGTTTGGAAAAACCTCTTCAGCTGCTTCACGTTGTTCATCCAGACGATTTTCTCCAGCTTGTTGTCGTCCTCTTCCTCGTTGTCGCTCCCGGAGCCCTCCCCGCTGGAATCGGTGTCGGGCCTCTCGTTTTGCGTGTAAAGGGCAGAATAGTTAAATTCGAAGTGCGTCGCTTTCCCCTTCCGGTTCTTGCGGCAGGGCAGGCCCGCGGCTTCGATAGCGCCCAGGACAGGGATGTCCTTCCCGTCTACAAACGTGACGAGGATGTTCTCGGCGATGTCCTTCCCGAAGATGGAGAGGATGGAGTTGAAGACATACTGCTGGATGGAGGTCAGCCGCGCCAGAGACGCCTGGACCACGAAGCACACTGTGTCGATGTGGTCCACGCTTCACCTGCTCTGTGATTAGCTTGTCCTGAGAGAGTCCCCGCATGTCTCCGAACCCCGGGGTGTCGATGAACGTGAGGGAGTAGGGGACGACGAATCCCTTCTGGTTGTGGAGCTCGTAGGACGTCATGATGGAAGTCCGATTCTCCGCCTGCGAGCGCTTGGTCTCCTCGTGGATCAGCTTGAATCGAAACCGATCCTCCCACTGCACGCCCAGTATGTAATTGATAATCGCGTTGATGAGGGTGGTCTTCCCTGCCCCCGTGGCCCCCAGAAGGATGATGACCGTATTGTTCACTTCTACTTTCCTGTCGAACGTGAAGCGTCCACAGAGGAAGCTCGCCTCCACATTCATAGCGGACGCCTTGTCCTCCGTGGCGTCGGATGGAATGATTTGGAAATCTGTGTTCGGCTGAGGACGCATGTCGATGTCTTTCTGCAGCGTCTCGGCGTCCCATAACGTGATTCCTGCGGGGAGACAAGAAATAGAAGAGGTGTTAATGGGGCTTTGCAAGCTTGTTGCGCTTCAGGGAGTGATCTTTCAGCTGCGCGGTCAAGTGTCGCTGTAGCGTCCCTGGTGGTCTAGTGGTCAGGATTCGGCGCTCACTGCTGCGGCCCGGGTTCGATTCCTGGTCAGGGAATGTCAATACTCTTCTGGGGCGGAGCGGTGGCTCTGTGGCTGAGGATCTGTTCCTGTGGCTGGAAGGTTGCCGGTTCAAATCCCACAGCCAGCAAAGGAATCCTACTCCGTTGGGCCCCTGAGCAAGGCCCTTCACCCCAACTGCTCCAGGGGCACTGTACAATGCCTGACCCTGCGCTCTGACCCCCAGCTTCTCTCCCTGTCTGTTTGTCTGTCTCATGGAGACCAAGCTAATGCAAGAAATTGTATAGGGGCAATAAAGCAACATTATCAACATTATCATATTATTATAAATCGTAATCAATGCGACAGATATAAGCGCAAGGCGAGGCATCCTGACCACGAGGATGAGGCTGAAGCCCCACCACTGATGCAGCCCTCCAGTGAGAGATTTTGGTTCAACAGGCCCGTTGGGTTGTACACAAGCATTTGATCACTGATCGAGGGTGTGATCGGAGCGTCTGAGATTCACATTCCCTGAAGGGCAGACGGGAGATTTGGGCTGCCCGACGCCAGACATAGGAACAGATGACGAGTGACTGCTTGCTGATTCCACTGGGTGAACAGAAGGATTTAATAGCGAGTGATAAGAATGAGGAACTCGGAGCAGTTTCAGTGGGATCGGGCTTCAATGCAAGCGTCCAGTTCTTCTGGTCCTTTTGTCACGACTGAAACAACGAGGATGAAAAACAAACGCCGGCCAGAGCGATGGGAACCTGTCGGAGTTTCCACTGTGGGTTAACGCTAGGGGACGACACTGCACCAGACTGGAGCCAGAAGGAGTGTCCACTGTGGGTTAACGCTAGGGGACGACACTGCACCAGACTGGAGCCAGATGGAGTGTCCACTGTGGGTTAACGCTAGGGGACGACACTGCACCAGACTGGAGCCAGAAGGAGTGTCCACTGTGGGTTAACGCTAGGGGACGACACTGCACCAGTCTGGAGCCAGATGGAGTGTCCACTGTGGGTTAACGCTAGGGGACGACACTGCACCAGACTGGAGCCAGATGGAGTTTCCACTGTGGTTTAACGCTAGGGGACGACACTGCACCAGACTGGAGCCAGATGGAGTGTCCACTGTGGGTTAACGCTAGGGGACGACACTGCACCAGACTGGAGCCAGATGGAGTGTCCACTGTGGGTTAACGCTAGGGGACGACACTGCACCAGACTGGAGCCAGATGGAGTGTCCACTGTGGGTTAACGCTAGGGGACGACACTGCACCAGACTGGAGCCAGATGGACTTTCCACTGTGGGTTAACGCTAAGGGACGACACTGCACCAGACTGGAGCCAGATGGAGTTTGAGTCTCTCTGACTCTCTCACCTGGAATCAGTTTGTCTGCCGGTGTCATACAGCTGGAGACAGGTCACCTCAGTGTGAGTCTCTCACCTGTTTCATAGCCGTTAAGGGACGCCAAATATGTAATCACAGTGTCTGGACTCCACGTGTGTGTGTGTGTGTGTGTGTATATACAGTGTCTGGACTCCAGGTGTGTGTGTGTATATATATATGTGTAACGTTGCCATAGCCAAAATGTAAATGTAGTGGCTCTCTGAAGGCACCAGTTCTGTAGGGTTTGGGCATTTACTGGGACAATTATTAATTGTAGCAGTAAATCACAAAATAATTTTTTGATGGCTTTAGAATCCAACCATGCGACATAACTCAAACAACGCACACACACAGGTACTAATACACGAGGATACATTTATTAATACATAGAATATGCATATAAACCTAACAGATCTTATCGAGAGGGTTATCAGAATACAAAAGATATATATTCAGTCAGTTACGAAGAGTTACATATTTCAAGAGGACATACGTTCAGTATATCATTCATTTAGACCGTTTTGTAAATGAACTTGGTTATAACTTCTACGTTAGATACTCAAAACAAGTACATAACTCTTAGGAATTAAATTGATATCAAGTGGTTGGGATAACAATTGAATTCTCGAGCTGTAATGCAGTGAAGTTGAATACTCATCCAATCTCTGGGGATTCAGATCTCCTGCAGGCACAAAGAATCAGCTGCAGGCTTGTTGCTGTCCAATCTGCGCTCTCTGGCTCCGTTCCAGGCTGTGCTGTGCGGCTTGCGACGGTGCGCTGCTGATGCTCACTGTTGGCTTTAACTAGCAACGTTTGTGCACAGGAGAAAAGATGACTGTGGGTCCCAGCAAGTCAGGAGGAGGACCGGTTCATTCCTGATGAAGCGCTAGTTCTGAATAGTGATTCAGCTGTCCACAGTTCCGACCTGTTCACGAGGCCTGCTGCTGGTGCTAACCTCGGGTGGATCCTCTGGTTACTCTCTGGCAACCTCCGCTCTAGACTCTTAGAACAAAGGAAAGTTCTGGCACTCGGACACACTGGCCGTTCCGTGGTTGTCCAGGCTGAGTCTCAGGATGGTCAGGAGGCGCGCTGCGAGAATGTCCTGCCCTTGGGAGCCTTCTGCTCCTGGGCCGTCCTGCCCTGGAATTCTCCTTTGAATTCCCTTTAGAACAGTCCACAGAATCCTCTCCAGAATCTCTTCTCTCTGAATCTCCCGAATCTTTCAGGCTCTCTGTGTTGCCTGTTTTTACCTGGAGGAACTTCAGCTCGCTGATTGGCTGAAAGTTCCATGGGCATCAGAGTCCCACGTGGGTTACTCGGCCCTACCAGTCCCTGATTGGTTGATCACGGTGAGATATGAGTCACTTACTCCTGACACTTAGGAATGCAGTCCAGATGTCCATCTGGCACTCCCTAGACAGATAGGCGCCAATGGATGACCATTGATCATGATAGCCAGACTTAGCTAAGTGCATCCCTGTCTGGGAGCTTGTTCCTTATCAAAAGAAAACATCCTAAATCAGCCTGCATGAATACTTTCTCTGTGGCTGCACCACAGAGATGGAGGATGAGATGGGGCCTCCTTTAGGACAGCATACCAACGCTTAATTCTGTCTTATTAACAAGCCTTGCCGCTACACCTGGAATCAGTGTCTGTCAGGGTCATACAGCTGGAGACAGGTCACCTCAGTGCGAATCTCTCACCTGGAATCAGTGTGTCTCTGTCAGGGTCTTACAGAATCCCCAGCTGGATCAAACGAACGCATGACCCCAAACTGTCTGGATAGCTTCTGTAAAAACGTTTTCTAAACCTTGGAGTTGTACAGTTTTAGACACTTTGTGATTGTGTTCTCTCACAGAAGATAGAAAACAAGTCTCTCATAAATTCCCATAGGAATTAGAGCCACGCTCCTCACCAGCTCTCCCTTCTCTGTACCCAGCCAGTGTTGAAGCTGGTACTGGAGGCACTGCTGTACACAGAGAGAGGTGGGAGGGGGGAACAAGCTGATACCCTCGCTTCTCTCCAGACACAGCTGGGTGAGCTCCCCCAGTCAGGATAGGAGGCTCTACTGTACATAGAGAGGGGCGGGGGTGGGGAACAAGCCGCACAGCCCTGTAGTTGAAGCCGATACCCTTTAACTGATGACTTCCAGTCAGCAGCAGGGGCAGTCGATCACTTGGGATGCAGAAAGCAGAACAGGACACCCAGTTATCTGAAAATGTTACTTTATTAAAACTTCTACAAAAAGATTCACGACAAGAACCAGACGAACCCGAGAGCCTTCGACACGCCAGCGCCGCCCAGAGGCAGCACGAGGACCGCAGAAGGGAAACGCACCAACGTCTCCATATATTAGTGTAACAATCTGTCCCGTACGCTATGTACAACATTAGTAGTCGGCGAAGAAGGAAAAAAATATGTTGCGTCTCCTGCACACCGGGGGGCAGAGACGAGGAGCCGGTACCCCAAAACTATTCTCCTGGTCTAACAGGACCGGACCTGAACCGATGGACCAGCTAGACTGGACCTGAACCACCAGAACAGCTGTCCTCCTGGTCTAACAGGACTGGACAGTGTACTGACCAGGGCCAGCCACAGTGAATTGATCAGGAGCGATCGATCACATGGAGATACTGACCAGGGCCAGTCACAGTGAATTGAACGCCACCAGGGGGCGCACAAGAGGCTCAGCCCTCAGAGTCGCCACCCTCCGAGCCCACAGAGGACATCCTGCCCCGCGAGAGTCCGCAGGCCAGAGCCACTCCTGCTGCACCATGTTCATGGAGTCCTCCAGCAGGAAGGGCTGGATTGCTGGGAAGGACGGCCGCTCCCTGGACTCCCGGCTCCAGCAGCTCAGCATCAGCTCAGCATCTGGACACACCTCCGGCCGGGACAGGTACACCTGGGGACAGGAGAGAGGAGAGAGACGGGTGAGTCTGCAGGACAGGAGAGAGAGAGACAGGTATAGGTAGTGCTGGCTAGGTGTGGGTGTTACCTGCTTGCCCTGGTCTCTGAAGAACTCTCCATCGTTCTCGATCACCAGCTCGTCTGTCATGGAGGCGTAGGGCTGCTCCTTACACAGCCTCAGCATCTCCCAGAGGGTCACCCCGAATGCCCACATATCGCTGGCTGTGGTAAACTTCCCCTGGGGACACAGACACATGGGGTTCCGAGGTCATTATGACATTTATCAAACAAAAATTCTAACAATATCCTGCTCTTCACCAACCCTTCAAACATCCTCACCAAGTCTACAGACCCAGAACCAGAGATCTTATTTTTACAAGTCTTGTAGATGGTGAGTTTGGCCTGGCCCAGCAGAAAATTGGCGAGGAGGGTCTGAGTTTTCTGTTTTTTTGTACGACCCACCCCAAACACGAAAATAACATCGTTGAAGGCCAGGCCAAGGTTGGTGAAGAGCCGGATCAGTATGGCAAACATGGCCGACAGGCAGGGGCAGGCGCTGTAGCAGTGGAACACCGTCTCCCTCTGAGCGCAGAAGGGACAGGCGTCAGACACCGCCGGGTCCAGAACCGACACAAATGAGTTGACCCCAAGGATGGTGTGCAGGACCCTCCAGTGCAGATCACCAGCCCTCTTGTTGAGGGGATATCTGTAGAGGCTACCCCAGGCAGGCCGGACGTCATCCGGCACTCCCAGACGAGCCTCCCAGGGAGTGTCGGGGAGCGCGGACAGCTGGGCCTGGTGCCTAGATGTTAGGACTAGTCTGTACAGACATTTCCCCCCCAACACTAGCTAGAGACCTCTCCTCTGAGGCAATGGGCTCAAGGAGAGATCCCGTCGGTCCGGGACTGAGCGCAGGAGACACTAGCAGACCAGGGAAAGGAGGCTGTGTGGTTGGAAGGCGATGGTCCTCAAACAGACCCTGGATCAGCAGCATCTCCTGGAAAGGCAGAGCAGAGTGAAGCTGACTAAGAAACCTGTCTACACACCGCCGTGAGTGTAGTCCCAGCGCGTCACACGCCCACTCCACGCTGCGCCAGCAGCCCTGATCCACGTCTAGCAGGTGGTGGAGCTGTGTGATGTTGGCGTGGACCAGTCTGCTGGTAAAGTCCAAGGAGCGGCCCGGTTCTATGTCCATTGATTGTGTATTAATGGTTCTCTGAGTGTCCAGTGAACGTTAATAAAAACAAAGGTTTTCTTCCCGAGAACTACTCGCACGAGTAGCAGGCGACCCTTCACCACCTCCTGGACGGCGATAGAGAGGGGCTTGAACCCCACAGAGAACAGCATCGCGACCCCCGCGCTCACAGGGGACCCGTGACTGAACACGATGTCCCCCTGCCACTCCTGCTGCCAGGCGACGATGTTGGAGCTGTCGGTGTGGGTCTCCTGCAGGAACGTCACTTGCAGGCTCTTTTCTTTGATAATCTCCAACACCGCAGCTCGCTTCAAAGCCCTCCTGCACCCCTTGGTGTTCAAACTCCCTATTCTAATGTCGCCCATGTTTGTGGAAAAGAAAAAAAAAACATAAAACACGAACAGACATGTACTGTAGCACGCAGACGGATATTAATGTGATGTGAGGGACAGGACTCATTCGTGCTGAGGTGCGTTTCGCGGTCCTGCCTTGATCTTACCTAAAAGGCTCTTCAGGCGCCATCTCTCCTGATCACTGAAGTCATTCGCACCCGAGCCCCTCTTCAGATGGCGCGTCGCGGAAAGGACAAAGAGCTCGGTGTCAGGGAAAAAAGTCCCCGACCACAGTTCCCCTCTTACCTTTAGTCTTCTCTAAGAACTCCCTGATGCTCTGGAAACTGTAGCCTCCTCTGCAGCTCTGCCGGGCCGAGGAGCCCGAGGCGAGAGAGGAGTTGGTGAAGCCGCCCTCGTCGTCGCTCCCGGACTCCGAGGAGCTCCGGGCGGCGGCGGCGGTGGCGGCGAGGACACTCCAGCGCGTCCTCACTCTCCCGGTGTCGGAATCACTCGCGGCCCCCGGGCCGGCGACAGAGCCGCCCTCCACCGAGCTCTCTGTGCTGCGCTTCTTCTGCACCGCACTCTGCACAGATTTTTTTGTGCGCTTTCTCCGAGGTGTCTTAAAACCATCGTCTATTTTTTCAGATAATTCATTTCCTCCCCACACCGTGTCTACAGTTTTCGCTGGCGCTTGAGACGCGTTTTCCGCTGTCGGTGTCACTACGTGCTCTCTCTCTCCCTGACTCTCCTGAGCAGCGGGGCTCTGCCTCTCCCCTGCTCCGCCAGCGCTCGTCTCTTGCTCTCCGGTGTGGGGGGCTCCCTGCTCTTCTGAGGGCTGCGGTGGTCCACTCTTTACTGTCTGTTCTCCTGCTTGGGACGCCACCGGCTCGGGCTCACCTGCTCCCTCCAGCGATCTCTCCTGCACCCCGGCCGTGGGCTCTGACTCCCTGCTACCTCCCTGCGCTGCTCCGCTCCCCGCTGCCTGACGCTGTCGGCTAGCCTCCTGTGCGCCCTGGGGCTGAGGCTCCCTGCCCGTCTCTTCCTCCACCTCCGGGCAGTTCTTCACCACATGCCCCTCGCTCCCACACCTGAAGCACTTCATCGATTCCGAAGTCACGAATACTATGTAGTCACAGCTGTCAATCCAAAATTTAAGGGCCACATTGATCTCTTCTGTGGGGTTTTTTAAGATGACGTAGACTTGTCTCCGGAAAGAGACGACGTGCTTCAGCTGCGGTGCCCTGCAGCCCAGAGGGACCCTCCTGATCGGAGAGACCACCTGTCCGTACCGGGACAGCTCCCTCTCCAGCAGCTCGTTCCTCATGAACGGAGGCACGTTGGAGAGGGTGATCTTTCGAGCCGGGACCGCGAGAGGCAGTACCGGGCTGAAGGTGCCGTCCAGGACGACTCCCTTCTCCACCAGGGTGTTTGCCAGATCGGTAGACTGCAGGAAAATGACTATACCTCCACTCATGGGGGAAGCGGACCTGATGTTCCTGCAGCCCACGACCTCCCCGACAGCAAGAACGCACCTCTCAAGCGGACAGAACTCCGCAGGGGAGATTTTCACACCATGGCGTCGAGTTAATTTCTCAAAGGAGAGGTTTGGAGGATCAGAGCCTCCAGAACCGGCCATGATGAGAAAATAAACCCCGCTTTTCCCCAAAAAAGTGAACTAGTGAAGAAACACTGCCACACGATCAAACCCACCGAAGCTCCGCCCACTCACTCACTCAGTCTCGCGAGAAACACACACACACACACACACACACACACACACACACACACACACACACACATAGAGACAGAGACAGAGAGATTCATACAGACACAGTGGGACAGTACTGTGTTTAGCGTGTTGTCACAGTGGGACAGTACTGTGTTTAGCGTGGGGCGCTAGTGTTCAGTGTGTCATCAGAGTGGCACAGTACTGTTTGGTGTGTCATCAGAGGGGGACAGGACGGTGTTCGGTGTGTCATCACAGGGGGACAGGACGGTGTTCGGTGTGTCATCGCCGAGGGTGTTCGGCGTGTGATCCCAGTGGCACAGTAGTGTGTTCGGCGTGTGATCGTAGTGGCACAGTAGTGTGTTCGGCGTGTGATCACAGTGGGACAGTACTGTGCTCAGTGTGTGATCAGAGTGGCACTGTAGTGTGTTGAGTGAGTAATCACAGTGGCACTGTAGTGTGTTCACTGTGTGATCACAGTGGCACTGTAGTGTGTTCACTGTGTGATCACAGTGGCACTGTAGTGTGTTCACTGTGTGATCACAGTGGCACTGTAGTGTGTTCACTGTGTGATCACAGTGGCACTGTAGTGTGTTCACTGTGTGATCACAGTGGGACAGTACTGTGTTGAGTGAGTGATCACAGTGGCACTGTAGTGTGTTCACTGTGTGATCACAGTGGCACTGTAGTGTGATCAGAGTGGGACACTAGTGTTCGGTGAGTAATCACAGTGGGACAGTACTGTGTTCGGTGTGTGATCTTAGTGGCACAGTACTAAACCGAGGTCCTGACTCTCTGTGGTCATTAACAATCCCAGGGTGTCTCTCGAGAAGAGTAGGGGTGTTACCCCAGTGTCCTGGCCAAATTTCCCATTGGCCCTTACCAGTCATGGTCTCCTAATAATTCCCATCTATGAATTGGCTTCATTACTCTGCTCTCCTCCCCACTGAGAGCTGGTTTGTGGGGAGCGGACTGGAGCATCATCCAGGGGGGGCTGCACACTGGTGGCAGTAGTGGGATCCCCAGGACCTGTAAAGAGCTCTGAGTGGAGAGTCCAGAAAAGAGCTATAGAAGTGTAAGGAGTTATTATTAATATCATCCAGCCTGAACCCCAGCGAGCGTGACCCCCTGACCCTGACCTCTCTCCTCTCCCCCAGGTGCAGAAGTGCCCCCCGGTGGCCGAGCCCCGCGGCTCCGCTCAGCGGCTGCTCCTGCTGCTGGTGGCCGCGCTGTGTCGCCAGATCTACGCCTCCGAGGAGCCCGGGTGTGAACCAGCGCTGCCCGCCGCCAGCTGCCCCCCCGAGGGGCAGGGGCAGGGGGGGCAGGAGGAAGGGCGGGGGCTGCTGTTGCCCCCCCCACCCCCACCGCCATCGCCCCTCCTGGTGGGGGAGGAAGAGGGGGCGGCGGCCGAGGCGATGAAGACCGGGGAGGTGCTGCTCCTGGTCGGCGTCTCTCAGTACCTCAGCAGCAGCTCCGACCTGTGACCTGTAACCCCCCCCGCCCCCCTTCTGGGTGGAGTCCGACCGTGACGGGAGAGGCCCTCGAGTCCGGCCCGATACCGATACCCATACCGGCCAGCTGGACCCGAACCCGAGCTCGGACCCTGACCGCTGCCGCCCGGGGAGGGGAGTCCGGGACTCGTGGGCGGAGACGCCCGTGGCGCCTTATCGCTCTGTTTGTTTATTTATTGATTTCCTGTGTGACTTATTTATTTATCTATCTTATTGACGGAGAGACTCGTGCGTCTTATTGATGGAGAGTATTTCAGTGAGAGCGGAGGTGGTGCTACTCTTCCTTCACCGTGAGGAACTGGAACGGTTCTCCGTGATTTGTCGTTGTATAATCAATCGATCGATGTCAGCGAGTGACATGATCGCGGGGTGGGGGTGTTTCGCTCCCCGGTGACAGACGGAGCCCTGGACGTCCGATTCCTGTTGCTCTCTTGTGTGGGAATGGCAGGCGAGCCCCAGGCGTGGACATCTTTCTGCGTCGCTCAAGCAGACTCCCACGGAGACGCCTGTGAGGTCACGGGTCGTCTTTATTCTTAACCTTCTTGTGTTCATCGTGAGTGAGGAGGGAAGCTGAAGCTGACTGAGGTCTTTGGTTGTGTTTCCTAAGTCTTTATTTCAACAGCAGAGATACCCCTCCCCAAAAAAATGCCGATGAAATCCTCAGGTCTGTTATCTACTGTCTGCTCTCCTTCTCTCTCTGGCCTGCTGTTTACCCAATCTGTCTCTCTCCTGAAGCAGTTCAGCTCGGGCCTCTGACTTCTGGTGCCTTGTCTCCCCCTGGCGGGGACTGCGCAGTACTGCAGCGCCTCATTGACTTCATAGATCCAGACGGTTGTGGACCCCAGTGTCCCGACTGCTGGTCAGGGGTGCTGCTTAGTCGGGGTTCGGTCTGTACTTCCCAAATTCCCTCTTCTCAGTTGTTTGCAGGTGGGATGAAGTGGGGTCCCTGACTGTAAAGTGCTTTGGAGATCCTTTTAGATCAACTTTCCAGAACCCCAAACGAGAGTTTGCTTATGAAAAATAATTTTAAAAGTATTTTTAAATTCCTAAGTGATTAGATATACCAGAAACGTTCATATCAGGCGGCGCCCAAGACTTCATTCTGCTCTGGTGAGTTAATCATTAACTGAACCCAGTAAATTTATCAAGGGCCACTGAGAGGACAAAGTCCTGCCCTTCAGATCAGCAGGAAGAGACGGAGAGAGAGAGATGGCAGAGTTTAGGAGCTTAGCGCTCAGCAATGGTGAGTTTTCTCTTGTTCTACCTGTCAGAGTGTCGGTAAGGGAGTCACTGAGGGTCTCTTCTCTGTCACAGAGCACAGCAGCAGCTGGAGAAGTGTCTTCCTGTCTGCTGAGAGTGTTCTGTCTGTCAGACACACGGGGTCTGAACAAGGAGAGAGACCGGAACTGTTTTACTTTCACTTTCTCTTGTCAGCGATCAGAGATCGGTAGTGTAAACTCAAGCTGTTTGGGATTCACTAAATATTTTAATAAGGTGTTTATTTAAGGTAGAATGATTAATGTTAAACCTGACTGTGTGCTGATGGTATTGGATTCACACTGTTAGTATTCATGATGCTCAGACACGCTTGGATATGATCGTTTCCTGTTTGTTGCTCAGAGGCCATGTTTATTGTACAGTTGATAATACCAGAGAGGAATCAGTACAGATGAACAACAGAGGAATTTTTGGCCCATAATTAGTAATGATTCCAGGGTCTCATGCAGCTGTTTCTCCTGTCTTGATGGGGCAGCTTGTTCCCTCCCTCAACCCCTCTCTGTGTACAGTAGAGTCCCATGTCCTGACTGGAGGAGCTCATCCAGCTGTGTCTGGAGAGAAGCCAGGGTATCATCTTCAACAACAGGGCTGGGCAGCTTGTTCCTCTCTCCCGCCCCCCTCTGTGTACAGTAGAGCCTCCCACTCCTGATTTTAAGTCTTAGTGTTGCTTTGGGTTTCAGTGTTAATACTGAGGAACTCTGAGGTGTCAATATCTAACTGGTCTTTAATGATGGCTGACTGTCACTGAGGATGTTGAATATTTTCTTTGTACTTGGTTCCCTATCTTCACCCTGTCAGTGTGGGACACTCCCTTCAGACTAAAGAGACTCAGTTCCTCCAGCTTGTCAGTTTCACTGTTTTTAAACTAACATCGTGGTAGTTCTCTTCAGTGTGCATCACAGTAGTTGGTTTCTAAGCGGTTTGAAGCTATACAACACACAGATTTCTCAGCCAGGTGGCTGAGTCCCAAACATTTCTTTATGAAATGTGACATTTTAGACTCACTGGGGGAGAGAAGGTCTGGGAGGAGCTCAGCAGGAAACACCATCCTGGGCAGAGAGGAGTTTGACACTGAAGGAGTAACTAAGGAGTGTGTGAAGAGACAGGGTGAAGTAGCTGGGAGGCAGATCACTGTGGTCGACACTCCAGGCTTGGGTTCCTCTTTTATGATAAGGGCACATCCACAGAGTGTCAGAGAGGAGGTTGTGCGCAGTGTGTCTCTGTGTCCCCCAGGACCCCACGCTCTCGTCCTGGTGATTAATGTGAACTCATACACAGACTGGAGATCAGTGGAGGAACACCTGGAGCTTCTCAGTGAGACAGTCTGGAGACACACAATAGTGCTGTTCACCTGGGGGGACACACTGACACACACAACCATTGAGCAGCTCATTGAGAGAGGAGGGAAGGAGCTTCAGTGTCTGGTGGAGAAGTGTGGGAACAGGTATCATGTTCTCAACAACAAGAACAGGGGCGACCGCACTCAGGTCACAGAGCTGCTGGAGAAGATAGAGGACATGGTGGCAGAAATGAGTGTCTTTCCTTACATGATGGACAGAAAACTTCTGCAGAAGATAGAGAAGAGGAAGTACAGTACTCTCTCTGTACAGCACACTGACACACAGCTCTCTCTCCTACATCACTGACCCTCTGTCTGTACGACACACTGACACACAGCTCTCTCTCTCCTACATCACTGACCCTCTCTCTGTACGACACACTGACACACAGCTCTCTCTCCTACATCACTGACCCTCCGTCTGTACGGCACACTGACACACAGCTCTCTCTCCTACAGTACATCACTGACCCTCTCAAGGTCCTGTAAGAATATTAGTGCGAGTCACGAGTTCACAACGGGAAGAGAGTTCGCTCGGATTCACTGACTGTCCCTTCTGATCCAGGATGATCCACACTTTCTCTAGGAGTGTGATTAGACTTCGATATGAAGTAAGTATTCTAAAATACAGGAAACAGAGGGATCCTGAACACGCAAAGGAACCCAGATGTCTGCACAGCGCGAGAATCACAGTGGATTCTAAACACAGTGAGCAGCATCACACCAGATCCATCACGAGCCCATTATCATGATGATGGTGTCAAAACAGCAGTCAGGTCGTCTCAGAAGATCAGACAGCTGTATTCAACACTATGTACCACCTGAGATACTAAGACAGACTCACGCCTGTCACTCTGTGATGCCCAGCTCTTTCTTTCAACAGGTCCAGCAGCTGAGGAATATTCACTTGGGGCACCTGAGACTGAGGGCTCACTGTCTGGGATACCTGAGACTGGGGGCTCACTGTCTGGGGGAGATGAGCCTGATGAAGTTAGCAGAACCAAAGTAAGTGTTTGTACCTCCAGGAAAAGTCTTTACCTCCACACCTGTGACATCTCATCTCCCACACTGGAGAAACACCTGAGTCTTTACCTCCACACGTGTGAGATCTCCTCTCCCCCACTGGGGAGACACCTGTATCTTTACCTCCACACCTGTGGCATCTCATCTCCCACACTGGAGAGACACCTGTATCTTTACCTCCACAACTGTGAGATCTCATCTCCCACACTGGAGACACACCTGTATCTTTACCTCCACACCTGTGACATCTCAATTCATTTTCAGGTCCCAGGGAACGTGACTGAATTCACTCCTGAAATAAAATTTCAGAACAGGAAGGAAACCTACAGGTACCTGATATTTTGGTCTTTTTTGCCGTCCTTTGCTTAACAAGCAAAAATGAGATTAAAACATAGGAAGTCCTGAACATCACTAAAAGGCATAATTTGAGGCCGAAAGACCTTCAGGACAAACAGAATTCCAGAACACACTGCTCGATGCTACATACAGACCCCTTGTTTGTCTCGTTATTTTAAATGCAGTTTCCTGTGCTCCCAGTGAGGAGCTGCCAGATGTCAGTTCTGCTCACTTGCACGACAGCGGTCTAGGTAAACTCCATTTCCCACAAGGCCACTGGTCTACTTCCTGTGCCACTCCTCCCTCTGACTCGCTAAGCTGCCCGTCAATCATAATGTCATCCCGGTCCAGCCACGTATCTTGCGGTATCTCAGCGGAAGCGCTCAGTTGCCATGGCAGTGGACTCGCAGTTTATCTGTATGAATAAAAGTCAGCAGAAGGGATTTTCACAGTCACCTCTTTTTCCAGAGACTCGCTCTCCTGCAACCTGACAGCTTCATGGAGAAATGACACTAAAATAGATACATTGCTTCAGTCTCGCTCATCACTACGGTCTCCTGTGTACTTTTACACCAAACTGAAACTTAAACACTTGGAGCACTCATATCACGTATCATTAGTCCTTAAAACAATAATGAGAGGAATTTAGTAGCTTCTTCTTAGCTAAGGAAGAGGTGTTAGTGGGGCCAGCAGGGGGCGCTCTCACCCTGCGGTCCATGTGGGTCCTAATGCCCCAGTATAGTGACAGAGACACTGTACTGTAAACGGGCGCTGTCCTTCGAATGAGACGTAAAACCGAGGTCCTGACTCTCCGTGGTCATTAAAAATCCCAGGGTGTTTCTCAAAAAGAGTAGGGGTGTAACCCCGGTGTCCTGGCCAAATTTCCCATTGGCCCTTACCAATCATGGCCTCCTAATAATTCCCTATGAATCTATGAATTGGCTACAGTACATCACTCTGCTCTCCTCCCCACTGAGAGCTGATGTGTGGTGAGCGTTCTGGCGCACTATGGCTGCCGTCGCATCATCCAGGTGGGGCTGCACATTGGTGGTGGTGGAGGGGATCCCCATTACCTGTAAAGTGCTTTGAGTGGAGTGTCCAGAAAAGCGCTATATAAGTGTAAGCAATAATAATAATAATAATAATAAGGATAAACATGCCAGACTGCAGTATGGAAGTGTGGAACCTCTATATTTCTGTGTCTCCAGTGTCAGTGCTGTGTCTTTGTCACACAGTCCTGCCCCAGTTCTCTCTTTGTGTCACTGTACTGCAAGTGTAGAATTTCTTTATTTTGTCTCCAGTGTCAATGCCCTTATGTCTGTGGTGTCCCCTGTCTCTGTGGAGTGTTGAAAGTGTGGTGTCCCCTGTCTCTGTGCAGTGTGTTGACAGTGTGCTGTCCTATGCAGGTATCTCTGCCCATCCGCGGGTCAGTTCTGGTGCCGTGTCACTGGGCTGGTGTTTGTGATGGCGTCGGGGGGCGAACTGGAGTATCAGACCACACACTGGGACATGGGGCTCCTGTCCCCCACTGGCCAGCATCCTGCAGGACCCCTGTTTGACATACACTGCCCCCAGGAGGCGCTGATGGAACTGCAGCTACCTCACTGCGAGATCGATGGCCGTGAGTCTCAGGCGATGTTAACAGTTTCTGTATTGACAGTGAGTACAGCTTCACTGCAGCTACAGCAGGAGACTCTACCCTCTACCACGGAGTCTGGTGACAATTTGCCCTCTGTGTAACAGTGTGAATGAAGATGAGGTTGCTTCTGGGATATGCTGGACTCATCCTTCTCTCCAGCCTCTGGAATCTGTTCCAATCCATTACTGAACCTCAATCCCAGGGCTTCGTTACTGGCCCTTAATTAATCTCAGTTAAAGGCTTCATTACTTTAATTCAGTTATTCATGGCCACCGAAGGCCATGTCACATCGTTAACAGAAATAATCAGTGATCTTCAGCCCTAAGTGTCGTGTCATGTCACTAGGTTGAAAGATGAGCTGGAATGGAAGTCAATGAGGAGCAGAGCTGGCTCTTGTGAGCCTCTCCATTCCGGCAGTCCTCTACTGTGGACGTGACTGATTGTCGAATCACACTGGAGCCAACGTACTCAGGTTTAACCAAGACAAGCTCCTCCAGCATTGAGTTGATGGTCTCTGGTTTACAAACCCATCTCGCTGACTCGGCACTTGAGGCCTAACTGGCAAAAACTAACCAAGTCGGAACCGAAGGTGGTCCAACTCCACAATGGTGCTGCACCCACTGCTCTGAGCCCAAAGTCTTATCGCTGAGAGGGATGAGTCCTTGGAACAAACAGGGAACAGCTGGGGTGGAGTCTAGGGGTGTAACTGAATCGTGGGGCTCTCCTACTGGACTGGAAGCTGTGAAGATGTGAGCAGTCTTACAACAAACAGCCAAAGGAATCATGACTGACTCAGTGTCTTCCTGCAGGCAGGAGTGACTTCCTGTCGGTGGCCCATGTGAGCTGTGGTAATCTTGAGGTGCTGTCGCCTCTGGAGGTGACACAGACCCACGTGAGGGTGTCCATCGCCGGCCTGTCCCTGTGGGGCCTCGTGAAGAGCCTGTGGAACTCCAGAATCCTGGGACAGGTGCTGCTGTTCCTGCAGCCAGGGGATGGCGTGGACCTGCTACCCAAGCTGAACGTGTTTGTGCTCCCTGAGAACGTACTTCTCAGCCAGGTACAGGGGGTGTCCTGTCTCTCTGCCTGTCTACCTTCCCAACACTTCCTGTCTCTCTGCCTGTCTACCTCTCCAGCACTTCCTGTCTCTGTCCGTCTGTTTCTCCAGCACAACGTCGTGGCATGTTTCTGTTCCCCCATTCCCAGCAGTGTCACCCTGTCCTCTCCTCTCCTCTCCTCCACAGGTCACCGAGCAGCAGGACTGCAGGAGCACCCTCATTCAGACGAGCTCAACTTGTACACTGAGACCGAAAGCGACGTACAGAGTGTCCAGCAGCAGCATGGAGATTAAGATAATCCAGCCTGAGGTAATGGTTGTCCTGTGATACAGACAGAGATCACCGGCCTTTATGACCCAAACTGCTGAGAGAGCATGAGGGAGAGACTGAAAGAGCAGGAAAGACTCGGGTCATGAAAGGATGATCTGAGTATCATCAGTATCATCAAAACCATGAAACAGGTGGACCCATCCAGCAGATACGCAGAGAAAGGAAGGGGCCCGAGTACTGACCCGTGAAGAACACTAGGGGGGGAGAAGGCCAGAGCCTCACCAGGACACTTGGAAAGAGCAGTTCAAGGGACAAGAAGAGAACCAGCCAAGAGCAGCACCTGAAATACCCAGGACAGGAAGAGGATGTGGCCAGTCAGAGGTCAAGGAGAATTGGGATAGTGGAGAGAGAAGCAGAAAGCAGAGTCACAGAGTCTGTAGAGGGAGTCCAGCTGACTTCATGCTCAAAAAAGATTTGCCTGTGTGACAGACTGCTAGCTCTTTAACACAGCGTTACTGTTGTTCTTCCAGTCCGAGTGCTTTTACTGCAGTTATGGCCCGAATTTCCACCCCACGTTCGAGGTTTTCCTGGCCCACGGTGCGATGAGACTGGACCTGGTGTTGCTGAAAGGCACCACAAAGGACAGAGAAAAGAGGGTGTGGAGCCGCACTGTGCAGCTGCCAGGTAACAGATCTACTGAGAACATGGTGGGTTAGAGGTCAGTATGGCCTGCTAGTGAGTGTGACAATCACGCCAGGCAATAGCTGACTTGAGATGCATCTTGTGTGTCCTGTGGGTGAACAGTGTCTTTACGGGAGACTGTGTCCTGTGGGTGATCAGTGTCTTTACGGGAGACTGTGTCCTGTGGGTGTTGTGCTGGTCAGGGTGAACATGTCTCTGTCTCTTTCTCTCTCTGCAGTCCGTGCTGTATGGACCAGGACCCCAATGACTTCTGCCCCTCAGAGTGAGTCCCTCTGTCCTCTTTGAGTATCTAGAGCTGGTTTCTCAGCCCTTGTGTAGTAGCAGCCAGTAGAAGGGTGTCTGTGTTTGTTTCAGGAATCACCAGCAGCGAAGGGTGGGAAGGAGCCTTGAATGAAGTGATCGAGGAGCTGGAAGCAGACGAGTACAAGAAGCTGAAGAACATTCTGCACCAGGAGGGGATGCCCCGGGGTAGACTTGAAGACACCGAGAAGCAGGACCTGGCCCACAGGATCGTCTCCCACTTCGGAACGGAGGTGTCTGTTCACGTCGTTAAGGAAGCCATGGCCAGCATTCCTCGGAACGACGACAGGATACAGGAATTACTGAAGCCCTTTGTAGAGCAGCTGATAGAGAAGGAGCATAAGGACAGCCTGTAGGACTACAGTGTTTCACCATGAGGGAGTCACTCCTGAGCGACATACAGTCGTCCTCTCTCGGCTCACAGCAACGCCCCTGAGCCACACAGAGAGCGTGAGGAAGGTGAAGTGGAAATCTAATAAGTAAATTGATTCTTAAAAATGTAGAGAGCTTTGAAAAAAATATATTGGTGCTTTTAGATAATATATTTCAAGGATGTAACTGCTGTGCTTCAGTACGTGCAGAATTTTAGAAAACAGTTCGTCAACAAAGTACACTGTTTAGGTTAGTTTAGAAGACAATGTACCAAAACAATATATGCTGTCTGGGTCATTAGAATTAGCTGAAAGTAACTGATAAGCTTTGAATAACAAATCTAGTTTTTCTTCTCTCGCTCTATGATGTAATCTGTTTTCTCTTAGAGAAAGGGGAAGTTTTAGAAGGGACCAAGTGCTGAACTTTTTTACAGCGCAACGTCTTATAAAAACCCTGTACTGCTTGTAACAAATTGAGTCTCTGGTTGCACTAGATATCTAGTATATCTCCCAATATTGCAATATTGAAATAAAGACCTTACTCAGGTGAGAACTCTCTCTTGTGGCTTCCTTGATAGTTATATTTCCATGACAAAGGTCACACAGGCTCCTCTGAGCCTGCACTGGTCCAGCCCATGAACACAGCAGAGCTGCCACTCTGTAGCCTGATGCCCTCAGAGCTCGGAGCTCAGCAAGGCTGGGAGACTGTAAGGAAACCAGGACGCTGCTGCTGTGTGTGGAGGTTGTGGACCAGCAGGTGGCGCTGTTGCCTCTGGAGCTCTGTGACCCAGGACAGTGACCAGGGACACTGTGCTGTTGGAGGTGCTGCACTTCAGATGAAACTTCTGTAGCACCAAGGCGTATCATAAACATTTCCCAATAATCTCTGCCCTTGAGTGAAAGACAGTCCAGCCCCTGGGAGTCTGTCCGAGGTGGGTTTCTCTGATGAGCACCGGGTCCTGACCCATAACAGAAATCAGGGGGTCCATCTCCCGTGACAGGAAATACTCATGTGGACCCATGCTGGTGGGGTGACGGGTCTCCTCTGGAGTTGAGCTCTAGCTGGGGGTAACCGATCAAACATCTGAAAGATGAACAGCCAATGAGGAGCCTGAAGAGCTACATCTGATGACGTCGCAGCCAATCAGCAGATGTGATCACTGGATTTGAAAAGGTACCGAACCTCCGCAGAGACTGAGAGAGAAGCACCAGAAGGAGCTGCAGAACTACCTCCGCAGGATGGAGGAGGAGATCCAGACACGAGAGGAGAAGATCGGAGCACTGGAGGAGCAGATAACAGAGCTGGAGGAGAGGCTGAGGGAGGAGAGGGATGAGGGGAGGAGGAGAGAGCTGGAGGAGGAGCTGAGGAGAGAGAGAGGGGAGAGAGAGAGGCTGCAGAGAGAGATGGAGGGAGTGAGAGAGGATCAGGAGAGGGAGAGGAGAGAGAGAGAGGAGACACACAGGAGGGTGATGGAGGGGCTCAGGCAGCACTATGAGGAAAAGGCCAGACAGGAGGCAGAGAGACACAGAGAGACTCTCCAGCAGGTCAGTGTGTCGACAACACAGTTCACTCCAGCAGGACAGGAGCACAGGAGCTGCAGGAGGGAGATCAAGGAGCTGAGAGAGACAGTAGAGAGATACAAAGGGACAGTAGAGAGACTCAATTCAGTTGTAGACAGATACAGTAAAATAGTTTGGTATTTCAGTCCCCTGAAGCAGAAGAGACATACAAGAGATACAGGAGTGTGAATGACAAGCTGAAGCAGCACAAGAGAGAGAGGCCACAGCAGATGATTGAGAGAAGGTGTTGATCACTTAAAACATTCTCTAATCATATGAATGTATATCTTACTGATGTATTTAACCTAAATGAAATGAATTATGTTTAAAGAGAACAATAACAGCAGCTTTGCTCCATCCCAGCTTGTATCCAATCACAGCAGCCTCCCATCTGAAGCCCCTCCTTCTTCCCTCATCCCACTTCCTGTTCCTGTGGAGACTCCAACATGGTGGAGATAGTATCTTATCTCAATACTTCTCTTGAAGAAGGCTCCTTTTGCCAGCATTATTGTGTAAAGACATGTGATTGTTGAGTTGCCAAGTGCCTTGAACGTTTACAGATGAAGGTTTACGTTTACAGGTGAAGGTTTTTCTATTAACTTTAGTCAACTGAATTCCAGCTTTATCATCCTCTGTTGGGAGATGAACATTACCAAGAAAAGGGACAGTACAATAGTGTTACTTTATGTGCTGCATTGAAATGTTGAGATTTAATGTATATATACAGTAATTGGAAGAAACTATTGAGATGTTTCACTGTGTATCAAACAGTATTTGTGTATAAAGATCTTTCTCCTGTTTTTATACCTCATCAGTTTAATGGACCAATATTCTTAAGAGACTCATCAGAGAGGCTGGAATCCAGAGTCAGGGGCAGTGATACTCTACACTGGACACTATCAGGTGACACAGACCAGCTCAGGGCTTTTAACCCCAGCAGTCTGTAAAGCCTGATAGAGACTCATCAGAGAAGCTGGACTCCAATGTCAAGGGCAGTGTGTCTCTACACTGGGTACTAACAGGTGATACAGACCAGCTCAGTGCTGTTAACCCCTGTTCTTCTGTCCTTGTGCTCCTCTGACCAGTCCAGACTGGACTCATAATCATTATACACACTACACACAGGTTATACATTATTTTTGGATATATTTCTATTCAAATAATCTTGTATTTCTACCCAACTGTGGACATTTTACTGGAGTGATTACAGTGAACTACCAGGCTCATATAACTGCTGTGGGACTGGAGTACCATATAAGGTATTGTAACACATACGGCCGACAGGCACTGTGTAAGAGCCGGCGTACCAGAGCAGGTGACGTCTCGGCCCTTCCCTGTGATAGCAGGACCACAGCCACTGGGCTGGGGAGAGATCTCTCTTTGGCTCAACAAGCTGGGTCCCTGGTGAGTGACACCGGAGTCCTGGGTTCGAGCCCCCCACGGTGTGGGGCCGACCTGATGCGCCAAGGGCGCCTGCCTGAACCCCATAGCGTTACGGTATTAATAAATATTTATATATGAACTACAGGCTCAAAGAAGCTTTAAAAAGCTGGAAGTGACATGAGAAAACAGTTCACAATAACGAAGTTCACTCACATTTAATACAGTCTCGATTTCACAAAGGAACAAGTAATAGGTTTGTTCCAGGCTGAAAGAAGAAAGAAAGAAAACACGTTTCGGCCTTCTTCACACCTGAAACCTGTTACTTGTTTTATCTTGTATACAGTACATATATTTTATTTATTGTTGTCATTCAGTAAAGTGCTTTGAGAACCCACCTTTTAAGGTGCTATATAAAATAAAGTAGATTATTATTATTATAATAATAATAATAAAACTCACAAAAACACGACCCGGCGCTTTCTTGTCAGCTCTTGCACATCCGTGTGCTTCTGCACCGACAGCTGTCTCCTGTCCTCAGCTCGACCCGCAGACCCACACGAACTGGACCTGTCGAACCTGCTGTCGGGCTGAAGCGGAGTGAATCCGGATCGTCAGCGGCCCCGTGGTCATGCCCGCGACTGCCCTCCCCTGCTGGTCTAATAATAATAATAATGATAATAATAATGATGATGATGATGACGACGACGCCGGTCGTCTCTCTCACCCGTGTCCACCGGTCCGGGGGAGTTGGAGTCTCTCCGAGAGACGGTCTTTCACTCCGAGTCTCTCCGGGAGCGGGCCCGTCGGTGTCCACCCTCCTGTCGACAGCAGGCCGCTCTTTCCCCTCAGGAGAGGAGGAGCTGGAAGAGGAAGATGATGCAGATTCACGGCTTGGAGTTGATTTTATTTTTATTTTATTTGTTTTTTTAATGGCGTGCTCGCGCGGAGCTCCGGGCGACCGTTAAGAATCGAACAGCCGGCGCGCGCCGGTCCGCCGAAGCAGCGAGATCATTCAAATGTATTATTATTATTATTATTATTATTATTGTTATTATTACACGTACAGAAGCACTCTATCTAGAAGCACTATCTCTCTGTCCTGTGTCCTAACAAACCCCACTAATCCCCGTGTGGGAAAGAGGACCCGCTCGTCCCTCCTGTCCTGTCCCGGTGTCGCCGTCACTGGGACTGGAGCAGCCGGAGAGGAGACGCACTTCCAGAACTTTCCTTCCCGCTCGGCTCTTCCCCTCCTGAGGAAAGAGCATCTTCCCACACAAACAGCCCGTTTCTCTCGGAGACGCCCGCAGCACAGGGGGCCTTTTCCCAGGACACCAGGACACCCGGGAAGAGCCTCCCAGCCCACAGGAGGGGAGTCCCAGTCCTTCCCGGGATTTCCAGGACAGGAGCGGCTCCTCAGCTGGGAATAAAACCGCCCCGAGAGGAGCTCGAGCGCTCGGGCTCGGAGCGTCGCTTAGCAACCGGCGCTGCAGCGGCATCCGGAGGACGAGCCGGAAGCGGGTTTTGGCGCCAGTTCTGCTCTTTGATGATCGGCTCAGGAGAATAAAGTCGATAGAAAAACATAAAAGTCCATTTCTCTCCCTTGTCTGTCTGAACATAAGAGAGATTACAAACCAGAGACACAGACAGGACACTGTAAGAGTAGAGGTGTCGTCAATGACGCACACAGTATTGTAACGCTTACGGCCGACAGGTACTGTGTAAGAGCCGGCGTACCAGAGCAGGTGACGTCACCGCCCTTCCCTGTGATAGCAGGACTACAGCTACTGGGCTGTAGAGAGATCTCTCTTTAGCTCACGGGGCTGGGTCGCTGCAGAGAGACGCGGAAGTCCCGGGTTCGAGCCTCAGTCGGGATGGGGCCGACCTGATGCGCCAAGGGCGCCTGCCTGAACCCCATAGCGTTACGGTATTAATAAATATTTATATATAAACTACACGAGCCACCTATACTTTGGGCCGACCTGATGCGGCAAGGGCGCCCGCCTGAGCCCCCGTTGCGTTACAGTATGTATAAATATAAAAAAGTCCTGCTCAGTACAACAACACTGTGTGTGAGAGTAGGGGTGTGACCCCAGTGTCCCGACTGCTGGTCAGTACAGATCAGGACACTGTGTGTGAGAGTAGGTGTGTGGACCCCAGTGTCCCGACTGCTGGTCAGTACAGATCAGGACACTGTGTGTGAGAGTAGGGGTGTGACCCCAGTGTCCCGACTGCTGGTCAGTACAGATCAGGACACTGTGTGTGAGAGTAGGGGTGTGACCCCAGTGTCCCGACTGCTGGTCAGTACAGATTCAGGACACTGTGTGTGAGAGTAGGGGTGTGGACCCCAGTGTCCAAGGATGCTGGCAAGAGTTGATCTGGGTATTCTGGTGTTTTATTTTGCTCTTACTGATGAACCTGTTCAGTTGGTGATTAACTTTATGAATCCACACTAGGTGGCGCCAGAGCAGTGTCACAGCGAGGACAGGAAACCCGCCACCTCACATCAGCAGGAAGAGAAGGAGAGAGAGAGAGATGGCAGCGCTCAGCCCTGGTGAGTTTTCTCTTGTTCTGCCTGTCAGAGTATCGGTAAGGGAGTCACTGAGGGTCTCTTCTCTGTCACAGAGCACAGCAGCAGCTGGAGAAGTGTCTTCCTGTCTGCTGAGAGTGTGTTCTGTCTGTCAGACACACAGGCTCTGAACTAGGAGAGAGACAGGAGCTGATGTACTTTCACTTTCTCTTGTTGGGGATCAGAGATCGGTACTGTCAACTCAAGCTGTTTGGAATTCACTAAATATTTTAATAAGGTGTTTATTTAAGGTAGAATGATTGATGTAAAACCTGACTGTGTGCTGATGGTATTGGATTCACAGTGTTAGTATTCATGATCCTCAGACACGCTCAGATATGAACATTTCCTGTTTGTTGCTCAGGGGCCGTGTTTATTGTACAGCTGATAATACCAGAGAGGAATCAGTACAGATGAACAACAGAGGAATTTATTTGGCCCATAATTAGTAGTGATTCCAGGGTCTCATGCAGCTGTTTCTCCTGTCTTGACTTGGCAGCTTGTTCCCCTCTCCCACCCTTCTCTGTGTACAGTAGAGCCTCCTGTCCTGACTGGGCAGCTTGTTCCCCCCCCTCCCACCCCCCTCTGTGTACAGTAGAGCCTCCCACTCCTGATTTTAAGTCTTAGTGTTGCTTTGAGTTTCAGTGTTAAATTCTGAGGAACTCTGAGGTGTCAATATCTAACTGGTCTTTAATGGTGACTGACTGTCACTGAGGATGTTGAATATTTTTTATATATATATGGTTCACTATCTTCACCCTGTCAGTGTGGGACACTCCCTTCAGACTAAAGGGACTCAGTTCCTCCACCCTGTCAGTTTCACTGTTTTTAAACTAACATCACGCTAGTTCTCTTCAGTGTGGATCACAGTAGATCCACACTGTAGTAGTTTCTAAGCGGTTTGAAACTATACAACACAGAGATTTCCCAGCCAGGTGGCTGAGTCCCAAATATTTTTTATGAAATGTGACATTTTAGACTCACTACTGAAGAATCAGGATGGACTGAATGATTTTACAGTTTTTTACATTTATCTAAAAATAAGGTGGTATAAAGGTTCATTCTGAACACAGGAGTCCCATATATGTCTGAACTGCCATTGGACACTCAGAGTGTTAGTAGGACTCTACAGGGCCCTCTTGAAGTATTGGCACCCTTGGTAAAGATGAGCAAGGAAGACATTGGAAAAATGTCTGTGTTGTTTATCAGATGAGAGAAATCTAACCTTTCAGTGAGGTTAAATTATTCTAAGAAAAAAAATCCTGATGAAAAATAAACATGTGCTATTGAGAGAACAGTTAAAAATAAAACAAATATTTATATATAGATGGTAAGAATACAGAATAAGAATATTTTAAGAATACAGTCTGATTAACATTAACAGAACATTTTTGTATACCACAGAGAATACACAGAAAAATAATCTCAATAATCTGTGATTTTCCTCTCTTACAGGGCAGGGACAATAGGAAAGATATAGAAAAGTTTTTATCGTGAATTTTAAATGGGATGAAGAGTGAAGATATCTGTGATGAGAACTTTATAATGTAAATAATCTGTGATCTTTCTCTCTGACAGGGAGGAGACGGGCTGATTCCCATGCGGCACCACAGCGTCTCTCAGAGATCAGGATCGTGCTGCTGGGGAAGAGATGGTCTGAGAAGAGCTCAGCAGGAAACACCATCCTGGGCAGAGAGGAGTTTGAGACTGAGGGAGAACCTCAGGAGTGTGAGAAGAGACAGGGTGAAGTAGCTGGGAAGCAGATCACTGTGGTCAACACTCCAGGCTGGAATGTGTGGCTGATGAGGAATGATCCTCAGCAGATCAGACAGGAGGTTGTGTGCAGTGTGTCTCTGTGTCCCCCAGGACCCCACGCTCTCCTCCTGGTGATTAATCTCGACTCAAACACAGACTGGAGATCAGTGAAGGAATATCTGGAGCTTCTCAATGAGAGAGTGTGGAGATACACAATAGTGCTGTTCACCTGGGGGGACACACTGACACACACAACCATTGAGCAGCACATTGAGGAAGGAGGAGAGGAGCTCCAGTGGCTGGTGGAGAAGTGTGGGAACAGGTATCATGTTCTCAACAACAAGGATAGGGGCGGCACTCAGGTCACAGAGCTGCTAGAGAAGATAGAGGACATGGTGGCAGGAAACTATGGGCTGTACTTCACCACTGACATAGACCAAGTATACACTGAACTGGAGACATACAATAGAGAGATAGAGGAGCTGAGACAGAGGTTGGAGGAGAGACAGAGAGAGACGGAGGAGCTGAGACAGAGGGAGAAGGAGAGACAGAGACAGACGGAGGAGCTGAGACAGAGGGAGGAGGAGAGACAGAGAGAGACGGAGGAGCTGAGACAGAGGTTGGAGGAGAGACAGAGAGAGACGGAGGAGCTGAGACAGAGGGAGGAGGAGAGCCAGAGAGAGACGGAGGAGCTGAGACAGAGGGAGGAGGAGAGACAGAGAGAGATGGAGGAGCTGAGACAGAGAGAGACGGAGGAGCTGAGACAGAGGGAGGAGGAGAGACAGAGAGAGACGGAGGAGCTGAGACAGAGGGAGGAGGAGAGCCAGAGAGAGACGGAGGAGCTGAGACAGAGGGAGGAGGAGAGACAGAGAGAGATGGAGGAGCTGAGACAGAGAGAGACGGAGGAGCTGAGACAGAGGGAGGAGGAGAGACAGAGAGAGACGGAGGAGCTGAGACAGAGGGAGGAGGAGAGACAGAGAGAGACGGAGGAGCTGAGACAGAGGTTGGAGGAGAGACAGAGAGAGACGGAGGAGCTGAGACAGAGGGAGGAGGAGAGACAGAGAGAGACGGAGGAGCTGAGACAGAGGTTGGAGGAGAGACAGAGAGAGACGGAGGAGCTGAGACAGAGGTTGGAGGAGAGACAGAGAGAGACGGAGGAGCTGAGACAGAGGGAGGAGGAGAGCCAGAGAGAGACGGAGGAGCTGAGACAGAGGGAGGAGAAGAGACAGAGAGAGATGGAGGAGCTGAGACAGAGAGAGACGGAGGAGCTGAGACAGAGGGAGGAAGAGAGACAGAGAGACGGAGGAGCTGAGACAGAGGGAGGAGGAGAGACAGAGAGAGACGGAGGAGCTGAGACAGAGGATTGAGGAGAGACAGAGAGAGACGGAGGAGCTGAGACAGAGGTTGGAGGAGAGACAGAGAGAGACGGAGGAGCTGAGACAGAGGGAGGAGGAGAGACAGAGAGAGACGGAGGAGCTGAGACAGAAGTATGAAAGAAGGGAGAGAGAGAGAGAAGAGGAGCTCAGACAGAGGTTGGAGGAGGAGTGGAGCAGGAGAGAAGAGGAGCTGAAGGAGAAGATGAGAAAGACACTGGAGGAAGAGGAGCTGGAGAAAGAGACAGAGGAGCCCAGACTGCCTGTCAAGAGGAGGAACAGTAAAGATTTTGACCCTCCTGCCAGTGAGTGTGATTGATGTTGTATTACTGAGTCACTGATCTTACTGCTCATCAGACTGAGAGATTCAACCATCTTGTGTCCTGTTAGGAATTAAAATCATACTGTGCTCCGCTCTGTAGTGCGTTACTAACACAATGGCACACAGATCTGTGTCTGTTTAAATCCTCTGTGCTGTAATTGAACTGTTTTCTCTCAGGGAGATTAGATTTAATCCATCACACAACAGCTCAGTCTCTGTAATCTGTTCCTCAAGACTGTCGGACCAACACTCAATCAATCAAGGTTTATTGATCGATGCATGAACAGTACAGCACACAGCGGTGTTGTCAGCATTGAAATCTGCGAGCTCGTTAAAGGCTCGTTAAGAGGGATAGAAGAGTTGGAGGACAGGAATTTATAGGGGTTAACATTGGGATACAACAGATTACACAACTGCAATTCACAGATTGTGTGGAACTAACACAAGGATAGGAGGTATTTAGGTGTCCTGACAGTAGTGGGGTACAGGGTAGGAGGTATTGAGGTGCCCTGACAGTAGTAGGGTACAGGGTAGGAGGTATTTAGGTGTCCTGACAGTGGTAGGGTACAGGGTAGGAGGTATTGAGGTGTCCTGACAGTGGTAGGGTACAGGGTAGGAGGTATTGAGGTGTCCTGACAGTAGTAGGGTACAGGGTAGGAGGTATTGAGGTGTCCTGACAGTAGTAGAGTACAGGGTAGGAGGTGTTTAGCTGTCCTGACAGTAGTAGGGTACAGGGTAGGAGGTATTGAGGTGTCCTGACAGTAGTAGGGTACAGGGTAGGAGGTATTTAGGTGTCCCGACAGTAGTAGGGTACAGGGTAGGAGGTATTGAGGTGTCCTGACAGTAGTAGGGTACAGGGTAGGAGGTATTGAGGTGTCCTGACAGTAGTAGGGTACAGGGCAGGAGGTATTGAGGTGTCCTGACAGTAGTAGGTTACAGGGTAGGAGGTATTGAGTTTTCCTGACAGTGGTAGGGTACAGGGTAGGAGGTATTGAGGTATTTAGGTGTCTTGACAGTAGTAGGGTTCAGGGTAGGAGGTATTGAGGTGTCCTGACAGTAGTAGGGTACAGGGTAGGAGGTATTGAGGTGTCCTGACAGTAGTAGGGTACAGGGTAGGAGGTATTGAGGTGTCCTGACAGTAGTAGGGTACAGGGAAGGAGGTATTTAGTGCTCTTCGTAGGTGTCCTGAGAGTGCCAGTGCCCCCTGTCAGTTCAAGGAGGTAACTGCAGGTGTCTACTGTGGTTGGCTGTTCAGCAGTCTTACTGCCTGGGGGAAGAAGCTGTTCTGACACCTGGTGGTCTTGGTCTGATACTTCAGTACCGTTTTCCAGATGGTAGTAGAGAGAGCAAGTTGTGTTTAGGGTGACTGGGGTCCCTGAGGATGGACCTGGCCTTCTTGAGGCATTAACACAGTAGATATCCTCTGTGTTCAGTAGCGCAGCCGGTAGTGTTCTGAGCCAGTGTCACCACCCTCTGGAGGACCCTGAGCTCGTGGGCGGAGCAGTTACCACACCAGGCAGTGGTGCAGCCAGTTAGGATGCTCTCAGTGGTGCAGCTGTAGAAGCTGTTCAGGATGTGTGAAGGCAGGCTGAACTTCTTCAGTCTGTGGAGAGAGAACAGGCGCTGTCTTGTCTACGGGGTTGGTGTGGTGAGTCCAGGTCAGGTCGTCTGTGATGTTGACACCTAGGAATTTGAGAATCTGGACCACTGTGGACCCACTGATGTGAATGGGTGTTCAGGGTCAGGGTGGAAGATGTATTTGTGTCGACTCTCACTACCTGCGGTCGGCCTGTCAAAGTCCAGGATCCAGTTGCAGAGAGGGGAGCTCAGTCCTGGGTCCCGGAGCTTGGTGATGAGCCTTGAGGGTACGATGGTGTTGAATGCTGAGCTGTTATCAACAACAACATTCTCACATACGTTTCTCTCTCGTCCAGGTGTGAGAGGGCAGTGTGTAGACCAGGGGCGATGGCCTCCTCAGTTGATCTGTTAGTGTCAAAGGCAGCTCTGAAGTCCAGCAGGACAGGAGGGGGTGAAAGAGCCCATCAGCAGATCATTAGAACCCCAGACAAGAGCTGTTTCTGTACATCAGTCTGAAGGACTCGTCACAGCTTGTCTACAGATCAGCGAGTCTGTGACTGAACAGCAGCAGCCTGTTGTAGAATCTGTGTCAAACAGGGTGAGATGGAGAATTACTGAACAGAGTGAAATACCAGCAGGATGATTGCACTGGACTGCACACTCTCCTAGAGTGCTGTTCTTCACTGGGGTGAAGAGATTATCTCTCCTTCTTCAATTAATGTCCTTCTACACTCTGCCCCTGTAACAGTACAGTACTGCAGCATGACTGTTGTTGCTTGAGGCCGGTATATAAACACAGACTTTTCAGATGAAACTTGAGTCACTTTGAAAAAATAGATCTGACACAAGTGAAAATCATGAACATCAGGTAAAACTGTAGTTAGCTGATACTCAAGGTTAATTCCCAGATGTTCATTCTGTAAGATTCCTTCATAATGACTTTTAAGTTTTGTCTCTTGAGCAAACTGAACCCTTCTTATCTGTGGAGAGGTTGGTCTCCTCTCATGTGTCACCTCCCTGATGCTCCTGTCTCTCCTCCTGTTGCAGTGAGTGAAGTCGAACCCAGACTCCAGCCCCACCCCTCTGAGCTGAGACTGGTGCTGCTGGGCAGGACTGGTGCTGGGAAGAGCGCAGCAGGAAACACCATCCTGGGCTCAGAGGAGTTTCCCTCTGAAGCCAGCAGCTCGGCGGTCACTCAGGAGAGCCGGAAGAGGACAGGACAAGTGTCCGGGAGACGGGTGACTGTGGTGGACACTCCAGACTGGCTCCACGACGGACTGTCTGAGGGGGACAGGAGACGGGATGTGGGGCTCTGTGTTAACCTGTCTGCCCCGGGACCCCACGCCTTCCTCCTGGTGACCCCGCTGGGCCGATCCTCAGGGGAGGAGAGGAGGACACTGGAGACAGTCCTGGAGATATTCGGGGAGAGGGCCCTGGGACACACCATGGTCCTGCTCACCCACGCTGATGAGCTGACCAGCAGGACGCTGGAGGAGTCTGTGCACACAGGCAGCAGGGAGCTCCAGTGGCTGCTGGAGAAGTGTGGGAACAGGTATCACGCCCTCAACAACAAGGACAGGGGCGGCACTCAGGTCACAGAGCTGCTGGAGAAGATAGAGGAGCTGGTAGCAGGAAACAAGGGCAGCTACTACAGCACTGAGACGTACCAGGAGGCCGAGTCCCAGATCAGACAGAGGCAACTGCAGATCCTGAGGGACAGAGAGGAGAGCAAACAGAGGGAGGAGGAGAGACTGAGGGAGAAGCACCAGAAGGAGCTGCAGAACCACCTCCGCAGGATGGAGGAGGAGATCCAGACACGAGAGGAGAGGATCAGTGCGCTGGAGGAGCAGATAGCAGAGCTGGAGGAGAGGCTGAGGGAGGAGAGGGATGAGGGGAGGAGGAGAGAGCTGGAGGAGGAGCTGAGGAGAGAGAGAGGGGAGAGAGAGAGGCTGCAGAGAGAGATGGGGGAGTTGAGAGAGGAGCAGGAGAGGGAGAGGAGAGAGAGAGAGGAGACACACAGGAGGGAGATGGAGAAGCTCAGGCAGCACTATGAGGAAAAGGCCAGAGAGGAGGCAGAGAGACACAGAGAGACTCTCCAGCAGGTCAGTGTGTCGACAACACAGTTCACTCCAGCAGGACAGGAGCACAGGAGCTGCAGGAGGGAGATCGAGGAGCTGAGAGAGACAGTAGAGAGATACAGAGAGACAATAGAGAGACAAAACACAGTGATAGACAGACTCACTGTGTGGCATCAGAGACACACAGGAGACACAGGAGAGTGATTGAGGACCACAAGCAGCACATCGAGAAGAAGGTCACAGAAGATGACTGAGACAAGAGCACATACAGCCCGCAGACATACAAAAGCACACACAGCCCACAGACAGGAGAGAGAAACAGAGAGGAGATCGAGGAGCTGAGAGAGAGCTGAAGACACTGAGACAGGAGCGGGAGAGGGAGAGGAGGAGCTCAGGCAGTGTTATCCGAGTGACAGAGAGACACAGAGACACTGCCGCAGGTCAGTCACTGATCCACACAGTCTTTCCCAGCGGGAGAGGAAGACCGGATACTTCCTGGACACAGAGTGAGGACTCTCCACTGAAACACTGATCTCTTGCTCGTAAGAGATCCGACTCACTGAAAACCAGCCCTTAGTGTCCCATGTGAAGAAAACTCATTTTAAATAATGTTCTATTTTGATCATGTTTGTATTTTGGTATTCTTTGTGTATATATATATAAATGTCATGAATACTTTTGGATAAAATTCTGACATTGTATGTGTGTGTAACAGAATATATGTATGTAGCGGCAATGCTTGTTAATAAGACAGAATTAAGTGTTGCTGTGCTTTCCCAAATGAGGCCTCATCTCTCTCTTCATCTCTGTGGTGCAGCCACAGAGAAATTATTCATGCAGGCTGATTTAAGGTTTCCTTTGATATGGTTTCCTAGGACAGCTCCCAAAGGGGGATGCACTTAGCTAAGCCTGGCTATCATGATCAATGGTCATCCATTGGCGCCTATCTGTCTAGGGAGTGCCAGATGGACATCTGGACTGCATTACTAAGTGTCAGGAGTAAGTGACTCATATCTCACCTTGATCAACCAATCAGGGACTGGTAGGGCCGTGTAACCCACGTGGGACTCTGATGCCCATGAAACTTTCAGTCAATGAACGAGCTGAAGTTCCTCCAGGTAAAAACAGGCAACACAGAGGGCCTGAGAGATTCTGTGGACTATTCTAAAGAGAATTCCAAAAGGAGAATTCCAGGGCAGGACGGCCCAGGAGCAGGAGGCTCCCAAGGGCAGGACATTCTCGCAGCGCGCCTCCTGACCATCCTGAGACTCAGCCCGGACAACCACGGAACAGCCAGTGTGTCCGAGTGCCAGAACTTTCCTCTGTTCTAAGAGTCTAGAGCGGAGGTTGCCAGAGAGTAACTAGAGGATCCACCCGAGGTTAGCACCAGCAGCAAGCCTCGTGAACAGGTCAGAACTGTGGACAGCTGAATCATTATTCAGAACTAGCTCTTCATCAGGAACGAACCGGTCCTCTTCCTGACTTGCTGGGATCCACAGTCATCTTTTCTCCTGTGCACAAACTTTGCTAGATAAAGCCAACACTAACTAGCCGGTCAGTGAGCATCAGCAGCGCACCATCGCAAGCTGCACAGCACAGCCTGGCACGGAGCCAGAGAGCGCGGATTGGACAGCAACAGGCTGAAACTGTTTCTTTGTGCCCGCAGGAGATCTGAATCCCCAGAGATTGGATGAGTATTCAACTTCACTGCATTACAGCTCGAGAATTCAATTGTTATCCCAACCAGTTGATATCAATTTAATTCCTAAGAGTTATGTACTTGTTTTGAGTATCTAATGTAGAAGTTATAACCAAGTTCAGTTACGAAACGGTCTAAATGAATGATATACTGAACGTATGTCCTCTTGATATGTGTAACACTTTGTAACTGATTGAATATATATCTTTTGTATTCTGATAACCCTCTCGATAAGATCTGTTAGGTTTATATGCATATTCTATGTATTAATAAATGTATCCTCGTGTATATAGTACCTGTGTGTGTGTGCGTTGTTTGAGTTATATCGCATGATTGGATTCTAAGGCCATCAAAAGAATCATTTTGTGATTTACTGCTACAATTAATAATTGCCCCAGTAAATGCCCAAACCCTACAGAACTGGTGCCTTCAGAGAGCACACTACATGTGTATAATTGTAACAGTGGAACAGTGAGTTTGTATCCAGCTGTGGGTCTGGCGGTGTCCCACCCGGTATAAGAGCACAGTGTCGCTGACCGGGACTCCGAGGTGGGAAAGTGGCCGGTTGTGGCCGAGATGGCGAGCAGCTGTTTCCGGCGGGCGCCAGGCAGGGTGGGCCAGGACAGGCGTGAGGCGGCCGGGCTGTGTCTGCGATCCCAGCGGGGGCGTGTGCCTCCTTCTCACAGCGTGTCTGGTGTGGGTGTTCGAGGGGCTGCTCATGAGGGGTCTTGAGGAAGAGACAGAGGCGCTTCAGCGCGACGGTCAGCCACACTGCGCGCATCAGGCCGGCCGCTCGCTCGGACACACAGACCTTTCTGGAAGAGAAGCGCGTTTTCACCTCCTTCAGCCGGAGTGCAGCTGCAGAAACACACCGCTCGCTTGTGCAGAAGGACGTTGAAGCGCCGCTGGAAAACCGACGTGATGATGAAAGACGTCGTTTCATTATGGCGCCCAGACCCGCTGCCGGCTCGTCCGGCAACTGGGACTTTATATCTCGCAACGGCGACTTACAGTCTCAGAATCACGACTTTATTTGTCTGTTATTCTCCCCAATATAATCCTCTCAGTCTGGTATGAAATACCAGCTCCTGTTAGTCAGCTCTGTTACAACAGACAGGATCCCTTTAGTCCTGCAGGGCTTGATTCTGATTTTTATTCAACTACTTCTCTCATAATCACCTTTGTTTTCCAACAGCGTTTCTGTATCATTCTAAAGAAGCGAACAATAGGTTTCTACTGCTGTACTTCAGCTGGAAGGAGGTAAAAACACACGTTCCTGTTTCTCTTCAATACCTGGTCCTCTAGGCTGGTCCTCTGTCACATCAGCTAAAAAGTCACTTTTTAGGTTGAGTCCTGAAACTGCTGGACGAATCTCTGTTCTCATCACATCGCAGACTGGAACCACAGCACCTCCAGCGAGCATGTCGAAGCCAATACCGCCCTGCTCCTCAGAGAAAGAGTCTCTCTTTTCCCCAGTGACTCACTGTCGGTGCTGCTCTTTCCCTGAATCTGCCTCACTCGTCCCCTGAGCCGAGCGGCGAGGACAAACGACTGAAACTGTGTCACAAGAGTGAGTGTGGAGTCTGCGTGTTCCTGCTGTGGGTCGCTGGTGCTGGTGTCTGTGTGTGTGGAGTCTGCGTGTTCCTGCTGGGGGTCGCTGGTGTCTGTGTGTGTGGAGTCTGGGTGTTCCTGCTGGGAACCCTGGGTCAGTGCCCCGCCGCGGTTTCCCAAGCTTGACCTTATTTTATCATTAATAATTGGTTTTAGTCAGCTTTTTATTAGATTATACAAGCTTTCTTCTTTCCCGCCCTCATGGACGCTGTGTCTCTGCTTCGCCGAGCTGAAGCCACAGGTCAACCGCGGTTTGAACACGTTTCAATCACTCAGTTTGTGTGTTTTAAATATAATGTCGTCTAGAGCAGCAGTTTGTTCTTCACGGACGTAGATATCGGCGTCAAAGGAGTGGAAAAGTGTGCGTTTGCGTCAGTGTCATCAATATCATATGCTATCAGTGTTGTAACGCTAATGTAATATAATACTGCGTCAGTATAATCGGTCTGACAGAGTTTTCGCCAGTCTGGGGCTCTTCAGCACGTTTATACACCTGTTAAACTTGACTGAGTCCAAAGTCGACGCGTTTCTGGACGTTTCTGCGCACCGAGAGGACGTTTGCTGTTCGTGTTGGAGACGGAAGATGTTTCCCGGGCTGTGGCGGTGAGTGGCGACTTGTCCCTCCGTTTCTTCATTGAAATCGTTCAGTCCTCAGGCTGATGAGAAAACAGTCATAGGAGTGAGAACATGTCTGTGGTGAAATTGTGTAAAAGTGTGTCTTTATCATTGAGCTCGACGGGTTTGATTTAAAATTGTGTCAAAAGTGTCGGTTTATCATTGAGCTCGACGGGTTTGAGGTAAAATTGTGTCAAAAGTGTCGGTTTATCATTGAGCTCGACGGGTTTGAGGTAAAATTGTGTCCAAAGTGTCGGGTTATCATTGAGCTCGACGGGTTTGAGGTAACATTGTGTCAAAAGTGTCTGTTTATCATTGAGCTCGACGGGTTTGAGGTAAAATTGTGTAAAAGTGTTTTTTTATCATTGTGCTGGGAGGGTTTGAGGTAAAATTGTCGAAAGTGTCTTTTTATCATTGAGCTCGACGGGTTTGAGGTATAATTGTGTAGAATGTCGGTTTATCATTGTAAAATTGTGTAAACGTGTCTTTATCGTTGAGCTCAGGGGGTTTGAGGTAAAATTGTCAAAAGTGTCTTTTTATCAATTTGCTGGGAGGGTTTGAGGTAAAATTGTCAAGTGTCGGTTTATCATTGTGCTCGACGGGTTTGAGGTAAAATTGTGTCCAAAGTGTCTTTTTATCATTGAGCTCGACGGGTTTGAGGTAAAATTGTGTAAAAGTGTCTTTTTATCATTGAGCTCGACGGGTTTGAGGTAAAATTGTGTCAAAAGTGTATTTTTATCATTGTGCTCGACGGGTTTGAGGTAAAATTGTGTTATATTAATAATTGCTTACACTCATAGTGCTTTTCTGGACACTCCACTCTACACTACACGCTTTACAGAATGAGGACTCCCCTCCACCAACACCGAGGTAATTTATCATTGAGGTTAAAATTGTGTAACAGTGTCTTTTTATCATTGAGGTGAAATTGTGTAAAATTCTTTTATCATTATTTGATAGAGGGTGTTTGAGGTAAAATTGTCTGTTTGATGCGGCGGGGGGGCCGGGCACGGCGAGGTGTGCCGGCGGCCGTGTGGCGTGGCGTGACGCAGTGGGGGTGTGTGTGTAGGTGGGGCTGTGGGGGAGTGTGTGGGGGGGTGTGTGAGGATGGGGGAGTGGGGGTGTGTGTGCAGGTGGGGTTGTGGGGGAGTGGGGGTGTGTGTGCGGGTGGGGCTGTGGCTGAGTGTGTGGGGGTGTTTGTGTGGGTGGGGCTGTGGGGGTGTTTGTGTGGGTGGGGCTGTGGTCCGGCCAAAAACTAAAACTCAGATACAGTCTCCAGACACTCACAATATGTAGATGTTTTCTGAGATGTCTGTTGTGATTGTCTGATTTTTAGTTTTTTCACGTTAATTTTCTAAGGGAGGGTCACAGAGAAGACCCCCTTGCCCCCATCTTGATTAAAATGAAACGCGTGATCATGAAATAGTCATTTTTCACAATCTGGCCGTGCCAGACAGAATCCACGTTCACCGGCCGTGTAATTGTAACGAGTCGCTTGGACTTGCTGATCGTTACTGTAACCAGCTTCTGATGGCTCCTGACGTGGGCGAGAGAATAAAGCCTTGTCTGTTTCTGAAGCCCTTCCTGTGTGTCCTTTCATTTCACATCTATTCCTCTGGGTGACTGGAGGCTGCGCTGTCCTGCTCCCTCTGGTGATCGACGGGTTTTTCACTCGGAGCCGTGTTGAGCGGTATTTCTCGCGTTAGGAAAGTTAGGTGTTGGCATGAACTCTTAGTCATCAATAATATTCAATTTAGCACGGTCATCAATTCTGTTCTACTCTGAGGATGTAGGGGAGGGAAGACGCCCGTGGTCTTGTCCCTGAGAGACTCCAGTGTGCTCAAGAGCTGTTCAGCACAGCTAGAGCCCCACAATTCACACTCGACCATCCCAGATCCCAGATCAGTCCCCTGGTGTGAGATCCTGCTGTGTGATCTGAGCTTCTCTCTGTCACTGTATTAATGTCCAGTGGTTTTAATCAGTGAGCTCTTTCTCTCTGTTTAAACCTGCGGTTTCTCATCGCTGCGTAATGACGCACTGACTGGACCCACAGGGTCACAGCGAGAGAAACACAGCCTGTAGATCACCAGAGGAAGAGCAGAGCAGCACAGTCTCCATCACCTGATTGCTGATTATGCATTATGTCCTGTTTTCATCCAGGTGAGGCTCAGCTATACTCACAACACTGCCTGTAGATACGCGCTTCCATCTTATACTCCCTATTAACCCAGTTCTAAAAGTGTGCCTGTTTACTCCGCTATCGAGCGTCTTCGCAGACAAGCTTGAAACTGTCACTTCTCTCACAGAGCACTGTCTACTGTATAAACGTCCGGTATCATGGTCAGAGGGGGCAAGGAGCACGTGAAAACGTTTCTGAAATAACCACATGTAAGACTTTGGTGCTTAAAATGTTCATGGAGAAATGGAAGACTGGTGTGTATTTTTTCTTTAAAATACCGAGACATAAAATGTTTATGTTCCTAAATTAATATCGTTTATGACCTTCAGATGCGTTATGTTCCTCCTTTTATGCTCAGCTACTAAAATTTCCCTTTAGTGGTAAAATCCCATATAAATATTCAATACTAAGCAGATTAAAATGTGCACAGTAAAGAGATCAAATGATGAAATCTTTCCACGACCGACCAACGCACCACGAGCGCCCCTGTCGGTCATTTCGGCCGCCAATCACGTACCGCGGTATGACGTAATGATTTGCGTGGCTGAATCTGTATATAGCGCCTTTCTGGACACCCCACTCAACGCGCTTTACAGGATACGAGGACTCCCCTCCACCAACACCGAGGTAAGTGTGTCTTTTTTTTTGTAAGTGTGACGGGTTTGAGGTGAAATTGTGTAAAAGTGTCTTTTTATCATTGAGGTTGGAGGGTTTGTGGTGAAATTGTGTAAAAGTGTCTTTTTATCATTGAGCTCGGGGTGTTAAACTTTATTTTATATAGCGCCTTTAAAGGTGGCTTCTCAAAGCGCTTAACAGGATGACAATAACAATAAATAAGAAGAATACACAAGATAAAACAGAATTACAACACACAGAGGAGACTGTGGATGGTGGTACTAAGATAAGCAGAGGGGTGAAGAATGGAACCAGTTCAGTAAAGGCTTTTCTGAAGAAGAGGGAGAGTAGGGCGATAATAGTTCAGACAGGTACTGAGGTGCCAAGCCACGCAGAGCATTACAGGTGAGCTTGAGGATTTTAAAGTCCACACAGAATTTAACTGGATGCCAATGCAGGGACTCCAGGATAGGAGTGATGTGGTCACTTGCACCAGACCTGGTCAGGATTCTGGCTGCTGAGGTTTGGACAGACTGCAGTTTGTTCAGAGTAGATTTTGATACCACATGCAAGTAGAGCATTACAGTAGTCAATTTGAGAGAATACAAATGTGTTGATCAGCTTTTCAGCCACAGTTAGTGATAGCATAGGGCGTAGTCTAGCGATATTTCTACGGTGAAAAAAACATGTTTTGACGATATGCTGCACATGTGGGTCGAATGTTAAGCCAGAATCGAATATAACTCCAAGGTTTTTCAATTTTGATTGAAGCTCAAGTACAGAGCCATCTACAGACAGGGTTACAGGACTGGCTTTACGAAGTTGATGGGGGTGCCAATAAGCATGACTTCAGTCTTGTCGCAGTTAAGATGAAGGACGCTTTGAGTCATTCAACTTTTTACGTCGGAGATGCAATTAGATAGAATAGAGACAGCCACATCAGTGTCAGGTTTGGTATGGATATATAGTTGAGTATCATCAGCGTAAAAATGAAAGCTGAGGCCATGTGATCTTAAAAGCTGACCAAGTAGGAACATGTACAGTAAATGCTGAAGAGCAAGGGGCCCCGTATTGAGCCCTGAGGAACACCACACTTGACAAGACCAATTTCAGACCTGTACCCATTGAGAGAGACAAAGTCACAGCAATCAGTGAGGTAAGATTTGAACCATTTGAGAGCAGTGTCAGAAACTCCAAACACAGTCTCAGGACGGGAAAGTAAGATGTCATGGTCAACAGTGTCAGAAGCAGCACTGAGATCAAGAAGGATGAGTATAGAGAGGGAACCAGAATCAGAAGCTATTAGATGATCGGTGGTGATGTAACTGCAGTGTGACAGCACGTTCTAGACTTTTAGGAAGAAAGGGTCAGTTGGAGATGGGGTGAAAATTAAGATTGTCGAGAGCCATGTTAGGCTTTTTTGGCAAGGGGGTAATGGCAGCAGTTTTGAGGACCGTTGGTATAACACCAGAGCTCATGGATTCATGTATAATATTGAGGACAATGGGACAGAGAGAAGAGAAACAGGACTGGAATAAAGTGGTGGGAATGGGATCTAAAATAGATGTGGTGGGTTTTATGCGTGTAACTAGTTTGTTGAGGGATGCTGAGTCAAGAAGAGAGAAGCTGGAGAGAAGGGAACCAGAGAAGTTGGATGAGGAGGGAGGAGGTTTGGAAATGATATGTGCAGTGGAGAGAATGTGATGTGCGTGTTGAAGATAAAATTGTGCAAGAAATGTTTTATCATTGAGCTCAGGGGGTTTGTGGTAAAGTTGTGTAAAAGTCTTATTATTGTGTACAAGTGTGTTTTTATCATTGAGGTTGGGGGGTTTGTGGTGAAATTGTGTAAAAGTGTCTATCATTGAGCTCGGGGGGGTGGAGGTGAAATTGTGTAAAAGTGTCCTTTTTATCATTGAGCTCAGGGGGTTTGAGGTAAAATTGTGTAAAGGTTTATCATTGTGCTCAAGGGGTTTGTGGTGAAATTGTGTAAAAGTGTCTTTTTATCTTTGAGCTCCCGGTGTTTTAGGTAAAATTGTGTAAAAGTGTCTTTTTATCATTGTGTTCGGGGGTTTTGTGGTGAAATTGTGTAAAAGTGTGTTTTTATTATCGAGCTCGGGGTGTTTTGTGGTGAAATTGTGTAAAAGTGTCTATCGTTGTGCTTGGGGGGTTTGTGGTAAAGTTGTGTAAAAATCTTTATCATTGTGTACAAGTGTGTTTTTATCTTTGAGGTTGGGGGGTTTGAGGTGAAATTGTGTAACAGTGTCTATCATTGAGCTCAGGGGGTTTGAGGTCAAATTGTGAAAGTGTCTTTATCATTGAGCTCAAGGGGGTTGTGGTGAAATTGTGTAGAAGTGTCTTTTTATCTTTGAGCTCAGGGTGTTTGTGGTGAAATTGTGTAAAATTGACTTTTTATCATTGTGCTCGGGGTGTTTGAGGTAAAAGTGTCTATAAATGAGGCAAAATTGTGTTAAAATTTCTTTTTATCATTGTGCTTGTGGTGTTTGTGGTAAAGTTGTGTAAAAGTGTCTTTTTCACTGTGCTCTGGGGGTTTGTGGCGAAATTGTGTGAAAGTGTCTATTATTGGGCTTGGGGTGTTTGAGGTAAAATTGTGTAAAAGTGTCGTTTTATCATTGTGCTTGTGGGGTTGTGGAGATACTGTGGTTTTTGGGTGTAAAAGTCTTATTGTTCACAAGTTGCTGCTGTGATGTGGCCTTTCGCCTGTAGGTGGCGATCTCTCCAGTCATTTTTAAATGTACCAGTCCTGATGGATGACTGTACACATCCTCAGTCAAGGGGAATATCTAATTAGTTACTCTCCAAATAGCATTTTTGTATGAAACATTTAAAGAAATCGACAACCACTTTTTCAAAACGCACAATAACACAGACTGGTATGTTTGACAACGAGTAAATAAGACAAAGGCGAAACGAGAATTCACCATCACTTTCTGCATGTTTACTGTGACCTGTCCTGATCATGAGAAGTCTCAGACGCGTCTCTTCACCAGACAGTTTAATACAGCAGTTCTACATGGGACCGGTGTGAGAGTATGTGGGTAACAGTGATGGCTCTCTCTGCTGTACTGCTGTGGCCCTCCCTCCTGATGACAGAATCGTCTCACACTTCACCTTCACAGACACAAGCTCCTTGTGTTTGTGGTGAAATTGTGGGTCTGTTGGTGTAAGGTTTATTATTGAGCTTGTTGAACTGATCTCGAAGACCACTTTAATTTCAGTTGGCGTCTGACATTTGAGTGAAATTGTAGTTTTGTTGGTTTAAATGTGCTGTTTCTTTGACTAGCCGGCTTGTTTAGCTGATATTTGTATTTCCTCCTCCTGAAGTAAATATTAAGTGTTTTTTTAATGAAATTGTAGGATACCGGTGTGTCGAAGTGGCTCCGGTTTCGCTGCGGCTCATGTCAGATCCAGGGCTGATAGAAACAGTGTGATTAATAAATGAACAAAAAACCGATTCGCACGTTTGCTGCACTTCAGCTGAACAGAGATGACGTTTTCAAACCGTCTATATTGGAGGTTTGCATCACCGCTGCTAAAATCGACAATGTCGTAAAAACGTGTTTTCGAGGTTTGCTTCGGTTCAGTTGACACCTCAAATACAGTAATACGGTATAAAAATAAGTGACAGGAAATACGCTGTGCTGAAGCTCTGTATGATGACGTGTTCTTGCAGGTTTATTTGACTTCAGGTAAAGAGAAATGAAAGTTTTATAAACACTTATTTCAGAGGCGTGTTTCACTCCAGGGGAAGTGAGCAGAAACTAAACCAAAGAATGCAAGAACAGGGCGTACAGATGCGTTATGAAAGGGTGTTCTGGATGTGTGACTCAAAAACAACGATATAAAAACCGAAAACAGGAGATCCGCAGGTTGTCCGTTAAACCTTGAAGTTTATTAAGTAGTGATCAGCAGTAACTTACTGGTTTGCCCCGGTTGTTGTCTTCCAGTTCAGGACTGGTGCTGGAGAATGAGTGTGGTCTGTGGGCTCTGGAGGGAACAGTCACACTGCGGGGACGGGGGTATCCTGTTCCTGCTCTGATGTTCTCTCCTGGAACCTCCATTAACTTTCGATCTCAAGAAAAGAGAGTGATTGATTGGCTTTGAGTGCCTTGTGAAATTCTCAGGGCTCGACCCCGTGTTTCGGCTGCGATGCCGTCAAGCGATCATCTGCTGCGAGTTCCCTTGTGGTGTCCCCATGTGACTGCATGTGCCCGTGTCACTGCTGTGTGTGACAGTGGATTCCTCTCCGTCGCCCCTCAGGCATTCCTGGATCCGGAGCCTCTGTCTCCTGGGTCTCCTCTCCGTGGTGCAGCTGGACTGTAAAGAGTGCGCTGGAGAGGATTGAGCTGCTGCGGTGAAGGAGTGTGAGATGTGCTGAGTGTGAGACTGACGAGCGCAGGCGAGCGCCGGCTCTCACCTTCCTCCCGAACTTCGGTTTGAAACCTCATGAATGCTCTCGGCAAGGTCAGTCGGTCGGTGTCCTTAAGTGTTTTGATCGCCTGTTATTCCTCTCGTCGTCCAGGCAGGGGTGTTGAGTTCCGCCCGTCTTCGGCACGTTCAGAGAGACCGACCCTGTGAGCGCACACGGGGGAGAGAGAGAGAGAGGAGGAGCAGGCCCCACTTCCAGCCTCTCGCTCTTTCACAGCCCCGTACTTGAGGACCAGAGCGTCTCTCGTCAGCAGGGCCTCGCGCCTGCAGGTGACTGAAGTGTGCTTTTATATACAGGTGAGAGAGAGTGCACAAGAATCGTCGGAAGTCAACACCGTTCGTTAGAGATGGATGATGTCCAAGGTCACCCAGAAATAGAGCACGACAGGTCACTCAGAGGATAGGTATTTTTAATTTTTCACCGGCGTATGGATCTACCAAGTACAGAAGCCAGACAAAAAACATTGAAATGCAATTTGAAATTCACACTGACATGTTGAGAACTGTTCTTGAAGCGGCTGTTCCTTAGAAGCGTTTGATCTGTGTTCAGATCTTCTGCTAAGGAGATGTGGTCAGGAAAGGCAGAGACGCCTTCTCTCGTCTGACCGTTGTCTGCAAACCCTGAGGTGTCCTGCGGTCTTTATAATCTATAACCACACTTTCCCCTTTGGACATTAAATCATCTGTCGCAGCAGGATGCCGATTGATTTGAAAGGCAGCTTTATCCAGACAGCATGAGAGAGAGGCCAACATCAGTCTGGCTGGAGGTCTGGTGAAAGGAAAGCTTTGAATTTAGAGAATTTAAAATGATTTTTGTAGATTTTAAAACTAAGGGATTGAGTAGAACTAAGTTATTTTATTTCAGTTTTACTTTTAGGAACAGTTGTTTTACGAAACCCGAACATTATTCTGTGTTTTGGTTTACTCGAGATTTAATGCAAGATGGAGTTGTCGGGCGGTGTGGAACGTGTTCAGTGTCCTGCAGGAGTTGTCGGGCGGTGTGGAACGTGTTCACTGTCCTGCAGTCCAGGCTCTCACTGCGGAGCTCGCCAGTTTGACGTCTTGAGCGATTTTTCTCAGCCTCTCGTTTCTCTCCCTCACGATCCTGCGCTCCTCCGGCAGCAGTTTCTCGTTGTTGGAGATCTTGGCGAGGATCTCGGCGTGCTGTTTCATCTTGCGCAGGTCGGCGATGCGGTCCTCGAAGCCCGGGCGGGCTTCCTCTTCCTCGTTGCGGATGAGCAGCTCGATGTAGGCGGCCGTGGACAGAGCGTTGGGCTTCAGGGCGATCTCCTCCAGCCGCGCCAGGCAGTTGGAGGACAGCCTGATCAGCTGCATGATCTTGTCCTCGATCGTCTGGAAGTCCATTTCGAATTTCTCAAGCATCTCCTTCGTCGACATGAACTTGCCGGAAGCCTTAACAAAGTTGTCCTTGAGTTCTTTGACTGTTTTCATGACCTTGACCACTTCGTACTCCCACATCGTCATCTCGGATATGTGATCGGAGTAGTGGCAGTTACCTGGACAGATCACACAGAATCCAGCGTCATCCATGACGGCGCAGAGATTGATTTCTCCTGGCGTGGGAAGAAAACATCCTGAATGGCACGAAAACAGACAATTGTTGCAGTTTGTTGATAGATGCTTGGTGTTCTTCCGTTTCGGGACGAGCTCTTCGATTTCTGTCTCGAACTTCTTGTTCTGCTCCATGTTGGCCTGCTCATTTTCCAGACAGGCCCTGATCTTCTTCATTTCGCTCAGCTTTGCCAACCCGTTCGAGATCTGAGGCAGCAGCCTCGCCATCGCCATCTCCAGCCTCTCGCGCTCCTCCAGGACTTTCTTCGTCAGCGCCAAGTCCTTCCCCTCCGTCTTCTCCAACGTTTGGAAAAACCTCTTCAGCTGCTTCACGTTGTTCATCCAGACGATTTTCTCCAGCTTGTTGTCGTCCTCTTCCTCGTCGTCGCTCCCGGAGCCCTCCCCGTTGGAATCGGTGTCGGGCCTCTCGTTTTGCGTGTAAAGGGCGGAGTTGTTAAATTCGAAGTGCGTCGCTTTGCCCTTCCGGTTCTTGCGGCAGGGCAGGCCCGCGGCTTCGATGGCGCCCAGGACGGGGATGTCCTTCCCGTCCACAAACGTGACGAGGACGAGGATGTTCTCAGCGATGTCCTTCCCGAAGATGGAGAGGATGGAGTCGAAGACATACTGCTGGATGGAGGTCAGCCGCGCCAGAGACGCCTGGACCACGAAGCACACGGCGTCGATGTGGTCCACGCTGCCGGGGCTGGTAAAGAAGCGCTTCACCTGCTCTGTGATCAGCTTGTCCCGAGAGAGTCCCCGCGTGTCTCCGAACCCCGGGGTGTCGATGACCGTGAGGGAGTAGGGGACGACGAATCCCTTCTGGTTGTGGAGCTCATAGGACGTCACGATGGAGGTCTGACTCTCCGCCTGCGAGCGGTTGGTCTCCTCGTGGATCAGCTTGAATCGAAACCGATCCTCCCACTGCACGCCCAGGATGTAATTGATCATCGCGTTGATGAGGGTGGTCTTCCCTGCCCCCGTGGCCCCCAGAAGGATGATGACCTTATTGTTACCTTCTTCTACTTTCCTGCCGAACGCGAAGCGCTGGAAATGCTGCTCGTCAGTGGGCTCCTGTTCCAGCGACAGCCTGTATAAGGAAGGCTGCCCGCGCTCTATCAAAGTGGAGAAGTTTAGGAAGTGGTCGCTCTGTACTTTAACACGACTGACGTCCCCTGACTTGACTCTGCTGTCCTTCGGGATTGTTATTGGAGTCTCGGAGCTTGGTGGACTCTTGCCTTCTTTGCCACAGTCGGAATAAACCCGGACGATGTAGGAACTTCCTGCCCTCAGGTTCTCCAGAGTGCACACCCTCCCTCTGGCTTTGAGCTTCGTCCATGTTTTGCTGTCTTGCTCGTCCGTTGCCCCCTTGAAGACCTCTCTGTATTCAACTTCGTAGGAAGCAACGCTGACTCTCTGTCCCACAGAGGTGGGCATGTCCCAGGTGACGGTCATGGAGTTTGGTCCTGTTAATTTCTGCTGAGGAGCTCCGGGGGGGCTGAAGGAAGCGTCTTGCAGGATGGAGTTGCGTCGCTGGTACAGCCAACTCCGGGTTTGCAAACCGCCCGGCAGCCGAATCGATACGAAGCGTTCAGGTCCAGCCCCGACACGGTGAACTCTGGCTTGTTGTCATTGGTGTCCACTTCCCCCCAAGCTGAGTCGCCCGGCTTCTGGTACAGAACCCGATACCTCATGATCTCGCCGGCGCCGTACTTCGGCGGGTGGAACGCCAGCTGGACGGAGTCATGCAGAGTTGTCAGCACGGCCGGTACCCCCAGCTGGGAAGGCAGCTCGAAGTGCTTGCTGGCCAGAGCCCCCCTTTCGAAGAGGTAAACGGAAGATCCGATGTTGACCTCATCGTCGATTGACGCCACACAGAACTTCACGTTCGGTCTGCCTTTGTTCTCTCTCTCGAAGTCTAGGAATAGTCTGATGTTCTCCTGCGTCAGGGCTGTGACTTCCCCTGACCTGAACCATTTTCCCCGTCTTCCCTCTGGCTCGAGATCAGGAGCTACCTCTTCCCCCGTCCCTCGTTCGGAGGAGGTCAGATAGCTTTCCAAGATGTTTAGGTATTGCTCCCTTTGCCTCAGCGATGTAAACGCAAAGCACACCACGTACTCGTTCGCCGAATCGAGGGTGACGTGGTCCAGGTCACTGCTGGAGGGGGCCATGGTGACGTCGCTCATAATAACGTGATTCCTGCGGGGAGAGAAGAAATAGAAAAGGTGTTAATGGGGCTTTGCAAGCTTGTCGCGCTACAGGGAGTGATCTTTCAGCTGTGCGGTCAAGTGTCGCTGTAGCGTCCCTGGTGGTCTAGTGGTCAGGATTCGGCGCTCTCACCGCCGCGGCCCGGGTTCGATTCCCGGTCAGGGAATGTCAATACTCTTCTGGGGCGGAGCGGTGGCTCTGTGGCTGAGGATCTGCTCCTGTGGCTGGAAGGTTGCCGGTTCAAATCCCGCAGCCAGCAGAGGAATCCTACTCCGTTGGGCCCCTGAGCAAGGCCCTTCACCCCAACTGCTCCAGGGGCGCTGTCCAATGTCTGACCCTGCACTCTGACCCCCAGCTTCTCTCCCTGTCTGTGTATCTGTCTCATGGAGAACAAGCTGGGGTCTGTGAAAAGACAAATTCCTAATGCAAGAAATTGTATAGGGGCAATAAAGCAACATTATCAACATGATCACATTATTATAAATCATAATCAATGCGACAGATATAAGCGCAAGGCGAGGCATCCTGACCACGAGGATGAGGCTGAAGCCCCAGCACTGATGCAGCCCTCCAGTGAGAGATTTTGGTTCAACAGGCCCGTTGGGTTATTCACAAGCATTTAATCACTGATCACTGATCGAGGGTGTGATGGGACCATCTGAGATTCACATTCCCTGAAGGGCAGACGGGAGATTTGGGCTGCCCGACGCCAGACATAGGAACAGATGACGAGTGACTGCTTGCTGATTCCACTGGGTGAACAGAAGGATTTAATAGCGAGTGATAAGAATGAGGAACTCGGAGCAGTTTCAGTAGGATCGGGATTCAATGCAAGCGTCCAGTTCTCCTGGTCCTTTTGTCACGACTGAAACAACGAGGATGAAAAACAAACGCCGGCCAGAGCAATGGGAACCTGTCGGAGTGTCCACTGTGGGTTAACGCTAGGGGACGACACTGCACCAGACTGGAGCCAGATGGAGTGTCCACTGTGGGTTAACGCTAGGGGACGACACTGCACCAGACTGGAGCCAGATGGAGTGTCCACTGTGGGTTAACGCTAGGGGACGACACTGCACCAGACTGGAGCCAGATGGAGTGTCCACTGTGGGTTAACGCTAGGAGACGACACGCCACCAGACTGGAGCCAGATGGAGTGTCCGCTGTGGGTTAACGCTAGGGGACGACACTGCACCAGACTGGAACCAGATGGAGTGTCCACTGTGGGTTAACGCTAGGGGACGACACTGCACCAGACTGGAGCCAGATGGAGTGTCCACTGTGGGTTAACGCTAGGGGACGACACTGCACCAGACTGGAGCCAGATGGAGTGTCCACTGTGGGTTAACGCTAGGGGACGACACTGCACCAGACTGGAGCCAGATGGAGTGTCCACTGTGGGTTAACGCTAGGGGACGACACGCCACCAGACTGGAGCCAGATGGAGTTTCCACTGTGGGTTAACGCTAGGGGACGACACGACACCAGACTGGAGCCAGATGGAGTGTCCACTGTGGGTTAACGCTAGGGGACGACACTGCACCAGACTGGAGCCAGATGGAGTGTCCACTGTGGGTTAACGCTAGGGGACGACTCTGCACCAGACTGGAGCCAGATGGAGTTTCCACTGTGGGTTAACGCTAGGGGACGACACTGCACCAGACTGGAGCCAGATGGAGTGTCCACTGTGGGTTAACGCTAGGGGACGACACTGCACCACACTGGAGCCAGTTGGAGTGTCCACTGTGGGTTAACGCTAGGGGACGACACTGCACCAGACTGGAGCCAGTCGGAGTTTCCACTGTGGGTTACAGTTAGGGGACGATGCGACACCAGACTGGAGCCAGATGGAGTGTCCACTGTGGGTTAACGCTAGGGGACGACACGTCACCAGACTGGAGCCAGTCGGAGTTTCCACTGTGGGTTACAGTTAGGGGACGACACTGCACCAGACTGGAGCCAGATGGATATGACTGGAAGCTGGGAAGTGACCTTATCATTGACACTCTGTCTCTGGGAACACCAAGGACTGTGAAAGTGGGGGTACAGTGCCTGACGACGCAAGAGGAGCTCAGTTGTGCCGGGCTTCCAGGGAGGGACAAAGTCCTAGGAAGGAGCCAGACTACCAGGCAGCATGGCAACCAATAGGATTCAGTAGCGTTCTGCAGAGTGTGGAGAGGGAGACATTGAAGGAGCTGCGTCTTTGATGTGTAGAGAAAACTTATCAGAATCTAAAGAGGGCTCATACAGCTCAGCTCAGTATAGTTCTCACCTGGAATCTGTCATAGAGCTGAAAGACAGGTCACCTCAGTGTGAATCTCTCAACTGGAATCAGTGTCTCTGTCAGGGTCATACAGCTGGAGACAGGTCACCTCAGTCTGAGTCTCTCACCTGGAATCAGTGTCTCTGTCGGGGTCCTACAGCTGGAGACAGTTCACCTCAGTGTGAGTCTCTCACCTGGAATCAGTGTGTCTGTCAGGGTCATACAGCTGGAGACAGGTCATCTCGGTGTGAATCTCTCACCTGGAATCAGTGTGTCTCTCAGGGTCGTACAGCTGGAGACAGGTCACCTCAGTGTGAGTCTCTCACCTGGAATCAGTGTGTCTCTCAGGGTCGTACAGCTGGAGACAGGTCACCTCAGTGTGAATCTCTCACCTGGAATCAGTGTGTCTGTCAGGGTCATACAGCTGGAGACAGGTCACCTCAGTCTGAGTCTCTCACCTGGAATCAGTGTCTCTGTCAGGGTCCTACAGCTGGAGACAGTTCACCTCAGTGTGAGTCTCTCACCTGGAATCAGTGTGTCTGTCAGGGTCATACAGCTGGAGACAGGTCACCTCAGTCTGAGTCTCTCACCTGGAATCAGTGTGTCTGTCAGGGTCATACAGCTGGAGACAGGTCATCTCGGTGTGAATCTCTCACCTGGAATCAGTGTGTCTCTCAGGGTCGTACAGCTGGAGACAGGTCACCTCAGTGTGAATCTCTCACCTGGAATCAGTGTGTCTGTCAGGGTCATACAGAATCCCCAGCTGGATCAAATGAACGCATGACCCCAAACTGTCTGGATAGCTTCTGTAAAATCGTTTTCTAAACCTTGGAGTTGTACAGTTTTAGACGCTTTGTGATTGTGCTCTCATAAATTCCCATAGGAATTAGAGCCATGATCGGATCAAGGATAGGATCGGAGCCATGCTCCTCGCCAGCTCTCCCTTCTCTGTACCCAGCCAGTGTTGAAGCTGATACCATAGGCACTGCTGTACACAGAGAGGGGCGGGGGTGGGGAACCGATACCCCTTAACTGATGACTTCCAGTCAGCAGCAGGGCTAGTTGATCACTCGGGATGCAGAAAGCAGAACAGGACACCCAGTTATCTGAAAATGTTACTTTATTAAAACTTCTACAAAAAGATTCACGACAAGAACCAGACGAACCCGAGAGCCTTCGACACGCCAGCGCTGCCCAGAGGCAGAGCGAGGACCGCAGACGGGGAACGCACCAACGTCTCCATATATTAGTGTAACAATCTGTCCCGTACGCTATGTACAACATTAGTAGTCAGCGAAGAAGAAGAAAAACACAAAGACATCCAGTGTGTCACATCAGCAGTATCTACAGCGCCCACACCCTGGGGTAGTATTCAGCCCGCTGCCCCGTCCGTCCTCCCCCCTAAACCTCAACGCTGGCCGGCCGAGCCCCCCGTCCCCCAGAACACCCTGGACTGACTCCACCTGCTCCTGTCCTGCTCCGCACAGCGGCGCCCCCTGGACTAACGGCGAAGAAGGAAAAAAACACGTTGTGTCTCTCCTGCACACTGGGGCTCAGAGACGAGGAGCCGGTCCCCCAAAACTATTCTCCTGGTCTAACAGGACCGGACCTGAACTGATGGACCAGCTAGACTGGACTTGAACCACCAGAACAGCTGTCCTCCTGGTCTAACAGGACTGGACAGTGTACTGACCTGGGCCACTCACAGCGAATGGATCAGGAGCAATCGATCACATGGAGATACTGACCAGGGCCAGTCACAGTGAATAGATCAGGAGTGATCGATCACATGGAGATACTGACCAGGGCCAGCCACAGTGAATGGATCAGGAGTGATCGATCACATGGAGATACTGACCAGGGCCAGTCACAGTGAATTGAACGCCACCAGGGGGCGCACAAGAGGCTCAGCCCTCAGGGCCGCCGCCCTCTGAGCCCACAGAGGACCTCCTGCCCCGCGACAGTCCGCAGGCCGGAGCCGCTCCTGCTGCACCATGTTCATGGCGTCCTCCAGCAGGAAGCGGTGGATTGCTGGGAAGGATGGCCGCTCCCTGGACTCCCGGCTCCAGCAGCTCAGCATCAGCTCGTACAGGCCCTGCGGACACACCTCCGGCCGGGACAGGTACACCTGGGGACAGGAGAGAGCAGAGAGACTGGTGAGCCTGCAGGACGGGAGACAGGAGAGAGGAGAGAGACGGGTCAGCCTGCAGGACAGGAGAGAGGAGAGGGACAGGTCAGTCTGTGAGACGGGTACACCTGGAGAGAGAGAGACAGACAGGTCAGTAAGACAGGTACACCTGGAGAGAGAGAGACAGGTCCACCTGGGGAGAGAGAGGTTACAGGTACAGGTAGTGCTGGCCAGGTGTGGCTTTTGCCTGCTTGCCCTGGTCTCTGAAGAACTCTCCAGCGTTCTCGATCACCAGCTCATCTGTCATGGAGGCGTAGGGCTGCTCCTTACACAGCCTCAGCATCTCCCTGAGGGTCACCCCGAACGCCCACACATTGCTGGCTGTGGTGAACTTCCCCTGGGGACACAGACACATGGGGTTCCGAGGTCATTATGAGATTTATCAAACCAAAATTCTAACGATATCCTGCTCTTCACCAACCCTTCAAACATCCTCACCAAGTCTACAGACCTGGAACCAGAGATCTTATTTTTACGAGTCTTGTAGATGGTGAGTTTGGCCTGGCCCAGCAGAAAATTGGCGAGGAGGGTCTGAGTTTTCTGTTTTTTTGTACGACCCACCCCAAACACGAAAATAACATCGTTGAAGGCCAGGCCAAGGTTGGTGAAGAGCTGGATCAGTATGGCAAACATGGCCGACAGGCAGGGGCAGGCGCTGTAGCAGTGGAACACCGTCTCCCTCTGAGCGCAGAAGGGACAGGCGTCAGACACCGCCGGGTCCAGAACCGACACAAATGAGTTGACCCCAAGGATGGTGTGCAGGACCCTCCAGTGCAGATCACCAGCCCTCTTGTTGAGGGGAAATCTGTAGAGGCTACCCCAGGCAGGCCGGACGTCATCCGGCACTCCCAGACGAGCCCTCCAGGGAGTGTCAGGGAGAGCGGACAGCTGGGCCTGGTGCCTAGATGTTACGACTAGTCTGTACACTGATTCTGACCTGGTCTGATGTACACTAGCAGACCAGGGAAAGGAGGCTGTGTGGTTGGAATGCGATGATCCTCAAACAGACCCTGGATCAGCAGCATCTCCTGGAGAGGCAGAGCAGAGCTAAGCTGACTAAGAAACCTGTCTACACACCGCCGCGAGTGTAGTCCCAGCGCATCACATGCCCAATCCACGCTGCGCCAGCAGCCCTGATCCACATCCAGCAGGTGGTGGAGCTGTGTGACGTTGGCGCGGACCAGTCTGCTGGTAAAGTCCAAGGAGCTGCCCGGTTCTATGTCCATTCGTCGATTGTGTATTAATGGTTCTCTGAGTGTCTAGTATAGACTGGGCCGCTCCTCTTCTCTCTGCACGCGCAGATGCCGCCAAGCCTCCAGGAGACTGCGCTGGAAAGGCGGCAGTGGAGACAGGTCAACCCTGCTGGTGTCCATCAGGAAGAGCACACAGTCGAGCCCGAGGTGTCCTGCTCGACGCAGCAGGGTGAAGGTCAGCTCCCTCCAGGACAGCGAGGCCGGGCCGAACAGCAGCTTCTGCACTGCCTGCAGGCGAAAGGCGTCCACCCGGCTCGGGATGTCGATGAGTCCTTGCCCTCCGTCCTCTCTGGGCAGATAGAGGACGCCCCTCCGCAGCCAGTGCAGTCCGTCCCAGAAGAAGTCGAGGAGCGTGGCCTGCAGCTCCTCGACCAGTCCGGCTGGTGGCTCCAGACACACCAAGCGATGCCACAACATCAAAGCCACCAGGATGTTCACAATCAGAAGCCGGCCTCTGTAGGAGATCTGGGGGAGCAGCCAGCGCCAGCGGTCCAGACGACCTTTCACCTTTTCAAGGAGCCCCTCCCAGTTCTTTTTCACGCTGGCCTCATCCCCCAGGTGCAGCCCCAGGTATTTGAGTCCCCCTCTGGTCCAGCTGAGCCTCTCTGGCAAGACTGGGGGACCCATCTCGCTCCACTCCCCCGGGAGTAGGGCGCTACTCTTGGCCCAGTTTACTTTGGCTGATAATAGCCGCTGGAAATCATTCAAAGTTGTCTGTAGCGCCCTGACATCCTGTTCTCCACTGACCACAACCATGATGTCATCAGCATACGCCCAGATTTTGACAGTGGAATTGGGGCAGCCCGGGATGGACAGGCCCCTGATGACCCGGCGCAGCTGATGTAGCAGAGGCTCAATGGCAAGGGAGTAGAGCATTCCTGAGAGTCCACAGCCCTGCCTGACTCCCCTCCGCACTGGAAACGGAGCACTCAGCCCTCCGTTGACCTTTAGCACACTGAAGATGTCACTGTACAGCACCTGAATTATGGCAACAAAGACGGGGCTGAACCCGAAGGACCTCATGGTCCTCCACAAATACTGATGTTCAACCCTATCAAAGGCCTTTTCCTGGTCTAACGAAATGAGACCAGTATCTAAACCCAATAGTCTGGAGGTGGCCAAAACATCTCGAATCAGAAATATGTTATCAAAGATTGACCTTCCGGGCACGCAGTACGATTGGTCGGAGTGCACCACGGACCCCAGCACCACCTTCAGCCTGTTGGCCAGAGCCTTGGACAGGATTTTATAATCCACACACAGCAGGGCAACAGGTCTCCAGTTCTTAATGTCACACAGGTCCCCTTTCTTAGGCAGCAGGGTGACAACAGCTCTCCTGCAACTCAATGGCAGGTCCCCCTGCTCCAGACTTTCCAAATATACATCGAGCAGGTCAGGACCCAGCACGGCCCAGAAGGCACGATAGAATTCGGCTGGCAGGCCACCGAGACCAGGGGTCTTGCCATTGCTCAAGCCACTGAGTGCAGTGGAGAGCTCCTCCAGGGAGAGAGGCCTCTCCAGCCCTGCCCTCTCCTCTTTGGGGACCTGTGGAAGGTCTTCAAGGAACCTACGTTTGCGGACCGAGTCCTCACTAGCCTCGCTGGAGAAGAGCGCTTTGTAGAACTGCACGGTCCTCTCCTGGATCTGCCCGGCCTCGTGCAGCTCCTGCCCTGTCTCCGAGCGCAGGCAGTGGATTTGCCGGCTCTGGCCCGGTTTCTTCTCTAGGCCGAAGAAGTAGCCAGTCGGGGCGTCTACCTGTGATGCACTCTGAACCCTAGAATTTATTAGAGCTCCTTGTACTTTTGTGTCCATAAGGCCAATGAGTGATTCTTTTTGGGTGTGGAGGTAATCAATTAGCCTCCTGTCTGCACAACACTCCAGAGCCTTGTGGAGCTCCAGAATGTCTCTCTCCAGAGCCTTCATGGACTCACGGATACCTCTCGTGACACTTCCAGTGTACTGCTGGCAGAACTGGTGAATCTGCACCTTGCCAATATCCCACCACTGCCTCAGGGAGACAAAGTGGGCTTTCTGACTCCTCCATTGCTGCCAGAAGAACACGAGGCAGTCACAGAAGTGAGCATCGTCAGGCAGTTGGGTATTAAAGTGCCAGTAGGCACTGCGGGACCTCACTGATGGCACAACGACTGTGCAGACAGTGAGACAGTGGTCTGACAGGCCCACTGGACAGCACTGCTTGACGATGCTGTAATGATTTTTACGGCAGTAGAGTCGGTCTAGCCTGGCCAGAGAGAGGGTATTCCCCTTGACCTGGGCCCAGGTGTACTGCCTCGTGTCCCCATGACATCTCCTCCAGATGTCAGTGAGGTCAGACTTGACGAGGATCCTGCGCAGCTCCCTGGCCGACGGGCCATGTGGCTCTGCGTGATTCCTGTCCAGTGTGCTGCTCTCTGTGCAGTTGAAATCACCCCCCAGGAAGACCAGCTCTTCAGGCTGGCAGGTGGCCAGCGCAGTCTCAAGCTCCCTGAAGAGGGTGACCCTCTCCCCGCCGTCGGTGGGTGCGTAAACGTTAATAAAAACAAAGGTTTTCTCCCCGACAACTACTCGCACGAGTAGCAGGCGACCCTTCACCACCTCCTGGACGGCGATGGAGAGGGGCTTGAACCCCACGGAGAACAGCACCGCGACCCCCGCGCTCACAGGGGACCCGTGACTGTACACGATGTCCCCCTGCCACTCCCGCTGCCAGGCGACGATGTTGGAGCTGTCGGTGTGGGTCTCCTGCAGGAAAGTCACCTGCAGGCTCTTTTCTTTGATAATCTCCAACACCGCAGCTCGCTTAAAAGCCCTCCGGCACCCATTGGTGTTCAAACTCCCTATCCTAATGTCGCCCATGTTTGTGGAAAAGAAAAAAAGAAAAAACATAAAACACGAACAGACATGTAGCACACAGACGGATAGTGATGTGACGTGAGGGACAGGACTCATTCGTGCTGAGGCGCGTTTCGCGGTCCTGCCCTGATCTTACCTAAAAGGCTCTTCAGGCGCCATCTCTCCTGATCGCTGAAGTCATTCGCACCCGAGCCCCTCTTCAGATGGCGCGTCGCGGAGAGGACAAAGAGCTCGGTGTCAGGGAAAAAAGTCCTCGCCCACAGTTCCCCTCTTACCTTTAGTCTTCTCTAAGAACTCCCTGATGCTCTGGAAACTGTAGCTCCGCCGGGCCGAGGAGCCCGAGGCGAGGGAGGAGTCGGTGAAGCCGCCCTCGTCGTCGCTCCCGGACTCTGAGGAGCTCAGGGCGGCGGCGGCGGTGGCGGCGAGGACACTCCAGCGCGTCCTCACTCTCCCGGTGTCGGAGTCACACAGAGCTGCCCTCCACCGAGCTCTCTGTGCTGCGCTTCTTCTGCACCGCACTCTGCACAGATTTTTTCGTGCGCTTTCTCTGCGGCGTCTTAAAACCATCGTCTATTTTTTCAGATGATAAATCATTTCCTCCCCACGCCGTGTCTACAGTTTTCGCTGGCGCTTGAGACGCGTTTTCCCCTGTCGGTGTCACTACCTGCTCTCTCTCTCCCTGACTCTCCTGAGCAGCGCTCATCTCTTGCTCTCCGGTGTGGGGGGCTCCCTGCTCTTCTGAGGGCTGCGGTGGTCCACTCTTTACTGTCTGTTCTCCTGCTTGGGACGCCACCGGCTCGGGCTCACCTGCTCCCTCCAGCGATCTCCTCTCCTGCACACCGGCCGTGGGCTCTGACTCCCTGCTGCCTCCCTGCGCTGCTCCGCTCCCCGCTGCCTGACGCTGTCTGCTGGGCTCATGTGCGCCCTGGGGCTGAGGCTCCCTGCCCGTCTCGTCCTCCACCTCCGGGCAGTTCTTCACCACATGCCCCTCGCTCCCGCACCTGAAGCACTTCATCGATTCCGAAGTCACGAATACAACGTAGTCACAGCTGTCAATCCGAAATTTAAGGCCCACATTGATCTCTTCTGTGGGGTTTTTTTAAGATGACGTGCTTCAGCTGCGATGCCCTGCAGCCCAGAGGGACCCTCCTGATCGGCGAGACCACCTGTCCGTACCAGGACAGCTCCCTCTCCAGCAGCTTGTTCCTCATGAACGGAGGCACGTTAGAGAGGGTGATCTTTCGAGCCGGGGCCGCGAGAGGCAGTACCGGGCTAAAGGTGCCGTCCAGGACAACTCCCTTCTCCACCAGGGTGTTTGCCAGATCGGTAGATTGCAGGAAAATGACTATACCTCCACTCAAGCGGGAAGCGGACCTGATGTTCCTGCAGCCCACGACCTCCCCGACCGCAAGAACGCACCTCTCAAGCAGACAGAACTCCACAGGGGAGATTTTCACACCATGGCGTCAAGTTAATTTCTCAAAGGAGAGGTCTGGAGGATCAGAGCCTCCAGAACCGGCCATGACGAGAAAATAAACCCCGCTTTTCCCCATAAAAGACAGAAAAACACAAAACTAGTGAAGAAACACCGCCACACGATCAAACCCACTGAAGCTCCGCCCACTCACTCACTCAGTCTCGCGAGAAACAGAGAGAAACAGGTACAAATTCACACTGAACAACAACACATTGGAGCACACATCCAGCTACACATATCTCGGTCTCACCATCAGCTCTTCCGGGAGTTTTGACCTGGCAGTGAAGGCACTGAGGGAGAAGGCACTCGGCTTTCTACGCAATAAGAAGGAGGCTCTTCAACATCAACCCACCAACAAGAATCTGGCTCCAAATATTTGAAAGTGTAATCCAACCCATTGCCCTATACGGCAGTGAAGTGTGGGGTCCCCTCACAGACCAGGATTACACCCAATGGGACAAACACCCCACAGAAACTGTAGAAACATCCTCCGTGTGCAGAGCAAAACTCCTAACAACGGGTGCATGGCCGAATTAGGCCAGTACCCACTATTGATAAACATACAGAAAAGAATATTAAAGTATTGGCTACACCTAAAAAACAGCGGCCAAAATTCCTACCACCACAAAGCCCTGCTGAGCCAAGAGCTGAGCTTAAAACAGAGCCCCCTGAGCCAGCTGGTCCTGAGGCTCACCGACCTGAGCCACACCGACACTAACCAGCCTCAGGACAGCACTGCTAGAGCACCACAACCCAGACTCAACCACATCACAGCACAGATCAAACAGCAATATCTCACACACTGGGACACACACAAACACAACAAACTGGAATGCTACAGAACCCCAAACAGACAATACACACTAGCTGAATATGTGATCAAAATAAAAAATAAACAGAAACAGACCCTGACGAAGTACAGGCTCAATGACCACAGCCTGGCCATAGAAACTGGGCGACACAGGCAGACCTGGCTGCCCAGAGAGGACAGGCTGTGTTCCCACTGCCAGCGGGGAGAAACGGAGACAGAGGTGCACTTCCTACTGCACTGTGACAGATACTCTGGGATTAGAGAAACATTCTTCCCGAAATTCAGAAATCTAATCTCAGAGTTCCCACACCTGCCAAAACCACAACAGGTCCCAATCCTACTGGGAGAAGGAGGAGGGAACTCAGTTGATCTGGCAGCCCAGTATGTGATCTCCTGTCACAGCCTGAGGAACAGTGAGTCTGTCTCCCAATAATGCTCCAGCCGCCTACAGAATATGTCAATATTTTATAATATGTCTTTGTTGTAAATATCTGTAATGTCTGTAGATTTTATTTTACTTCTATTTTTTGTTTTGTTCCATGTTAATTTTATTATTTTTATTTGCTTTGGCAACACTGATTGTACCCATCGGTCATGCTAATAAAGCCCCTTGAATTGAATTGAGAGAGCGAGAGACCTGAGAGAGAGAGGTTCATACAGACACAGTGGCACAGTACTGTGTTTAGCGTGTTGTCACAGTGGGACAGTACTGTGATCAGAGTGGGGCGCTAGTGTTCAGTGAGAAATCATAGTGGCACAGTACTGTGTTCAGCGTATCAGAGTGGCACAGTACTGTGTTCAGTGTGTCATCCGAGGGGGACAGGACTGTGTTCGGGGTGTGATCCCAGTGGCACAGGACTGTGTTCGGGGTGTCATCTGTGGGGGACAGTACTGTTCACTTTGTGATCACAGTGGGACAGTACTGTGATCAGAGTGGGACGCTAGTGTTCAGTGAGTAATCACAGTGGCATAGTAGTGTTTTTAGTGTGGTATGTGAGAGGCACAGTTCTGTGTTCAGTGTGTGATCAGAGTGGGACAGTAGTGTGTTCAATGAGTAAACACAGTGGGACAGTACTGTGTGATCACAGTGGGACAGTAGTGTGTTTACTGTGTGATCACAGTGGGACAGTAGTGTGTTCACTGTGTGATCAGAGGGGGACAGTAGTGTGTTCAGTGAGTGATCAGAGGGGGACAGTAGTGTGCTCGGTGTGTGATCCCAGTGGCACAGTAGTGTGTTCAGTGAGTGATCACAGTGGGACAGTAGTGTGTTCAGCATGTGATCCCAGTGGCACAGTACTGTGCTCAGTGTGTGATCAGAGTGGCACAGTAGTGTGTTGAGTGAGTAATCACAGTGGCACAGTACTGTGTTCGGTGTGTGATCACAGTGGGGGACAGTACTGTGTTCAGTGTGTGATCACAGTGGGACAGTACAGTGTTCACTGTGTGATCACAGTAGGACAGTAGTGTGTTCAGTGTGTGAACACAGTTGGACAGAACTGTGTTCAGTGAGCAATTACAGTGGCACAGTAGTGTGCTCGGTGTGTGATCAGAGAGGCACAGTAGTGTGCTCGGTGTGTGATCAGAGAGGCACAGTAGTGTGCTCGGTGTGTGATCAGAGTGGGAGAGTACTGTGCTCGGTGTGTGATCAGAGTGGCACAGTAGTGTGTTGAGTGAGTAATCACAGTGGTACAGTAGTGTGTTCACTGTGTGATCACAGTGAGACAGTACTGTGATCAGAGTGGGACGCTAGTGTTCAGTGAGTAATCACAGTGGGACAGTACAGTGTTCAGTGTGTGATCACAGTGGCACAGTATTGTGTTCAGTGTGTCATCAGTGGGGGACAGTACTGTGGTTGGTGTCTGATCACAGTTGGACAGTAGTGTGTTCAGTGTGTGAACACAGTTGGACAGAACTGTGTTCAGTGTGTGAACACAGTTGGACAGTAGTGTGTTCAGTGTGTGAACACAGTTGGACAGAACTGTGTTCAGTGAGCAATTACAGTGTCACAGTACTGTGTTCACTTTGTGATCAGAGTGGCACAGTAGTGTTTTCAGTAAGTAATCCCAGTGCTACAGTACTGTCCTCAGTGTGTGATCAGAGTGGGAGAGTACTGTGCTCAGTGTGTGATCAGAGTGGCACAGTACTGTGCTCAGTGTGTGATCAGAGTGGTACAGTACTGTGCTCAGTGTGTGATCAGAGTGGCACAGTAGTGTGTTGAGTGAGTAATCACAGTTGCACAGTACTGTGTTCAGTGGGTCATCAGAGGGGGACAGTAGTGTGTTCAGTGTGTGATCACAGTAGGACAGTAGTGTGTTCAGTAAGTAATGACAGTGGGACAATACAGTGTTCAGTGTGTGATCAGAGTGGGACAGTACTGTGTTTAGTGTGGCATCTGATAGGCATAGTTCTGTGTTCAGCGTGTGATCACAGTGGCACAGTACTGTGCTCAGTGTGTGATCAGAGTGGTACAGTAGTGTGTTGAGTGAGTTATCACAGTGGCACAGTACTGTGTTCAGTGGGTCATCAGAGGGGGACAGTAGTGTGTTCAGTGTGTGATCACGGTAGGACAGTAGTGTGTTCAGTAAGTAATGACAGTGGGACAATACAGTGTTCAGTGTGTGATCAGAGTGGGACAGTACTGTGTTTAGTGTGGCATCTGATAGGCATAGTTCTGTGTTCAGCGTGTGATCACAGTGGCACAGTACTGTGCTCAGTGTGTGATCTGAGTGGTACAGTAGTGTGTTGAGTGAGTTATCACAGTGGCACAGTACTGTGTTCAGTGGGTCATCAGAGGGGGACAGTAGTGTGTTCAGTGTGTGATCACAGTAGGACAGTAGTGTGTTCAGTAAGTAATGACAGTGGGACAATACAGTGTTCAGTGTGTGATCAGAGTGGTACAGTACTGTGTTTAGTGTGGTATCTGATAGGCATAGTTCTGTGTTCAGCGTGTGATCACAGTGGCACAGTACTGTGCTCTGTGTGTGATCAGAGTGGGACAGTACTGTGCTCAGTGTGTGATCAGAGTGGCACAGTAGTGTGTTGAGTGAGTAATCACAGTGGCACAGTACTGTGTTCAGTGGGTCATCAGAGGGGGACAGTAGTGTGTTCAGTGTGTGATCACAGCGGCACAGTACTTTGTCTAGTGTGTGATCATAGAGGGGCGCTAGTGTTGGGTGAGAAATAATAAATAATAACGTAAATAATAACAACGTAACGTGGTTTTCGGCACGTCTACCTAGGCTGCAGCTACTCCTGCATTATGTTTCATGTAAAAGTCTTAGCTTAGATTTTGTTTGCAAAAGACAAGCAAAATCTTTAAATGCAAATAACAAAAACTAGACACAACCGCAGTCCATATGAGGCCCCCTGCTACACTTGCACTGTTAATTCATTAAAGCCCATATTATCTGTGCTTTCCCTCACGATAAACAACCACCTGAATTGACACATCTCTTCTTGCCGAGTCCTTCGCACAACAAACGAAATTCCTCACCGGTCAGAGACAACAATTCTAGTGGAGCATATCCTGTCTTTGACAGGACTTGTTGTGTTTTTAGAGAAACCAACAAGGTCAGTTCTATTCCTTGTGTTTATCACCGTCGGAAATTACTCTCCAGTCAGCTGATTTGTACACCGTGTGCAGTTCTTGTGTGAAGGAGATTGTTACTGGTCTTAGTAGTGTTATTACTATTAGTAGTAGTATTAGTATTATTACTAGTATTATCATTATCAGTAGTATTAATAGAGTATTATGAGTAGTAGTAGTAGTATTGTTAGTGTTATTATTAGTAGTATTATTAGCGTTGTCAGTAGTAGTAGTAGCAGTCGTATTATTAGTATTATTAGTGTTATCAGTAGTATTATTCGTGTTAGTAGTACTATTGTTAGCAGTGGTAGTATTAGTGTTAGTAGTAGTACTATTGTTAGCAGTGGTAGTATTAGTGTTAGCAGCAGTATTAGTAGTGTTAGTAGTAGTAGTATTGTTAGAAGTAGTAGTATTAGTGTTAGTAGTAGTACTATTGTTATCAGTAGTATTATTAGTGTTAGTAGTACTATTGTTATCAGTAGTATTATTAGTGTTAGTAGTAGTACTGTTGTTATCAGTAGTATTATTAGTGTTAGTAGTACTATTGTTATCAGTAGTATTATTAGTGTTAGTAGTAGTACTATTGTTATCAGTGGTAGTATAAGTGTTAGTAGTAGTACTATTGTTATCAGTAGTATTATTAGTGTTAGTAGTAGTACTATTGTTATCAGTAGTAGTATCGCTGGTTCCTCCCGGGGAGCAGCGGCCTGTTTTTTCCCAGAAACAAACACAGTTCTCTGAAACCTCGACCGCCACACGGCAGCAGTGAATCGGCGGAAATTCGCACAACCGCTGAGGGTGCCGGCCGTCCCTGCGCGTGCTGTACTCCGACGCGGTGAGTACCGGCTCGGCGCATCTCGACTCTGTGGTGCCGTGTGTGGGTGCAGGTATGTCTTCTGCCTGCTTTTCAATGTTCTTTTTTAAGTGTGACACTTAAACAGCCCCACTGGAGCCCAGCAGGGGTGAGCCTGGCCAGTACCTGGAGGGGAGACTGCTGGGAAAACACTGAGGCTGCTGCTGGGAGAGGTGTGAGTGGGGCCAGCAGGGGGCGCTCTCACCCTGCGGTCTGTGTGGGTCCTGATGCCCCAGTATAGCGACGGGGACACTGGACTGTAAACAGGCGCCAACCTGCGGATTAGACGTCAAGCCGAGGTCCTGACTCTCTGTGGTCATTAACAATCCCAGGGTGTCTCTCGAGTAGACTAGGGGTGTCACCCTGGTGTCCTGGCCAAATTACCCCCCTGGTGTTTACCCATCATGGCCTCCTAATAACCCCCCTCTCTGAACTGGCTTCATCACTCTGCTCTCCTCCCCACTGAGAGCTGGTGTGTGGGGAGAGGACTGGGGTGTCATCCAGGTGGGGCTGCACACTGGTGGCGGTAGTGGGATCCCCATGACCTGTAAAGAGCTGCACACTGGTGGCGGTTGTGGGATTCCCAGGACCTGTAAAGAGCTCCGAGTGGAGTGTCCAGGAAAGAGCTATAGAAGTGTATTATTATTATTGATATCATCCAGCCCAAACCCCAGCGAGCGTGACTCCTTGACCCTGACCTCTCTCCCCCAGGTGCAGAAGCGCCCCCCGGCGGCCGAGCCCCGCGGCTCCGCTCAGCGGCTGCTCCTGCTGCTGGTGGCCGCGCTGTGTCTCCAGATCTACGCCTCCGAGGAGCCCGGGTCCGAACCGGCGCTGCCGCCCAGAGAGGGGAGTCCAGGACTCGTGGGCGGAGACGCCCGTGGCGCCTTATCGCTCTGTTTGTTTATTGATTGATTTCCTGCGTGGCTTATTTATTTATCTATCTTATTGACGGAGAGACTCGTGCGTCTTATTGATGGAGAGTATTTCAGTGAGAGCGGAGGTGGTGCTACTCTTCCTTCACTGTGAGGAACTGGAATGGTTCTCCATGATTTGTCGTTGTATAATCGATCGATGACAGCGAGTGAAATGATCGTGGGGTGGGGGTGTTTCACTCCCTTCTCCCACCCCCACAAAAACAACACCACCCATGCTCCCCGGTGAGAGACGGAGCCCTGGACTTCCGATTCCTGTTGCTCTCTTGTGTGGGAATGGCAGGCGAGCCCCAGGCGTGGACGTGTTTCTGCGTCGCTCAAGCAGACTCCCACGGAGACACCTGTGAGGTCGCGGGTCGTCTTTATTTTTAACCTTCTTACTTCATTGTGAGTAGGGGGGGACAGTTTCTCCTCTGAAGCCGACTGAGGTCTTTGTTTGTTTTCTAAGTATTTCAACAGCAGAGATGCCCCTTAAAAAAAAGAGATTTTATTTCAATAAAAAAGGAAATTCATCCTTAAAAGCAGGACAGGAGGGAGTGTTTCGCCACAGTAACGCCCAGAGGACTATGACAGACCGCCCCTTGGTCCGACCCCACCGGATCGCTCTCCTTCCTGCGCCTGGCCGTGGCCTGGGGTTCCTCGTGAGGGAGGGAGCCCCCGGTCACTGTATGTTCTGTGAACAGATGAATAAAGACGGAGAAGCAGCGGTGTGGTTTGTGTTTGTTCTGGGGAGGGATTGACGCTGCAGAAGAGCCGACTGAGAGTCTGCGTTGGAGGAGGCGGTGGAAGAGAGGAGATTGTCCTCAAACTGTACTCGTCCCTCAGTCAAGGGGGGGGGAGGTCGGGGTCAATCAGCGCTCAGGCATCTGCGGTTAAGAGGGGGTCTGTACGCAGAGAGGGATGGGGGTGGGGAACAAGCTGCCCAGCCTTGTTGTTGAAGCCGATACCCCGGCTTCTCTCCAGACACAGCTGGGTGAGCTCCTCCAGTCAGGACAGGAGGCGCTACTGTACACAGAGAGGGGTGGGAGGGGGGAACAAGCCGATACCCTGGCTTCTCTCCAGACACAGCTGGGTGAGCTCCTCCAGTCAGGACAGGGGGCTCTACTGTACACAGAGAGGGGTGGGAGGGGGGAACAAGCCGATACCCTGGCTTCTCTCCAGACACAGCTGGGTGAGCTCCTCCAGTCAGGACAGGGGGCTCTACTGTACACAGAGAGGGGCGGGAGGAGGGAACAAGCCGATACCCTGGCTTCTCTCCAGACAGAGCTGGGGGAGGGGCGAACAAGCCGATGAGCTGCTCAGGTCCGTTATCTACTGTCTGACTCCTGTCTGCTCTCCTGCTCTCTCTGGCCTGCTGTTTCTCCGATCTGTCTCTCTCCTGAAGTAGTTCAGCTCCGGCCTCTGACTTCTGGTGCATTGTCTCCCCCTGGCGGCACCTCATTGACTTCATAGATCCAGACGGGTGTGGACCCCAGTGTCCCGACTGCTGGTCAGTACAGATCAGGACACTGTGTGTGAGAGTAGGGGTGTGGACCCCAGTGTCCCGACTGCTGGTCAGTACAGATCAGGACACTGTGTGTGAGAGTAGGGGTGTGGACCCCAGTGTCCTGACTGCTGGTCAGTACAGATCAGGACACTGTGTGTGAAAGTAGGGGTGTGACCCCAGTGTCCAGACTGCTGGTCAGTACAGATCAGGACACCGTGTGTGAGAGTAGAGGTGTGGACCCCAGTGTCCCGACTGCTGGTCAGTACAGATCAGGACACCGTGTGTGAGAGTAGGGGTGTGGACCCCAGTGTCCTGACTGCTGGTCAGTACAGATCAGGACACTGTGTGTGAGAGTAGGGGTGTGGACCCCAGTGTCCTGACTGCTGGTCAGTACAGATCCTGGACACTGTGTGTGAGAGTAGGGGTGTGGACCTCAGTGTCCAAGGATGCTGGTAAGAGTTGATCTGGGTATTCTGGTGTTTTATTTTGCTCTTACTGATGAACCTGTTCAGTTGGTGATTAACTTTATGAATCCACTAGGTGGCACCAGAGCAGCGTCACAACGAGGACAGGAAACCCGCCACCTCACATCAGCAGGAAGAGAAGGAGAGAGAGAGAGATGGCAGCGTGTAGGAGCTCAGCGCTCAGCCCTTGTCATTGTGCTTGGGGTGTTTGAGGTAAAATTGTGTAAAAGTTTTTTTATCATTGTGCTCGGGGGGTTTGTGGTGAAATTGTCTAAAAGCGTCCATCATTGAGCTCAGGGGGTTTGTGGAGAAATTGTGTAAAAGTGTCATTTTATCATTGTGCTCGGGGGGGTTTGTGGTGAAATTGTGTAAGTGTGTCTTTTTATCATTGAGCTTGTGGAGTTTGTGGTAAAATTGTGTAAAAGTGACTTTTCATCATTGAGCTTGGGGGGTTTGTGGTGAAATTGTGTAAAAGTGTCTTTATCATTGAGCTCGGAGGGGTTGTGGTGAAATTGTGTAAAAGTCTTTTTCTCATTGTGTTTGTGGGGTTGTGGTGAAATGGTGGTTTTTGGGTGTTTATTGTTCACATGCTGCTGCTGTGATGTGGCCTTTCACCTGTAGATGCTCCTCTCTCCCGTCATGTTTAAATGTACCAGTCCTGATGGATGACTGTACACATAGATAGATACTTTATTGATCCCGTGAGGGAAATCATCCTCAGTCAATGGGAACATCTATTTAAGTAGTGACTCTCCAGATAGCATTTTTGTATGAAACGTTTAAAGAAATCGACAACCACTTTTCAAAACGCACAATAACACAGACTGGCATGTTTGACAACGAGTAAAAAAGAGAAAGGCGAAACAAGAATTCACCATCACTTTCTGCATGTTTACTGTGACCTGTCCTGATCATGAGAAGTCTCAGACGCGTCTCTTCACCAGACAGTTTAATAGAGCAGTTCTACATGGGACCGGTGTGAGAGTATGTGGGTAACAGTGATGGCTCTCTCTGCTGTACTGCTGTGGCTGTCACGGACGTCCAAAGGGACTAACCGTGGGGAGCAGGAGAGCGGAAAAAGACCCATGTGCGTAGCGGCGAGACGGGAAAAAGGCCCGGGCTCATAGTGCAAAGAGTTCAGGAATGCCGTATAGAAACCTATGCCCTCAGGGAGCGGACGTGGGGCGCCCTGGTGCTAGGCGGGTCTCAGGACATCCGAACGTCAATGCTGAGCGAGGACAGAGTGCAAGACCCGGAAATATATAGCCCAAGGGAAAGAGAGGGACAGGAAGGACAGCAGACCGGAAACTAGGGACAGGACAGAGAAGGAGCGCCCTCTGGCTGCAGAGGGCGTGACAGTACCCCCCCCTTCATGGGCGGCTCCTGACGCCCATACAAAAAAATGAGCTGCCCAGCACTGGGGGGAGGAAAAACCTCATTTAACTGAAAGGAAACCTCCGGGAATCCACGGCTGAGAGCTACCCCTTCCTCCGGGGTATAAACCTTTATTGGGTGGAGGAAGGGGGGGTAGAGAAGAGCTCCGGAGACTAAAAACAAAAAAGTACACAAGCACAAACACAACCGAGAAAAACCTGGGAAAGACCAGGGAGACAAACCACACAAAACAGATAGGAACAAAAAACAGGTAGGAACCAAAGTTCCGAGACACAGGGAGCCGGGGGGAACAAAAAGGAGGGGAAACCAGGAAGAAAAAAAAAATCAAAACAAAAAGCAAAAAAAACAAGAAAAAACAGCAAAAAACCCCAGGGAAAAATACCGCAGACTGGGCAAAAGGCACGTTCACATTCTAACGCTGATATCGGAGTGGACAACCTGAGGAAAGCCAGACCGAAGTCCGCTCACAGACACAGATGCCCGGAGTGATATCCAGCGAAAAGAATGGAGGAACGGCAGAAAGCTTACCATTCTATCACTGATATCGGAGAGAGCAAGACCAGGAAGAGCCAGGCACGAGAACCCGCTCCAGACACAGAAGCTCGGAGTGATATCCAGTAATAAGAATAGGAAAACCAGATCAACATTCAATCACTGATATCGGAGTGATCTACCCGAGGAAAGCCAGGTGCAGGACCCGCTCACAGGCACGGAAGATCGGAGTGATATCCAGCGATTAGAATAGAGGAACTGAAAAAAAAAACAGCCCAGAGAACAAGAAAAAAAAAACTGCGGCAAGACAAAAAGCGCCGCTCGCGGGGTCAGTAGGTGGCTCAGCATTCTGTCACGGACGTCCAAAGGGACTAACCGTGGGGAGCAGGAGAGCGGAAAAAGACCCATGTGCGTAGCGGCGAGACGGGAAAAAGGCCCGGGCTCATAGTGCAAAGAGTTCAGGAATGCCGTATAGAAACCTATGCCCTCAGGGAGCGGACGTGGGGCGCCCTGGTGCTAGGCGGGTCTCAGGACATCCGAACGTCAATGCTGAGCGAGGACAGAGTGCAAGACCCGGAAATATATAGCCCAAGGGAAAGAGAGGGACAGGAAGGACAGCAGACCGGAAACTAGGGACAGGACAGAGAAGGAGCGCCCTCTGGCTGCAGAGGGCGTGACAGTGGCCCTCCCTCCTGATGACAGAATCGTCTCACACTTCACCTTCACAGACACAAGCTCCATGTGTTTGTGGTGAAATTGTGGGTCTGTTGGTGTGAAAGTGTCTTTATTATTGAGCTTGTTGAACTGATCTCGAAGGCTACTTTAATTTCAGTTGGCGTCTGACATTTTGAGTGAAATTGTAGTTTTGTTGGTTTAAATGTGTTTGTTAAAGTCGAGGTGCGTCGCTTTGCCCTTCCGGTTCTTGCGGCTGGGCAGGCCCGCGGCTTCGATGTCGCCCAGGATGGGGATGTCCTTCCCGTCCACAAACGTGACGAGGATGTTCTCGGCGATGTCCTTCCCGAAGATGGAGAGGATGTAGGAATATCAGTGCGAGTCATGAGTTCATAACAGGAAGAGAGTCCTCTCGGATTCACTGCCTGTCCCTTCTGATCCAGGATGATCCACACTTTCTCCAGCAGTGTGATAAGACTTCGATATGAAGTCAATATTCTAAAATACAGGAAACGGGGATCCTGAACACGCAGAGGAACCCAGATGTCCGCACGGCACGATAGTCACAGCGGACTCTAAACACAGTGAGCAGCATCACACCTGATCCATCACGAGCCCATAATCATGACGATGGTGTCAAAACAGCAGCCAGGTCCTCTCAGAAGATCAGACAGTTGTATTCAACAGTTTGTACCACCTGCGATACTGAGACAGACTCACGCCTGTAACTCTGGATACCTGAGACTGGGGACTCACTGTCTGGGGGAGATGAGCCTGATGAAGTTAGCAGAACCAAAGTAAGTGTTTGTACCTCCAGGAAAGGTGTTTACTTCCACACCTGTGTCACCTTTGTGTTGTTTGTAGCTGTAGGATACCCATCACAACAAGCTACTGTATAAACACAATTGTAGCTGCTGTAACATCGAATCATGATATACTGTAGATAAGATTTTATTGTCCCTTGAGGGAATTTTGTATGGACACCCAGCACTCCTGTACATTAAAACAGAATGGTAAGAAAAAAAGAAAATAAAAACATTTTTCTATTACAAGAAACAAGAAAAACATCGCACATCACTCCATTGTACATCTGCAGTATAACACATTACAATATGTACCATTTATAACACGTCACAAAATATATCCCACTCACTCATGTTTATTAAAATGCAGATTATATTATATCGAAATTTATTTCATTTAAGTTTGTTTGCTGATAATTGTTTGCTCTCAATACAATACAAAATAAACCACACATTCATATTCAATAACTGCTACACACGCACAGTTAAATCAGTCTCCGTATCGACACACCTGTCAGCTCTCCTACCGTCTTATCTCTACTATAGGAGTCCCATACAGACACACCTGTCAGCTCTCCTTCCGTCTCATCTCTACTATAGGAGTCCCATATAGACACACCTGTCAGCTCTCCTACCGTCTTATCTCTACTATAGGAGTCCCGTATGGACACACCTGTCAGCTCTCCTACCGTCTTATCTCTACTATAGGAGTCCCGTATAGACACACCTGTCAGCTCCCCTACCGTCTTATCTCTACTATAGGAGTACCGTACAGACACACCTGTCAGCTCTCCTACCGTCTTATCTCTACTGTAGGAGTCCTGTACAGACACACCTGTCAGCTCTCCTTCCGTCTTATCTCTACTATAGGAGTCCCGTATAGACACACCTGTCAGCTCCCCTACCGTCTTATCTCTACTATAGGAGTCCCGTATAGACACACCTGTCAGCTCTCCTACCGTCTTATCTCCACTATAGGAGTCCCGTATAGACACACCTGTCAGCTCTCCTTCCGTCTTATCTCTACTGTAGGAGTCCTGTACAGACACACCTGTCAGCTCTCCTTCCGTCTTATCTCTACTATAGGAGTCCCGTACAGACACACCTGTCAGCTCCCCTACCGTCTTATCTCTACTATAGGAGTACCGTACAGACACACCTGTCAGCTCTCCTACCGTCTTATCTCTACTATAGGAGTCCCGTATGGACACACCTGTCAGCTCTCCTACCGTCTTATCTCTACTATAGGAGTCCCGTATAGACACACCTGTCAGCTCCCCTACCGTCTTATCTCTACTATAGGAGTACCGTACAGACACACCTGTCAGCTCTCCTACCGTCTTATCTCTACTGTAGGAGTCCTGTACAGACACACCTGTCAGCTCTCCTTCCGTCTTATCTCTACTATAGGAGTCCCGTACAGACACACCTGTCAGCTCTCCTACCGTATTATCTCTACTATAGGAGTCCCATACAGACACACCTGTCAGCTCTCCTTCCGTCTTATCTCTACTATAGGAGTCCCGTATAGACACACCTGTCAGCTCCCCTACCGTCTTATCTCTACTATAGGAGTCCCGTATAGACACACCTGTCAGCTCTCCTTCCGTCTTATCTCTACTATAGGAGTCCCGTACAGACACCTGTCAGCTCTCCTACCGTCTTATCTCTACTATAGGAGTCCCGTATAGACACACCTGTCAGCTCTCCTACCGTCTCATCTCTACTATAGGAGTCCCGTATAGACACACCTGTCAGCTCCCCTACCGTCTTATCTCTACTATAGGAGTCCCGTATAGACACACCTGTCAGCTCTCCTACCGTATTATCTCTACTATAGGAGTCCCGTATAGACACACCTGTCAGCTCTCCTACCGTCTCATCTCTACTATAGGAGTCCCCGCATTTATTGGAGCCTCGATCACCGCCAGTACACGGCAGCCCCACAGAGGAAACTCTTCAGAGTGGTCTGGGCACGTACACTCGTGGAACCCGCCCGTCCTCACCGTGGACGTACAGGGTTTCCCTGCGAGAGCCGGGCGAGGCGGGTCCTGGACGCGCGGATCTCTCAGGCTGCGGAGGCGCCTATTCTCGCAGTATTACGGCTCTCGCTCCCAGCGGCGCCTCCAGTTCCTCCGCATTCCCGAGTCCCGGTTCCTCCGGTTCCGCTCCTTTCCTGTAAACTGCGCTCGGACCTGCGGACCGGAGCCTGCAGTCCTGCTGGAGCGGGTCAGAGCGCCGGCCCGGCCGCTCCGACTGTCAGGAGAAACTTCTGAACTCTTCTCTCTTCTCACGGTGTGTCGGTTTAGCGAGAAATGTTGGATTTTTGGTCCTGAAATCGGGAATTTGCTCGCAAGTCACGCTTTCAGGATATAGGATCGTACACCGGAGCCTGTTTAAAACATCTCCGTTTCTTTTAAACCGTTTATACATCCCCGAACAATTTCTCTCTCCTGATCCGTGTGGTCTGGAATACAGCTTTGTGGAGAAACTCTCGAAAAACAGCACGATTGACTGTTTGTACACACGGAGTTTGTTTATATATATATACTTCCTCATTTCTGCGCAGGTAAATTAACAGCCCTGAAGTGAGATGGAAGATGAATATTAATATTCATCTCGTATAGCGCCTTTAAAAGAGGCTTTTTATCGTGCTCTGCAGAAGAAGACTCCGCACCGAGAGGAAACAGCAGATTGACACAGGACCCGTGAAATTAAAGCTCTTTTATTGAGGAAGGTTTACAGTCTGGATGTGAAAGACCTCAGGGAAGGAGACTCTGCTGTCCTTGGTGATGTTTTTACCTGTTTCTCTAAATCCTAAATACTACTCGTTTATTTTAAATTGTTTTTGCACGTTTGATCCCCAAAGAGTACTGTATGTGTTTAATGCACATGTGAAGTATTAGCTCTTCTAAATACGGGCACATTTCAGAAAACACTGACTCAGTGCTGCAGGTTCGCAGGGGAAGTGAGTTTAAAACGGAGTCTTTTTCAGTCCATTCACAGTTAATCATTGTATTGAAGTGCGATTTGTCTCAGTTACTTTTAAAATTTCTGGATTTCCTGAGCCTTTCACCTGCAGCAGCTGATGGATTGACAGAGCAAGCCTTTTATTGGAACAACACGAGTCACATGAGAGTTTACACGTGAAAAGTATTTTCATGTTGAATGTTTCCAGAGTGAAGAGATGCGTTATGAATTTTCCTGCCGGTTTATTAAATTTCATTTGTACCGATCCACCAGGTGGCGCCAGAGCAGAGTCTTCATTGCTCAGGTGAGCTCACCTTTACCTGAAGAGAACAGGAAGTCCTTCTCCCTCAGATCAGCAGGAAGAGAAGGAGAGAGATGGCGTCTGAGAGCTCAGCGCTCAGCCCTGGTGAGTTTTCTCTTGTTCTGCCTGTCAGAGTGCCGGTAAGGGGGAGTCACTGAGGGTCTCTTCTCTGTCACAGAGCACAGCAGCAGCTGGAGAAGTGTCTTCCTGTCTGCTGAGAGTGTGTTCTGTCGGACACACGGGGTCTGAACTAGGAGAGAGAGACAGGAGCTGGTTTACTTTCACTTTCTCTTGTCGGGGATCAGAGATCAGTACTGTTTCTACTGTCCTGGCTTGGCAGCTTGTTCCCCCCTCCCACCCCCCCTCTGTGTACAGTAGAGACTCCCACTCCTGATTTTAAGTCTTAATGTTGCTTTGAGTTTTAGTGTTAATTCTGAGGAACTCTGAGGTCTCAATATCTAACTGGTCTTTAATAATGACTAACTGTCACTGAGGATGTTGAATATTTTGTATATATGTGGTTCCCTATCTTCACCCTGTCAGTGTGGGACACTCCCTTCAGACTAAAGAGACTCAGTTCCTCCAGCTTGTCAGTTTCACTGTTTTTAAACTAACATCATGCTAGTTCTCTTCGGTGTGCATCACAGTAGTTGGTTTCTAAGCGGTTTGAAACTATACAACACACAGATTCCCAAACATTTCTTTATGAAATGTGACATTTTAGACTCACTACTGAAGAATCAGGATGGACTGAATGACTTCACAGTTTTGACATGTATTTTTAAAATAAGGTGGTATAAAGGTTCATACTGAACACAGGAGTCCCATATGTGTCTGAACTGCCACTGGACACTCAGAGTGTTAGTGGGACTCTCCAGGGCCCTCCAGAAGTATTGGCGCCCTTGGTAAAGATGAGCAAGTAAGACATTGGAAAAAATGTCTGTGTTTATCAGATGAGAGAAATCTGAACTTTCAGTGAGGTTAAATTATTCTAAGAAACAAAATCCTGATGAAAAATAAACATGTACTATTGAGAGAACAGTTAAAAATATATATATATTTTATATAAATTGTAAGAATACAGAATAACAATGTTGTAAGAATAGTGTCTGATTACCTAACATTAACAGAACATTTTTGTATACCACAGAGAATACACAGAAAAATAATCTCAATAATCTGTGATTTTCCTCTCTCACAGGGCAGGGACAATAGAAAAGATATAGAGACGTTTTTATCGTGAATTTGAAATCTGATGAATAGTGAAGATATCTGTGATGAGAACTTTATCATGTAAATAATCTGTGATCTTTCACTTTGACAGGGGAGGAACAGGCTGATTCCCATGAGGCACCACAGCATCTCTCGGAGATCAGGATCGTGCTGCTGGGCCAGAGATGGTCTGAGAAGAGCTCAGCAGGAAACACCATCCTGGGCAGAGAGGAGTTTGAGACACGGGGAGGAACTGAGGAGTGTGTGAAGAGACAGGGAGAAGTAGCTGGGAGGCAGATCACTGTGGTCGACACTCCAGGGTACTCCTCTTTTCCATGGATAATAAGGACTGATCCACAGCATGTCAGACGGGAGGTTGTGCGCAGTGTGTCTCTGTGTCCCCCAGGACCCCACGCTCTCCTCCTGGTGATTAATGTGAACTCATACACAGACTGGAGATCAGTAAAGGAACATCTGGAGCTTCTCAGTGAGAGAGTCTGGAGAAACACAATAGTGCTGTTCACCTGGGGGGACACACTGAGAGACACAACCATTGAGCAGCACATTGAGAGAGAAGGGAAGAAGCTCCAGTATCTGGTGGAGAATTGTGGGAACAGGTATCATGTTCTCAACAACAAGAACAGGGACGACCACACTCAGGTCACAGAGCTGCTGGAGAAGATAGAGGACATGGTGGCAGGAAACTGTGGGCTGTACTTCACTATTGACATCGACCAAGTATACACTGAACTGGAGACATACAATAGAGAGATAGAGAAGCTGAGACAGAGGTTGGAGGAGAGGCAGAGAGAGACAGAGGAGCTGAGACAGAAGTATGAAAGAAGGGAGAGAGAGAGAGAAGAGGCGCTCAGACAGAGGTTGGAGGAGGAGTGGAGCAGGAGAGAAGAGGAGCTGAAGGTGAAGATGAGAAAGACACTGGAGGAAGAGGAGCTGGAGAAAGAGACAGAGGAGCCCAGACTGCCTGTCAAGAAGAGGAACAGTATAGACCTCATCCCTCTCAACAGTGAGTGTGGTTGATGCTGTATTACTGAATCACTGATCTTACTGGTCATCAGACTGAGAGATTCAACCATCTTGTGTCCCGTTAGGAATTAAAATCATACTGTGCTCCGCTCTGTACTGTATTACTAACACAGTGGCACACAGATCTGTGTCTGTTTAAATCCTCTGTGCTGTAATTGAACTGTTTTCTCTCAGGGAGATTAGATTTAATCCATCACACAGCATCTCAGTCTCTGTAATCTGTTCCTCAAGACTGTCTGACCAACACTCAATCAATCAAGGTTTATTGATCGATGCACGAACAGTACAGCACACAGCAGTGTTGTCAGCATTGAAATCTGCGAGCTCGTTAAAGGCTCGTTAAGAGGGATAGAAGAGTTGGAGGACAGGAATTTATAGGGGTTAACATTGGGATACAACAGATTACACAACTGCAATTTACAGATTGTGTGGAACTAACACAAGGATAGGAGGTATTGAGGTGTCCTGGCAGTGGTAGGGTACAGGATAGGAGGTATTTAGGTGTGCTGACAGTTGTAGGGTACAGGGTAGGAGGTATTGAGGTGTCCTGACAGTAGTAGGGTACAGGGTAGGAGGTATTTAGGTGTGCTGACAGTTGTAGGGTACAGGGTAGGAGGTATTGAGGTATTTAGGTGTCCTGACAGTAGTGGGGTACAGGGTAGGAGGTATTGAGGTGTCCTGACAGTAGTGGGGTACAGGGTAGGAGGTATTTAGGTGTCCTGACAGTAGTAGGGTACAGGGTAGGAGGTATTGAGGTGTCCTGACAGTAGTAGGGTACAGGGTAGGAGGTATTGAGGTGTCCTGACAGTGGTAGGGTACAGGGTAGGAGGTATTGAGGTGTCCTGACAGTAGTAGGGTACAGGGTAGGAGGTATTTAGGTGTCCTGACAGTCGTAGGGTACAGGGTAGGAGGTATTTAGATGTCCTGACAGTAGTAGGGTACAGGGTAGGAGGTATTGAGGTGTCCTGACAGTAGTAGGGTACAGGGTAGGAGGTATTGAGGTGTCCTGACAGTAGTAGGGTACAGGGTAGGAGGTATTTAGGTGTCCTGACAGTAGTGGGGTACAGGGTAGGAGGTATTGAGGTGTCCTGACAGTAGTAGGGTACAGGGTAAGAGGTATTTAGGTGTCCTGACAGTCGTAGGGTACAGGGTAGGAGGTATTTAGATGTCCTGACAGTAGTGGGGTACAGGGTAGGAGGTATTGAGGTGTCCTGACAGTAGTGGGGTACAGGGTAGGAGGTATTTAGGTGTCCTGACAGTAGTAGGGTACAGGGTAGGAGGTATTGAGGTGTCCTGACAGTAGTAGGGTACAGGGTAGGAGGTATTGAGGTGTCCTGACAGTAGTAGGGTTCAGGGTAGGAGGTATTGAGGTGTCCTGACAGTAGTAGGGTACAGGGTAGGAGGTATTGAGGTGTCCTGACAGTAGTAGGGTTCAGGGTAGGAGGTATTGAGGTGTCCTGACAGTAGTAGGGTTCAGGGTAGGAGGTATTAAGGTATTGAGGTGTCCTGACAGTAGTAGGGTACAGGGTAGGAGGTATTTAGGTGTCCTGACAGTAGTAGGGTACAGGGTAGGAGGTATTTAGGTGTCCTGACAGTAGTAGGGTACAGGGTAGGAGGTATTTAGTGCTCTTCGTAGGTGTCCTGAGAGTGCCAGTGCCCCCTGTCAGTTCAAGGAGGTAACTGCAGGTGTCTGCTGTGGTTGGCTGTTCAGTAGTCTCACTGCCTGGGGGAAGAAGCTGTTCTGGAGGACGCTGAGCTCGTGGGCGGAGCAGTTACCACACCAGGCAGTGGTGCAGCCGGTTAGGATGCTCTCAGTGGTGCAGCTGTAGAAGCTGGTCAGGATGTGTGAAGGCAGGCTGAACTTCTTCAGTCTGGGGAGAGAGAACAGGCGCTGTCTTGTCTACGGGGTTGGTGTGGTGGGTCCAGATCAGGTCACTTGTGATGTTGACACCTAGGAATTTGACAATCTGGACCACTGCGGACCCACTGATGTGAATGGGTGCCTGGTCTCTTCCTGTGGTCCACCATCAGCTTCTTAGTTCTGCTGGTGTTCAGAGAGAGGCTGCTGTCCTGACACCATGCTGTCAGCGTTTCTACCTCCTCCCTGTAGGCGGACTCATAACCGTTCATGATCAAGCTGGTGATTGTTGTATCGTCCGCAAACTTGATGATGGAGTTTGTCTTGTTTCTGGAGATGCAGTCGTGGGTGAAAAGGGAGCAGAGGAGAGGGCTGCGTTTGCAGCGCTGGGGAACGCCGATGTTCAGAGTCAGGGTGGAGGATTTACTTGTGCCGACTCTGGGCATGATGCGCAAGAATAATTCCCAGATGTAAATTTCTTTCATAATGGCCAGCAGCCCTATCACCCTGCAACTCCCAGCTCGCAGCCCCACTGGAGCCCAGCAGGGGTGAGCCTGGCCAGTACCTGGAGGGGAGACTCCTGGGAAAACACTAAGGCTACTGCTGGGAGAGGTGTGTGTGGGACCAGCAGGGGGCGGTCTCAGCCTGCGGTCTGTGTGGGTCCTGGTGCCCCAGTATAGTGACGGGGACACTGGACTGTAAACAGGCGCCGTCAGATGAGACGTCAAACCGAGGTCCTGACTCTCTGTGGTCATGAACAATCCCAGGGTGTCTCTCGAGAAGAGTAGGGGTGTTACCCTGGTGTCCTGGCTAAATCTCCCATTGGCCCTTACCAGTCATGGCCTCCTAATAACCCCCCTCTCTGAACTGGCTTCATCACTCTGCTCTCCTCCCCACTGAGAGCTGGTGTGTGGGGAGAGGACTGGAGCATCATCCAGGTGGGGCTGCACACTGGTGGTGGTAGTGGGATCCCCATGACCTGTAAAGAGCTGCACACTGGTGGCGGTAGTGGGATCCCCAGGACCTGTAAAGCGCTTTGAGTGGAGTGTCCAGAAAAGCACTATAGAAGTGTAAGCAATTATTATTATAATGACTTTTAAGTTACGTTTGTCAAGAAATAACCTGAGCAAATTGTACTCCTCTTACCTGTGGAGAGGTTGGTTTCCTCTCATGTGTCACATCCCTGATGCTCCTGTCTCTCCTCCTGTTGCAGCGAGTGAAGGGGACCCTGCAGTCAAACCCAGACTCCAGCCCCGCCCCTCTGAGCTGAGACTGGTGCTGCTGGGCAGGACTGGTGCTGGGAAGAGCGCAGCAGGAAACACCATCCTGGGCAGCACACAGTTCCCCTCCCGGCCCAGCCTGTCCGCGGTCACCCAGGACTGCGAGAGACGCAGGGGGGAGGCTGCTGGGAGGCAGCTCTCTGTCATCGACACGCCAGACCTCCTGGACAGCAGGGGGCGCCAGAGAGACGTGTGTCTGGAGGTCCGGAGGTGCCTGCTGCTGTCCTCCCCAGGACCCCACGCTTTCCTGCTGGTGCTGCGGGCCAGACGCTTCACGGACGAGGAGAAGGGAGCCCTGCTGACCGTGACCGAGGTGTTCGGGGAGGCTGTCCTGAATCACACTGTCGTCCTCTTCACCCACGGGGACAGTCTGGGACAGGAGACAGTGCAGCAGTACATTGACACACAGGGGAGAGACCTGCAGCAGCTCTTAGAGAGCTGTGGGAACAGGTATCATGTTCTCAACAATATGGACACGGGCGACCGCACTCAGGTCACACAGCTGCTGGACAAGATCGAGGACATGGTGGCAGGAAACAGTCTGGACTTCTTTGTGGACCAGGATGCAGAGGAGAGGCTGAGAGAAAGAGAGAACAGATATAGAGAGGTGGAGGTGGAGGGCACGAAGGAGAGGGAGGAGTTTCTGAAGAAAGTGCAGGAGCTGAGAGAGGAGTACGAGGCAGAACTGCGTCAGAAGACGGAGGAGCTGAGACGCAGGAGTGAGGAAGAGCAGAGGAGGAGAGCGGAGCAGCTGAAGGAGGAGCACAAGGAGCAGCAGAGGCACCAGCTGGAGGAGCTGAGACGCAGGCAGGGAGAGGAGCAGCGCAGGCAGCTGGAGGCTCTCAGGAGAGAGCAGGAGGAGACACTGCGCAGGAAGGAGCAGGAGCTGGAGCTGCAGTACCAGGAGCAGAGGCAGAGGCTGGAGCAGGAGCAGCGCGAGAAGACGGAGGAGATCAAGCTCCGCTACAGGACGCAGCACCAGGAGCTCCTGCGCAGGTATGAGGAGGAGCAGCGCAGCAGAGCTGAGCAGATGGAGCTCAGATACCAGGAGCAGCACAGGAGGGTGCAGGAGACCATCCTGAAACTCACTGAGGAGCAGCTGAGGAAGGTGGAGGAGACCAGGACCCAGTGTGCAGAGAGACTGAGGGAGAGGATGGAGGCCGTGAAGAGGGAGCTTGAAGAAGAGCAGGAGAGGAAGATAGAGGAGCTGAGGCAGCAGCACAGAGGCCAAGACCGCGGGGAGGCCCAGCAGAGGTGTGAAGCAGAGCTGTGGAGGAAGGTGGACGAGATCAAGCAGCTGTATGAAGAGAGACTGCAGGGGAGAGTTCAGGAGCTGGAGCAGCAGCAGCAGAGGGAGATGGAGGAGAAGAGGAAGGAGCAGGAGGAGGAGCAGAGGGAGAGAGAGGAGGGGCTGAGGAGGCAGCTGGAGGAGGATCGCAAGCAGAGGGAGCAGGAGCTGGAGCTGAGGAAGGCTGAGGAGCTCAGGAGAGTGAAGGAGCTGGAGCAGAGATACGCACTGGAGGAGCAGAGCAGACTGGCAGAGCTCAGACTCCACTACGAGGAGAGGATGAGAGAGCAGGGCAGGCAGGAGCTGCAGAGGCAGACGGAGGAGCTGAAACTGAGGCAGCAGCAGAGGGAGGCAGAGCTGAGGCAGGAACTGGAAGATGAGCAAAGGAAGAGGGCGGAGGAGCTGAGGCAGCAGTTGGAGAGGGAGCACCGTCAGAGAGAGCAGGAGCTGGAGGAGAGATACAAGGAGCAGCAGCGAGAGGCGCAGGAGGAGAGGAGCAGGACGGAGGAGCTGAGGAGGCAGTGGGAGGAAGGGCTGAGAGAGGAGTACGACAGGAGGCTGCAGAGAAAGGAGGCGGAGATCCAGGAGAGGTGGGAAGGGGAGCTGCAGAGGAGAGTGAAGGAGCTGCAGGAGTCCTCCCAGCCTCAGAGCCTGGAGCCGGGTCAGAGTAAGTACCCCAGCAGGAAGGCAGGAGGTAGATGCCCAGTTTAAGAGGTAAAACTGCAAATTCCAGAGAATTGTGTAGTTTGGACTGCATACATGCAATCGTGTCAAGATTGAAGAGAGGTCTTGCATCTTGTGATTTTTATTTTGTCTCTATGCAGTGGTTCTTATTTGAATTTCTTTCTTCTTCACTTTGCTTTCTTTTTTGTCATAACATTTCTCTTCATCTTGGTTTATGTCTTTTAAACTCCAAAAGCTGTAGTTTTTGATGTTTTTGATAACATAAGGGAACTTTAACCTTCTACACTCAGATCCCAGAATCTGCTTGTTTTATTGACATGTTTGTTTCAATTAAGCACACAGCAGAGTTTCATCCCCTTTAAGTACTAGAGTGGCAGAACAGCTGAAAAAATGATTTAGTTCTTGTGCCCTGAAACACTACAAGCTCTAACACTGATGTTGTCTTGTTTGGTTGCTGATCCAGTGAGAAGCCCAGGAGAAACTCCCCGTCCAGAGATCCCAGCAGCTGCTCGTCTGTCGAAGCTTAACATTGTGCTTCTGGGGTGTGAAAAGGCTGGGAAGAGCTCAGCAGGAAACACCATCCTGGGCAGAGAGGAGTTTGATGCTGAGGGAGGAACTGAGGAGTGTGAGAAGAGACAGGGTGAAGTAGCTGGGAGGAAGATCACTGTGGTCGACACTCCAGGGTGGGAGTGGGATAATATAAACTCCACCTCAGAGCAGGTCAAACAAGAGACTGTGTACAGCGTGTCTCTGTGCCCCCCAGGACCCCACGCTCTCCTCCTGGTGATCCCTCTCATCACACTGAGAGAGAAACAGAGGAGATCAGTGAAGGAGCATCTGGAGCTTCTCAATGAGAGAGTCTGGAGACACACAATACTGCTGTTCACCTGGGGGGATGAGCTGACAGACACAACCATTGAGCAGCACATTGAGAGAGGAGGAGAGGAGCTCCAGTGGCTGGTGGAGAAGTGTGGGAACAGGTATCATGTTCTCAACAACAAGAACAGGGACGACCACACTCAGGTCACAGAGCTGCTGGAGAAGATAGAGGACATGGTGGCAGAAATGAGTGTCTTTCCTTACATGATGGACAGAAAACTTCTGCAGAAGATAAAGAAGAGGAAGTCGGCCAAGAAAGTGGTCGATGTAGAAGAGGAGGAAGAGAGAGGAGCTGGAAGAGTGCCTGGCAGGAGGAGACACAGTGGACGCGCGGATCTCTCAGGCTGCGGAGGCGCCTATTCTCGCAGTATTACGGCTCTCGCTCCCAGCGGCGCCTCCAGTTCCTCCGCATTCCCGAGTCCCGGTTCCTCCGGTTCCGCTCCTTTCCTGTAAACTGCGCTCGGACCTGCGGACCGGAGCCTGCAGTCCTGCTGGAGCGGGTCAGAGCGCCGGCCCGGCCGCTCCGACTGTCAGGAGAAACTTCTGAACTCTTCTCTCTTCTCACGGTGTGTCGGTTTAGCGAGAAATGTTGGATTTTTGGTCCTGAAATCGGGAATTTGCTCGCAAGTCACGCTTTCAGGATATAGGATCGTACACCGGAGCCTGTTTAAAACATCTCCGTTTCTTTTAAACCGTTTATACATCCCCGAACAATTTCTCTCTCCTGATCCGTGTGGTCTGGAATACAGCTTTGTGGAGAAACTCTCGAAAAACAGCACGATTGACTGTTTGTACACACGGAGTTTGTTTATATATATATACTTCCTCATTTCTGCGCAGGTAAATTAACAGCCCTGAAGTGAGATGGAAGATGGACATTAATATTCATCTCGTATAGCGCCTTTAAAAGAGGCTTTTTATTGTGCTCTGCAGAGGAAGACTCCGCAGCGAGAGGAAACAGCAGATTGACACAGGACCCGTGAAATTAAAGCTCTTTTACTGAAGCAGGTTTAGAGTCTGGATGTGAAAGACCTCAGGGAAGGAGACTCTCTGAGATCCTTGGTGATGTTTTTACCTGTTTCTCTAAATCCTAAATACTACTCGTTTATTTTAAATTGTTTTTGCACGTTTGATCCCCAAAGAGTACTGTATGTGTTTAATGCACATGTGAAGTATTAGCTCTTCTAAATACGGGCACATTTCAGAAAACACTGACTCAGTGCTGCAGGTTCGCAGGGGAAGTGAGTTTAAAACGGAGTCTTTTTCAGTCCATTCACAGTTAATCATTGTATTGAAGTGCGATTTGTCTCAGTTACTTTTAAAATTTCTGGATTTCCTGAGCCTTTCACCTGCAGCAGCTGATGGATTGACAGAGCAAGCCTTTTATTGGAACAACACGAGTCACATGAGAGTTTACACGTGAAAAGTATTTTCATGTTGAATGTTTCCAGAGTGAAGAGATGCGTTATGAATTTTCCTGCCGGTTTATTAAATTTCATTTGTACCGATCCACCAGGTGGCGCCAGAGCAGAGTCTTCATTGCTCAGGTGAGCTCACCTTTACCTGAAGAGAACAGGAAGTCCTTCTCCCTCAGATCAGCAGGAAGAGAAGGAGAGAGATGGCGTCTGAGAGCTCAGCGCTCAGCCCTGGTGAGTTTTCTCTTGTTCTGCCTGTCAGAGTGCCGGTAAGGGGGAGTCACTGAGGGTCTCTTCTCTGTCACAGAGCACAGCAGCAGCTGGAGAAGTGTCTTCCTGTCTGCTGAGAGTGTGTTCTGTCGGACACACGGGGTCTGAACTAGGAGAGAGAGACAGGAGCTGGTTTACTTTCACTTTCTCTTGTCGGGGATCAGAGATCAGTACTGTTTCTACTGTCCTGGCTTGGCAGCTTGTTCCCCCCTCCCACCCCCCCTCTGTGTACAGTAGAGACTCCCACTCCTGATTTTAAGTCTTAATGTTGCTTTGAGTTTTAGTGTTAATTCTGAGGAACTCTGAGGTCTCAATATCTAACTGGTCTTTAATAATGACTAACTGTCACTGAGGATGTTGAATATTTTGTATATATGTGGTTCCCTATCTTCACCCTGTCAGTGTGGGACACTCCCTTCAGACTAAAGAGACTCAGTTCCTCCAGCTTGTCAGTTTCACTGTTTTTAAACTAACATCATGCTAGTTCTCTTCGGTGTGCATCACAGTAGTTGGTTTCTAAGCGGTTTGAAACTATACAACACACAGATTCCCAAACATTTCTTTATGAAATGTGACATTTTAGACTCACTACTGAAGAATCAGGATGGACTGAATGACTTCACAGTTTTGACATGTATTTTTAAAATAAGGTGGTATAAAGGTTCATACTGAACACAGGAGTCCCATATGTGTCTGAACTGCCACTGGACACTCAGAGTGTTAGTGGGACTCTCCAGGGCCCTCCAGAAGTATTGGCGCCCTTGGTAAAGATGAGCAAGGAAGACATTGGAAAAAATGTCTGTGTTTATCAGATGAGAGAAATCTGAACTTTCAGTGAGGTTAAATTATTCTAAGAAACAAAATCCTGATGAAAAATAAACATGTACTATTGAGAGAACAGTTAAAAATATATATATATTTTATATAAATTGTAAGAATACAGAATAACAATGTTGTAAGAATAGTGTCTGATTACCTAACATTAACAGAACATTTTTGTATACCACAGAGAATACACAGAAAAATAATCTCAATAATCTGTGATTTTCCTCTCTCACAGGGCAGGGACAATAGAAAAGATATAGAGACGTTTTTATCGTGAATTTGAAATCTGATGAATAGTGAAGATATCTGTGATGAGAACTTTATCATGTAAATAATCTGTGATCTTTCACTTTGACAGGGGAGGAACAGGCTGATTCCCATGAGGCACCACAGCATCTCTCGGAGATCAGGATCGTGCTGCTGGGCCAGAGATGGTCTGAGAAGAGCTCAGCAGGAAACACCATCCTGGGCAGAGAGGAGTTTGAGACACGGGGAGGAACTGAGGAGTGTGTGAAGAGACAGGGAGAAGTAGCTGGGAGGCAGATCACTGTGGTCGACACTCCAGGGTACTCCTCTTTTCCATGGATAATAAGGACTGATCCACAGCATGTCAGACGGGAGGTTGTGCGCAGTGTGTCTCTGTGTCCCCCAGGACCCCACGCTCTCCTCCTGGTGATTAATGTGAACTCATACACAGACTGGAGATCAGTAAAGGAACATCTGGAGCTTCTCAGTGAGAGAGTCTGGAGAAACACAATAGTGCTGTTCACCTGGGGGGACACACTGAGAGACACAACCATTGAGCAGCACATTGAGAGAGAAGGGAAGAAGCTCCAGTATCTGGTGGAGAATTGTGGGAACAGGTATCATGTTCTCAACAACAAGAACAGGGACGACCACACTCAGGTCACAGAGCTGCTGGAGAAGATAGAGGACATGGTGGCAGGAAACTGTGGGCTGTACTTCACTATTGACATCGACCAAGTATACACTGAACTGGAGACATACAATAGAGAGATAGAGAAGCTGAGACAGAGGTTGGAGGAGAGGCAGAGAGAGACAGAGGAGCTGAGACAGAAGTATGAAAGAAGGGAGAGAGAGAGAGAAGAGGCGCTCAGACAGAGGTTGGAGGAGGAGTGGAGCAGGAGAGAAGAGGAGCTGAAGGTGAAGATGAGAAAGACACTGGAGGAAGAGGAGCTGGAGAAAGAGACAGAGGAGCCCAGACTGCCTGTCAAGAGGAGGAACAGTATAGACCTCATCCCTCTCAACAGTGAGTGTGGTTGATGCTGTATTACTGAATCACTGATCTTACTGGTCATCAGACTGAGAGATTCAACCATCTTGTGTCCCGTTAGGAATTAAAATCATACTGTGCTCCGCTCTGTACTGTATTACTAACACAGTGGCACACAGATCTGTGTCTGTTTAAATCCTCTGTGCTGTAATTGAACTGTTTTCTCTCAGGGAGATTAGATTTAATCCATCACACAGCATCTCAGTCTCTGTAATCTGTTCCTCAAGACTGTCTGACCAACACTCAATCAATCAAGGTTTATTGATCGATGCACGAACAGTACAGCACACAGCAGTGTTGTCAGCATTGAAATCTGCGAGCTCGTTAAAGGCTCGTTAAGAGGGATAGAAGAGTTGGAGGACAGGAATTTATAGGGGTTAACATTGGGATACAACAGATTACACAACTGCAATTTACAGATTGTGTGGAACTAACACAAGGATAGGAGGTATTGAGGTGTCCTGGCAGTGGTAGGGTACAGGATAGGAGGTATTTAGGTGTGCTGACAGTTGTAGGGTACAGGGTAGGAGGTATTGAGGTGTCCTGACAGTAGTAGGGTACAGGGTAGGAGGTATTGAGGTGTCCTGACAGTAGTAGGGTACAGGGTAGGAGGTATTTAGGTGTGCTGACAGTTGTAGGGTACAGGGTAGGAGGTATTGAGGTATTTAGGTGTCCTGACAGTAGTGGGGTACAGGGTAGGAGGTATTGAGGTGTCCTGACAGTAGTGGGGTACAGGGTAGGAGGTATTTAGGTGTCCTGACAGTAGTAGGGTACAGGGTAGGAGGTATTGAGGTGTCCTGACAGTAGTAGGGTACAGGGTAGGAGGTATTGAGGTGTCCTGACAGTGGTAGGGTACAGGGTAGGAGGTATTGAGGTGTCCTGACAGTAGTAGGGTACAGGGTAGGAGGTATTTAGGTGTCCTGACAGTCGTAGGGTACAGGGTAGGAGGTATTTAGATGTCCTGACAGTAGTAGGGTACAGGGTAGGAGGTATTGAGGTGTCCTGACAGTAGTAGGGTACAGGGTAGGAGGTATTGAGGTGTCCTGACAGTAGTAGGGTACAGGGTAGGAGGTATTTAGGTGTCCTGACAGTAGTGGGGTACAGGGTAGGAGGTATTGAGGTGTCCTGACAGTAGTAGGGTACAGGGTAAGAGGTATTTAGGTGTCCTGACAGTCGTAGGGTACAGGGTAGGAGGTATTTAGATGTCCTGACAGTAGTAGGGTACAGGGTAGGAGGTATTGAGGTGTCCTGACAGTAGTAGGGTACAGGGTAGGAGGTATTGAGGTGTCCTGACAGTAGTAGGGTACAGGGTAGGAGGTATTGAGGTGTCCTGACAGTAGTAGGGTTCAGGGTAGGAGGTATTGAGGTGTCCTGACAGTAGTAGGGTACAGGGTAGGAGGTATTGAGGTGTCCTGACAGTAGTAGGGTTCAGGGTAGGAGGTATTGAGGTGTCCTGACAGTAGTAGGGTTCAGGGTAGGAGGTATTAAGGTATCCTGACAGTAGTAGGGTACAGGGTAGGAGGTATTTAGTGCTCTTCGTAGGTGTCCTGAGAGTGCCAGTGCCCCCTGTCAGTTCAAGGAGGTAACTGCAGGTGTCTGCTGTGGTTGGCTGTTCAGTAGTCTCACTGCCTGGGGGAAGAAGCTGTTCTGGAGGACGCTGAGCTCGTGGGCGGAGCAGTTACCACACCAGGCAGTGGTGCAGCCGGTTAGGATGCTCTCAGTGGTGCAGCTGTAGAAGCTGGTCAGGATGTGTGAAGGCAGGCTGAACTTCTTCAGTCTGGGGAGAGAGAACAGGCGCTGTCTTGTCTACGGGGTTGGTGTGGTGGGTCCAGATCAGGTCACTTGTGATGTTGACACCTAGGAATTTGACAATCTGGACCACTGCGGACCCACTGATGTGAATGGGTGCCTGGTCTCTTCCTGTGGTCCACCATCAGCTTCTTAGTTCTGCTGGTGTTCAGAGAGAGGCTGCTGTCCTGACACCATGCTGTCAGCGTTTCTACCTCCTCCCTGTAGGCGGACTCATAACCGTTCATGATCAAGCTGGTGATTGTTGTATCGTCCGCAAACTTGATGATGGAGTTTGTCTTGTTTCTGGAGATGCAGTCGTGGGTGAAAAGGGAGCAGAGGAGAGGGCTGCGTTTGCAGCGCTGGGGAACGCCGATGTTCAGAGTCAGGGTGGAGGATTTACTTGTGCCGACTCTGGGCATGATGCGCAAGAATAATTCCCAGATGTAAATTTCTTTCATAATGGCCAGCAGCCCTATCACCCTGCAACTCCCAGCTCGCAGCCCCACTGGAGCCCAGCAGGGGTGAGCCTGGCCAGTACCTGGAGGGGAGACTCCTGGGAAAACACTAAGGCTACTGCTGGGAGAGGTGTGTGTGGGACCAGCAGGGGGCGGTCTCAGCCTGCGGTCTGTGTGGGTCCTGGTGCCCCAGTATAGTGACGGGGACACTGGACTGTAAACAGGCGCCGTCAGATGAGACGTCAAACCGAGGTCCTGACTCTCTGTGGTCATGAACAATCCCAGGGTGTCTCTCGAGAAGAGTAGGGGTGTTACCCTGGTGTCCTGGCTAAATCTCCCATTGGCCCTTACCAGTCATGGCCTCCTAATAACCCCCCTCTCTGAACTGGCTTCATCACTCTGCTCTCCTCCCCACTGAGAGCTGGTGTGTGGGGAGAGGACTGGAGCATCATCCAGGTGGGGCTGCACACTGGTGGTGGTAGTGGGATCCCCATGACCTGTAAAGAGCTGCACACTGGTGGCGGTAGTGGGATCCCCAGGACCTGTAAAGCGCTTTGAGTGGAGTGTCCAGAAAAGCACTATAGAAGTGTAAGCAATTATTATTATAATGACTTTTAAGTTACGTTTGTCAAGAAATAACCTGAGCAAATTGTACTCCTCTTACCTGTGGAGAGGTTGGTTTCCTCTCATGTGTCACATCCCTGATGCTCCTGTCTCTCCTCCTGTTGCAGCGAGTGAAGGGGACCCTGCAGTCAAACCCAGACTCCAGCCCCGCCCCTCTGAGCTGAGACTGGTGCTGCTGGGCAGGACTGGTGCTGGGAAGAGCGCAGCAGGAAACACCATCCTGGGCAGCACACAGTTCCCCTCCCGGCCCAGCCTGTCCGCGGTCACCCAGGACTGCGAGAGACGCAGGGGGGAGGCTGCTGGGAGGCAGCTCTCTGTCATCGACACGCCAGACCTCCTGGACAGCAGGGGGCGCCAGAGAGACGTGTGTCTGGAGGTCCGGAGGTGCCTGCTGCTGTCCTCCCCAGGACCCCACGCTTTCCTGCTGGTGCTGCGGGCCAGACGCTTCACGGACGAGGAGAAGGGAGCCCTGCTGACCGTGACCGAGGTGTTCGGGGAGGCTGTCCTGAATCACACTGTCGTCCTCTTCACCCACGGGGACAGTCTGGGACAGGAGACAGTGCAGCAGTACATTGACACACAGGGGAGAGACCTGCAGCAGCTCTTAGAGAGCTGTGGGAACAGGTATCATGTTCTCAACAATATGGACACGGGCGACCGCACTCAGGTCACACAGCTGCTGGACAAGATCGAGGACATGGTGGCAGGAAACAGTCTGGACTTCTTTGTGGACCAGGATGCAGAGGAGAGGCTGAGAGAAAGAGAGAACAGATATAGAGAGGTGGAGGTGGAGGGCACGAAGGAGAGGGAGGAGTTTCTGAAGAAAGTGCAGGAGCTGAGAGAGGAGTACGAGGCAGAACTGCGTCAGAAGACGGAGGAGCTGAGACGCAGGAGTGAGGAAGAGCAGAGGAGGAGAGCGGAGCAGCTGAAGGAGGAGCACAAGGAGCAGCAGAGGCACCAGCTGGAGGAGCTGAGACGCAGGCAGGGAGAGGAGCAGCGCAGGCAGCTGGAGGCTCTCAGGAGAGAGCAGGAGGAGACACTGCGCAGGAAGGAGCAGGAGCTGGAGCTGCAGTACCAGGAGCAGAGGCAGAGGCTGGAGCAGGAGCAGCGCGAGAAGACGGAGGAGATCAAGCTCCGCTACAGGACGCAGCACCAGGAGCTCCTGCGCAGGTATGAGGAGGAGCAGCGCAGCAGAGCTGAGCAGATGGAGCTCAGATACCAGGAGCAGCACAGGAGGGTGCAGGAGACCATCCTGAAACTCACTGAGGAGCAGCTGAGGAAGGTGGAGGAGACCAGGACCCAGTGTGCAGAGAGACTGAGGGAGAGGATGGAGGCCGTGAAGAGGGAGCTTGAAGAAGAGCAGGAGAGGAAGATAGAGGAGCTGAGGCAGCAGCACAGAGGCCAAGACCGCGGGGAGGCCCAGCAGAGGTGTGAAGCAGAGCTGTGGAGGAAGGTGGACGAGATCAAGCAGCTGTATGAAGAGAGACTGCAGGGGAGAGTTCAGGAGCTGGAGCAGCAGCAGCAGAGGGAGATGGAGGAGAAGAGGAAGGAGCAGGAGGAGGAGCAGAGGGAGAGAGAGGAGGGGCTGAGGAGGCAGCTGGAGGAGGATCGCAAGCAGAGGGAGCAGGAGCTGGAGCTGAGGAAGGCTGAGGAGCTCAGGAGAGTGAAGGAGCTGGAGCAGAGATACGCACTGGAGGAGCAGAGCAGACTGGCAGAGCTCAGACTCCACTACGAGGAGAGGATGAGAGAGCAGGGCAGGCAGGAGCTGCAGAGGCAGACGGAGGAGCTGAAACTGAGGCAGCAGCAGAGGGAGGCAGAGCTGAGGCAGGAACTGGAAGATGAGCAAAGGAAGAGGGCGGAGGAGCTGAGGCAGCAGTTGGAGAGGGAGCACCGTCAGAGAGAGCAGGAGCTGGAGGAGAGATACAAGGAGCAGCAGCGAGAGGCGCAGGAGGAGAGGAGCAGGACGGAGGAGCTGAGGAGGCAGTGGGAGGAAGGGCTGAGAGAGGAGTACGACAGGAGGCTGCAGAGAAAGGAGGCGGAGATCCAGGAGAGGTGGGAAGGGGAGCTGCAGAGGAGAGTGAAGGAGCTGCAGGAGTCCTCCCAGCCTCAGAGCCTGGAGCCGGGTCAGAGTAAGTACCCCAGCAGGAAGGCAGGAGGTAGATGCCCAGTTTAAGAGGTAAAACTGCAAATTCCAGAGAATTGTGTAGTTTGGACTGCATACATGCAATCGTGTCAAGATTGAAGAGAGGTCTTGCATCTTGTGATTTTTATTTTGTCTCTATGCAGTGGTTCTTATTTGAATTTCTTTCTTCTTCACTTTGCTTTCTTTTTTGTCATAACATTTCTCTTCATCTTGGTTTATGTCTTTTAAACTCCAAAAGCTGTAGTTTTTGATGTTTTTGATAACATAAGGGAACTTTAACCTTCTACACTCAGATCCCAGAATCTGCTTGTTTTATTGACATGTTTGTTTCAATTAAGCACACAGCAGAGTTTCATCCCCTTTAAGTACTAGAGTGGCAGAACAGCTGAAAAAATGATTTAGTTCTTGTGCCCTGAAACACTACAAGCTCTAACACTGATGTTGTCTTGTTTGGTTGCTGATCCAGTGAGAAGCCCAGGAGAAACTCCCCGTCCAGAGATCCCAGCAGCTGCTCGTCTGTCGAAGCTTAACATTGTGCTTCTGGGGTGTGAAAAGGCTGGGAAGAGCTCAGCAGGAAACACCATCCTGGGCAGAGAGGAGTTTGATGCTGAGGGAGGAACTGAGGAGTGTGAGAAGAGACAGGGTGAAGTAGCTGGGAGGAAGATCACTGTGGTCGACACTCCAGGGTGGGAGTGGGATAATATAAACTCCACCTCAGAGCAGGTCAAACAAGAGACTGTGTACAGCGTGTCTCTGTGCCCCCCAGGACCCCACGCTCTCCTCCTGGTGATCCCTCTCATCACACTGAGAGAGAAACAGAGGAGATCAGTGAAGGAGCATCTGGAGCTTCTCAATGAGAGAGTCTGGAGACACACAATACTGCTGTTCACCTGGGGGGATGAGCTGACAGACACAACCATTGAGCAGCACATTGAGAGAGGAGGAGAGGAGCTCCAGTGGCTGGTGGAGAAGTGTGGGAACAGGTATCATGTTCTCAACAACAAGAACAGGGGTGACCGCACTCAGGTCACAGAGCTGCTGGAGAAGATAGAGGACATGGTGGCAGAAATGAGTGTCTTTCCTTACATGATGGACAGAAAACTTCTGCAGAAGATAAAGAAGAGGAAGTCGGCCAAGAAAGTGGTCGATGTAGAAGAGGAGGAAGAGAGAGGAGCTGGAAGAGTGCCTGGCAGGAGGAGACACAGTAAAGAGATGGAGCCCCCAAACTGTAAGTCCTGATCACACCGAAAGTCTCTCTCCTACATCACTGACCCTCTGTCTGTATGACACACTGACACACGGCTCTCTCTCCTACATCACTGACCCTCTGTATGGCACACTGATACACAGCTCTCTCTCCTATATTACTGATCCTCTGTCTGTACGACACACTGACACACAGCTCTCTCTCCTACATCACTGACCCTCTGTCTGTACGGCACACTGACACACAGCTCTCTCTCCTACATCACTGACCCTCTGTCTGTACGACACACTGACACACAGCTCTCTCTACTACATCACTGACCCTCTGTCTGTACGGCACACTGACACACAGCTCTCTCTCCTACATCACTGATCCTCTCTGTACGACACACTGACACACAGCTCTCTCTCCTACATCACTGACCCTCTGTCTGTACAGCACACTGACACACAGCTCTCTCTCCTACATCACTGACCCTCTGTCTGTACAGCACACTGACACACAGCTCTCTCTCTCCTACATCACTGACCCTCTGTCTGTACGGCACACTGACACACAGCTCTCTCTCTCCTACATCACTGACCCTCTGTCTGTACGGCACACTGACACACAGCTCTCTCTCCTACGTCACTGACCCTCTGTCTGTACGACACACTGAAACACAGCTCTCTCTTCAACATCACTGACCCTCTCTCTGTACGGCACACTGACACAGCTCTCTCTCCTACATCACTGACCCTCTCTCTCAAGGTCCTGTAAGAATATTAGTGCGAGTCTTGAGTTCACAGCAGGAAGAGAGTTCGCTCGGATTCACTGACTGTCCCTTCTGATCCAGGATGATCCACACTTTCTCTAGGAGTGTGAATTGACTTTGATATGAAGTAAATATTCTAAAATACAGGAAACAGGGATCCTGAACACGCAGAGGAACCCAGATGTCTGCACAGCATGAGAATCACAGCAGACTCTAAACACAGTGAGCAGCATCACACCAGATCCATCACGAGCCCATTATCATGATGATGGTGTCAAAACAGCAGTCAGGTCGTCTCAGAAGATCAGACAGCTGTATTCAACACTATGTACCACCTGAGATACTGAGACAGACTCACGCCTGTCACTCTGTGATGCCCAGCTCTTTCTTTCAACAGATCCAGCAGCTGAGGAATATTCACCTGGGGCACCTGAGACTGAGGGCTCACTGTCTGGGATACCTGAGACTGGGGGCTCACTGTCTGGGGGAGATGAGCCTGATGAAGTTAGCAGAACCAAAGTAAGTGTTTGTACCTCCAGGAAAAGTCTTTACCTCCACACCTGTGACATCTCATCTCCCACACTGGAGACACACCTGAGTCTTTACCTCCACACCTATGAGATCTCATCTCCCACACTGGAGACACACCTGCCTGTATCTTTACCTCCACACCTGTGACATCTCATCTCCCACACTGGAGAAACACCTGAGTCTTTACCTCCACACGTATGAGATCTCCTCTCCCCCACTGGAGACACACCTGAGTCTTTACCTCCACACATGTGACATCTCAATTCGTTTTCAGGTCCCAGGGAATGTGACTGAATTCACTCCTGAAATAAAATTTCAGAACAGGAAGGAAACCTACAGGTACCTGATATTTTGGTCTTTTTTGCCGTCCTTTGCTTAACAAGCAAAAATGAGATTAAAACATAGGAAGTCCTGAACATCACTAAAAGGCATAATTTGAGGCCGAAAGACCTTCAGGACAAACAGAATTCCAGAACACACTGCTCGATGCTACATACAGACCCCTTGTTTGTCTCGTTATTTTAAATGCACAGTTTCCTGTGCTCCCAGTGAGGAGCTGCCAGATGTCATATCTGCTCACTTGCACGATAGCGGTCTAGGCAAACTCCATTTCCCACAAGGCCACTGGTCTACTTCCTGTGCCACTCCTCCCTCTGACTCGCTAAGCTGCCCGTCAATCATAATGTCATCCCGGTCCAGCCAAGTATCTTGCGGTATCTCAGCGGAAGCGCTCAGTTGCCATGGCAGTGGACTCGCAGTTTATCTGTATGAATAAAAGTCAGCAGAAGGGATTTTCACAGTCACCTCTTTTTCCAGAGACTCGCTCTCCTGCAACCTGACAGCTTCACGGAGAAATGACACTAAAATAGATACATTGCTTCAGTCTCACCCATTACTACGGTCTCCTGTGTACTTTCACACCAGACTGAAACTTAAACACCCGGAGCACTCATATCATGTATCATTAGTCCTTAAAACAATAACGAGAGGAATTTAGTAGCTTCTTCTTAGCTAAGGAAGAGGTGTTAGTGGGGCCAGCAGGGGGCACTCTCACCCTGCGGTCCATGTGGGTCCTAATGCCCCAGTATAGTGACAGGGACACTGTACTGTAAACGGGCGCTGTCCTTCGGATGAGACGTAAAACCGAGGTCCTGACTCTCTGTGGTCATTAAAAATCCCAGGGCGTTTCTCGAAAAGAGTAGGGGTGTAACCCCGGCGTCCTGGCCAAATTTCCCATTGGCCCTTACCAATCATGGCCTCCTAATAATTCCCATGAATCTATGAATTGGCTACAGTACTTCACTCTGCTCTCCTCCCCACTGAGAGCTGGTGTGTGGTGAGCGTTCTGGCGCACTATGGCTGCCGTCGCATCATCCAGGTGGGGCTGCACATTGGTGGTGGTGGAGGGGATCCCCATTACCTGTAAAGCGCTTTGAGTGGAGTGTCCAGAAAAGCGCTAGATAAGTGTAAGCAATAATAATAATAAAAATAATAAGGATAAACATGCCAAGTTATTGAATATTCAGTTTTCTCACCAAGTCTTATTGTTAACAAAACACAATGGCCAGTTACCTGACAATATTTGTTGTCATTAGACAGGAAGGAGAGGTTGTCTCTCTTAGACTGCAGTATGGAAGTGTGGAACCTCTATATTTCTGTGTCTCCAGTGTCAGTGCTGTGTCTTTGTCACACAGTCCTGCCCCAGTTCTCTCTTTGTGTCACTGTACTGCAAGTGGAGAATTTCTTTATTTTGTCTCCAGTGTCAATGCCCTGATGTCTGTGGTGTCCCCTGTCTCTGTGGAGTGTGTTGACAGTGTGCTGTCCTGTGCAGGTATCTCTGCCCGTCCGCGGGTCAGTTCTGGTGCCGTGTCACTGGGCTGGTGTTTGTGATGGCGTCGGGGGGCGAACTGGAGTATCAGACCACACACTGGGACATGGGGCTCCTGTCCCCCACTGGCCAGCATCCTGCAGGACCCCTGTTTGACATACACTGCCCCCAGGAGGCGCTGACGGAACTGCAGCTACCTCACTGCGAGATCGATGGCCGTGAGTCTCAGACGATGTTAACAGTTTCTGCATCGACAGTGAGTACAGCTTCAGCACAGCTATAGCAGGAGACTCTACCCTCTACCACGGAGTCTGGTGACAATTTGCCCTCTGTGTAACAGTGTGAATGAAGATGAGGTTGCTTCTGGGATATGCTGGACTCATCCTTCTCTCCAGCCTCTGGAATCTGTTCCAATCCATTACTGAACCTCAATCCCAGGGCTTCGTTACTGGCCCTTAATTAATCTCAGTTAAAGGCTTCATTACTTTAATTCAGTTATTCATGGCCACCGAAGGCCATGTCACATCGTTAACAGAAATAATCAGTGATCTTCAGCCCTAAGTGTCGTGTCATGTCACTAGGTTGAAAGATGAGCTGGAATGGAAGTCAATGAGGAGCAGAGCTGGCTCTTGTGAGCCTCTCCATTCCGGCAGTCCTCTACTGTGGACGTGACTGATTGTTGAATCACACTGGAGCCAACGTCCTCAGGTTTAACCAAGACAAGCTCCTCCAGCATTGAGTTGATGGTCTCTGGTTTACAAACCCATCTCGCTGACTCGGCACTTGAGGCCTAACTGGCAAATACTAACCAAGTCGGAACCGAAGGTGGTCCAACTCCACAAAGGTGCTGCACCCACTGCTCTGAGCCCAAAGTCTTATCGCTGAGAGGGATGAGTCCTTGGAACAAACAGGGAACAGCTAGGGTGGAGTCTAGGGGTGTAACTGAATCGTGGGGCTCTCCTACTGGACTGGAAGCTGTGAAGATGTGAGCAGTCTTACAACAAACAGCCAAAGGAATCATGACTGACTCAGTGTCTTCCGGCAGGCAGGAGTGACTTCCTGTCGGTGGCCCATGTGAGCTGTGGTAATCTTGAGGTGCTGTCGCCTCTGGAGGTGACACAGACCCACGTGAGGGTGTCCATCGCCGGCCTGTCCCTGTGGGGCCTCGTGAAGAGCCTGTGGGACTCCAGCATCCTGGGACAGGTGCTGCTGTTCCTGCAGCCAGGGGATGGCGTGGACCTGCTACCCAAGCTGAACGTGTTTGTGCTCCCTGGGAACGTACTTCTCAGCCAGGTACAGGGGGCGTCCTGTCTCTCTGCCTGTCTACCTCTCCAGCACTTGTCTCTATTTGTCTTTCTCTCCCAACACTTCCCGTCTCTATGCCTGTCTACCTCTCCAGCACTTCCTGTCTCTCCAGCACTTCCTGTCTCTCTGTCTGTCTCTCCAGCACTTCCTGTCTCTGTCCGTCTGTTTCTCCAGCACGACGTCGTGGCATGTTTCTGTTCCCCCGTTCCCAGCAGTGTCACCCTGTCCTCTCCTCTCCTCCACAGGTCACCGAGCAGCAGGACTGCAGCAGCACCCACATTAAGACGAGCTCAAGGTGTAAACTGACACCGCAGGCGACGTACAGAGTGTCCAGCAGCAGCATGGAGATTAAGATAATCCAGCCTGAGGTAATGGTTGTCCTGTGATACAGACAGAGATCACTGGCCTTTATGACCCAAACTGCTGAGAGAGCATGAGGGAGAGACTGAAAGATCTAGAGAGAGAGAAGCAGGAAAGACTCGGGTCATGAAAGGGTGATCTGAGTATCATCAGTATCATCAAAACCATGAAACAGGTGGACCCATCCAGCAGATACACAGAGAAAGGAAGGGGCCCGAGTACTGACCCGTGAAGAACACCAGGGGGGGAGAAGGCCAGAGCCTCACCAGGACACTTGGAAAGAGCAGTTCAAGGGACAAGAAGAGAACCAGCCAAGAGCAGCACCTGAAATACCCAGGACAGGAAGAGGATGTGGCCAGTCAGAGGTCAAGGAGAATTGGGATAGTGGAGAGAGAAGCAGAAAGCAGAGTCACAGAGTCTGTAGAGGGAGTCCAGCTGACTTCATGCTCAAAAAGGATTTGCCTGTGTGACAGACTGCTAGCTCTTTAACACAGCGTTACTGTTGTTCTTCCAGTCCGAGTGCTTTTACTGCAGTTATGACCCGAATTTCCACCCCACGTTCGAGGTGTTCCTGGCCCACGGTGCGATAAGACTGGACCTGGTGTTGCTGAAAGGCGCCACAAAGGATGGAGAAAAGAGGGTGTGGAGCCGCATTGTGCAGCTGCCAGGTAACAGATCTACTGAGAACATGGTGGGTTAGAGGTCAGTATGGCCTGCTAGTGAGTGTGACAATCATGCCAGGCAATAGCTGACTTGAGATGCATCTTGTGTGTCCTGTGGGTGATCAATGTCTTTACGGGAGACTGTGTCCTGTGGGTGCTGTGCTGGTCAGGGTGAACAGTGTCTTTACGGGAGACTTTGTGTCCTGTGGGTGAACAGTGTCTTTACGGGAGACTGTGTGTCCTGTGGGTGTTGCGCTGGTCAGGGTGAACAGTGTCTTTACGGGAGACTGTGTCCTGTGGGGGTTTTGTTGTTCAGGGTGAACAGTGTATTTACGGGAGACTGTGTTCTGTGGGTGTTGTGCTGTTCAGGGTGAACAGTGTCTTTACGGGAGACTGTGTCCTGTGGGTGTTGTGCTGGTCAGGGTGAACAGTGTCTTTACGAGAGACTGTGTCCTGTGGGTGCTGTGCTGATCAGGGTGAACATGGCTCTGTCTCTTTCTCTCTCTGCAGTCCGTGCTGTTCGGACCAGGACCCCAATGACTTCTGCCCCTCAGAGTGAGTCCCTCTGTCCTCTTTGAGTATCTAGAGCTGGTTCCTCAGCCCTTGTGTAGTAGCAGCCAGTAGAAGGGTGTCTGTGTTTGTTTCAGGAATCGCGCTCACCAGCAGCGAAGGGTGGGAAGGAGCCTTGAATAAAGTGATCGAGGAGCTGGAAGCAGACGAGTACAAGAAGCTGAACAACATTCTGCACCAGGAGGGGATGCCCCGGGGTAGACTTGAAGACACCGAGAAGCAGGACCTGGCCCACAGGATCGTCTCCCACTTCGGAATGGAGGCGTCTGTTCATGTCATTCAGGAAGCCATGGCCAAAATTCCTCGGAACGACGCAGCGATACAGGAATTACTGAAGCCCTTTGTGGAGCAGCTGAGATAGAGAAGGAGCGTAAGGACACCCTGTAGGACTACAGTGTTTCACCATGAGGGAGTCACTCCTGAGCGACACACAGTCGTCCTCTCTCGGCTCACAGCAACGCTCCTGAGCCACACAGAGAGCGTGAGGAAGGTGACACAGGCTCCTCTGAGCCTGCACTGGTCCAGCCCATGAACACAGCAGAGCTCCCACACGGTAGCCTGATGCCCTCAGAGCTCGGAGCTCAGCAAGGCTGGGAGACTGTAAAGAAACCAGGACGCTGCTGCTGTGTGTGGAGGTTGTGGACCAGCAGGTGGCGATGTTCCCTCTGGAGCTCTGTGACCCAGGACAGTGACCAGGGACACTGTGCTGTTGGAGGTGCTGCACTTCAGATGAAACTTCTGTAGCACCAAGGCGTATCATAAACATTTCCCAATAATCTCTGCCCTTGAGTGAACAACAGTCCAGCCCCTGGGAGTCTGTCCGAGGTGGGTTTCTGTGATGAGCACCAGGTCCTGACCCATAACACAAACCAGGGGGTCCATTTTGACATCTCCCATGACAGGAAATACTCATGTGGACCCATGCTGGTGGGGCGATGGGTCTCCTCTGGAGTTGAGCTCTAGCTGAGGGTAACCGATCAAACATCTGAAAGATGAACAGCCAATGAGGAGCCTGAAGAGCTACACCTGATGATGTCGCAGCCAATCAGCAGATGTGATCACTGGATTTGAAAAGGTACCGAACCTCCGCAGAGACTGAGGGAGAAGCACCAGAAGGAGCTGCAGAACCACCTCTGCAGGATGGAGGAGGAGATCCAGACACGAGAGGAGAAGATCAGAGCGCTGGAGGAGCAGATAGCAGAGCTGGAGGAGGCTGAGGGAGGAGAGGGATGAGGGGAGGAGGAGAGAGCTGGAGGAGGAGCTGAGGAGAGATAGAGGGGAGAGAGAGAGGCTGCAGAGAGAGATGGGGGAGGTGAGAGAGGAGCAGGAGAGGGAGAGGAGAGAGAGAGAGGAGACACACAGAAGGGAGATGGAGGAGCTCAGGCAGCACTATGAGGAAAAGGCCAGAGAGGAGGCAGAGAGACACAGAGAGACTCTCCAGCAGGTCAGTGTGTCGACAACACAGTTCACTCCAGCAGGACAGGAGCACAGGAGCTGCAGGAGGGAGATCGAGGAGCTGAGAGAGACAGTAGAGAGATACAGAGAGACAATAGAGAGACAAAACACAGTGATAGACAGACTCACTGTGTGGCATCAGAGACACACAGGAGATACAGGAGAGTGATTGAGGACCACAAGCAGCACATCGAGAAGAAGGTCACAGAAGATGACTGAGACAAGAGCACACACAGCCCACAGACACACAAGAGCGCACACAGCCCGCAGACACAGAAGAGCGCACACAGCCCCCACAGACACACGAGAGCGCACACAGCCCGCAGACACACAAGAGCGCACACAGCCCCCGCTGACGCACTAGAGCGCACACAGCCCGCAGACACACGAGAGCGCACACAGCCCGCAGACACACGAGAGCGCACACAGCCCCCGCTGACGCACGAGAGCGCACACAGCCCGCAGACACACGAGAGCGCACACAGCCCGCAGACACACGAGAGCGCACACAGCCCGCAGACACACGAGAGCGCACACAGCCCGCAGACACACGAGAGCACACACAGCCCGCAGACACACGAGAGCAGCCACGGCCTGCAGACACACAATAACACACACGGCTCGCAGACATACGAGAGCGCACACGGCCCGCAGACACACAAGAGCACACAAAGCCCGCACAGACACACAAGAGCGCACACAGTAGGAACAACGTAGTCTCACACACAACCTGAAGGCACTCAAGAATACATAACCCTCAGACACAATGAGCAGACACACACAGCCCACAAACAGGAGAGAGAAACAGACAGGAGATCGAGGAGCTGAGAGAGAGCTGAAGACACTGAGACAGGAGCAGGAGAGGGAGAGGAGGAGCTCAGGCAGTGTTATCCGAGTGACAGAGAGACACAGAGACACTGCCGCAGGTCAGTCACTGATCCACACAGTCTTTCCCAGCGGGAGAGGAAGACCGGATACTTCCTGGACACAGAGTGAGGACTCTCCACTGAAACACTGATCTCTTCCTCGTAAGAGATCCGACTCACTGAAAACCTGCCCTTAGTGTCCCATGTGAAGAAAAACTAATTTTAAATAATGTTCTATTTTGATCATGTTTGTATTTTGGTATTCTTTGTGTATATATATATAAATGTCATGAATACTTTTGGATATAATTCTGACATTGTATATGTGTGTGTAACAGAATATATGTATGTAGCGGCAATGCTTGTTAATAAGACAGAATTAAGTGTTGAGGTGCTTTCCCAAATGAGGCCTCATCTCTCTGTTCATCTCTGTTGTGCAGCCACAGAGAAGCTATTCATGTAGACTGATTTAAAAATGTTTTCTTTTGATAAGGGACAGCTCCCAAAGTGGGATGCACTTAGCTAAGCCTGGCTATCATGATCAATGGTCATCCATTGGCGCCTATCTGTCTAGGGAGTGCCAGATGAACATCTGGACTACATTCCTAAGTGTCAGGAGTAAGTGACTCATATCTCACCTTGATCAACCAATCAGGGACTGGTAGGGCTGAGTAGCCCACGTGGGACTCTGATGCCCATGGAACTTTCAGCCAATCGACGAGCTGAAGTTCCTCCAGGTAAAAACAGGCAACACAGAGATTCAGTAAGATTCTGGAGAGATTCTGGAGAGGATTCTGTGGACTTTTCTAAAGGGAATTCAAAGGAGAATTCCAGGGCAGGACAGCCCAGGAGCAGAAGGCTCCCAAGGGCAGGACATTCTCGCAGCGCGCCTCCTGACCATCCTGAGACTCAGCCCGGACAACCACGGAACGGCCAGTGTGTCCGAGTGCCAGAACTTTCCTTTGTTCTAAGAGTCTAGAGCGGAGGTTGCCAGAGAGTAACCAGAGGATCCACCCGAGGTTAGCACCAGCAGCAGGCCTCGTGAACAGGTCGGAACTGTGGACAGCTGAATCACTATTCAGAACTAGCTCTTCATCAGGAACGAACCGGTCCTCTTCCTGACTTGCTGGGATCCACAGTCATCTTTTCTCCTGTGCACAAACTTTGCTAGATAAAGCCAACACTAACTAGCCGGTCAGTGAGTATCAGCAGCGCACCATCGCAAGCTGCACAGCACAGCCTGGCACGGAGCCAGAGAGCGCGGATTGGACAGCAACAGGCTGAAACTGTTTCTTTGTGCCCGCAGGAGATCTGAATCCCCAGAGATTGGATGAGTATTTAACTTCACTGCATTACAGCTCGAGAATTCAATTGTTATCCCAACCAGTTGATATCAATTTAATTCCTAAGAGTTATGTACTTGTTTTGAGTAGAAGTTATAACCAAGTTCAGTTACGAAACGGTCTAAATGAATGATATACTGAACGTATGTCCTCTTGATATGTGTAACACTTTGTAACTGATTGAATATATATCTTTTGTATTCTGATAACCCTCTCGATAAGATCTGTTAGGTTTATATGCATATTCTATGTATTAATAAATGTATCCTCGTGTATATAGTACCTGTGTGTGTGTGCGTTGTTTGAGTTATATCGCATGGTTGGATTCTAAGGCCATCAAAAGAATCATTTTGTGATTTACTGCTACAATTAATAATTGCCCCAGTAAATGCCCAAACCCTACAGAACTGGTGCCTTCAGAGAGCACACTACATGTGTATAATTGTAACAGTGGGACAGTGAGTTTGTATCCAGCTGTGGGTCTGGCGGTGTCACACCCGGTAGAAGAGCACAGTGTCGCTGGCCGGGACTCCGAGGTGGGAAAGTGGCCGGTTGTGGCCGAGATGGCGAGCAGCTGTTTCCGGCGGGCGCCAGGCAGGGTGGGCCAGGACAGGCGTGAGGCGGCCGGGCTGTGTCTGCGATCCCAGCGGGGGCGTGTGCCTCCTTCTCACAGCGTGTCTGGTGTGGGTGTTCGAGGGGCTGCTCATGAGGGGTCTTGAGGAAGACACAGAGGCGCTTCAGCGCGACGGTCAGCCACACTGCGCGCATCAGGCCGGCCGATCGCTCGGACACACAGACCTTTCTGGAAGAGAAGCGCGTTTTCACCTCCTTCAGCCGGAGTGCAGCTGCAGAAACACACCACTCGCTTGTGCAGAAGGACGTTAAAGCGCCGCTGGAAAACCGACGTGATGATGAAAGACGTCGTTTCATGACGGCGCCCAGACCCGCTGCCGGCTCATCCGGCAACTGGGACTTTATATCTCGCAACGGCGACTTACAGTCTCAGAATCGCGACTTTATTTCTGGTCATTGGGACTTTATATCTCGCAACTGCGACTTACAATCTCGGAATCGCGACTTTATTTCTGGTCATTGGGACTTTATATCTCGCAACGGCGACTTACAATCTCAGAATCACGACTTTATTTCTGGTCATTGGGACTTTATATCTCGCAACGGCGACTTACAGTCTCAGAATCACGACTTTATTTCTGGTCATTGGGACTTTATATCTCGCACTTCCGAGTCAGAAAAGTCATAATTTCGAGATCTAAAGCCGAAACGGCGAGAAACCGCGGCGCGGTTTTTTTTCTTTCCACTCCCTGGCGGACACGGCTTCCACAGAGGAGGGAGAGAAATGGACTTTAATGTTTTTCTATCGACTTTATTCTCCTGAGCCGATCATCAAAGAGCAGAACTGGCGCCAAAACCCGCTTCCGGCTCGTCCTCCGGATGCCGCTGCGGTGCCGGTTGCTAAGCGACGCTCCGAGCCCGAGCGCTCGAGCTCCTCTCGGGGCGGTTTTATTCCCAGCTGAGGAGCCGCTCCTGTCCTGGAAATCCCGGGAAGGACTGGGACTCCCCTCCTGTGGGCTGGGAGGCTCTTCCCGGGTGTCCTGGTGTCCTGGGAAAAGGCCCCCTGTGCTGCGGGCGTCTCCGAGAGAAACGGGCTGTTTGTGTGGGAAGATGCTCTTTCCTCAGGAGGGGAAGAGCCGAGCGGGAAGGAAAGTTCTGGAAGTGCGTCTCCGGCTGCTCCAGTCCCAGTGACGGCGACACCGGGACAGGACAGGAGGGACGAGCGGGTCCTCTTTCCCACACGGGGGATTAGTGGGGTTTGTTAGGACACAGGACAGAGAGAGAGAGAAAAGGACACCAGTGGGAGAGAGTCCTGAAGCTCTCAGGTCTGGTCTTGATCCAGGTTGGTCCCAGTCCCAGTTTACACTGGTTTACAATGTGGGACTTCTGCCCTGACACGACCCAACAGGTGTGTCTCCACAGGAGACGGGAGTCCTGTAACGTGTAACCCTACAATATTTGATCTCCTGACTGTCTGTTATTCTCCCCAGTATAATCCTCTCAGTCTGGTATGAAATACCAGCTCCTGTCAGTCAGCTCTGTTACAACAGACAGGATCCCTTTAGTCCTGCAGGGCTTGATTCTGATTTTTATTCAACTACTTCTCTCATAATCACCTTTGTTTTCCAACAGCGTTTCTGTATCATTCTAAAGACGCGAACAATAGGTTTCTACTGCTGTACTTCAGCTGGAAGGAGGTAAAAACACACGTTCCTGTTTCTCTTCAATACCTGGTCCTCTAGGCTGGTCCTCTGTCACATCAGCTAAAAAGTCACTTTTTAGGTTGAGTCCTGAAACTGCTGGACGAATCTCTGTTCTCATCACATCGCAAACTGGAACCACAGCACCTCCAGCGAGCATGTCGAAACCAATACCGCCCTGCTCCTCAGAGAAAGAGTCTCTCTTTTCCCCAGTGACTCACTGTCGGTGCTGCTCTTTCCCTCAATCTGTCCTCACTCGTCCCCTGAGCCGAGCGGCGAGGACAAGCGAGTGAAACTGTGTCAGAGGAGCGAGTGTGGAGTCTGCGTGTTCCTGCTGTGGGTCGCTGGCGCTGGTGTCTGTGTGTGTGGATTCTGCGTGTTCCTGCTGGGGGTCGCTGGTGCTGGTGTCTTTGTGTGTGGAGTCTGCGTGTTCCTGCTGGGGGTCGCTGGTGTCTGTGTGTGTGGAGTCTGTGTGTTCCTGCTGTGGGTCACTGGTGCTGGTGTCTGTGTGTGTGGAGTCTGCGTGTTCCTGCTGGGGGTCTCTGGCGCTGGTGTCTGTGTGTGTGGAGTCTGCGTGTTCCTGCTGGGGGTCGCAGGCGCTGGTGTCTGTGTGTGGAGTCTGCGTGTTCCTGCTGGGGGTCGCTGGTGTCTGTGTGTTCCTGCTGGGGGGTCTCTGGCGCTGGTGTCTGTGTGTGTGGAGTCTGCGTGTTCCTGCTGGGGGTCGCTGGTGCTGGTGTCTGTGTGTGTGGAGTCTGCGTGTTCCTGCTGGGGGTTGCTGGTGCTGGTGTCTGTGTGTGTGGAGTCTGCGTGTTCCTGCTGGGGGTGGCTGGTGCTGGTGTCTGTGTGTGTGGAGTCTGCGTGTTCCTGCTGGGGGTCGCTGGTGCTGATGTCTGTGTGTGTGGAGTCTGCGTGTTCCTGCTGGGGGTCGCTGGTGCTGGTGTCTGTGTGTGTGGAGTCTGCGTGTTCCTGTTGGGGGTCACTGGTGCTGGTGTCTGTGTGGAGTCTGCATGTTCCTGCTGGGGGGGGGGGGGGGGTTGCTGGCGCTGGTGTCTATGCCTTCCTGGCAGTTCGAGAGCAACAGCGCAGCCTGACCATCCTGCTGTCTCGACTCTGTCGGTAACGAACCAGGGAGCAAAGAGCTGGATTGGCCAGATTTAATCTGGGTCAGAACCGGGTCACTGTTGCTGAAAGCGCACACAGTAGGTGGCCAGAGACGGGGGGGTCAGGTGTCATTTTTCTGAGGGGGGATATGGGGTTCCGCCACCTGCAGCCCTTCACCCCGCTGCTGCGCCACACTGGGAATGACACCCAAAGGGTTCAACTCGCTCGTTAATTAGTCGGTGGTTAATTGATCCCGGCTTCATCAGCAGTTTCCTGAGAGGAGCCAGGGTATCGGCTTGTTCCCCCCTCCCACCTCTCTGTGTGTACAGTAGAGCCTCTTGGGCAGCTTGTGAACCCTGGGTCGGTCACTCAGAGGGCTTATAACAGCCCTGCCCGGGGAGGAGGGCTCCCGAGAGCGTCACTCGCGTGTCCCTTAAGCCCATTAGAGGAGAGGGCTGAGGCGGGACGTCACTCCACCGTGGTGGAAGCCCATTGGCTGAGAGGGGACAGGGGGGCGGTCCCTGCGAGAACTCGGGGCAGGTGCGCGTCTCGTTTGAAGTTTGAATTCCTAACGGTCGCGCTTCCCGCCTTTCCCGCCGTGAGGGCTCCTGCCCCGCCGCGGTTTCCCGAGTTTGACCTTATTTTATCATTAATAATTGGTTTTAGTCAGCTCTTTATTAGAATATACAAGCTTTCTGCTTTCCCGCCCTCATGGACGCCGTGTCTCTGCGTCGCCGAGCTGAAGCCACAGGTCAACCGCGGTTTGAACACGTTTCAATCACTCAATTCGTGTGTTTTAAATATAATGTCGTCTAGAGCAGCAGTTTGTTCTTCACGGACGTAGATATCGGCGTCAAAGGAGTGGAAAAGTGTGCGTTTGCGTCAGTGTCATCAATATCATATGCTATCAGTGTTGTAACGCTAATGTAATATAATACTGCGTCAGTATAATCGGTCTGACAGAGTTTTCGCCAGTCTGGGGCTCTTCAGCACGTTTATACACCTGTTAAACTTGACTGAGTCCAAAGTCAACGCGTTTCTGGACGTTTCTGCGCACCGAGAGGACGTTTGCTGTTCGTGTTGGAGACGGAAGATGTTTCCCGGGCTGTGGCGGTGAGTGGCGACTTGTCCCTCCGTTTCTTCATTGAAATCGTTCAGTCCTCAGGCTGATGAGAAAATAGTCATAGGAGTGAGAAAATGTCTGTGGTGAAATTGTGTAAAAGTGTGTCTTTATCATTGAGCTCGACGGGTTTGAGGTAAAATTGTGTCAAAAGTGTCTGTTTATCATTGAGCTCGACGGTTTTGAGGTAAAATTGTGTCAAAAGTGTCGGTTTATCATTGAGCTCAGGGGGTTTGAGGTAAAATTATGTCAAAAGTGTATTTTTATTATTGTGCTCGACGGGTTTGAGGTAAAATTATGTCAAAAGTGTGTTTGTATCATTGAGCTCGACGAGTTTGAGGTAAAATTGTGTCAAAAGTGTCTGTTTATCATTGAGCTCGAAAGGTTTGAGGTAAAATTGTGTAAAATGTCGGTTTATCATTGTAAAATTGTGTAAACGTGACTTTATCATTGAGCTCAGGGGGTTTGAGGTCAAATTGTGTAAAAAGTGTTTATCATTGTAAAATTGTGTAAAAGTGTGTATCATGTAGCTCGGGGAGGTTGTTGATGAAATTGTTTAAAAGTGTCTGTTTATCATTGAGCTCAACGGGTTTGAGGTAAAATTGTGTAAAAGTGTCTATCATTGAGCTGGGGGGGTTTGAGGTAAAATTGTGTAATACTAATAATTGCTTACACTCATATAGTGCTTTTCTGGACACTCCACTCTACGCTACACGCTTTACAGAATGAGGACTCCCCTCCACCAACACCGAGGTAATTTATCATTGAGGTTAAAATTGTGTAACAGTGTCTTTTTATCATTGAGCTCGACATGTTTGTGGTGAAATTGTGTAAAAGTGTCTTTATTATTGAGCTTGATGGGTTTGAGGTAAAATTGTGTAAAAAGTCTTTATCATTGAGCTCGGGGTGTTTGGAATAAAATTGTGTAATATTAATAATTGCTTACACTTATATAGCGCTTTTCTGGACACTCCACTCAACGCGCTTTACAGATTGAGGACTCCCCTCCACCTCCAGGTAAGTGGTGATATAAGTGTTTGTTTTTATCATTCAGCTCGTGGCGTTTCAGGTAAAATTGTGTAAAAGTGTCTATCATTGAGCACGGGGGGTTTGAGGTGAAATTGTATAAAAGTCTTTGTCTTTGTAAAATTGTGTAAAAGTGTCTTTATCATTGAGCTCAGGGGGTTTGAGGTAAATTTGTGTAAAAGTGTCTTATTGTAATAGTGTCTTTTTATCTTTGAGCTCCCGGTGTTTTAGGTAAAATTGTGTAAAAGTGTCTTTTTATCATTGTGCTCAGGGGTTTTGTGGTGAAATTGTGTAAAAGTGTCTATCAATGAGCTCGGGGGGTTTGTGGTAAAGTTGTGTAAAAGTGTCTTTTTCACTGTGCTCTGGGGGTTTGTGGTGAAATTGTGTAAAAGTGTCTTTATCATTGTGCTCCGGGGGTTTGTGGTGAAATTATGTAAAAGTGTCTTTTTATTAATGAGCTTTGGGGGGTTTATGGTGAAATTGTGTAAAAGTGTCTAACATTGAGGTGAAATTGTGTAAAAGTGTCTGTTTATCATTGTGCTCAGGGGTTTGTGGTGAAATTGTGTAAAAGTGTATTTTTATCATTGTGCTCGGGGGGGGGGGTTGTGGTGAAATTGTGAAAAAGTGTCTATCATTGAGCTCGGGGGGTTTGTGATGAAATTGTTTAAAAGTGTCTATCATTGAGCTCGTGGGGTTTGAGGTAAAATTGTGTAATATTAATAATTTCTTACACTAATATAGTGCTTTTCTGGACACTCCACTGTACGCGCTTTACAGAATGAGGACTCCCCTCCACCACCACCAAGGTAAGTGGTGATATAAGAGTGTCTTTATCATTGAGGTTAAAATTGTGTAAAAGTGTCTTTATCATTGAGCTCAGGGGGTTTCAGGTAAATTTGTGTAAAAGTCTCGGTTTATCATTGAGCTCGACGGGTTTGAGATAAAATTGTGTAAAAGTGTCTTTTTATCTTTGAGCTCGTTGGGTTTCAGGTAAAATTGTGTAAATTTTCTTTTTATCATTGTGCTGGGTGGTTTTGAGGTTAAATTGTGTAAAAAGTGTATTTTTATCTTTGTGCTTGACGGGTTTGAGGTAAAATTGTGTCAAAAGTGTCTTTATCATCGTGCTCGGGGGGTTTGTGATAAAGTTGTGTAAAAGTCTTTTTATCATTGTGTACAAGTGTGTTTTTATCATTGTGCTCGGGGGGTTTGTGGTGAAATTGTGTAAAAGTGTCTATCTTTGAGCTTGCGGTGTTTGAGGTGAAATCGTGTAAAAGTGTCTTTATCATTGAGTTCGAGGGGTTTGTGGTGAAATTGTGAAAGTGTCTTTTTCACTGTGCTCTGGGGGTTTGTGGTGAAATTGTGTAAAAGTCTTTATTATTGAGCTCAGGGTGTTCGTGGTGAAATTGTGTAAAAGTGTCTGTTTATCATTGTGCTCGGGGGGTTTGTGGTAAAGTTGCTTAAAAGTCTTTTTATCTTTTAAGCAACTTTACAAGTTGTACAAGTGTGTTTTTATCATTGAGGTTGGGGGGTTTGAGGTGAAATTGTGTAAAAGTGTCTTTTTTCATTGTGGTCGGGGGGGTTGTGGTGAAATTGTGAAAAAGTGTCTATCATTGAGCTCAGGGGCTTTGTGGTGAAATTGTGTAAAAGTGTCTTTTTATCATTGAGCTCGGGGGCTGTGTGGTGAAATTGTGTAAAAGTGTCTTTATCATTGAGCTCGGGGGCTGTGTGGTGAAATTGTGTAAAAGTGTCTTTTTATCATTGAGCTCGGGGGCTGTGTGGTGAAATTGTGTAAAAGTGTCTTTATCATTGAGCTCGGGGGCTGTGTGGTGAAATTGTGTAAAAGTGTCTTTTTATCATTGAGCTCGGGGGGTTTGAGGTGAAATTGTGTAAAAGTGTTGGTTTATCATTGAGGTCAAATTGTGTAAAAGTGTCTTTTAATCATTGAGCTCGGGGGGTTTGTGGTGAAATTGTGTAAAATTGTCTATCATTGAGCTCGTGGGATTTGTGGTGAAATTGTGTAAAAGTGTCTTTATCGTTGATGAAAAATTGTGTAAAAGTGTCTTTATTATTGTGCTCGGTGTGTTTGAGGTAAAATTGTGTAAAAGTATCTGTTTATCATTGAGGTAAAATTGTGTAAAATACTTTTTATCGTTGAGCTCGGGAGGGTGTGAGGTGAAATTGTGTAAAATTAATAATTGCTTACACTTACATAGCGCTTTTCTGGACACTCCACTCAACGTGCTTTACAGATTGAGGACTCCCCTCCACCACCACCAAGGTAAGTGGTGATATTAAAGTGTCTTTTTATCATTGACCTCGGGGTGTTTGAGGTAAAATTGTGTAAAAGTGTCTGTTTATAATTGAGCTCGATGGGTTTGAGGTAAAATTGTGTAAAAGTGTCTTTATCATTGTGCTCGGGGCGGTTTGTCGTAAAATTGTGTAAAAATGTATTTTTATCATTGAGCTTGTGGGGGTTTGTGGTGAGGTTGTGTAAAAGTGTCTTTTTATCATTGTGCTTATGGGGTTGTGGAGATATTGTGGTTTTGGGGTGTAAAAGTCTTATTGTTCACACGTTGCTGCTGTGATGTGGCCTTTCGCCTGTAGGTGGCGCTCTCTCCAGTCATTTTTAAATGTACCAGTCCTGATGGATGACTGTACACATCCTCAGTCAAGGGGAATAACTAATTAGTTACTCTCCAAATAGCATTTTTGTATGAAACATTTAAAGAAATCGACAACCACTTTTTCAAAACGCACAATAACACAGACTGGTATGTTTGACAACGAGTAAATAAGAGAAAGGCGAAACGAGAATTCACCATCACTTTCTGCATGTTTACTGTGACCTGTCCTGATCATGAGAAGTCTCAGACGTGTCTCTTCACCAGACAGTTTAATACAGCAGTTCTACATGGGACCGGTGTGAGAGTATGTGGGTAACAGTGATGGCTCTCTCTGCTGTACTGCTGTGGCCCTCCCTCCTGATGACAGAATCGTCTCACACTTCACCTTCACAGACACAAGCTCCATGTGTTTGTGGTGAAATTGTGGGTCTGTTGGTGTAAAGGTTTATTATTGAGCTTGTTGAACTGATCTCGAAGACCACTTTAATTTCAGTTGGCGTCTGACATTTTGAGTGAAATTGTAGTTTTGTTGGTTTAAATGTGCTGTTTCTTTGACTAGCTGGCTTGTTTAGCTGATATTTGTATTTCCTCCTCCTGAAGTAAATATTAAGTGTTTTTTTTTAAAGAAATTGTAGGATACCGGTGTGTCGAAGTGGCTCCGGTTTCACTCCGGCTCATGTCAGATCCAGGGCTGATAGAAACAGTTTGATCAATAAATGAACTAAAAACCGATTTGCACGTTTGCTGCACTTCCGCTGAACAGAGACGACGTTTTCAAACCGTCTATATTGGAGGTTTGCATCACCGTTGCTAAAATCGACAAACAATGTCGTAAAAACGTGTTTTCGAGGTTTGCTTCGGTTCAGATGACACCTCAAATACAGTAATACGGTATAAAAATAAGTGACAGGAAATACGCTGTGCTGAAGCTCTGTATGATGATGTGTTTTTGCAGGTTTATTTGACTTCAGGTAAAGAGAAATGAAAGTTTTATAAACACTTATTTCGGAGGCGTGTTTCACTCCAGGGGAAGTGAGCAGAAACTAAACCAAAGAAATGTGAGAACAGGGTATACAGATGCATTATGAAAGGGTGTTCTGGATGTTTGACTCAAAAACAACGATATAAAAACTGAAAACAGGAGATCTGCAGGTTGTCTGTTAAACCTTGAAGTTTATTAAGTAGTGATCAGCAGTAACTTACTGGTTTGCCCCGGTTCTTGTCTTCCAGTTCAGGACTTGTGCTGGGGAATGAGTGTGGTCTGTGGGCTCTGGCGGGAACAGTCACACTGCGGGGACGGGGGTATCCTGTTCCTGCTCTGATGTTCTCTCCTGGAACCTCCATTAACTTTCGATCTCAAGAAAAGAGAGTGATTGATTGGCTTGAGTGCCTTGTGAAATTCTCGGGGCTCGACCCCGTGTTTCGGCTGCGATGCCGTCAAGCGATCATCTGCTGTGGTGTCCCCATGTGACTGAGTGTGCCTGTGTCACTGCTGTGTGTGACAGTGGATTCCTCTCCGTCGCCCCTCAGGCATTCCTGGATCCGGAGCCTCTGTCTCCTGGGTCTCCTCTCCGTGGTGCAGCTGGACTGTAAAGAGTGCGCTGGAGAGGATTGAGCTGCTGCGGTGAAGGAGTGTGAGATGTGCTGAGTGTGAGACTGACGAGCGCAGGCGAGCGGCGGCTCTCACCTTCCTCCCGAACTTCGGTTTGAAACCTCATGAACGCTCTCGGCAAGGTCAGTCGGTCGGTGTCCTTAAATGTTTTGATTGCCTGTTATTCCTCTCGTCGTCCAGGCAGGGGTGTTGAGTTCCGCCCGTCTTCGGCACGTTCAGAGAGACCGACCCTGTGAGCGCACACGGGGGAGAGAGAGAGGAGGAGCAGGCCCCACTTTCAGCCTCTCGCTCTTTCACAACCCGTACCTGAGGACCAGAGCGTCTCTCTTCAGCAGTGCCTCGCGCCTGCAGGTGACTGAAGTGTGCTTTTATATACAGGTGAGAGAGAGTGCACAAGAATCGTCAGAAGTCAACACCGTTCGTTAGAGATGGATGATGTCCAAGGTCACCCAGAAATAGAGCACGACAGGTCACTCAGAGGAAAGCTATTTTTCATTTTTCACCGGCCTATGGATCTACCAAGTACAGAAGCCAGACAAAAAACATTGAAATTCCATTTGAAATTCACACTGACGTGTTGAGAACTGTTCCTGAGAAGCGTTTGATCTATGTTCAGATCTTCTGCTAAGGAGATGTGGTCAGGAAGGGCGCTGCCTTCTGTCGTCTGACCGTTGTGTCTGCAAACCCTGAGGTGTCCTGCGGTCTTTATAATCTATAACCACATTTTCCCCTGTGGACATTAAATCATCTCAGTCGCAGCAGGATGCCGATTGATTTGAAAGGCAGCTTTATCCCGACAGCATGAGAGAGAGGCCAACATCAGTCTGGCTGGAGGTCTGGTGAAAGGAAAGCTTTGAATTTAGAGAATTTAAAATGATTTTTGTAGATTTTAAAACTAAGGGATTGAGTAGAACTAAGTCATTATTTTATTTCAGTTGAACTATTAGGAACAGTTATTTTACGAAACCCGAACATTATTCTGTGTTTTGGTTTACTCGAGATTTAACACAAGATGGAGTTTCCTGCAGGAGTTCTCGGGCGGTGTGGAACGTGTTCAGTGTCCTGCAGGAGTTCTCGGGCGGTGTGGAACGTGTTCACTGTCCTGCAGTCCAGGCTCTCACTGCGATTTTTCTCAGCCTCTGGTTTCTCTCCCTCACGATCCTGCGCTCCTCCGGCAGCAGTTTCTCGTTGTTGGAGATCTTGGCAAGGATCTCGGCGTGCTGTTTCATCTTGCGCAGGTTGGCGATGCGGTCCTCGAAGCCCGGGCGGGCTTCCTCTTCCTCGTTGCGGATGAGCAGCTCGATGTAGGCGGCCGTGGACAGAGCGTTGGGCTTCAGGGCGATCTCCTCCAGCCGCGCCAGGCAGTTGGAGGACAGCCTGATCAGCTGCATGATCTTGTCCTCGATCGTCTGGAAGTCCATTTCGAATTTCTCAAGCATCTCCTTCGTCGACATGAACTTGCCGGAAGCCTTAACAAAGTTGTCCTTGAGTTCTTTGACTGTTTTCATGACCTTGACCACTTCGTACTCCCACATCGTCATCTCGGATATGTGGTCGGAGTAGTGGCAGTTACCTGGACAGATCACACAGAATCCAGCGTCATCCATGACGGCGCAGAGATTGATTTCTCCTGGCGTGGGAAGAAAACATCCTGAATGGCACGAAAACAGACAGTTGTTGCAGTTTGTTGATAGATGCTTGGTGTTCTTCCGTTTCGGGACGAGCTCCTCGATTTCTGTCTCGGAGTTCTTGTTCTGCTCCATGTTGGCCTGCTCATTTTCCAGACAGGCCCTGATCTTCTTCATTTCGCTCAGCTTTGCCAACCCGTTCGAGATCTGAGGCAGCAGGCTCGCCATCGCCATCTCCAGCCTCTCGCGCTCCTCCAGGAATTTCTTCGTCAGTGCCAAGTCCTTCCCCTCCGTCTTCTCCAACGTTTGGAAAAACCTCTTCAGCTGCTTCACGTTGTTCGTCCAGACGATTTTCTCCAGCTTGTTGTCGTCCTCTTCCTCGTCGTCACTCCCGGAGCCCTCCCCGTTGGAATCGGTGTCGGGCCTCTCGTTTTGCGTGTAAAGGGCGGAGTTGTTAAATTCGAAGTGCGTCGCTTTGCCCTTCCGGTTCTTGCGGCAGGGCAGGCCCGCGGCTTCGATGGCGCCCAGGACGGGGATGTCCTTCCCGTCCACAAACGTGACGAGGACGAGGATGTTCTCGGCGATATCCTTCCCGAAGATGGAGAGGATGGAGTCGAAGACGTACTGCTGGATGGAGGTCAGCCGCGCCAGAGACGCCTGGACCACGAAGCACACGGCGTCGATGTGGTCCACACTGCCGGGGCTGGTAAAGAAGCGCTTCACCTGCTCTGTGATCAGCTTGTCCCGAGAGAGTCCCCGCGTGTCTCCGAACCCCGGGGTGTCGATGACCGTGAGGGAGTAGGGGACGACGAATCCCTTCTGGTTGTGGAGCTCGTAGGACATCACGATGGAGGTCTGACTCTCTGCCTGCGAGCGCTTGGTCTCCTCGTGGATCAGCTTGAATCGAAACCGATCCTCCCACTGCACGCCCAGTATGTAATTGATCATCGCGTTGATGAGGGTGGTCTTCCCTGCCCCCGTGGCCCCCAGAAGGATGATGACCTTATTGTTCCCTTCTTCTACTTTCCTGCCGAACGTGAAGCGCTGGAAATGCTGCTCGTTGGTGGGCTCCTGTTCCAGCGACAGCCTGTATAAGGAAGGCTGCCCGTGCTCTATCAAAGTGGAGAAGTTTAGGAAGTGGTCGCTCTGTACTTTAACACGACTGACGTCCCCTGACTTGACTCTGCTGTCCTTCGGAATTGTTATTGGAGTCTTGGGGCTCGGTGGACTCTTGCCTTCTTTGCCACATTCGGAATAAACCCAGAAGATGTAGGAACTTCCTGCCCTCAGGTACTCCAGAGTGCACACCCTCCCTCTGGCTTTGAGCTTCGTCCATGTTTTGCTGTCTTGCTCGTCCGTTGCCCCCTTGAAGACCTCTCTGTATTCAACTTCGTAGGAAGTAACGCTGACTCCCTGTCCCACAGAGGTGGGCATGTCCCAGGTGACGGTCATGGAGTTTGGTCCTGTTGATTTCTGCTGAGGAGCTCCGGGGTGGGCTGAAGGAAGCGTCTTGCAGGAAGGAGTTGCGTCGCTGGCACAGCTGACTCCGGGTTTGCAAACCGCCCGGCAGCCGAATCGATATGATGCATTCAGGTCCAGCCCCGACACGGTGAACTCTGGCTTGTTGTCATCAGTGTCCACTTCCCCTCAAGCTGAGTCGCCCGGCTTCTGGTACAGAACCCGATACCTCACAATCTTGCCAGCACCGTACTTCAGCGGGCGGAACGCCAGCTGGACGGAGTCGTGCAGAGTTGTCAGCACGGCCGGTACCCCCAGCTGGGAAGGCAGCTCGAAGCGCTTGCTGGCTAGAGCCCCCCTTTCGAAGAGGTAAACAGAAGATCCAATGTTGACCTCGTCGTCGATTGACGCCACACAGATCTTGTTCGGTCTGCCTTTGTTCTCTCTCTCGAAGTCTAGGAATAGTCTGATGTTCTCCCACGTCAGGGCTGTGACTTCCCCTGACCTGAACCATTTTCCCCGTCTTCCCTCTGGCTCGAGATCAGGAGCTACCTCTTCCCCCGTCCCTCGTTCGGAGGAGTTCAGATAGCTTTCCAAGATGGTTAGGTATTGCAGTGTTCAGTGTGTAATCACAGTGGCACAGTACCATGTTTAGTGAGTGATCACAGTGCGACAGTACTGTGTTCAGTGTGTCATCAGTGGGGGACAGTACTGTGTTCAGTGTGTTAACTATAAGGGGACAGTACTGTGTTAAGTGAGTAATCACAGTGGCATAGTAGTGTTTTTAGTGTGGCATCTGAGAGGCACAGTACTGTGTTCGGTGTGTGATCAGAGTGGGACAGTACTGTGTTCGGTGTGTGATCCCAGGGGGACAGTACTGTGTTCACTGTGTGATCCCAGGGGGACAGTACTGTGTTCACTGTGTGATCCCAGGGGGACAGTACTGTGTTCACTGTGTGATCACAGTGGGACAGTACTGTGATCACAGTGGGACAGTACTGTGTTCAGTGTGTTGTCACAGTGGGACAGTACTGTGTTCAGTGTGTTGTCACAGTGGGACAGTACTGTGTTCAGTGTGTTGTCACAGTGGGCCGGTCTTGTGTTCAGAGTGGTACAGTACTGTGTTCAGTGTGTCATCAGAGGTGGACAGTACTGTGTTGAGTGTGTGATCCCAGTGGCATAGTAGTGTGTTTGGTGAGTAATCACAGTGGGACACTACTGTGTTCACTGTGTGATCACAGTGGGACACTACTGTGTTCACTGTGTGATCACAGTGGGACACTACTGTGTTCACAGTGGGACACTACTGTGTTCAGTGTGTCATCAAATAAGACAGTACTGTGTTCAGTGTGTCATCAAATAAGGCAGTACTGTGTTCAGTGTGAGATCACTGTGGGACAGTACTGTGTTCAGTGTGTGACCCAGTGGCACAGTATTGTGTTGAGTGTGTGATCCCAGTGGCATAGTAGTGTGTTTGGTGAGTAATCACAGTAGGACAGTACTTTGTTCAGTGTGTAACTACAGTAGGACAGTACTGTGATCAGCGTGTGATGCTAGTGTTCAGTGTATCATCAGAGGGGGACAGTACTGTGTTCGGCGTGTGATCCCAGTGGCACAGTACTGTGTTCAGAGTGGGACGCTAGTGCTCAGTGAGTGATCACAGTGGGACAGTACTGTGCTCAGTGAGTGATCACAGGGGGACAGTACAGTGTTCAGTGTGTGAGGCCACATCCTCCCCTGCTGCCGGTGTGTCAAAATGGGCCGACCCCCTACCGAGGGCAGGCCTGTTCTTTTATAGAAGGGTTTCCAGCTGATGCTCGTCTCTCTCGGCTGCAGTTTCAATCTCGAGAGCGAAACCAGTTTAAATGTCTCATTCCCCCCCTCCCCCCCAGTAGAAAGGACCACACCATTTGCTGTGAACTGTGAAGTTCTTGGGATTGTGTTCAAGATCTACTCCAAAAAATGGGCTGAGAACTGAACAGGGAAGAATTCTGAATTCCCCTTTCCCTCAGACTATAGTACCTGCTCCTCACGTGGACAGAAGACTCCAGTTCACAGGGCCGTTACCCAGTCACCACATCAGCACACTCCACTGTTCATTCCAGACTTGAGTACCCAGCACTTTCACCGACTGCGTCTTTTCTTTATAAAGGCCTGAAAAACACAGCCCAAAACCTTCAGCTGCTTTCGAAGGGCAAACGTTTGCAGAGAGCTTTGCTGGAGACAAACCAGTCAGATTTTTTTGCTTCGTTATCTAAGCTAGGTCGCTTAAAACCAAGGCCTTTCCTACAGCTGACTTGCTCAAGACTGAATATTTTCATCGTGTTTTCCAGTCATGTCGATGCATCAAACAGTGGAATGAGCATTTCCTTGGCCTCAAGGGTCTTCCTGGGTTCAGTATTACTATACGATCTGGGCACACCAGACCACAGATGCTGAAGCACGAGTGGAACACCGTACAGCTCTCAGGCTGGTCTATTCCTACAACAACATGGCAAACACAGCACAGCAATTATTTACCAGGTTGTTAAAACAGAAGAGCAGGAACTATCACTACATGGCATAATAAAAATATGCACCACTATAATTGCACTTTTTTCACAATGTTAAGAGGACAGAATTATTTCCCATTTTTAATAACGTGCAAGTACTGGAAAATGGCTACTGTACTGCCCATCTATAAAAAACTGAAATCAAGTAAATATAGACCAATAAGTCTGAGTTCTATTACATTTCCATAGCTATAATCAATGATCAGATCTAGAGGATCACCTATATGGAAATACGAACCTAGGGGAGAGTCAACATGGATGAAGAAAAGGTAGACTTTGCTTAATTAAGTTATAAGGGGTCTGTGAACTAGTATCAGATGCACACAGAGAGCGTTTGATAGTGTACTTACTAGGCCTTCTGAAAATATGAATGTGATCAGAGTGGCACAGTACAGTGTTCAGTGAGTGATCACAGTGGGACAGTACTGTGTTCAGTGTGTAACTACAGTAGGACAGGACTGTGTTCAGTGTGTGATCTTTTGTGCACCGATATATTACTGAGCAGAAATGATGGGCAAATTCATGACACATTTTAAAATCGGCTATCAAAATGACTGATCAACAGGGTACCTTCGGTGGAAGTGGCAGACTACTAATGTGTGGAAACTGTTAGATACAACACAAACTTTACACCCACAGTGTAAGAACTGCACCTGGCTGCACGTGCTGTCTTGTGGGATACTCTTCCGTTCCTTCTGTAGAACCTGGACAGGTATATGCCTGTTCAATGGTCTCTAAGTCAGAAAGTCTCAGAACAAGTGTTCAACGGGTCTCAGCTCTGGAGAGTAAAAAGCACAGCAAGTGGCACAGTACCACTGAGGATGTGTTGTCCCGAAGGAAAGTTGGCAAATAAGGTGTAGCACAGTGGGAGGGCTGGGAACTGCGCAGTGCAGTCAGGTCAACATCAGTCACTACATGTTGGGTTCAGTAGGAGCTGGCCTCTCCTGCCAAGGCCCTTACACTCAGGTCTCATCATCGAGCTTGGCTCTTGTGTTTATATTTTGCATTGTACATTTAATCCCATATTAATAAATCAAAATCTGCTAAAAATGACATTGCTGGGTGTGAAGACCCAAGATGACAAGCGACCACCTGCAGGCATCGTCCGGTCTCCAACATGCCGATGGAAGCAGGGCTTTGGTCACTTGACAAATGGAGAATATTTGTTTCCTTTTTTGATCTTCACCAGCCTTGACAACAAACGTGCAAAACCACCTCATCACTCGAGCCAAAATAAATAAAGATATAATTATTTATAGGGGCATGCTAACTCTAATCAATCTCAACATTTAGATTTTTAAATGATGTCTTTCTTCTTTCAAACCCAAACTGTACAGTCTTCTTTCTTCCACTGGTCTTTCCTCCAGAAAATAATGATCCTCACGCTTACTGTATAGAGCGCTTTTCTGGACACTCCACTCAAAGCGCTCGACAGGTCAGGGGGATCCCCTGCACCCCTCCCCAGTGTGCAGCCCCACCTGGATGAGCTATCAGTGTGGAGGAGAACCGATTAATGAAGTTTTGGCCCAAACATCAGGAACAGCCTACTCTCTGGGCTTTATAATGACCAGATAGAATCGGGACCTTGGTTTTACGTCTCGCCCGAAGGACACTGCCTTTTTACAGAATAGCGTCCCCGTCACTATACTGGAGTGTTAATATGAGCACCTCCTATTGGTCCCACTAACACCTCTTCCAGCAGCAGCCTTACTTTCTCAAGACAGCTGTGTTCTCACACTCTGCAACTGTGCCAAGCGATGCCCCTCTCCTGCAGCTGCCAACGCCCTGTTCCAGCTGGCCAAGCCTGTTCCCCATTCCCACCGATCCGAGCCAGTGACCTGCCACCCCGCTCTCCTGTCCTGCACCTGCGACAGCCCTCAGCACAGACCATGCTGTACTTTCTCCAGCCTCCCTAGCTTACCGAGTCTCACTGGCCTGGGAATCAATCCCATCCCAGCTCGTGAGAACTCCTCCCTGGATCTCCCTCTCTCCCTCCCTGCAGACTAGAGCCCAACCCAGAGACCAAAAGCCTCTTAATTAGCCCGGAGGAGTGGCTAATTCCACTCAGAGCCTCTGTCCCAACTCCTTTCCCTCCCATGGAGTTTCCCTCCCTGTGACCACTAATTACTCAGCCAGACCAGCTGTGCCTCAGCCTTCTGCTGGCTTTTCAAATGACCAGGTGGCTTTCTCACAAAGCCCCTCTCACTAACCTCACAGGGTGATTTAGTGCCTCTGTCAAAGTCTCAGTCCCTCCAGTGCTTAACAGTCAGTCATGAAGGATCAATTAATCAACATGACACCAAAAAAACTGTACATTTCTTTAAAAAAAATATACATCATGTTTCTTCTGGTGCTCAGTACATAATACTCCCTTTTGCCATAAGTCTCAAGGCCAAAATGCTACAAATTTTTAATGCAATAAAAAAAAATCTGATTTAGTTTTCAGACATGAAAACGAAACTGCACATAGAAATGGTTGACTTGTATGTTAGGACGTGTACATTTTTCTATTTGTACACAAGGTTTAAATGCAGCACTTGAAAGTTTATGGAATTAGTCAATAACTGCTGAAATTAAAACAAAAACATAATCAACCCAGTCATCCGTGGTCACTAATAATATCTGTTCTGCTGTGATTCTGTTCTGTAACAGCAGACTTTGACTGTGTGTTCCAAAGTCAAATCAAACCTCTCAAAACGTGATTATCAAGAAGACCACACAAAGGGCCAACCCATGTATGTTATGTTTGAGAGTTAAGGCTGAGATTCGGACAAATGTGTGTTTATATATATAAGCTTGATATTGCTAAGCATGATTCTAGTGATGAGGATCGTTGTGTGAGCATTCAACATTATTTATTGGCACCTGATGTTAATACTGTACAGTGGAAGAGGATAGAGGGGAAAAAAAGAGAAACTCTGTGGAGATGTGAACAGCGTCTAAATGGAAACTGCAACCTCCAGTGACAGGCAGTGCTCCCAGGTGGTGATTCACCAGCCCCAGAATCCTTGACCACCAAGAAACACTTCAGTGGCTGCAGGGAAGCAGAACAGCAAGGAGCTCCGGCAGAAAACATCTCTCTCGCAGCATCTTATCAACATCACGGGGGGACTTTCAGCTTAATGCATTTACAATTGCATTTGCACTACAATTGCAGTAGTATTTATTAATTAACCATACTATTTTTAACCATACTGTTTTTGCACTGTTCCAAGAATTACCCTGCACAGTTTTTGTCCAGTTATATTTTCTGTTTGTGGAATTTTGCACAGTTTTGATCACTTGATTATGTTATTTATGTTATGTTATTACACCTTACTGTTATTGCTATTGTGTTACTGTCTATTGTCTTATCTTCTGTCCTATTTATATACTGCACCTGAGTGACTCATGAGAAACACTTTTCATTATACTATGCACCTGTGTAAGTTTAATGACAAAGTTGAATTGAATTGGATTTGTAAACTTGCTCAGGTATAACCAATCACCTTACAGATCACACAACAAACTAATTGGCTCCCAGCTGTGATCAGCTGTGGTGATTTTGATTAGTTCAGAATAGAAGCAGCTGTTTCTAGAGGATTCCACTGCTTGGAAGTGCATTTCAAAGCAAAGACTCCACTATGGGCAGGAAGGTGCTTCCGAAAGAGCTTCGAGATGAAGTTGTGGAAAGACACAAGTCAGGAGACGGGTATAAAAAGAGATCAAGGTGACCCATGGAGCACAGTCAAGAGCATCATTAAGAAGTGGAAGGCGTGTGGCACCACCCAGAACTTCCCTAGATCAGGCCGACCCCCCAAACTGGAGGACCGAGCAAGAAGGAGACGGACCAGAGAGGCTACCAAGAGGCTGGTGGCAACCTTGAACGAGCTGTAGGCCTCTATGGCCAAGACTAGTCATTGTGATAGACAAGCAATAGGTTTATTCCCTGCTGAAAAGAGAAGAAAGGCACACCTGAAGAAGGCTCCACAGCCGAAACGTTGCGTTGTCTTTCTTCTCTTTTCAGGAGGGAATAAACCTACTACTTGTTCCTTTGCAGCCTATGCGTGCTGACGCAGCTCCCCACCTGAACTACTGGTGTGCATGTGACAACAATATCACAAGCGCTCCACGAATCTGGCCCGTACGGGAAGGTGGCAAGAAGCCATCGAGCCTCATTTGTTTTCCTAAGAAGCGCCTTAAAGATTCTGTGGCCAAGTGGCAAAAGGTGCTGTGGTCAGATGAGACCAAAATCAAATTTTGGGTGGAACGCGAATCTGTACGTCTGGCAAAAACCCAATACACCTTCCCTTCCAAAGAACACCATTCCTACAGTAGAGCACGGGGGTGACGGCATCCTGTTGTGTAATTACAACAATTCTGTAAGGAGGAACGGGCAAATATTCCTCCCTCTAGGTGTGCAAAGCTGGCAGAGATGTATCCAAACAGACTCAAAGCTGTAATTCAAGCAAAAGGTGCTTCCTGCAAGTATTAACTCAGGGGGGTGTTCTCTTATCCAACCCAGTTATTCCACTTTTTAATTTTTTTTCCAGAAATTTTGCTTTCTTTTTTCACTTGGATGTTGCAAAGTACAATTTGTAAATAAAACTGGAAAAAGTCTGGTTTTATTGGTCGTCTTTCTGGATTTTAGGGCAATAAAAGGTGAACATTTTGAAGGGAGTGGTGACTTTCTGGACCCACTGCATATGATAATTAGAGTACAAATGCAATGACTCTGTGTTAAAGAAGTGGAACTTATAGTAATTGGTTAAGACAAACATGCATCCCTCCTTAATCTTAAAAATGTGCTGTTCTGATATTAACAAAGCTGCAGCACAGTGCTTGTAACTGTCCCACGAAAAAATATTCTAGTGTTCTGAACCTGTTCTGCTGTGTTTTCACTGTTGCTCCACAGCATTTCCATTAATAAGGTGGCACTCATGAAGATTAATCAGATAGAGGTAAGGGGGCTTAGTGGGATGAGCTATTACAGAAACACATAGTGAAGGTTGCCAAGCTTGTGTTTTTGCTACGAGAAAAGAAAAAAAACATACTAACGTAAACACTCCGACCAAATTTATTCACCAAAAACTGCAAGATCGGACATTTAAAAAAGCTCAGCTGTCTCCTCTATGAACAGTTTGGTAGAAACACTCATAGATGTGGGATCTTATCCTTTGCTTCTGGTGTTTCTGATAGATGGCGATTTAGAACCCTTGACAAACACATTCAAGTAAGCCTCAAGATGTGGACCGTATAGAAGCCGTGTTCAAAGAGTGCCTGACAACCTATGAATCCCTTCTGTTAGAGATCCTGGCGATGGGAAACCCTGCTGACATCCCTAAATCCACACTTATTTTTCACGGGGACAGGCAAGATGTCGATAATCCATTGAGCAAAAGCTGTGAACAGCACGCCTTTCTGATACGAGACTGTGCGCCGTCAACAGACGACAATTTCACTAACATCAGACTCGTCCGTTTGTCTCTGGAACCGTACTCACTCGCGCGTGACCCATCAGAGCAATTAATGCTCTTGTGTTCGGCAATCGATAAAGATGGTTCTGCACACTTACTGCACGAGACCAGACGCTGTCCACCCCACAGATTTAACTTTCAGCCTTTGATCTGGACAGAGACGTGAGCCGTCTTTTCCAGGAAGATAAAGTTCGGGAAATACATTGGGCATGCTTCCTCGATGCGGTTGTGACAGCACTAACCCGTTCGCTTCAGCAGCAGATGGAAACCACAGAGCAGACTGGTCGCTATGTCTGGCCTTGGGAGGTCAGGGGACACTGAAACCAGTGCTTTTGTAGAGTGACAGTACGCTTGACCATCTGGGAGAAAAACATATGGGCTAATTCAAATCTACAAATCAGTTATGCATTGCTCATTAAAGAAAGTGTAATCTTCCTCTAAAAGGGCTTCATGACGGTTCCAAAGTTCTACTTTTTACTGGATAAAGTGGTTCCATGTTGTTTCTGTTGTTGTTAATGAAACCATGTTGTCATTACTTTCAAAACAACAAGCAAAATTAATAAAGCAGAACTGTTAATTGAATCACAAAACCTGTTTTGTTTACACCACGCAATTGCTAGAATACAGACACCGACGTCGTTCATGACAAACAAGATTTAACAGTTAATTTCTATTCATGTATTTTGGCTCTCAATATTGTCTGCAGTGAACTCACTTTTTGTTGTTGTTGTTACTTCTCGGAGCTTGTCCTGTGGCAGTATCAAAGGTAAAAAGCAGATCTACGCTGCAAGTAGTGCACCATCTTCCATCCAGAATTAAAATACTTCCTGAAGCCTGGTCTTCCTCATTTTCTCCTTTGTGTCTGCCCATGCTTAAGTCCTGTAAACTTCGACTACTGCAGTGTCCCCATCGAAGAGGAAGCTGGAAACAGCCATGCTGTTCAATTGCTTTTGCATCTGAAACTGCTGTGTAACAATCTGTTTTCAGTGTTTACACACCTATTTCTATTCCAAACAGCCTCTTGACTTCACTCTTCTGTTCTTTTACCTGTCCTATACCTGCGCACAAAGCTGCATGACAGTAGGATTGTTGTCCCCACCCAGAGCCCACACTGGGGTATTCAGCAGTCCTGCAGAAGTACAGGATCTGATCTCCTTTCATAAATAAAAGAGTTTTGCTCCTAATAAAAAGCTATTTTACTGACGCCATATTTGACTTCAAAGATGAGCCAATAAAAGTAAATAAAAAAGAATCACAAGTACAATATAATAAAACCTCATCTGAGTTCTGATTAGGCCAAGGCTTGAGCAGCTGACCGGCAACATAATTGTGCATTTACTAAAATACATTTAACAGGCACGGCAAATTTCTCCTGAATCTCTCGTCGTACTGCTGTTGTTCGGACGGACAAAATACAGCCTGCACCCACTATCCAAAATCAGTCGGTCATATAATCTACAGAGCGTAGTCAGCTACACACATTATATCACTTAAAATACACCAAATTAAAAGTAAAAATGGAGCAATAACACAGTTAAAAAATACTAAAGTGTGACAAAGTTAGGCGAGCCAGAATGCTCCCTCTCAGTTTAACATATGCTTGCACAAACTCGGGGCTGTAGAACTAAGCACAGAGGTGTTTTCAGGGTCATGAGAAAAACCTAAACATATGTACCTTACCTTGGTGCCTCAAGTTGTTTCACAGAAGACTGACGAAGCTTCTGAAACATTTTCTTCAACTTTTCGCAAATTGTAAAAGTCATCCTGAATGCAGTTTAGATTTTCCCCAAACACCCAGAACCAAGAAATAAGCCTTAGAAGGCACACAGGACGTCTGCTTTTGACAGCTCGTCCACACTACACAACTACCAAACTCGGGCACCAATCTATCCACAGGCTCTTAGCATAATCAATACGTCAGCAGGCCCAGAGCGACACTGGAAGATAGAACCCTCTGAAAGAAAAAAGGGGGACGTGAAGAATTGATCCGAAATTCACAATGTCAGTTAGGAATCGGTCACAAAACGTGTTCAGACAGGTTTGCACAGTTTTTCTGAACGCAAATGTCATTACATGCAGCACTTGGTGCCGTCTCACTGAACGTGAGGACAAGATGATCTCGGCATTATCAGGCAAACAAGAATAAAAAGAAATGACCTAAACAGCCATCTAAAGGAACAAGTAAACATTTCTTCCAGCTGAAAAGAGAAGAAAACAAACAACGTCTCGGCTGTGGAGCATTCTTCGGGTGTTACTTCTCTTTTCAGCTGGAATAAACCTTTACTTGGTCCTCTGCAGCCTACGCACCCTCACACAGCTCCCTACTGGAACTACTTCAGCCATCTCAAGTAGTTGTATACACCCTAGAAACCAAAACAAAAACACCTACTGTAGGTCTCCTGCCGCATCCAAACTGTCTTATTCCGAATTCAGACTCTCAAGTTTAGACACCGAAAGCAAAGGCAGATGCAGATAAAATATGAGTTCAGGCGTCTGGTCACCAACGAAAGGCTGCAAGTTCCCAGACAAGTCTGGGAAAGAACGCAGCCGAAAGAACTGGACAACAAACTGAAGGACCTCAACTGGATGGCCGTACACAAGAGACTGGCTACCAGAGAGGTCCTCTACAGACACTCGATCTCCAGGAATCCGCATTCCCCCCGGGAAACGTGTGTAACATTGCCATAGCCAAAATGTAAATGTTGTGGCTCTCTGAAGGCACCAGTTCTGTAGGGTTTGGGCATTTACTGTGACAATTATTAATTGTAGCAGTAAATCACAAAGTTGATTCTTTTGATGGCTTTAGAACCCAACCATGCGACATAACTCAAACAACGCACACACACAGGTACTAATACACGAGGATACATTTATTAATACATAAAATATGCGTATAAAACTAACAGATCTTATCGAGAGGGTTATCAGAATACAAAAGGTATATATTCATTCAGTTACGAAGAGTTACACATCAAGAGGACATACGTTCAGTATATCATTCATTTAGACCGTTTCGTAAATGAACCTGGTTATAACTTCTACATTAGATACTCAAAACAAGTACATAACTCTTAGGAATTAAATTGATATCAACTGGTTGGGATAACAATTGAATTCTCGAGCTGTAATGCATTGAAGTTGAATACTCATCCAATCTCTGGGGATTCAGATCTCCTGCAGGCACAAAGAATCAGCTGCAGGCTTGTTGCTGTCCAATCCGCGCTCTCTGGCTCCGTGCCAGGCTGTGCTGTGCAGCTTGTGACGGTGTGCTGCTGATGCTCACTGACCGGCTAGTTAGTGTTGGCTTTAACTAGCAAAGTTTGTGCTCAGGAGAAAAGATGACTGTGGGTCCCGGCAAGTCAGGAAGAGGACCAGTTTGTTCCTGGTGAAGAGCTAGTTCTGAATAGTGATTCAGCTGTCCACAGTTCATGAGGCTTGCTGCTGATGCTAACCTCGGCTGAGTCTCAGGATGGTCAGGAGGCGCGCTGCGAGAATGTCCTGCCCTTGGGAACTGTTCTGCTCCTGGGCCGTCCTGCCCTGGAGTTATTCTTTTTGGAATTGTTCTTCAGGCTCTCTGTGTTGCCTGTTTTTACCTGGAGGAACTTCAGCTCGTTCATTGGCTGAAAATTTCGTGGGCATCAGAGACCCACATGGGTTACTTGGCCCTACCAGTTCCTGCTTGGTTGATCAAGGTGAGATATGAGTCACTTACTCCTGACACTTAGGAATGCAGTCCAGATGTCCATCTGACACTCCCTAGACAGATAGGTGCTATTGGATGACCATTGATCATGATAGCCAGGCTTAGCTAAGTGCATCCCCATTTGGGAGCTGTCCCTTATCAAAAGAAAACATCTTTAAATCAGCCTGCATGAATAGCTTCTCTGTGGCTGCACCACAGAGATGAAGAGAGAGATGAGGCCTCATTTGGGAAAGCACCGCAACACTTAATTCTGTCTTATTAACAAGCATTGCCGCTATATACATATATTCTGTTACACACACATACAATGTCAGAATTATATCCAAAAGTATTCATGACATTTATATATATATACAAAGAATAGCAAAATACAAACATGATCAAAATAGAACATTATTTAAAATGAGTTTTTCTTCACATGGGACACTAACGGCTGGTTTTCAGTGAGTCGGATCTCTTACGAGGAAGAGATCAGTGTTTCAGTTTGATCAACGCCTATTCAGGTTGCCTCGTCGACAACCTGAATAGCTTATTCAGAAGCAGCGCTGGACCGGGAACGAACCAGCTTCTTCCCGGGCAAAAGAGTGACTTGCGAGGACCCGCGGTCACACTCTGTACATAGAGACTTTCTACTAGCCAGCCGGACTGCTGGTAGATCCCCTCGGAGCAACGACTGCCCTGCGCGCCGCAGTCAGATTCCTCCACCCGTCCTACTCCGAGCTGCACCTCGACTGGTTGGCCGGGAGCCAGAGGACGCCGGGACAACGCCCATTGGACAACCGCTGGAACAGAGGCTGCAACAGAGCCTGTCAGCTGGTTTGGTGTTCGTGCCGGGAAATTCCAAATCCAAACACAGTGGATAAGTAAACCCCATGTTCTACATTGCGTCTCGAGAATTTAATTGTACCTCAACACAAGTTGTTATCAATTTAATTCATGAGTAATGTATTTACTTCCGAGTTTAGAGTAAGTGGGTAATAACACTGATCAGCGATTTGGTAACCGAACGATATATATTGACATATATTCTCTGTTGTGTATCTCTTTGTGTTTGCATCTCTTTGAGATTATATACCTTGAATATTGATAACCCTTACAGTAAGGTCTGCCTCTCATATCCAGGCAGACTAGTATATGTTTGGTGCACAGTTTATATTAATAAATGTATCTCGTGTATTAAACCCGTGTGTGTGCATTGTTAGTTGTTCTGACGATTGATTTTCTAAAAGCCCCAACGAACAACCTCGTGATTACTGCTACAATTAATAATTGTCTCAGTAAAACCATCAAACTACTACAGTGGTATTATTATTATCAGTAGTAGCAGCAGTAGTATTATTAGTATTATTGTTATCAGTAGTAGTAGTAGTGCTGTTAGTAGTATTATTAGTGTTATTAGTAGTACTGGCGGTACCTCCCCGGGGTTGTTGTTGTTGTTGTTGTTGTTGGTAGTAGTAGTATTATTAGTGTTGTCAGCAGTAGTAGTAGTAGTAGCAGTTGTATTATTAGTACTATTGTTATCAGTAGTATTATTATTATCAGTAGTTCCTCCCGGGAATTATTATTATTGGGAGACAGACTCACTGTCTGTTCCTCAGGCTGGGACAGGAGATCACACACTGTATTATTATTATTGAGAGACAGGCTCACTGTCTGTTCCTCAGGCTGTGACAGGAGATCACACACTGTATTATTATTATTATTGAGAGACAGGCTCACTGTCTGTTCCTCAGGCTGTGACAGGAGATCACACACTGTATTATTATTATTATTGAGAGACGGGCTCACTGTCTGCTCCTCAGGCTGGGACAGGAGATCACACACTGTATTATTATTATTGAGAGACGGGCTCACTGTCTGTTCCTCAGGCTGGGACAGGAGATCACACACTGTATTATTATTATTGAGAGACAGGCTCACTGTCTGTTCCTCAGGCTGGGACAGGAGGTCACACACTGTATTATTATTATTGAGAGACAGGCTCACTGTCTGTTCCTCAGGCTGGGACAGGAGATCACACACTGTATTATTATTATTGAGAGACAGACTCACTGTCTGTTCCTCAGGCTGGGACAGGAGATCACACACTGTATTATTATTATTGAGAGACAGGCTCACTGTCTGTTCCTCAGGCTGGGACAGGAGATGACACACTGTATTATTATTATTGAGAGACAGGCTCACTGTTCCTCAGGCTGGGACAGGAGATCACACACTGGGCTGCCAGTTCAACAGAGTTCCCTCTTCCCTCTCCCAGTAGGATTGGGACCCGTTGTGATTCTGGCAGGTGTGGGAACTCTGGGACTATATTTCTGAATTTAGGGAAGAATGTTTCTTTAATCCCTAATTAGGATCTAATTTCTCTAATCTTATACTCCATCTCCCTCACACACACGCACGCACGCACACAGACAGTGGAAACAGCCCCTCATGTTCAGGAAGGAAGACGGGATGAGAGATTAGAATTATCTCGTTACTTCTCTCTTCTTCGAAACCGTGGGCACAGAGAACCCATGAGGACGGGGGGGGGCTCTACCGTACACAGAGGGTGGTGGGGGTGGGGAACAAGCTGCCCAGCCCTGTTTTTGAAGCTGATACCCTGGCGTCTCTCCAGACACAGCTGGGTGAGCTCCTCCTGTCAGGACAGGAGGCTCTACTGTACACAGAGAGGGGTGGGAGGGGGGAACAAGCCGATACCCTGGCGTCTCTCCAGACACAGCTGGGTGAGCTCCTCCAGTCAGGACAGGAAGCTCTACTGTACACAGAGAGGGGTGGGAGGGGGGAACAAGCCGCCCAGCCCTGTTGTTGAAGCCAAGTCTTCTCCAGGCGGTTGAACCCGTCATGTGGAACAGTGTGCACGTGACCCAGCACCACTTGAGTCCCTCGATCTGGGAGGGCGCCGCCCGAGACTTCGGGAAGCCCAGCCCTGCGGTGAGCCAGGGGAAAGAGGTGATCGGATCAGATCCGCTGGGGGCGGTGGGGAGATGCAGATAGGCTTCAGGCGAAGAGATTAGCTCTGAGCACCGGGGGGAGGGGGAGGGGGAGGGGGAGAGTGCTTAATCTTAATTTCCAGCAGCTGTATCACTCTGTAACTCCCAGCTGGCAGCCCCACTGGAGCCCAGCAGGGGTGAGCCTGGCCAGTACCTGGAGGGGAGACTCCTGGAAAAACACTGAGGCTGCTGCTGGGAGAGGTGTGAGTGGGGCCAGTAGGGGGAGCTCTCACCCTGCGGTCTGTGTGGGTCCTGATGCCCCAGTATAGTGACGGGGACACTATACTGTAAACAGGCGCTGTCCTGCGGATGAGACGTCAAACCGAGGTCCTGACTCTCTGTGGTCATTAACAATCCCAGGGTGTCTCTCGAGAAGAGTAGGGTGTTACCCCAGTGTCCTGGTCAAATTACCCCCCTGGTCTTTACCCATCATGGCCTACTAATAACCCCCCCTCTCTGAACTGGCTCCATCACTCTGCTCTCCTCCCCACTGAGAGCTGGTGTGTGGGGAGAGGACTGGAGCATCACCCAGGTGGGGCTGCACACTGGTGGCGGTAGTGGGATCCCCATGACGTGTAAAGAGCTGCACACTGGTGGCGGTAGTGGGATCCCCATGACCTGTAAAGAACTGCACACTGGTGGCGGTTGTGGGATTCCCAGGACCTGTAAAGAGCTCTGAGTGGAGTGTCCAGAAAAGAGCTATAGAAGTGTAAGGAGTTATTATTAATATCATCCAGCCTGAACCCCAGTGAGCGTGACCCCGTGACCCTGACCTCTCTCCTCTCCCCCAGGTGCAGAACCACCCCCCGGCGGCCGAACCCCGCGGCTCCGCTCAGCGGCTGCTCCTGCTGCTGGTGGCCGCGCTGTGTCTCCAGATCTACGCCTCCGAGGAGCCCGGGTGTGAACCGGCGCTGCCCGCCGCCAGCTGCCCCCCTGAGGGGCAGGGGCGGGGGGGGCAGGAGGAAGGGCGGGGGCTGCTGTTGCCCCTCCCACCCCCACCGCCATCGCCCCTCCTGGCTGCGGAGGAAGAGGGGGTGGCAGCTGAGGCGATGATGACCGGGGAGGTGCTGCTCCTGGTCGGCGTCTCTCAGTACCTCAGCAGCAGCTCCGACCTGTGACCTGTGACCTGTAACCCCCCCGCCCCCACTTCTGGGTGAAGTCCGACCGTGACGGGAGAGGCCCTCGAGTCCGGCCCGATACCGATACCCATACGGGCCAGCCCGACCCGAACCCGAGCTCGGACCCGGACCGCTGCCGCCCGGGGAGGGGAGTCCGGGACTCGTGAGCGGAGACGCCCGTGGCGCCTTATCGCTCTGTTTGTTTATTGATTGATTTCCTGCGTGGCTTATTTATTTATCTATCTTATTGACGGAGAGACTCGTGCGTCTTATTGATGGAGAGTATTTCAGTGAGAGCGGAGGAGGTGCTACTCTTCCTTCACCGTGAGGAACTGGAACGGTTCTCCATGATTTGTCGTTGTATAATCGATCGGTCGATGACAGTGAGCGAAATGATCGTGGGGAGGGGAACGACGCGTGTTTCACTCCCTTCTCCCACCCCCACCCACAAAAACAACACCACCCACGCTCCCCGGCGAGAGACGGAGCTCTGGACTTCCGGTTCCTGTTGCTCTCTTGTGTGGGAATGGCAGGCGAGCCCCAGGCGTGGACGTGTTTCTGCGGCGCTCAAGCAGACTCCCACGGAGACGCCTGTGAGGTCGCGGGTCGTCTTTATTCTTAACCTTCTTGCGTTCATCGTGAGTGAGGAGGGAGGGGGACAGGGGGTGGTTTTTCCTCTGAAGCTGACTGAGGTCTTTGGTTGTGTTTCTAAGTCTTTATTTCAACAGCAGAGATGCCCCCAGAAAAACGCTTTAAAAAAAAAGAGAATTTATTTCAATGAAAAAGGAAATTCGAACTTAAAAGCAGGACAGGAGGGAGTATTTCGCCACAGTAACGGCCAGAGGACTAAGACAGACCGCCCCTTGGTCCGAAATCCCCAGACCCCACCGGATCGCTCTCCTTTCTCCGCCTGGCCGTGGCCTGGGGTTCCTCGTGAGGGAGGGAGCCCCCGGTCGCTGTATGTTCTGTGAACAGATGAATAAAAATGGAGAAGCAGCGGTGTGGTTTGTGTTTGTTCTGGGGGAGGGATTGACGCTGCAGGAGGTCGGGGTCAATCTGCGCTCAGGCATCTGTGGTTAAGAGGGGGTCTGTACGCAGAGAGGGGTAGGGGTGGGGAACAAGCTGCCCAGCCTTGTTGTTGAAGCTGATACCCCGGCTTCTCTCCAGACACAGCTGGGTGAGCTCCTCCAGTCAGGACAGGAGGCTCTACTGTACACAGAGAGGGGCGGGAGGGGGGAACAAGCCGATACCCTGGCTTCTCTCCAGACCCAGCTGGGTGAGCTCCTCCAGTCAGGACAGGAGGCTCTACTGTACACAGAGAGGGGTGGGAGGGGGGAACAAGCTGATACCCTGGCTTCTCTCCAGACACAGCTGGGTGAGCTCCTCCAGTCAGGACAGGAGGCTCTACTGTACACAGAGAGGGGTGGGAGGGGGGAACAAGCCGATACCCTGGCTTCTTTCCAGACAGAGCTGGGGGAGGGGGCGAACAAGCCGATGAGCTGCTCAGGTCTGTTATCTACTGTCTGACTCCTGTCTGCTCTCCTGCTCTCTCCGGGAAAACAGCAGGTGCTTTTTGGCCTATCTGTCTCTCTCCTGAAGCAGTTCAGCTCCGGCCTTCTGGTGCATTGTCTCCCCCTGGCGGGGACAGTGCTGTACTGTGGCGCCTCATTGACTTCATCGATCCAGACGGGTGTGGACCCCAGTGTACCGACTGCTGGTCAGTACAGATCCAGGACACCGTGTGTGAGAGTAGGGGTGTGCACCCCAGTGTCCCGACTGCTGGTCAGTACAGATCAGGACACCGTGTGTGAGAGTAGGGGTGTGGACCCCAGTGTCCCGACTGCTGGTCAGTACAGATCCTGGACACTGTGTGTGAGAGTAGGGGTGTGGACCCCAGTGTCCTGACTGCTGGTCAGTACAGATCAGGACACTGTGTGTGAGAGTAGGGGTGTGGACCTCAGTGTCCTGACTTCTAGTCAGTACAGATCCTGGACACTGTGTGTGAGAGTAGGGGTGTGGACCCCAGTGTCCAGACTACTGGTCAGTACAGATCAGGACACTGTGTGTGAGAGTAGGGGTGTGGACCCCAGTGTCCTGACTGCTGGTCAGTACAGATCAGGACACTGTGTGTGAGAGTAGGGGTGTGGACCTCAGTGTCCTGACTGCTGGTCAGTACAGATCCTGGACACTGTGTGTGAGAGTAGGGGTGTGGACCTCAGTGTCCAAGGATGCTGGTAAGAGTTGATCTGGGTATTCTGGTGTTTTATTTTGCTCTTACTGATGAACCTGTTCAGTTGGTGATTAACTTTATGAATCCACTAGGTGGCGCGCCAGAGCAGCGTCACAGCGAGGACAGGAAACCCGCCACCTCACATCAGCAGGAAGAGAAGGAGAGAGAGAGAGATGGCAGTGTGTAGGAGCTCAGCGCTCAGCCCTTGTCATTGTGCTCGGGGTGTTTGAGGTAAAATTGTGTAAAAGTTTTTTATCATTGTGCTCGGGGGGTTTGTGGTGAAATTGTCTAAAAGCGTCTGTTTATCATTGAGGTAAAATTGTGTAAAAGTGTCTTTTTATCTTTGAGCTCACGGCGTTTGAGGTCAAATTGTGTAAAAGTGTCTTATCATTGTGCTCAGGGGGTTTGTGGAGAAATTGTGTAAGTGTGTCTTTTTATCATTGAGCTTGTGGAGTTTTTGCTAAAATTGTGTAAAAGTGACTTTTCATCATTGAGCTTGGGGGGTTTGTGGTGAAATTGTGTAAGTGTGTCTTTTTATCATTGAGCTTGTGGAGTTTGTGGTAAAATTGTGTAAAAGTGACTTTTCATCATTGAGCTTGGGGGGTTTGTGGTGAAATTGTGTAAAAGTGTCTTTATCATTGTGCTCGGAGGGGTTGTGGTGAAATTGTGTAAAAGTCTTTTTCTCATTGTGTTTGTGGGGTTGTGGTGAAATGGTGGTTTTTGGGTGTTTATTGTTCACATGCTGCTGCTGTGATGTGGCCTTTCGCCTGTAGGTGGCGCTCTCTCCAGTCATTTTTAAATGTACCAGTCCTGATGGATGACTGTACACATCCTCAGTCAAGGGGAATATCTAATTAGTTACTCTCCAGATAGCATTTTTGTATGAAACGTTTAAAGAAATCGACAACCACTTTTCAAAACGCACAATAACACAGACTGGCATGTTTGACAACGAGTAAATAAGACAAAGGTGAAACGAGAATTCACCATCACTTTCTGCATGTTTACTGTGACCTGTCCTGATCATGAGAAGTCTCAGACGTGTCTCTTCACCAGACAGTTTAATACAGCAGTTCTACATGGGACCGGTGTGACAGTATGTGGGTAACAGTGATGGCTCTCTCTGCTGTACTGCTGTGGCCCTCCCTCCTGATGACAGAATCGTCTCACACTTCACCTTCACAGACACAAGCTCCATGTGTTTGTGGTGAAATTGTGGGTCTGTTGGTGTGAAAGTGTCTTTATTATTGAGCTTGTTGAACTGATCTCGAAGACCACTTTAATTTCAGTTGGCGTCTGACATTTTGAGTGAAATTGTAGTTTTGTTGGTTTAAATGTGTTTGTTAAAGTCGAAGTGCGTCGCTTTGCCCTTCCGGTTCTTGCGGCAGGGCAGGCCCGCGGCTTCGATGTCGCCCAGGACAGGGATGTCCTTCCCGTCCACAAACGTGACGCGGACGAGGATGTTCTCGGCGATGTCCTTCCCGAAGATGGAGAGGATGTAGGAATATCAGTGCGAGTCATGAGTTCACAACAGGCAGAGAGTTCTCTCGGATACACTGCCTGGCCCTTCTGATCCAGGATGATCTACACTTTCTCCAACAGTGTGATAAGACTTCGATATGAAGTCAATATTCTAAAATACAGGAAATGGGGATCCTGAACACGCAGAGGAACCCAGATGTCCGCACGGCGTGATAGTCACAGCGGACTCTAAACACAGTGAGCAGCATCACACCTGATCCATCACGAGCCCATAATCATGACGATGGTGTCAAAACAGCAGCCAGGTCCTCTCAGAAGATCAGACAGTTGTATTCAACAGTTTGTACCACCTGCGATACTGAGACAGACTCACGCCTGTAACTCTGGATACCTGAGACTGGGGACTCACTGTCTGGGGGAGATGAGCCTGATGAAGTTAGCAGAACCAAAGTAAGTGTTTATACCTGCAGGAAAGGTCTTTACCTCCACAGCTGTGACACCTGTTTGTTGTGTTTGTAGCTGAAGGATACCCATCACCACAAGCACACAGTATAAACACAATTGTAACTGCTGTAACATCTATTCATGAAATACTGTAGATAAGATTTTATTGTCTCTTGAGGGAATTTTGTATGGACACCCAGCACTCCTGTACATTAAAACAGAATGGTAAGAAAAAAAGAAAATAAAAACATTTTTCTATTACAATTAACAAGAAAAACATTGCACATCATTCTATTGTACATCTACAGTATAACACATCACAGTATGTACCATTTATAACACGTCACAAAACATATCCCACTCACTCATGTTTATTAAAATGCAGATTATATTATATCGAACTTTATTTCATTTAAGTTTGTTTACTGATATAATTCTTTGCTCTCAATACAATACAAAATAAACCACACATTCATATTCAATAACTGCTCCACACGCACAGTTAAAACAGTCTCCGTATCGACACACCTGTCAGCTCTCCTACGTCTTATCTCTACTGTAGGAGTCCCATACAGATACACCTGTCAGCTCCCCTACCGTCTTATCTCTACTATAGAAGTCCCGTATAGACACACCTGTCAGCTCTCCTACCGTCTCATCTCGACTATAGGAGTACCGTACAGACACCTGTCAACTCTCCTACCGTATTATCTCTACTATAGGAGTCCCGTATAGACACACCTGTCAGCTCTCCTACCGTATTATCTCTACTATAGGAGTCCCGTATAGACACACCTGTCAGCTCTCCTACCGTATTATCTCTACTATAAGAGTCCCGTATAGACACACCTGTCAGCTCTCCTACCGTCTTATCTCCACTATAGGAGTCCCATATAGACACACCTGTCAGCTCTCCTACCGTATTATCTCTACTATAGGAGTCCCGTATAGACACACCTGTCAGCTCTCCTACCGTATTATCTCTACTATAGGAGTCCCGTATAGACACACCTGTCAGCTCTCCTACCGTCTTATCTCTACTATAGGAGTCCCATATAGACACACCTGTCAGCTCTCCTACCGTCTTATCTCTACTATAGGAGTCCCATATAGACACACCTGTCAGCTCTCCTACCGTCTTATCTCCACTATAGGAGACCCATATAGACACACCTGTCAGCTCTCCTACCGTCTTATCTCTACTATAGGAGTCCCGTATAGACACACCTGTCAGCTCTCCTACCGTCTTATCTCTACTATAGGAGTACCGTACAGACACCTGTCAGCTCTCCTACCGTCTTATCTCTACTATAGGAGTCCCGTATAGACACACCTGTCAGCTCTCCTACCGTCTTATCTCTACTATAGGAGTACTGTACAGACACCTGTCAGCTCTCCTACCGTCTTATCTCTACTATAGGAGTCCCATATAGACACACCTGTCAGCTCTCCTACCGTCTTATCTCCACTATAGGAGTCCCATATAGACACACCTGTCAGCTCTCCTACCATCTTATCTCCACTATAGGAGTCCCATATAGACACACCTGTCAGCTCTCCTACCATCTTATCTCCACTATAGGAGTCCCATATAGACACACCTGTCAGCTCTCCTACCGTCTTATCTCCACTATAGGAGTCCCATATAGACACACCTGTCAGCTCTCCTACCGTCTTATCTCTACTATAGGAGTCCCGTATAGACACACCTGTCAGCTCCCCTACCGTATTATCTCTACTATAGGAGTACCGTACAGACACCTGTCAGCTCTCCTACCGTCTTATCTCTACTATAGGAGTACCGTACAGACACCTGTCAGCTCTCCTACCGTCTTATCTCTACTATAGGAGTCCCGTATAGACACACCTGTCAGCTCCCCTACCGTCTTATCTCCACTATAGGAGTCCCGTATAGACACACCTGTCAGCTCTCCTACCGTCTTATCTCTACTATAGGAGTCCCGTACAGACACACCTGTCAGCTCTCCTACCGTCTTATCTCTACTATAGGAGTACCGTACAGACACCTGTCAGCTCTCCTACCGTCTTATCTCTACTATAGGAGTCCCGTATAGACACACCTGTCAGCTCTCCTACCGTATTATCTCTACTATAGGAGTCCCGTATAGACACACCTGTCAGCTCTCCTACCGTCTTATCTCTACTATAGGAGTACCGTACAGACAAACCTGTCAGCTCTCCTACCGTCTTATCTCTACTATAGGAGTCCCGTACAGACACACCTGTCAGCTCTCCTACCGTCTTATCTCTACTATAGGAGTCCCGTATAGACACACCTGTCAGCTCTCCTACCGTATTATCTCTACTATAGGAGTCCCGTATAGACACACCTGTCAGCTCTCCTACCGTCTTATCTCTACTATAGGAGTCCCATATAGACACACCTGTCAGCTCTACTACCATCTTATCTCCACTATAGGAGTCCCATATAGACACACCTGTCAGCTCTCCTTCCGTCTTATCTCTACTATAGGAGTCCCGTATAGACACACCTGTCAGCTCTCCTACCGTCTCATCTCTACTATAGGAGTCCCATATAGACACACCTGTCAGCTCTCCTACCGTATTATCTCTACTATAGGAGTACCGTACAGACACCTGTCAGCTCTCCTACCGTCTTATCTCTACTATAGGACTCCCATATAGACACACCTGTCAGCTCTACTACCATCTTATCTCCACTATAGGAGTCCCATATAGACACACCTGTCAGCTCTCCTACCGTCTCATCTCTACTATAGGAGTCCCACACAGACACACCTGTCAGCTCTCCTACCGTCTCATCTCCACTATAGGAGTCCCATATAGACACACCTGTCAGCTCTCCTACCATCTTATCTCCACTATAGGAGTCCCATATAGACACACCTGTCAGCTCTCCTACCATCTTATCTCTACTATAGGAGTCCCGTATAGACACACCTGTCAGCTCTCCTTCCGTCTTATCTCTACTATAGGAGTCCCGTATAGACACACCTGTCAGCTCCCCTACCGTCTTATCTCTACTATAGGAGTCCCATATAGACACACCTGTCAGCTCTCCTACCGTCTTATCTCTACTATAGGAGTCCCGTACAGACACCTGTCAGCTCTCCTACCGTCTTATCTCTACTATAGGAGTCCCGTATAGACACACCTGTCAGCTCTCCTACCGTATTATCTCTACTATAGGAGTCCCGTATAGACACACCTGTCAGCTCTCCTACCGTCTTATCTCTACTATAGGAGTACCGTACAGACAAACCTGTCAGCTCTCCTACCGTCTTATCTCTACTATAGGAGTCCCGTACAGACACACCTGTCAGCTCTCCTACCGTCTTATCTCTACTATAGGAGTCCCGTATAGACACACCTGTCAGCTCTCCTACCGTCTTATCTCTACTATAGGAGTCCCGTATAGACACACCTGTCAGCTCCCCTACCGTCTTATCTCTACTATAGGAGTCCCGTATAGACACACCTGTCAGCTCCCCTACCGTCTTATCTCTACTATAGGAGTACCGTACAGACACACCTGTCAGCTCTCCTACCGTCTTATCTCTACTATAGGAGTCCCGTATAGACACACCTGTCAGCTCTCCTACCGTCTTATCTCTACTATAGGAGTACCGTACAGACACCTGTCAGCTCTCCTACCGTCTTATCTCTACTATAGGAGTACCGTACAGACACCTGTCAGCTCTCCTACCGTCTCATCTCTACTATAGGAGTCCCGTATAGACACACCTGTCAGCTCTCCTACCGTCTTATCTCTACTATAGGAGTACCGTACAGACACCTGTCAGCTCTCCTACCGTCTTATCTCTACTATAGGAGTCCCGTATAGACACACCTGTCAGCTCTCCTTCCGTCTTATCTCTACTATAGGAGTCCCGTATAGACACACCTGTCAGCTTCCCTACCGTATTATCTGTACTATAGGAGTCCCGTATAGACACACCTGTCAGCTCTCCTACCGTCTTATCTCTACTATAGGAGTCCAGTATAGACACACCTGTCAGCTCTCCTACCGTATTATCTCTACTATAGGAGTCCCATATAGACACACCTGTCAGCTCCCCTACCGTCTTATCTCCACTATAGGAGTCCCGTATAGACACACCTGTCAGCTCTCCTTCCGTCTTATCTCTTCTATAGGAGTCCCGTACAGACACACCTGTCAGCTCTCCTACTGTCTTATCTCTACTATAGGAGTCCCGTATAGACACACCTGTCAGCTCTCCTACCGTCTTATCTCTACTATAGGAGTCCCGTATAGACACACCTGTCAGCTCCCCTACCGTCTTATCTCTACTATAGGAGTCCCATATAGACACACCTGTCAGCTCTCCTACCGTCTTATCTCTACTATAGGAGTCCCGTATAGACACACCTGTCAGCTCCCCTACCGTCTTATCTCTACTATAGGAGTACCGTACAGACACACCTGTCAGCTCTTCTACCGTCTTATCTCCACTATAGGAGTCCCGTATAGACACACCTGTCAGCTCTCCTTCCGTCTTATCTCTACTATAGGAGTCCCGTACAGACACACCTGTCAGCTCTCCTACTGTCTTATCTCTACTATAGGAGTCCCGTATAGACACACCTGTCAGCTCCCCTACCGTCTTATCTCTACTATAGGAGTCCCGTACAGACACACCTGTCAGCTCTCCTACCGTCTTATCTCTACTATAGGAGTCCCGTATAGACACACCTGTCAGCTCTCCTACCGTCTTATCTCTGCTATAGGAGTACCGTACAGACACCTGTCAGCTCCCCTACCGTATTATCTCTACTATAGGAGTCCCGTACAGACACACCTGTCAGCTCTCCTACCGTCTTATCTCTACTATAGGAGTCCCGTACAGACACACCTGTCAGCTCTCCTACCGTCTTATCTCTACTATAGGAGTCCCGTATAGACACACCTGTCAGCTCTACTACCGTCTTATCTCTACTATAGGAGTACCGTACAGACACCTGTCAGCTCTCCTACCGTCTCATCTCTACTATAGGAGTCCCGTATAGACACACCTGTCAGCTCTCCTACCGTCTTATCTCTACTATAGGAGTCCCGTACAGACACACCTGTCAGCTCTCCTACCGTCTTATCTCTACTATAGGAGTCCCGTACAGACACACCTGTCAGCTCCCCTACCGTCTTATCTCTACTATAGGAGTCCCGTACAGACACACCTGTCAGCTCTCCTACCGTCTTATCTCTACTATAGGAGTCCCGTATAGACACACCTGTCAGCTCTCCTACCGTCTTATCTCTACTATAGGAGTCCCGTACAGACACACCTGTCAGCTCTCCTACCGTCTTATCTCTACTATAGGAGTCCCATATAGACACACCTGTCAGCTCTCCTACCGTCTTATCTCCACTATAGGAGTACCATACAGACACCTGTCAGCTCTCCTACCGTCTCATCTCTACTATAGGAGTCCCGTATAGACACACCTGTCAGCTCTCCTACCGTCTTATCTCTACTATAGGAGTCCCGTACAGACACACCTGTCAGCTCTCCTACCGTCTTATCTCTACTATAGGAGTCCCGTATAGACACACCTGTCAGCTCTCCTACCGTCTTATCTCTACTATAGGAGTACCGTACAGACACCTGTCAGCTCTCCTACCATCTCATCTCTACTATAGGAGTCCCGTATAGACACACCTGTCAGCTCTCCTACCGTCTTATCTCTACTATAGGAGTCCCGTATAGACACACCTGTCAGCTCTCCTACCGTCTTATCTCGACTATAGGAGTACCGTACAGACACACCTGTCAGCTCTCCTACCGTCTTATCTCTACTATAGGAGTCCCATATAGACACACCTGTCAGCTCCCCTACCGTCTTATCTCTACTATAGGAGTCCCGTACAGACACACCTGTCAGCTCTCCTACCGTCTTATCTCCACTATAGGAGTCCCGTATAGACACACCTGTCAGCTCTCCTACCGTCTTATCTCTACTATAGGAGTCCCGTATAGACACACCTGTCAGCTCCCCTACCGTCTTATCTCTACTATAGGAGTCCCGTATAGACACACCTGTCAGCTCCCCTACCGTATTATCTCTACTATAGGAGTCCCGTATAGACACACCTGTGAGCTCTCCTACCGTATTATCTCTACTATAGGAGTACCGTACAGACACCTGTCAGCTCTCCTACCGTCTTATCTCTACTATAGGAGTACCATACAGACACACCTGTCAGCTCCCCTACCGTATTATCTCTACTATAGGAGTCCCGTACAGACACCTGTCAGCTCCCCTACCGTCTCATCTCTACTATAGGAGTCCCGTACAGACACACCTGTCAGCTCTCCTACTGTCTTATCTCTACTATAGGAGTCTCGTATAGACACACCTGTCAGCTCTTCTACCGTCTTATCTCTACTATAGGAGTCCCATATAGACACACCTGTCAGCTCTCCTACCGTATTATTTCGACTATAGGAGTCCCGTATAGACACACCTGTCAGCTCTCCTACCGTCTTATCTCTACTATAGGAGTCCCGTATAGACACACCTGTCAGCTCTCCTACCGTCTTATCTCCACTATAGGAGTCCCGTATAGACACACCTGTCAGCTCTCCTTCCGTCTTATCTCTACTATAGGAGTCCCGTACAGACACACCTGTCAGCTCTCCTACTGTCTTATCTCTACTATAGGAGTCCCGTATAGACACACCTGTCAGCTCCCCTACCGTCTTATCTCTACTATAGGAGTCCCGTACAGACACACCTGTCAGCTCTCCTACCGTCTTATCTCTACTATAGGAGTCCCGTATAGACACACCTGTCAGCTCTCCTACCGTCTTATCTCTGCTATAGGAGTACCGTACAGACACCTGTCAGCTCCCCTACCGTATTATCTCTACTATAGGAGTCCCGTACAGACACACCTGTCAGCTCTCCTACCGTCTTATCTCTACTATAGGAGTCCCGTACAGACACACCTGTCAGCTCTCCTACCGTCTTATCTCTACTATAGGAGTCCCGTATAGACACACCTGTCAGCTCTACTACCGTCTTATCTCTACTATAGGAGTACCGTACAGACACCTGTCAGCTCTCCTACCGTCTCATCTCTACTATAGGAGTCCCGTATAGACACACCTGTCAGCTCTCCTACCGTCTTATCTCTACTATAGGAGTCCCGTACAGACACACCTGTCAGCTCTCCTACCGTCTTATCTCTACTATAGGAGTCCCGTACAGACACACCTGTCAGCTCCCCTACCGTCTTATCTCTACTATAGGAGTCCCGTACAGACACACCTGTCAGCTCTACTACCGTCTTATCTCTACTATAGGAGTCCCGTACAGACACACCTGTCAGCTCTCCTACCGTCTTATCTCTACTATAGGAGTCCCATATAGACACACCTGTCAGCTCTCCTACCGTCTTATCTCCACTATAGGAGTACCATACAGACACCTGTCAGCTCTCCTACCGTCTCATCTCTACTATAGGAGTCCCGTATAGACACACCTGTCAGCTCTCCTACCGTCTTATCTCTACTATAGGAGTCCCGTACAGACACACCTGTCAGCTCTCCTACCGTCTTATCTCTACTATAGGAGTCCCGTATAGACACACCTGTCAGCTCTCCTACCGTCTTATCTCTACTATAGGAGTACCGTACAGACACCTGTCAGCTCTCCTACCATCTCATCTCTACTATAGGAGTCCCGTATAGACACACCTGTCAGCTCTCCTACCGTCTTATCTCTACTATAGGAGTCCCATATAGACACACCTGTCAGCTCTCCTACCGTATTATCTCGACTATAGGAGTCCCGTATAGACACACCTGTCAGCTCTCCTACCGTCTTATCTCTACTATAGGAGTCCCGTATAGACACACCTGTCAGCTCTCCTTCCGTATTATCTCTACTATAGGAGTCCCGTATAGACACACCTGTCAGCTCCCCTACCGTCTCATCTCTACTATAGGAGTCCCATACAGACACACCTGTCAGCTCTCCTACCGTCTTATCTCTACTATAGGAGTCCCGTATAGACACACCTGTCAGCTCTCCTACCGTCTTATCTCTACTATAGGAGTCCCGTATAGACACACCTGTCAGCTCCCCTACCGTCTTATCTCTACTATAGGAGTCCCGTATAGACACACCTGTCAGCTCTACTACCGTCTTATCTCTACTATAGGAGTCCCGTACAGACACACCTGTCAGCTCTCCTACCGTCTTATCTCTACTATAGGAGTCCCATATAGACACACCTGTCAGCTCTCCTACCGTCTTATCTCCACTATAGGAGTACCATACAGACACCTGTCAGCTCTCCTACCGTCTCATCTCTACTATAGGAGTCCCGTATAGACACACCTGTCAGCTCTCCTACCGTCTTATCTCTACTATAGGAGTCCCGTACAGACACACCTGTCAGCTCTCCTACCGTCTTATCTCTACTATAGGAGTCCCGTATAGACACACCTGTCAGCTCTCCTACCGTCTTATCTCTACTATAGGAGTACCGTACAGACACCTGTCAGCTCTCCTACCATCTCATCTCTACTATAGGAGTCCCGTATAGACACACCTGTCAGCTCTCCTACCGTCTTATCTCTACTATAGGAGTCCCGTATAGACACACCTGTCAGCTCTCCTACCGTCTTATCTCGACTATAGGAGTACCGTACAGACACACCTGTCAGCTCTCCTACCGTCTTATCTCTACTATAGGAGTCCCATATAGACACACCTGTCAGCTCCCCTACCGTCTTATCTCTAATATAGGAGTCCCGTACAGACACACCTGTCAGCTCTCCTACCGTCTTATCTCCACTATAGGAGTCCCGTACAGACACCTGTCAGCTCTCCTACCGTCTTATCTCTACTATAGGAGTCCCGTATAGACACACCTGTCAGCTCCCCTACCGTCTTATCTCTACTATAGGAGTCCCGTATAGACACACCTGTCAGCTCCCCTACCGTATTATCTCTACTATAGGAGTCCCGTATAGACACACCTGTCAGCTCTCCTACCGTATTATCTCTACTATAGGAGTACCGTACAGACACCTGTCAGCTCTCCTACCGTCTTATCTCTACTATAGGAGTACCATACAGACACACCTGTCAGCTCCCCTACCGTATTATCTCTACTATAGGAGTCCCGTACAGACACACCTGTCAGCTCTCCTACTGTCTTATCTCTACTATAGGAGTCTCGTATAGACACACCTGTCAGCTCTCCTACCGTCTTATCTCTACTATAGGAGTCCCATATAGACACACCTGTCAGCTCTCCTACCGTATTATCTCGACTATAGGAGTCCCGTATAGACACACCTGTCAGCTCTCCTACCGTCTTATCTCTACTATAGGAGTCCCGTATAGACACACCTGTCAGCTCTCCTTCCGTATTATCTCTACTATAGGAGTCCCGTATAGACACACCTGTCAGCTTCCCTACCGTCTCATCTCTACTATAGGAGTCCCATACAGACACACCTGTCAGCTCTCCTACCGTCTTATCTCTACTATAGGAGTCCCGTATAGACACACCTGTCAGCTCTCCTACCGTCTTATCTCTACTATAGGAGTCCCGTATAGACACACCTGTCAGCTCCCCTACCGTCTTATCTCTACTATAGGAGTCCCGTATAGACACACCTGTCAGCTCTCCTACCGTATTATCTCTACTATAGGAGTCCCGTATAGACACACCTGTCAGCTCCCCTACCGTCTCATCTCTACTATAGGAGTCCCACACAGACACACCTGTCAGCTCTCCTACCGTCTTATCTCTACTATAGGAGTCCCGTATAGACACACCTGTCAGCTCTCCTTCCGTATTATCTCTACTATAGGAGTCCCGTATAGACACACCTGTCAGCTCTCCTTCCGTCTTATCTCTACTATAGAAGTCCCATACAGACACACCTGTCAGCTCTCCTACCGTCTTATCTCTACTATAGGAGTCCCGTATAGACACACCTGTCAGCTCTCCTACCGTCTTATCTCTACTATAGGAGTCCCGTATAGACACACCTGTCAGCTCTCCTACCGTCTCATCTCTACTATAGGAGTCCCGTATAGACACACCTGTCAGCTCTCCTACCGTCTTATCTCCACTATAGGAGTCCCGTATAGACACACCTGTCAGCTCTCCTACCGTCTTATCTCCACTATAGGAGTCCCGTATAGACACACCTGTCAGCTCCCCTACCGTCTTATCTCTACTATAGGAGTCCCGTATAGACACACCTGTCAGCTCTCCTTCCGTCTTATCTCTACTATAGGAGTCCCGTATAGACACACCTGTCAGCTCTCCTACCGTATTATCTCTACTATAGGAGTCCCGTATAGACACACCTGTCAGCTCCCCTACCGTCTCATCTCTACTATAGGAGTCCCACACAGACACACCTGTCAGCTCTCCTACCGTCTTATCTCTACTATAGGAGTCCCGTATAGACACACCTGTCAGCTCTCCTTCCGTATTATCTCTACTATAGGAGTCCCGTATAGACACACCTGTCAGCTCTCCTTCCGTCTTATCTCTACTATAGAAGTCCCATACAGACACACCTGTCAGCTCTCCTACCGTCTTATCTCTACTATAGGAGTCCCGTATAGACACACCTGTCAGCTCTCCTACCGTCTCATCTCTACTATAGGAGTCCCGTACAGACACACCTGTCAGCTCTCCTACCGTCTTATCTCTACTATAGGAGTCCCGTATAGACACACCTGTCAGCTCTCCTACCGTATTATCTCTACTATAGGAGTCCCGTATAGACACACCTGTCAGCTCCCCTACCGTCTTATCTCTACTATAGGAGTCCCGTACAGACACACCTGTCAGCTCTCCTTCCGTCTTATCTCTACTATAGGAGTCCCCGCATTTATTGGAGCCTCGATCACCGCCATTACAGGGCAGCCCCACAGAGGAAACTCTTACAGTGGTCTGGGCACGTACACTCGTGGAACCCGCCCGTCCTCTCCGTGGACGTACAGGGTTTCCCTGCGAGAGCCGGGCGAGGCGGGTCCTGGACGCGCGAATCTCTCAGGCTGCGGAGGCGCCTATTCTCGCAGTATTACGGCTCTCGCTCCCAGCGGCGCCTCCAGTTCCTCCGCATTCCCGAGTCCCGGTTCCTCCGGTTCCGCTCCTTTCCTGTAAACTGCGCTCGGACCTGCGGACCGGAGCCTGCAGTCCTGCTGGAGCGGGTCAGAGCGCCGGCCCGGCCGCACCGAAGGTGAGGAGAAACTTCTGAACTCTTCTCTCTTCTCACGGTGTGTCGGTTTAGCGAGAAATGTTGGATTTTCGGTCCTGAAATCGGGAAATTGCTCGCAAGTCACGCTTTCAGGATATAGAATCAGCTCCTGAAAGCTCATCGTACACCGGAGCCTGTTTAAAACATCCGTTTCTTTTAAACCGTTTATACATCCCCGAACAATTTCTCTCTCCTGATCCGTGTGGTCTGGAATACAGCTTTGTGGAGAAACTCTCGAAAAACAGCACGATTGACTCTTTGTACACACGGAGTTTGTTTATATATATATACTTCCTCATTTCTGCGCAGGTAAATTAACAACCCTGAAGTGAGATGGAAGATGCACATTAATATTCATCTCGTATAGCGCCTTTAAAAGAGGCTTTTTATCGTGCTCTGCAGAGGAAGACTCCGCACCGAGAGGAAACAGCAGATTGACACAGGACCCGTGAAATTAAAGCTCTTTTACTGAAGCAGGTTTAGAGTCTGGATGTGAAAGACCTCAGGGAAGGAGACTCTCTGAGATCCTTGGTGATGTTTTTACCTGTTTCTCTAAATCCTAAATACTACTCGTTTATTTTAAATTGTTTTTGCACGTTTGTTCCCCAAAGAGTACTGTATGTGTTTAATGCACATGTGAAGTATTAGCTCTTCTAAATACGGGCACATTTCAGAAAACACTGACTCAGTGCTGCAGGTTCACAGGGGAAGTGAGTTTAAAACGGAGTCTTTTTCAGTCCATTCACAGTTAATCATTGTATTGAAGTGCGATTTGTCTCAGTTGCTTTTAAAATTTCTGGATTTCCTGAGCCTTTCACCTGCAGCAGCTGATGGATTGACAGAGCCTGCCTGTTACTGGAAAACCACGAGTCGCATGAGAGTTTACACGTGAAAAGTATTTTCATGTTGAATGTTTCCAGAGTGAAGAGATGCGTTATGAATTTTCCTGGCGGTTTATTAAGTTTCATTTGCACTGATCCACCAGGTGGCGCCAGAGCAGAGTCTTCATCCTTCAGGTGAGCTCACCTTTACCTGAAGAGAACAGGAAGTCCTTCTCCCTCAGTTCAGCAGGAAGAGAAGGAGAGAGATGGCGTCTGAGAGCTCAGCGCTCAGCCCTGGTGAGTTTTCTCTTGTTCTACCTGTCAGAGTGTCAGTAAGGGAGTCACTGAGGGTCTCTTCTCTGTCACAGAGCACAGCAGCAGCTGGAGAAGTGTCTTCCTGTCTGCTGAGAGTGTGTTCTGTCTGTCAGACACACAGGGTCTGAACTAGGAGAGAGACAGGAGCTGGTTTACTTTCACTTTCTCTTGTTGGGGATCAGAGATCGGTACTGTCAACTCAAGCTGTTTGGAATGTACTGAATATTTTAATAAGGTGTTTATTTAAGGTAAAATGATTGATGTAAAACCTGACTGTGTGCTGATGGTATTGGATTCACACTGTTAGTGTTCATGATGCTCAGAAACGCTCAGATATGATCGTTTCCTGTTTGTTGCTCAGAGGCCGTGTTTATTGTACAGCTGATAATACCAGAGAGGAATCAGTACAGATGAACAGCAGAGGAATTTATTTGGCCCATAATTAGTAGTGATTCCAGGTTCTCGTGCAGCTGTTTCTCCTGTCCTGACTGGGCAGCTTGTTCCCCCCTCCCACCCCCCTCTGTGTACAGTAGAGCCTCCCACTCCTGATTTTAAGTCTTAGTGGTGCTTTGAGTTTCAGTGTTAATTCTGAGGAACTCTGAGGTGTCAATATCTAACTGGTCTTTAACGATGACTGTCACTGAGGATGTTGAATATTTTGTATATATGTGGTTCCCTATCTTCACCCTGTCAGTGTGGGACACTCCCTTCAGACTAAAGAGACTCAGTTCCTTCAGGTTGTCAGTTTCACTGTTTTTAAACTAACATCATGCTAATTCTCTTCAGTGTGGATCACAGTAGATAGTTTCTAAGTGGTTTGAAACTATACAACACACAGATTTCCCAGCCAGGTGGCTGAGTCCCAAACATGTCTTTATGTAATGTGACATTTTAGACTCACTACTGAAGAATCAGGATGGACTGAATGATTTTACAATTTTTACATGTATTTTTAAAATAAGGTGGTATAAAGGTTCATTCTGAACACAGGAGTCCCATATGTGTCTGAACTGCCACCGGACACTCAGAGTGTTAGTGGGACTCTACAGGGCCCTCCAGAAGTATTGGCGCCCTTGGTAAAGATGATCAAGGAAGACATTGGAAAAAATGTCTGTTGTTTATCAGATGAGAGAAATCTAACCTTTCAGTGAGGTTAAATTATTCTAAGAAAAAAAATCCTGATGAAAAATAAACATGTACTATTGAGAGAACATTTAAAAATAAAAAAATATATTTTATATAAATTGTAAGAATACAGAATAACAATGTTGTAAGAATACAGTTTGATTAACTAACATTAATAGAAGATTTTTGTATACCACAGAGAATACACAGAAATATAATCTCCATCTGTGATTTTCCTCTCTCACAGGGCAGGGACAATAGGAAAGATATAGAGGAGTTTTATCGTAAATTTTAAATGGGATGAGTGGTGAAGATATCTGTGATGAGAACTTTATCATGTAAATAATCTGTGATCTTTCTCTCTGACAGGGGAGGAACAGGCTGATTCCCATGAGGCACCACAGCGTCTCTCAGAGATCAGGATCGTGCTGCTGGGGGGGGGACGGTCTGGGAAGAGCTCAGCAGGAAACACCATCCTGGGCAGAGAGGAGTTTGACACTGAGGGAGTAACTGAGGAGTGTGTGAAGAGACAGGGTGAAGTAGCTGGGAGGCAGATTACTGTGGTCAACACTCCAGGCTGGAATGTGTGGCTGATGAGGAATGATCCACAGCAGATCAGACAGGCGGTTGTGCGCAGTGTGTCTCTGTGTCCCCCAGGACCCCACGCTCTCCTCCTGGTGATTAATGTGAACTCAGACACAGACTGGAGATCAGTGAAGGAACATCTGGAGCTTCTCAGTGAGAGAGTGTGGAGACACACAATAGTGCTGTTCACCTGGGGGGACACACTGAGAGACACAACCATTGAGCAGCACATTGAGAGAGAAGGGAAGAAGCTCCAGTGTCTGGTGGAGAAGTGTGGGAACAGGTATCATGTTCTCAACAACAAGAACAGGGGTGACCGCACTCAGGTCACAGAGCTGCTGGAGAAGATAGAGGACATGGTGGCAGGAAACTATGGGCTGTACTTCACCACTGACATTGAACAACTGTACACTGAACTGGAGACATACAATAGAGAGATAGAGGAGCTGAGACAGAGGGAGGAGAAGAGACAGAGAGACAGAGGAGCTGAGACAGAGGTTGGAGGAGAGACAGAGCAGCTGAGGCAGAGGGAGGAGGAGAGACAGAGAGAGACAGAGGAGCTGAGACAGAGGTTGGAGGAGAGACAGAGAGAGACAGAGGACCTGAGACAGAGGGAGGATGAGAGACAGAGAGAGACAGAGGACCTGAGACAGAGGGAGGAGGAGAGACAGAGGAGCTGAGACAGAGGGAGGAGGAGAGACAGAGAGAGACAGAGGAGCTGAGACAGAAGTATGAAAGAAGGGAGAGAGAGAGAGAAGAGGAGCTCAGACAGAGGTTGGAGGAGGAGTGGAGCAGGAGAGAAGAGGAGCTGAAGGAGAAGATGAGAAAGACACTGGAGGAAGAGGAGCTGGAGAAAGAGACAGAGGAGCCCAGACTGCCTGTCAAGAGGAGGAACAGTAAAGACTTCATCCCTCCCAACAGTGAGTGTGATTGATGCTGTATTACTGAGTCACTGATCTTACTGCTCATCAGACTGAGAGATTCAACCATCTTGTGTCCTGTTAGGAATTAAAATCATACTGTGCTCCGCTCTGTACTGGGTTACTAACACAGTGGCACACAGATCCGTGTTTGTTTAAATCCTCTGTGCTGTAATTGAACTGTTTTCTCTCAGGGAGATTAGATTTAATCCATCACACAGCAGCTCAGTCTCTGTAATCTGTTCCTCAAGACTGTCTGACCAACACTCAATCAATCAAGGTTTATTGATCGATGCACGAACAGTACAGCACACAGCGGTGTTGTCAGCATTGAAATCTGCAAGCTCATTAAAGGCTCGTTAAAAGGGATAGAAGAGTTGGAGGACAGGAATTTATAGGGGTTAACATTGGGATACAACAGAGGTATTTAGGGTACAGGGTAGGAGGTATTTAGGTGTCCTGACAGTAGTAGGGTACAGGATAGGAGGTATTTAGGTGTCCTGACAGTAGCAGGGTACAGAGTAGGAGGTATTTAGGTGTCCTGACAGTAGTAGGGTACAGGGTAGGAGGTATTGAGGTGTCCTGACAGTAGTAGGGTACAGGGTAGGAGGTATTGAGGTGTCCTGACAGTAGTAGGGTACAGGGTAGGAGGTATTGAGGTGTCCTGACATTAGTAGGGTACAGGGTAGGAGGTATTTAGGTATTTAGGTGTCCTGACAGTGGTAGGGTACAGGGTAGGAGGTATTGAGGTGTCCTGACAGTAGTAGGGTACAGGGTAGGAGGTATTGAGGTGTCCTGACAGTAGTAGGGTACAGGGTAGGAGGTATTTAAGTGTCCCGACAGTAGTAGGGTACAGGGTAGGAGGTATTGAGGTGTCCTGACAGTAGTAGGGTTCAGGGTAGGAGGTATTGAGGTGTCCTGACAGTAGTAGGGTACAGGGTAGGAGGTATTGAGGTGTCCTGACATTAGTAGGGTACAGGGTAGGAGGTATTTAGGTGTCCTGACAGTAGTAGGGTACAGGGTAGGAGGTATTGAGGTGTCCTGACAGTGGTAGGGTACAGGGTAGGAGGTATTGAGGTGTCCTGACAGTAGTAGGGTACAGGGTAGGAGGTATTTAGGTGTCCTGACAGTGGTAGGGTACAGGGTAGGAGGTATTTAGGTGTCCTGACAGTAGTAGGGTACAGGGTAGGAGGTATTGAGGTGTCCTGACAGTAGTAGGGTACAGGGTAGGAGGTATTTAGTGCTCTTCGTAGGTGTCCTGAGAGTGCCAGTGCCCCCTGTCAGTTCAAGGAGGTAACTGCAGGTGTCTGCTGTGGTTGGCTGTTCAGCAGTCTTACTGCCTGGGGGAAGAAGCTGTTCTGACACCTGGTGGTCTTGGTCTGATACTTCAGTACCGTTTTCCAGATGGTAGTAGAGAGAGCAAGTTGTGTTTAGGGTGACTGGGGTCCCTGAGGATGGACCTGGCCTTCTTGAGGCATCTAACACAGTAGATATGCTGTGTGTTCAGTAGCGCAGCCGGTAGTGTTCTGAGCCAGTGTCACCACCCTCTGGAGGACCCTGAGCTCGTGGGCGGAGCAGTTACCACACCAGGCAGTGGTGCAGCCGGTTAGGATGCTCTCAGTGGTGCAGCTGTAGAAGCTGGTCAGGATGTGTGAAGGCAGGCTGAACTTCTTCAGTCTGGGGAGAAAGAACAGGCGCTGTCTCGTCTACGGGGTTGGTGTGGTGGGTCCAGGTCAGGTCGTTCCGGAGCTTGGTGACGAGCCTTGAGGGTACGATGGTGTTGAATGCTGAGCTGTAATCAACAACAACATTCTCACATACGTTTCTCTCTCGTCCAGGTGTGAGAGGGTAGTGTGTAGACTAGGGGCGATGGCCTCCTCAGTTGATCTGTTAGTGTCAAAGGCAGCTCTGAAGTCCAGCAGGACAGGAGTGGGTGAAAGAGCCCATCAGCAGATCATTAGAACCCCAGACAAGAGCTGTTTCTGTGCATCAGTCTGAAGGACTTGTCACAGCTTGTCTACAGATCAGCGAGTCTGTGACTGAACAGCAGCAACCTGTTGTAGAATCTGTGTCAAACAGGGTGAGATGGAGAATTACTGAACAGAGTGAAATACCAGCAGGATGATTGCACTGGACTGCACTCTCCTAGAGTGCTGTTCTTCACTGGAGTGAAGAGATTCTTTCCTTCTTCAATTAACGTCCTTCTACACTCTGCCCCTGTAACAGTACAGTACTGCAGCATGACTGTTGTTGCTTGAGGCCAGTAAATGAACACAGATTCTTCAGATGAAACTTGAGTCACTTTGAAAAAATAGATCTGACACAAGGAAAAATCACGAACATCAGGTAAAACTATGTAGTTAGTTGATACTCAAGGTTAATTCCCAGATGTTCATTCTGTAAGATTCCTTCATAATGACTTTTAAGTTTTGTCTCTTGAGCAAACTGAACCCTTCTTATCTGTGGAGAGGTTGGTCTCCTCTCATGTGTAACCTCCCTGATGCTCCTGTCTCTCCTCCTGTTGCAGTGAGTGAAGTCGAACCCAGACTCCAGCCCCGCCCCTCTGAGCTGAGACTGCTGCTGCTGGGCAGGACTGGTGCTGGGAAGAGCGCAGCAGGAAACACCATCCTGGGCTCAGAGGAGTTTCCCTCTGAAGCCAGCAGCTCCGCGGTCACTCAGGAGAGCCGGAAGAGGACAGGACAAGTGTCCGGGAGACGGGTGACTGTGGTGGACACTCCAGACTGGCTCCACGACGGACTGTCTGAGGGGGACAGGAGACGGGATGTGGGGCTCTGTGTTAACCTGTCTGCCCCGGGACCCCACGCCTTCCTCCTGGTGACCCCGCTGGGCCGATCCTCAGGGGAGGAGAGGAGGACACTGGAGACAGTCCTGGAGATATTCGGGGAGAGGGCCCTGGGACACACCATGGTCCTGCTCACCCACGCTGATGAGCTGGCCAGCAGGACACTGGAGGAGTCTGTGCACACAGGCAGCAGGGAGCTCCAGTGTCTGCTGGAAAAGTGTGGGAACAGGTATCACGCCCTCAACAACAAGGACAGGGGCAGCACTCAGGTCACAGAGCTGCTGGAGAAGATAGAGGAGCTGGTAGCAGGAAACAAGGGCAGCTACTACAGCACTGAGACGTACCAGGAGGCAGAGTCCCAGATCAGACAGAGGCAACTGCAGATCCTGAGGGACAGAGAGGAGAGCAAACAGAGGGAGGAGGAGAGACTGAGGGAGAAGCATCAGAAGGAGCTGCAGAACCACCTCCGCAGGATGGAGGAGGAGATCCAGACACGAGAGGAGAAGATCAGAGCGGTGGAGGAGAAGATAGCAGAGCTGGAGGAGAGGCTGAGGGAGGAGAGGGATGAGGGAAGGAGGAGAGAGCTGGAGGAGGAGCTGAGGAGAGAGAGAGAGGAGAGAGAGAGGCTGCAGAGAGAGATAGAAGAACTGAGAGAGGATCAGGAGAGGGAGAGGAGAGAGAGAGAGGAGACACACAGGAGGGAGATGGAGGAGCTCAGGCAGCACTATGAGGAAAAGGCCAGAGAGGAGGCAGAGAGACACCTGGACCTGGTGAAGCCGCACTTCAGCACAGGAGCAGTGGTACTGGGAGCAGGACTGGGGGCAGCAATAGGGGCCCTAGCAGAGGCCCTGAGGGGCCCAACAGGAGCAGCAGCAGGAACAGTGATAGGAGCTGCAGTAGGAGCTCAGATAGGAGCTTTACTGGGAGGAGAAACCAGAGCAGCACAGACTCACACAAAAGAGCACACACAGCCCGCAGACACACAAGAGCGCACACAGCCCGCAGACACACAAGAGCGCACACAGCCCGCAGACACACAAGAGCGCACACAGTAGTCACAACGTAGTCTCACACACAACCTGAAGGCACTCAAGAATACATAACCCTCAGACACATAGAGAACACACAGGCCACAGACACAATCAGCAGACACGCAGCCCACAGACAGTAGAGAGAAACAGACAGGAGATCGAGGAGCTGAGAGAGAGCTGAAGACATTGAGACAGGAGCAGGAGAGGGAGAGGAGGAGCTCAGGCAGTGTTATCAGAGTGACAGAGAGACACAGAGACACTGCCGCAGGTCAGTCACTGATCCACACAGTCTTTCCCAGCGGGAGAGGAAGACCGGATACTTCCTGGACACAGAGGACTCTACACTGAAACACTGATCTCCTCCTCGTAAGAGATCCGACTCACTGAAAACCAGCCCTTAGTGTCCCATGTGAAGAAAACTAATTTTAAATAATGTTCTATTTTGATCATGTTTGTATTTTGCTATTCTTTGTGTATATATATATAAATGTCATGAATACTTTTGGATATAATTCTGACATTGTATATGTGTGTGTAACAGAATATATTGTAGCATTTACAAAGGACCAGTGGAGACGCGATAAACGAACCAGGCTTTATTCTTTATCAACCACAGAGTATACACACACATGACGGAACACGCACACATCTTTAGGGTGGTTATTACTTAACGACTTAACAACAAGCCATACAGTACACTTATAAGACACTAGAACTACTATGACATTATTTACAGAGGTAGGGTCAGCCGCTGGTCATCGTGCTGACCCTCAGACTCTCCCTGGCTACAACTCCCAGCATGCCCAGCGGTACTATGAGCGCCTAGGGGCGCTTCCTCCTCACAACTGGGCGTTACAGTATGTGTATATGTGTACTTTATTCTCCTGAGCCCATAATCAAAGAGCAGAACCAGCTCGTCCGGCAACTGGGACTTTATATCTCGCAACTGCGACTTACAATCTCAGAATCACGACTTTATTTCTGGTCATTGGGACTTTATATCTCGCAACGGCGACTTACAATCTCAGAATCACGACTTTATTTCTGGTCATTGGGACTTTATATCTCGCAACGGCGACTTACAATCTCAGAATCACGACTTTATTTCTGGTCATTGGGACTTTATATCCCGCAATTCCGAGTCAGAAAAGTCATAATTTCGAGATCTAAAGCCGAAACGACGAGAAACCGCGGCGCGTTTTTTTTCTTTCCACTCCCTGGCGGACACGGCTTCCACAGAGGAGGGAGAGAAATGGACTTTAATGTTTTTCTATCGACTTTATTCTCCTGAGCCGATCATCAAAGAGCAGAACTGGCGCCAAAACCCGCTTCCGGCTCGTCCTCCGGATGCCGCTGCGGCGCCGGTTGCTAAGCGACGCTCCGAGCCCGAGCGCTCGAGCTCCTCTCGGGGCGGTTTTATTCCCAGCTGAGGAGCCGCTCCTGTCCTGGAAATCCCGGGAAGGACTGGGACTCCCCTCCTGTGGGCTGGGAGGCTCTTCCCGGGTGTCCTGGTGTCCTGGGAAAAGGCCCCCTGTGCTGCGGGCGTCTCCGAGAGAAACGGGCTGTTTGTGTGGGAAGATGCTCTTTCCTCAGGAGGGGAAGAGCCGAGCGGGAAGGAAAGTTCTGGAAGTGCGTCTCCTCTCCGGCTGCTCCAGTCCCAGTGACGGCGACACCGGGACAGGACAGGAGGGACGAGCGGGTCCTCTTTCCCACACGGGGTGTTAGTGGGGTTTGTTAGGACACAGGACAGAGAGAGGGAAAAGGACACCAGTGGGAGAGAGCCCTGAAGCTCTCAGGTCTGGTCTTGATCCGGGTTGGTCCCAGTCCCAGTTTACACTGGTTTACAATGTGGGACTTCTGCCCTGACACGACCCCACAGGTGTGTCTCCACAGGAGACCGGAGTCCTGTAACGTGTTACCCTACAACAGTATCCCAGTTAATTCTTTAGCCTTGGAAAGAGGTTCAGACACAGTGACCCTCTCCCTGATCCTGCTGGTGGATCTCAAGAGATCCAGGGATCCAGTCTCTGTCTGGGATCTTTGCCCATCAGTCAAACACACAAATTGACAAGTAATAAAAATAATAAAAAACTTTATTGTATAGAGTGCCTTTTAAGGTGGCTTCCCAAAGCGCTTTACAGAATGACAACAACAATAAAACAAAATTATACACAAGATAAAACACAATTACAACACACAGAGCAGAGTGTGGATGGTGGTACTAAGAAGAGCAGAGGGGTGAAGAATGGAACCAGTTCAGTAAAGGCTTTTCTGAAGAAGAGGGTTTGGAGTCTGGATCTGAAGGAGTTTAGAGAAGGTGACTGATATCCTTGGGGAGAGAGTTCCAGAGCTTGTGGGCAGAACAGGAGAAGGCCCTGTCACCCCAAGAGTGTAGAGGGGCTTGGGGGACAGTAAGGAGAACAGAATTAGCAGAGCGAAGGTTGCGAGGTGGGGAGTAGGGAGATAATAGTTCAGATAGGTACTGAGGTGCCAAGCCATGCAGAGCCTTATAGGTGAGCGTGAGGATTTTAAAGACCTCATGGAATTTGACTGGAAGCCAGTGCAAGGACTCCAGGACAGGAGAAATGTGATCACTTCCACTAGATCTGGTCAGGATTCTGGCTGCTGAGGTTTGGACAGACTGCAGTTTGTTCAGAGTAGATTTAGATACCCCAGCGAGTAGAGCATTACAGTAGTCAATTCGGGAGAACACAAATGTGTTGATCAGCTTTTCAGCCACAGTTAGTGATAGCATAGGGGGTAGTCTAGCGATATTTCTAAGGTGAAAAAAAACGTTTTGACGATATGCTGCACATGTGGGTCGAATGTTAAGCCAGAATCTAATATAACTCCAAGTTTTTTTGATTAGACTAATAATTTAGACTTTAATAAAGAACTGGGGTGCTGTTTAAGGCAGCCCCAATACAGAGAGAACAGGAAAGAAAGCACACCCCAAAATTACAGGGGTGCTGTCTGGAGAAAAGTCCTGTGTCTGCGGGCTGTGTGTGCTCTCGTGTGTCTGCGAGCTGTGTGTGCTCTTGTGCGTCTGCGGGGGCTGTGTGCGCTCTCGTGTGTCTGCGGGCCGTGTGCGCTCTCGTGTGTCTGCGGGCTGTGTGCGCTCTTGTGTGTCTGCGGGCCGTGTGCGCTCTCGTGTGTCTGCGGGCTGTGTGCGCTCTTGTGTGTCTGCGAGCTGTGTGTGCTCTTGTTTGTCTGTGGGCTGTGTGTGGGCTGTGTGTGCTCTTGTGTGTCTGCGAGCTGTGTGTGCTCTTGTTTGTCTGTGGGCTGTGTGCGGGCCGTGTGCGCTCTCGTGTGTCTGTGCAGGCTATGTGTGCTCTTGTGTGTCTGCGGGCTGTGTGTGCTCTCGTGTGTCTGCGGGCCCTGTGTTCTCTCGTGTGTCTGTGGGCTGTGTGCGGGCTGTGTGCTCTCGTGTGTCTGCGGGCTGTGTGCGCTCTCGTGCGTCTGCGGGCTGTGTGTGCTCTTGTCTCAGTCATCTTCTGTGACCATTTTCTCGATGTGCTGCTCGTGGTCCTCAATCACTCTCCTGTATCTCCTGTGTGTCTCTGATGCCACACAGTGAGTCTGTCTATCACTGTGTTTTGTCTCTCTATTCTCTCTCTGTATCTCTCTACTGTCTCTCTCAGCTCCTCGATCTCCCTCCTGCAGCTCCTGTGCTCCTGTCCTGCTGGAGTGAACTGTGTTGTCGACACACTGACCTGCTGGAGAGTCTCTCTGTGTCTCTCTGCCTCCTCTCTGGCCTTTTCCTCATAGTGCTGCCTGAGCTCCTCCATCACCCTTCTGTGTGTCTCCTCTCTCTCTCTCCTCTCCCTCTCCTGCTCCTCGATCTCCCTCCTGCAGCTCCTGTGCTCCTGTCCTGATGAAGTGAACTGTGGTGTCGACACACTGACCTGCTGGAGAGTCTCTCTGTGTCTCTCTGCCTCCTCTCTGGCCTTTTCCTCATAGTGCTGCCTGAGCTCCTCCATCTCCCTTCTGTGTGTCTCCTCTCTCTCTCTCCTCTCCCTCTCCTGCTCCTCTCTCAGTTGCTCTATCTCTCTCTGCAGCCTCTCTCTCTCCGCTCTCTCTCTCCTCAGCTCCTCCTCCAGCTCTCTCCTCCTCCCCTCATCCCTCTCCTCCCTCAGCCTCTCCTCCAGCTCTGCTATCTGCTCCTCCAGCGCTCTGATCTTCTCCTCTCGTGTCTGGATCGCCTCCTCCATCCTGCGGAGGAAGTTCTGCAGCTCCTTCTGGTGCTTCTCCCTTAGTCTCTCCTCCTCTCTCTCCCTCAGGATCTGCAGTTGTCTCTGGGCCTCCTGGTACATCTCAGTGCTGTAGTAGCTGCCCCTGTTTCCTGCTACCAGCTCCTCTATCTTCTCCAGCAGCTCTGTGACCTGAGTGCTGCCCCTGTCCTTGTTGTTGAGGGCGTGATACCTGCTCCCACACTTCCCCAGGAGCCACTGGAGCTCCCTGCTGCCTGTGTGCACAAACTCCTCCAGCGTCCTGCTGGTCAGATCATCAGCGTGGGTGAACAGGACCATGGTGTGTCCCAGGGCCCTCTCCCCGAATATCTCCAGGACTGTCTCCAGTGTCCTCCTGTCCTCCCCTGTGGATCGGCCGAGCGGGGTCACCAGGAGGAAGGCATGGGGTCCCGGGGCAGACAGGTTAACACAGAGCCCCACATCCCGTCTCCTGTCCCCCTCAGACAGTCCGGCGTGGAGCCAGTCTGGAGTGTCCACCACAGTCACCCGTCTCCCGGACACTTGTCCTGTCCTCTTCCGGCTCTCCTGAGTGACCGCGGAGCTGCTGGCTTCAGAGGGAAACTCCTCTGAGCCCAAGAGGGTGTTTCCTGCTGCGCTCTTCCCAGCACCAGTCCTGCCCAGCAGCACCAGTCTCAGCTCAGAGGGGCGGGGCTGGAGTCTGGGTTTGACTTCACTCACTGCAACAGGAGGAGAGACAGGAGCATCAGGGAGGTGACACATGAGAGGAGACCAACCTCTCCACAGATAAGAAGGGTTCAGTTTGCTCAAGAGACAAAACTTAAAAGTCAGTATGAAGGAATCTTACAGAATGAACATCTGGGAATTAACCTTGAGTATCAACTAACTACATAGTTTTACCTGATGTTCGTGATTTTTCCTTGTGTCAGATCTATTTTTTCAAAGTGACTCAAGTTTCATCTGAAGAATCTGTGTTCATTTACTGGCCTCAAGCAACAACAGTCATGCTGCAGTACTGTACTGTTACAGGGGCAGAGTGTAGAAGGACGTTAATTGAAGAAGGAGAGAGAATCTCTTCACTCCAGTGAAGAACAGCACTCTAGGAGAGTGTGCAGTGCAGTCCAATCATCTTGCTGGTATTTCACTCTGAAACTGACCACACCCAAAGTCCAGAGTCAGAGTCCACTGTGTCTTTATCAGAGGATGACAAGAGAGAAACAGGCTTAATCCTTCTCAGCACCTGTCAGTGGAATAAACTCCACCTCATGTTCCTGGTACCACATCCCCACTGCTGGGCTGAGCTGCAGTGATTCAGTGTCTGTCGGTCAGGAACTGTCCCTTCAACCCTGAGACCTGCAGTCTTGACCACTTTGTTAAAAAGCAGAATTCAGACTCCAGGCTGTTCAGTAATTCTCCATCTCACCCTGTTTGACACAGATTCTACAACAGGCTGCTGCTGTTGCAGCAGACAGACAGCAGCCTCTCTCTGAACACCAGCAGAACTAAGGAGCTGATGGTGGACCACAGGAACAGACCAGGCACCCATTCACATCAGTGGGTCCGCAGTGGTCCAGATTGTCAAATTCCTAGGTGTCAACATCACAGACGATCTGATCTGGACCCACCACACCAACCCCGTAGACAAAACAACGCCTGTTCTCTCTTCACAGACTGAAGAAGTTCAGCCTGCCTTCACACATCCTGACCAGCTTCTACAGCTGCACCACTGAGAGCATCCTAACCGGCTGCACCACTGCCTGGTGTGGTAACTGCTCCGCCCACGAGCTCAGGGTCCTCCAGAGGGTGGTGACACTGGCTCAGAACACTACCGGCTGCGCTACTGAACACACAGGATATCTACTGTGTTAGATGCCTCAAGAAGGCCAGGTCCATCCTCAGGGACCCCAGTCACCCTGAACACAACTTGTTCTCTCTACTACCATCTGGAAAACGGTACTGAAGTATCAGACCAAGACCACCAGGTGTCAGAACAGCTTCTTCCCCCAGGCAGTGAGACTGCTGGACAGCCAACCACAGCAGACACCTGCAGTTACCTCCTTGAACTGACAGGGGGCACTGGCACTCTCAGGACACCTACGAAGAGCACTAAATACCTCCTTCCCTGTACCCTACTACTGTCAGGACACCTCAATACCTCAATACCTCCTACCCTGTACCCTACTACTGTCAGGACACCTAAATACCTCCTACCCTGTACCCTACTACTGTCAGGACACCTAAATACCTCCTACCCTGTACCCTACCACTGTCAGGACACCTAAATACCTCCTACCCTGTACCCTACTACTGTCAGGACACCTAAATACCTCCTACCCTGTACCCTACTACTGTCAGGACACCTAAATACCTCCTACCCTGTACCCTACTCAATCTGATGAGCAGTAAGATCAGTGACTCAGTAATACAGCATCAATCACACTCACTGTTGGGAGGGATGAAGTCTCTACTGTTCCTCCTCTTGACAGGCAGTCTGGGCTCTTCTGTCTCTTTCTCCAGCTCCTCTTCCTCCAGTGTCTTTCTCATCTTCTCCTTCAGCTCCTCTTCTCTCCTGCTCCACTCCTCCTCCAACCTCTGTCTGAGCTCCTCTTCTCTGTCTCTCTCCCTTCTATCATACTTCTGTCTCAGCTCCTCTGTCTCTCTCTGTCTCTCCTCCTCCCTGTGTCTCAGCTCCTCCATCTCTCTCTGTCTCTCCTCCTCCCTCTGTCTCAGCTCCTCTGTCTCTCTCTGTCTCTCCTCCTCCCTCTGTCTCAGCTCCTCTGTCTCTCTCTGTCTCTCCTCCAACCTCTGTCCCAGCTCCTCCGTCTCTCTCTGTCTCAGCTCCTCCGTCTCTCTCTGTCTCTCCTCCTCCCTCTGTCCCAGCTCTTCCGTCTCTCTCTGTCTCTCCTCCTCCGTCTCTCTCTGTCTCAGCTCCTCCGTCTCTCTCTGTCTCTCCTCCAACCTCTGTCTCAGCTCCTCCGTCTCTCTCTGTCTCAGCTCCTCCCTCTGTCTCAGCTCCTCTGTCTCTCTCTGTCTCTCCTCCTCCCTCTGTCTCGGCTCCTCTATCTCTCGTTCAGTGTTTATTTCTTTGATGTCAGTGGTGAAGTACAGCCCATAGTTTCCTCTCACTATGTCCTCTATCTTCTCCAGCAGCTCTGTGACCTGAGTGCGGTCGCCCCTGTTCTTGTTGTTGAGAACATGATACCTGTTCCCACACTTCTCCAGCAGACACTGGAGCTCCTCTCCTCCTCCCTCAATGTGCTGCTCAATGGTTGTGTGTGTCAGTCTGTCCCCCCAGGTGAACAGCACTATTGTGTGGCTCCACACTCTCTCACTGAGAAGCTCCAGATGTTCCTTCACTGATCTCCAGTCTGTGAATAAGGAGTGCAGATTAATCATCAGGAGGAGAGTGTGGGGTCCTGGGGGACACAGAGACACGCTGTACACAACCTCCTGTCTGATCTGCTGTGGAACATAATCATCATCATCATCATAATTCCATACTTTCCACCCTGGAGTGTCGACCACAGTGATCTGCCTCCCAGCTACTTCACCCTGTCTCTTCTCACACTCCTTGGTTTCTCTCCAAGTGTCAAACTCCTCTCTGCCCAGGATGGTGTTTCCTGCTGAGCTCTTCCCAGACCGTCTCTCCCCCAGCAACACGATCCTGATCTCTGAGAGACGCTGTGGTGCCTCATGGGAATCAGCCTGTCCCTCCCCTGTCAGAGAGAAAGATCACAGATTATTTACATTATAAAGTTCTCATCACAGATATCTTCACCACTCATCACATTTAAAATTTAAGATAAAACTTTTCTATATCTTTCCTATTGTCCCTGCCCTGTGAGAGAGGAAAATCACAGATTGAGATTATATTTCTGTGTATTCTCTGTGGTATACAAAAATGTTCTGTTAATGTAAATGTTAATCAAACTGTATTCTTACAACATTCTTATTCTGTATTCTTAGATATTCTTAGATAGTGAACCATAAATATATACAAAATATTCAACATCCTCAGTGACAGTCAGTCATCATTAAAGACCAGTTAGATATTGACACCTCAGAGCTCCTCAGAATTAACACTGAAACTCAAAGCAACACTAAGACTTAAAATCAGGAGTTGGAGGCTCTACTGTACACAGAGAGGGGTGGGAGAGGGGAACAAGCTGATACCCTGGCTTCTCTCCAGACACAGCTGGGTGAGCTCCTCCAGTCAGGACAGGAAGCTCTACTGTACACAGAGAGGGGCGGGAGGGGGGAACAAGCTGCCCAGTCAGGACAGGAGAAACAGCTGCATGAGAACCTGGAATCACTACTAATTATGGGCCAAATAAATTCCTCTGTTGTTCATCTGTACTGATTCCTCTCTGGTATTATCAGCTGTACAATAAACACGGCCTCTGAGCAACAAACAGGAAACGATCAAATCTGAGCGTGTCTGAGCATTATGAATACTAACAGTGTGAATCCAATACCATCAGCACACAGTCAGGTTTTACATCAATCATTTTACCTTAAATAAACAGCTTATTAAAATATTTAGTACATTCCAAACAGCTTGAGTTGACAGTACCGATCTCTGATCACTGACAAGAGAAAGTGAAAGTAAAATCAATTCCTGTCTCTCTCTCCTAGTTCAGACCCTGTGTGTCTGACAGACTGAACACACTCTCAGCAGACAGGAAGACACTTCTCCAGCTGCTACTGTGCTCTGTGACAGAGAAGAGACCCTCAGTGACTCCCTTACTGACACTCTGACAGGCAGAACAAGAGAAAACTCACCAGGGCTGAGCGCTGAGCTCCTACACGCTGCCATCTCTCTCTCTCTGTCTCCTTCTCTTCCTGCTGATGTGAGGTGGTGGGTTTCCTGTCCTCGCTGTGACACTGCTCTGGCGCCACCTAGTGGATTCATAAAGTTAATCACCAACTGAACAGGTTCATCAGTAAGAGCAAAATAAAACACCAGAATACCCAGATCAACTCTTACCAGCATCCTTGGGACACTGGGGTCACACCTCTACTCTCTCACAAAGCGTCCTGGATCTGTACTGACCAGCAGTCGGGACACTGGGGTCCACACCCGCCTGGATCTATGAAGTCAATGAGGCGCTGCAGTACTGCACTGTCCCCGCCAGGGGGAGACAAGGCACCAGAAGTCAGAGGCCAGAGCTGAACTGCTACAGGAGAGAGACAGATCGGGGAAACAGCAGACCAGAGAGAGCAGGAGAGCAGACAGGAGTCAGACAGTAGATAACGGACCTGAGCAGCTCATCGGCTTGTTCGCCCCTCCCCCAGCTCTGTCTGGAGAGAAGCCAGGGTATCGGCTTGTTCCCCCCTCCCACCCCTCTCTGTGTACAGTAGAGCCTCCTGTCCTGACTGGAGGAGCTCACCCAGCTGTGTCTGGAGAGAAGCCAGGGTCTCGGCTTGTTCCCCCCTCCCACCCCTCTCTGTGTACAGCAGAGCCTCATGTCCTGACCGGAGGAGCTCACCCAGCTGTGTCTGGAGAGAAGCCAGGGTCTCAGCTTCAACAACACGCCTGGGCAGCTTGTCCCCCACCCCTACCCCTCTCTGCGTACAGACCCCCTCTTAAACGCAGGTGCCTGAGCGCAGATTGACCCCGAGGAACCCCAGGCCACGGCCAGGCGGAGAAAGGAGAGCGATCCGGTGGGGTCTGGGGATTTCGGACCAAGGGGCGGTCTGTCAGTCCTCTGAGCGTTACTGTGGCGAAATACTCCCTCCTGTCCTGCTTTTAAGGTCGAATTTCCTTTTTTATTGAAATACATTCTCTTTTTTCTAAGCATTTTTTTCTGGGGGCATCTCTGCTGTTGAAATAAAGACTTAGGAAACACAGACAAAGACCTCAGTCGGTTTCAGAGGAGAAACCGCCCTCCTCCCCCCCCCTCACTCACGATGAACACAAGAAGGTTAAAAATAAAGACGACCCGCGACCTCACAGGCGTGTCCGTGGGAGTCTGCTTGAGCGCCGCAGAAACACGTCCACGCCTGGGGCTCGCCTGCCATTCCCACACAAGAGAGCAACAGGAACCGGAAGTCCAGAGCTCCGTCTCTCGCCGGGGAGCGTGGGTGGTGTTGTTTTTGTGGGTGGGGGTGGGAGAAGGGAGTGAAACACGCGTCGTTCCCCTCCCCACGATCATTTCGCTCACTGTCATCGACCGATCGATTATACAACAACAAATCATGGAGAACCGTTCCAGTTCCTCACGGTGAAGGAAGAGTAGCACCACCTCCGCTCTCACTGAAATACTCTCCATCAATAAGACGCACGAGTCTCTCCGTCAATAAGATAGATAAATAAATAAGCCACGCAGGAAATCAATCAATAAACAAACAGAGCGATAAGGCGCCACGGGCGTCTCCGCCCACGAGTCCCGGACTCCCCTCTCCGGGCGGCAGCGGTCCGGGTCCGAGCTCGGGTTTGGGTCGGGCTGGCCCGTATGGGTATCGGTATCGGGCCGGACTCGAGGGCCTCTCCCGTCACGGTCGGACTCCACCCAGAAGGGGGGTGGGGGGGGGGTTACAGGTCACAGGTCACAGGTCGGAACTGCTGCTGAGGTACTGAGAGACGCCGACCAGGAGCAGCACCTCCCCAGTCTTCGTCGCCTCGGCCGCCGCCCTCTCTTCCTCCCCAGCCAGGAGGGGCGATGGCGGTGGGGGTGGGGGGGGCAACAGCAGCCCCAGCCCTTCCTCCTGCCCTCCCTGCCCCTGCCCCTCGGGGGGGCAGCTGGCAGCGGGCAGCGCCGGTTCACACCCGGGCTCCTCGGAGGCGTAGATCTGGAGACACAGCGCGGCCACCAGCAGCAGGAGCAGCCGCTGAGCGGAGCCGCAGGGCTCGGCCACCGAGGGGCGCTTCTGCAGCTGGGGGAGAGGAGAGAGGTCAGGGTCAGGGGTTCACACTTGCTGGGGTTCGAGCTGCATGATATTAATAATAACTCCTTACACTACTATAGCTCTTACAGGTCCTGGGGATCCCACTACCGCCACCAGTGTGCAGCTCTTGACAGGTCCTGGGGATCCCACCACCACCAGTGTGCAGCCCCACCTGGATGACGCCCCAGTCCTCTCCCCACACACCAGCTCTCAGTGGGGAGGAGAGCAGAGGGATGAAGCCAGTTCAGAGAGGGGGGTTATTAGGAGGCCATGATGGGTAAAGACCAGGGGGGGTAATTTGGCCAGGACACTGGGGTAACACCCCTACTCTTCTCGAGAGACACCCTGGGATTGTTAATGACCACAGAGAGTCAGGACCTCGGTTTGACGTCTCATCCGCAGGTTGGCGCCTGTTTACAGTCCAGTGTCCCCGTCACTATACTGGGGCATCAGGACCCCCACAGACCGCAGGGTGAGAGTGCCCCCTGCTGGCCCCACTCACACCTCTCCCAGCAGCAGCCTCAGTGTTTTCCCAGCAGTCTCCCCTCCAGGTACTGGCCAGGCTCACACCTGCTGGGCTCCAGTGGGGCTGTTTAAGTGTCACACTTCAAAAAGAACATTGAAAAGCAGGCAGGAGACACACCTGCACCCACACACGGCATCACACAGTCGAGACGCGCCGAGCCGGTACTCACCGCGTCGGAGTACAGCACGCGCAGGGACGGCCGGCACCCTCAGCGGTTGTGCGAATTTCCGCCGATTCACTGCTGCCGCGTGGCGCTCGAGGTTTCAGAGAACTGTGTTTGTTTCTAGGAAAAAACAGGCCGCTGCTCCCCGGGAGGAACCAGCGATACTACAGCTGATAACAATAGTACTACTAACACTATTAATACTACTGATAACAACAGTACTACTACTAACACTAATACTACTACTGATAACAACAGTACTACTACTAACACTAATACTACTACTGATAACAATAGTACTACTACTAACACTAATAATACTACAGATAACAATAGTACTACTAACACTAATAATACTACTGCTAACAATAGTACTACTACTAACACTAATACTACTACTGCTAACAATAGTACTACTACTAACACTAATACTACTGCTGATAACAACAGTACTACTACTAACACTAATAATACTACTGATAACAACAGTACTACTACTAACACTAATAATACTACTGATAACAACAGTACTACTACTAACACTAATACTACTACTACTGCTAACAATAGTACTACTACTCACACTAATACTACTACTGATAACAACAGTACTACTACTAACACTAATACTACTACTGATAACAATAGTACTACTACTAACACTAATACTACTACTGATAACAACAGTACTACTACTAACACTAATACTACTACTACTGATAACAACAGTACTACTACTAACACTAATACTACTACTGATAACAACAGTACTACTACTAACACTAATAATACTACTGATAACAATAGAACTACTACTAACACTAATAATACTACTGATAACAATAATACTACTAACACTAATAATACTACTACTGATAACAACAGGACTACTACTAACACTAATACTACTACTGCTGCTAACAATAATACTACTAACACTAATAATACTACTACTGATAACAACAGTACTACTACTAACACTAATACTACTACTGATAACAATAGTACTACTACTAACACTAGTACTACTACTGATAACAACAGTACTACTACTAACACTAATACTACTACTACTGCTAACAATAGTACTACTACTAACACTAATAATACTGCTGATAACAATAGTACTACTACTAACACTAATACTACTACTTCTGATAACAATAATACTAATATAACTGCTACTACCACTGCTAACAATAGTACTACTACTAACACTAATACTACCACTGATAACACTAAAAATACGACTGCTACTACTACTGCTGACAACGCTAATACTACTAATACTACAACTGATAATACTACTACTACTAACACTAAAAATACTACTGATAACAACAGTACTACTACTAACACTAATACTACTACTGATAACAATAGTACTACTACTAACACTAGTACTACTACTGATAACAACAGTACTACTACTAACACTAATACTGCTACTACTGCTAACAATAGTACTACTACTAACACTAATAATACTGCTGATAACAATAGTACTACTACTAACACTAATAATACTACTGATAACAATAGTACTACTACTAACACTAATAATACTACTGATAACAATAATACTACTAACACTAATAATACTACTACTGATAACAACAGTACTACTACTAACAGTAATACTACCACTGATAACAATAATAATACTACTGCTAACACTAATACTAATACTAGTAATAATGAACCGCCGATACTACCACTGCTAACAATAGTACTACTACTAACACTAATACTACTACTGCTAACAATAGTACTACTACTAACACTAATACTACTACTTCTGATAACAATAATACTAATACAACTGCTACTACCACTGCTAACAATAGTACTACTACTAACACTAATACTACCACTGATAACACTAATAATACGACTGCTACTACTACTGCTGACAACGCTAATACTACTAATACTACAACTGATAATACTACTACTACTAACACTAAAAATACTACTGATAACAATAGTACTACTACTTACACTACTAATACTACTATTACTTATAATACTACTGCTACTACTGACAACACTAATACTACTACTAATACTACTACTACTACTGATAATACTAATGCTTATAATAATAACACTAACAATACTAATACTCCACTAATACTACTGATAATGATAATACTAGTAATAATACTAATACTACTACTAATAGTAATAACACTACTAAGACCAGTAACAATCTCCTTCACACAGGAACTGCACACACGGTGTACAAATCAGCTGACTGGAGAGTAATTTCCGACGGTGATAAACACAAGGAATAGAACTGACCTTGTTGGTTTCTCTAAAAACACAACAAGTCCTGTCAAAGACAGGATATGCTCCACTAGAATTGTTGTCTCTGACCGGTGAGGAATTTCGTTTGTTGTGCGAAGGACTCGGCAAGAAGAGATGTGTCAATTCAGGTGCAGTTGTTTATCGTGAGGGAAAGCACAGATAATATGGGCTTTAATGAATTAACAGTGAAAGTGTAGCAGGGGGCCTCGTATGGACTGCGGTAGTGTCTAGTTTTTCTTATTTGCATTTAAAGATTTTGCTTGTGTTTTGCAAACAAAATCTAAGCTAAGACTTTTACATGAAACATAATGCAGGAGTAGCTGCAGCCTAGGTAAACGTGCCAAAAACCACGTTACGTTGTTATTATTTACTTTATTATTTATTATTTACTTTAATGTGATCTGTAGCATACAGAAGGGGAAATCTGGCCAGACAGCAAATAGACACCGGACAAACGTACCTCCGTTCCAGGGCATCGACGCAAACCGTCTATATACAGCCTACGTACCAAAGATGGTTCAAAATGTAAGAGTATAATTCACGATTGGATAGCTTGCTTTCATTTTGCCTGCTAAGAAAGCACTTGCTATGTAGGTCTAGGATGGAAAGCGTGCGTCAATTACACTTTCTCCACAAGAATGTAAGTCTCGCTGCCTCACTGTAGTAGGCAAATAGGACTGAGGTTAGCATCCCCAACTTCAACACGCTGCGGGCGAAGTACTGCGTTGCTTTTTCAACTGATTAGAATCGGCTTGGTCTTGCTTTGATCTTTAGCCAGATAAACTAATCGGCATCCTTTGCATTTGTGGATATTTCAAGATTCAAATATGGCATGTAGGCATCCTCAAGGGCGAGAATCGCATCTTACAGCATAGCAAGGATCAGGAGAGAGAGATTGCAAATGAAACGCGAGACGTTTTTCTTCTAAGCATGATACTTAATTACTGTCTTCTTTGACCAACGTGTCTGCAGAGAACATTCGGTGTTGTCCGCCTTCCAGGACCGATAGCTTTGGACCAGAACAGATGACCTCTCTGTCTGGGGTCCTCTTATCACTGGGGGGGATTAGTCCTAGTCTCACATCCATTCTTTGTGTTGTTGTCATGGAGCTGTAAGGCATGGACATCGGAGGTAAGTGGAGCCACTTATTATTATTATTATTATGATTATAATTGCTTACACTTATATAGTGCTTTTCTGGACACTCCACTCAAAGCGCTTTACAGGTCATGGGGATCCCCTCCACCTCCACCAGTGTGCAGCCCCACCTGGGTTATGCTCCAGTCCTCTCCCCACACAGCAGCTCTCAGTGGGGAGGAGAGCAGAGTGATGAAGCCAGTTCAGAGAGGGGGGTTATTAAGAGGCCATGATTGGTAAGGGCCAATGAGAAATTTGGCCAGGACGCCAGTCCCAGCCAGTAGGACCTCGGTTTTACGTCTCATCCGAAGGACAGCACCTGTTTTACGGTATAGTGTCCCCGTCACTATACTGGGGCATTAGGACCCACATGGACCGCAGGGTGAGAGCGCCCCCTGCTGGCCCCACTCACACCTCTTCCAGCAGCATACCGAAACCAAAATTATCCTGCAGCTAGGATCAAACCTACCCCCTTCTCTTAACGACAGACTACTCTTCTTCTAAATTTTCTCCATTCATTGGAAGTTTCATTTCACACCTCTTTGCACCCATTCTGACTTCACACCTCTTGACTGGCCTCTCTTTCTGTCCCCTGCTCCCGCCTCTCACTCCTCCTCTCTCTACATCTCTACAGGGCTGACTGCCCTGTCTCTCTCACACCTGAAGAAGGCTCCACGGTGTTCTCTTTCTTCTTTTTTTCAGCATGGAATAAACCTATTACTTGTTCCTTTGCAGCCTACGCATGCTGACGCATGCTCCCCATTTGAACTCATTTTTTTTCCTTATAAAATATACCTTATTCCAAAAAAAAACATCTCAGAAGGAAACATCTCACACATATTAACACTCCACACAATAAAAACAACGGCGGAACGGCGGTGATTGTCCGTTATGAGTCCTTGCAAGTGTGGGCGGATTTGCGCGATTATGAGAGTCCCTCCAAACCCTACCACTTGCTGTTGTCCATTAATGTCCTGTGGGGAAACCCCATTTGGCAACGTCGCGCTTCATCCTCCTTCTGAGGTCCGCCAGGATCCTCTCTTCCAGCTCCCTCGCTCCCCACTTGATGTTGTGCCGGATGAGAGTGTTCCTCGCGTCCCACAGGCCTTTTTTTGTGAGGGACAGCAGCAGCCACATCAAGAACTGCGTCTCCTTGTCCAATCCGGTAGGTGCCAGCCCCAGCAGGATATACTGGTAACTGAGCACCGCACCCGTCCCCAGGAGTTGCATGGTGTTGTCCATTCTGCCCCACACCGCCTTGGCGAAGGGGCAGCTCCAGAACACGTGCTCCTGAGTCTCCTCGATGAAACACGTGTCCCGGGGGCATTGCGGATTCCTGGAGATCTAGTGTCTGTAGAGGACCTCTCTGGTAGCCAGTCTCTTGTGTACGGCCATCCAGTTGAGGTCCTTCAGTTCGTTGTACAGTTCTTTCGGCTGTGTTCTTTCCCAGACTTGTCTGGGAACTTGCAGCCTTTCGTTGGCGACCAGACGCCTGAACTCATATTGTATCTACATCTGCCTTTGCTTTCGGTGTCTAAACTTGAGAGTCTGAATTCGGAATAAGGCAGTTTGGATGCGGCAGGAGACCTAGGTGTTTTTGTTTTGGTTTCTAGGGTGTATACAACTACTTGAGATGGCTGAAGTAGTTCCAGTAGGGAGCTGTGTGAGGGTGCGTAGGCTGCAGAGGACCAAGTAAAGGTTTATTCCAGCTGAAAAGAGAAGTAACACCCGAAGAAGGTTCCACAGCCGAAACATTGTTTGTTTTCTTCTCTTTTCAGCTGGAAGAAACGTTTACTTGTTCCTTTAGATGGCTGTTTAGGTCATTTCTTTTTATTCTTGTTTGCCTGATAATGCCGAGATCATCTTGTCCTCACGTTCAGTGAGACGGCACCAAGTGCTGCATGTAATGACATTTGCGTTCAGAAAAACTGTGCAAACTTGTCTGAACACGTTTTGTGACCGATTCCTAACTGACATTGTGAATTTCGGATCAATTCTTCAAGTCCCCCTTTTCTCTTTCAGAGGGTTCTATCTTCCAGTGTCGTTCTGGGCCTGCTGACGTATTGATTATGCTTAGAGCCTGTGGATAGATTGGTGCCGAGTTTGGTAGTTGTGTAGTGTGGACGAGCGGTCAAAAGCAGACGTCCTGTGTGCCTTCTAAGGCTTATTTCTTGGTTCTGGGTGTTTGGGGAAAATCTAAACTGCATTCAGGATGACTTTTACAATTTGCGAAAAGTTGAAGAAAATGTTTCAGAAGCTTCGGCAGTCTTCTGTGAAACAACTTGAGGCACCAAGGTAAGGTACATATGTTTAGGTTTTTCTCATGACCCTGAAAACACCTCTGTGCTTAGTTCTACAGCCCCGAGTTTGTGCAAGCATATGTTAAACTGAGAGGGAGCATTCTGGCTCGCCTAACTTTGTCACACTTTAGTATTTTTTAACTGTGTTATTGCTCCATTTTTACTTTTAATTTGGTGTATTTTAAGTGATATAATGTGTAGCTGATTACGCTCTGTAGATTATATGACCGACTGATTTTGGATAGTGGGTGCAGGCTGTATTTTGTCCGTCCGAACAACAGCAGTACGACGAGAGATTCAGGAGAAATTTGCTGTGCCTGTTAAATGTATTATTTTAGTAAATGCACAATTATGTTGCTGGTCAGCTGCTCAAGCCTTGGCCTAATCAGAACTCAGATGAGGTTTTATTATATTGTACTTGTGATTCTTTTTTATTTACTTTTATTGGCTCATCTTTGAAGTCAAATATGGCGGCAGTAAAACAGCTTTTTATTAGGAGCGAAACTCTTTTATTTATGAAAGGAGATCAGATCCTGTACTTCTGCAGGACTGCTGAATACCCCAGTGTGGGCTCTGGGTGGGGACAACAATCCTACTGTCATGCAGCTTTGTGCGCAGGTATAGGACAGGTAAAAGAACAGAAGAGTGAAGTCAAGAGGCTGTTTGGAATAGAAATAGGTGTGTAAACACTGAAAACAGATTGTTACACAGCAGTTTCAGATGCAAAAGCAATTGAACAGCATGGCTGTTTCCAGCTTCCTCTTCGATGGGGACACTGCAGTAGTCGAAGTTCACAGGACTTAAGCATGGGCAGACACAAAGGAGAAAATGAGGAAGACCAGGCTTCAGGAAGTATTTTAATTCTGGATGGAAGATGGTGCACTACTAGCAGGGTAGATCTGCTTTTTACCTTTGATACTGCCACAGGACAAGCTCTGAGAAGTAACAACAACAACAAAAAGTGAGTTCACTGCAGACAATATTGAGAGCCAAAATACATGAATAGAAATTAACTGTTAAATCTTGTTTGTCATGAACGACGTCGGTGTCTGTATTCTACCAATTGCGTGGTGCAAACAAAACAGGTTTTGTGATTCAATTAACAGTTCTGCTTTATTAATTTTGCTTGTTGTTTTTAAAGTAATGACAACATGGTATCATTAACAACAACAGAAACAATATGGAACCACTTTATCCAGTAAAAAGTAGAATTTTGGAACCGTCATGAAGCCCTTTTTAGAGGAAGATTACACTTTCTTTAATGAGCAATGCATAACTGATTTGTAGATTTGAATTAGCCCATATGTTTTTCTCACAGACGGTCAAGCGTACTGTCACTCTACAAAAGCACTGGTTTCCTTTTGATGTTGTATTTCAATGAATTATGCTCTCCCTTTCTCAAGACAAAATCAAAGCACTTCAGAGCTGTAATAGAGCAGAAAGGCAGCGAGTTCTGTTTCTCACCATATATAGTTCTTATTATCAGTCTGTAATTCCTTTTAAATGGTCATTTTAAAACTGTTTACTTACTAAACTACCAAGGAGCAAAAAGATGTTTTTATTCCGAGGTGATCAAAATTCCATGCAAGTTGTATCAGTTCAATGGTGTGAAAACAGTAGCCTGATTGTGTGGTAAGAGGCAAATCGATAGGTGGGTTACGTAACTTTGTAGTGCAGATAGTGTATTTTTGTAAGTGAATGTAATGAAGGAGTATTTGTGTTGTTTGTATGCTTATTCCATTGAAGTAAGACAAAAGGCCAGTGAGATAATGGATTATCAATAGAGCAACAATAATGCCACCAGCTGGTGGAATTTGAAAAAAAAGCATTTTATTAATACAGACTTTTAAAAAAATATCGTAGTAAAATATCTCTGTCTATGTGTTGTTGTTGAGTTCTTTTATCTTGTTTCAGAAGACACCCAGTCTAAAGTATTTCATGTGTTGATTAAAACTGAAAAAGCTTTTGGTTTACTTTCAGACAGAAAAGAAAAAATGCCCTTCTTTTGTGTAACTTGAGGCAGCATTGTTGCCTGTGTTCTAGACAGCTGGGTTGCAGTGTTTCACTTGGGAGCAGAGGGGCAGTCTGTTAATTAGTCTTTATTTTATAAAACAACTTTTAGATTACAAAAAATGTTGGTAAAAACAAAAGCTGGCAGCGCTGGGGCCCTGGGTTCAGTTCCAGATAACAGGTACTATCGGGGTGGAGTTTGCATGTTCTCCCCAGGTTTCCTCCAGCTGCTCTGTTTGTTCCCCATAGTCCAAAGACATACTGCGAGGTTAACTAGCTTCTGGGACAATTGGTCCTGGTGTCAGTGTGTGTGTGTGTTTCTGTCTGTGTATAATCTGTGATGGACTGGTGTCCCATCCAGGGTGTGTCCTGCCGTGCGCCTGTTGCTTGTTAGGACAGGCTCCAGCTCCCCCATGACCCTCTACTGGGGAAAAACCACTTAGAAGATGAATGTATGGTGAAACAGTAATGTCAGGACTTAAACCAAATGCATAAAACCATACAAGTCTAGGTTAAAAAACATGAGCTGCAGAATCGTGGACGTACTAAAGTTTAGCTCCAGCAGGGAGGACAGGACAGTAGTCCATTCTGGGCATGGCAAAAGCAAATGCTGATTTCTTCCCAGCAGGCATTCACAGTACAGGACACAGCTGTGAAATTGCCCTCACTTCCTCTTGTGCTGATGATGTGGGCATGCGTCGCTGATGTCAAAGCGAGATCAGAAAGGACTCCCTGGTGTTTTATTTTGTCACAGCTCTCATTTTGAACTCCCTCAGTGGCAATGGTTGGATTTTTGGGGGGTGGGGGGGGTGGTTTTTATCCGATGCCTAACATTGGCAGTACGAGTTGTGTCCCTGGTGGTAGCCACTTCAAAGTCAGATTTAGATTGCAAGAAATATTGCAAAATATTTTCAACCCAGAGATAAAAACGCACCTCAGTTCATCTAAGAATATGGCCAGGTATAGAGCCCGAGGGAACTCCAGTGGAGGACTGCCTGCTAATATGTCTGACCCCCATAGAGACGGTCCCAGAAAGGCAAGACTCTCACCAAGTGCAGCCTTGTAGAACCAGAGATGTCCAGTAATCCTCCACACAGCTCGCAGTGTCCCCTGACCTCCCAAGGCCAGACATAGCGACCAGTCTGCTCTGTGGTTTCCATCTGCTGCTGAAGCGAACAGGTTAGTGCTGTCACAACCGCATCGAGGAAGCATGCCCAATGTATTTCCCGAACTTTATCTTCCTGGGAAAGACGGCTCACGTCTCTGTCCAGATCAAAGGCTGAAAGTTAAATCTGTGGAGTGGACAGCGTCTGGTCTCGTGCTGCAAGTGTGCAGAACTGTCTTTATCGATTGCCGAACACAAGAGCATCAATTGCTCTGATGGGTCACGCGCGAGTGAGTACAGTTCCTGTCAGTCCAGCCCCAGAGACAAACGGGCGAGTCTGATGTTAGTGAAATTGTTGTCTGTTGACGGCGCTCAGTCTCGTATCAGAAAGGCGTGCTGTTCACAGCTGTTGCTCAATGGATTATCGACATCTTGCCCGTCCCCGTGAAAAATAAGTGTGGATTTAGGGATTTCAGCAGGGTTTCCCCATCGCCAGGATCTTTAACAGAAGGGATTTATAGGTTGTCAGGTCCTCTTTGAACTTCTATACGGTCCGCATCTTGAGGCTTACTTGAATGTGTTTGTCAGGGGTTCTAAATCGCCATCTATCAGAAACGCCAGAAGCGAAGGATAAGATCCCACATCTATGAGTGTTTCTACCAAACTGTTCATAGAGGAGACAGCTGAGCTTTTTTAACTGTCCTATCTTGCAGTTTTTGGTGAATAAATTTGGTCGGAGTGTTTACGTGAGTATGTTTTTTTTCTTTTCTCGTAGCAAAAACACAAGCTTGGCAACCTTCACTGTGTTTCTGTAATAGCTCATCCCACTAAGCCCCCTTACCTCTATCTGATTAATCTTCATGAGTGCCACCTTATTAACGTAAATGCTGTGGAGCAACAGTGAAAACACAGCAGAACAGGTTCAGAACACTACAATATTTTTTCGTGGGACAGTTACAAGCACTGTGCTGCAGCTTTGTTAATATCAGAACAGCACATTTTTATGATTAAGGAGGGATCCATGTTTGTTTTAGCCAATTGCTATAAGTTCCAGTTCTTTAACATACTGTAGAGTCATTGCATTTGTACTCTAATTATCATATGCAGTGGGTACAGAAAGTCACCACTCCCTTCAAAATGTTCACCTTTTATTGCCCTAAAATCCAGAAAGACGACCAATAAAACCAGACTTTTTCCAGATTTATTTACAAATTGTACCTTGCAACATCCAAGTGAAAAAAGAAAGCAAAATTTCTGGAAAAAAAAATTAAAAAGTGGAATAACTGGGTTGGATAAGAGAACACCCCCCTGAGTTAATACTTGCAGGAAGCACCTTTTGCTTGAATTACAGCTTTGAGTCTGTTTGGATACATCTCTGCCAGCTTTGCACACCTAGAGGGAGGAATATTTGCCCGTTCCTCCTTACAGAATTGTTGTAATTACACAACAGGATGCTGTCACCCTAGTGCTTTACTGTAGGAATGGTGTTCTTTGGAAGGGAAGGTGTATTGGGTTTTTGCCAGATATACAGATTTGCGTTCCGCCCAAAATTTGATTTTGGTCTCATCTGACCACAGCACCTTTTGCCACTTGGCCACAGAATCTTTAAGGCGCTATTTAGGAAAACATAAATGAGGCTCGATGGCTTCTTGCCACCCTCCTGTACGGGCCGGATTCGTGGAGCGCTTGTGATATTGTTGTCACATGCACACCAGTAGTTCAGGTGGGGAGCTGCGTCAGCACGCGTAGGCTGCAAAGGAACAAGTAGTAGGTTTATTCCCTGCTGAAAAGAGAAGAAAGAAACGCAACGTTTCGGCTGTGGAGCCTTCCTCAGGTGTGTCTTTCTTCTCTTTTCAGCAGGGAATATACCTATTGCTTGTCTATCACAATGACTAGTCTTGGCCATAGAGGCCTACAGCTCGTTCAAGGTTGCCACCAGCCTCTTGGTAGCCTCTCTGGTCCGTCTCCCTCTTGCTCGGTCCTCCAGTTTGGGGGGTCGGCCTGATCTAGGGAAGTTCTGGGTGGTGCCACACGCCTTCCACTTCTTAATGATGCTCTTGACTGTGCTCCATGGGTCACCTCAAGCCCTTGATCTCTTTTTATACCCGTCTCCTGACTTGTGTCTTTCCACAACTTCATCTCGAAGCTCTTTTGGAAGCACCTTTCTGCCCATAGTGGAGTCTTTGCTTTGAAATGCACTTCCAAGCAGTGGAATCCTCTAGAAACAGCTGCTTCTATTCTGAACTAATCAAAATCACCACAGCTGATCACAGCTGGGAGCCAATTAGTTTGTTGTGTGATCTGTAAGGTGATTGGTTATACCTGAGCAAGTTTACAAATCCAATTCAATTCAACTTTTTCATTACAGGTCATACAGGCTGACCTTTCTCTCTCCCGTCTCCTGTCCTGCAGGCTGACCTGTCTCTCTGCTCATTCCTGTCCTGCAGGCTGACCTGTCTCTCTGCTCATTCCTGTCCTGCAGGCTGACCTGTCTCTCTGCTCATTCCTGTCCTGCAGGCTGACCTGTCTCTCTCTCTCCAGGTGTACCTGTCTCACAGACTGACCAGTCTCTCTCCTCTCTCCTGTCCTGCAGGCTCACCCCTCTCTTCTCTCTCCCATCTCCTGTCCTGCAGACTCACCCGTCTCTCTCCCATCTCCTGTCCTGCAGACTCACCCGTCTCTCTCTCTATCCTGTCCCCAGCTGTACCTGTCCCGGCCGGAGGTGTGTCCGCAGGGCCTGTACGAGCTGATGCTGAGCTGCTGGGGCCGGGAGTCCAGGAAGCGGCCGTCCTTCCCAGCAATCCAGCGCTTCCTGCTGGAGGACGCCATGAACATGGTGCAGCAGGAGCGGCTCCGGCCTGCGGACTCTCGCGGGGCAGGATGTCCTCTGTGGGCTTGGAGGGCGGCGGCCCTGAGGGCTGAGCCTCTTGTGCGCCCCCGGTGGCGTTCAATTTACTGTGACTGGCCCTGGTCAGTATCTCCATGTGATCGATCACTTCTGATCCATTCACTGTGACTGGCCCTGGTCAGTATCTCCATGTGATCGATCGCTCCTGATCAATTCACTGTGACTGGACCTGGTCAGTATCTCCATGTAATCAATCGCTCCTGATCCATTCGCTGTGACTGACCCAGGTCAGCACACTGTCCAGTTCTGTTAGACCAGGAGGACAGCTGGTTTGGTGGTTCAGGTCCAGTCTCGCTGGTCCAGTGGTTCAGGTCCAGTCCTGTTAGACCAGGAGAACAGTTTTGGGGTTCCGGCTCCTCGTCTCTGCGCCCCGGTGTGCAGGAGAGACGCGAGGGCCGCGTGATTGGGCCTCAGCGGCTCGTGGACAAGCGGACCTGCGTCACTAACGGCGGGGAGGAGTAATGACTCTGCTGCTCGCTCGGCGTGTGTGCGCGGAGGTTCTCTAATCCACGTCCTCACGTCTGTCTGTTTTAATGATCTCTCATGTCGTGCGCGTGCGTGTCGTTGTTCACACTACAGAACAAACAGGTCGCCCACGGAACGGCGATCGATGTGAAACTGGCTGCGATCGTGGCCCCCGCAGTCGTGACGCGGCCCGGCTCCCCCCGAGCGCCGGTTCTGCAGTCGTCCGCCAAGCCCGGTCCGGAAGGTGGCTGCTGGAGGCAGGGGAATGCTCTGGGAGCTGGCGGGGTGTCGGAGGGAACAGGGGAGCACAGAAGGTGCTAGAAACTTTTGCCCCACCAGTTTGAGAGCGGGCGGAGCCGTGTCGAGCAGGGGGTGGGGGTTCAGCCCCGCTGTGTCACACCTCCGGCCACAGGGGGCGCCGCTGTGCTCGGCCCCGCGGTGTCACACCTCCAGCTACAGGGGGCGCCGCTGTGTGGAGCAGGACAGGAGCAGGTGGAGTCAGTCCAGGGCGTTCTGGGGGACGGGGGGCTCGGCCGGCCAGCGTTGAGGTTTAGGGGTGAGGACGGCGGGGCAGAGGGGTGAATACTACCCCAGGGGCATGGGCGCTGTAGGTACTGCTATCGTGACACACTGGATGTCTCTGTGTTTTTTTTCTTCTTCTTCACCGACTACTAATGTTGTACATAGCGTACGGGACAGATTGTTACACTAATATATGGAGACGTTGGTGCGTTCCCTGTCTGCGATCCTCGCGCTGCCTCTGGGCGGCGCTGGCGTGTCGAAGGCTCTCGGGTTCGTCTGGTTCTTGTCGTGAATCTTTTTGTAGAAGTTTTAATAAAGTAACATTTTCAGATAACTGGGTGTCCTGTTCTGCTTTCTGCATCCTGAGTGATCAACTGCCCCTGCTGCTGACTGGAAGTCATCAGTTAAAGGGTATCAGCTTCAACAACAGGGCTGTGCAGCTTGTTCCCCACCCCCGCCCCTCTCTGTGTACAGTAGAGCCTCCTGTCCTGACTGGAGGAGCTCACCTAGCTGTGTCTGGAGAGAAGCCAGGGTATCAGCTTGTTCCCCCCTCCCACCCCTCTCTGTGTACAGCAGTGCCTCCGGTATCAGCTTCAACACTGGCTGGATACAGAGAAGGGAGAGCTGGCGAGGAGCATGGCTCCGATCCTATCCTTGATCCGATCATGGCTCTAATTCCTATGGGAATTTATGAGAGACTTGTTTTCTATCTTCTGTGAGAGAACACAATCACAAAGCGCCTAAAACTGTACAACTCCAAGGTTTAGAAAACGTTTTTACAGAAACTATCCAGACAGTTTGGGGTCATGCGTTCGTTTGATCCAGCTGAGGATTCTGTATGACCCTGACAGACACACTGATTCCAGGTGAAAAATTCACACTGAGGTGACCTGTCTCCAGCTGTATGACCCTGACAGACACACTGATTCCAGGTGAGAGACTCACACTGAGGTGAACTGTCTTTCAGCTCTATGACAGATTCCAGGTGAGAGCTATACTGAGCTGAGCTGTATGAGCCCTCTTTAGATTTTGATAAGTTTTACACATCAAAGACGCAACTCCTTCAATGTCTCCCTCTCCCCACTCTGCAGAACACTACTGAATCCTATTGGTTGCCATGCTGCCTGGTAGTCTGGCTCCTTCCTAGGACTTTGTCCCTCCCTGGAGGCCTGGCACAACTGAGCTCCTCTTCTGTCGTCAGGCACTGCACCCCCACGTTCACAGTCCTTGGTGTTCCCAGAGACAGAGTGTCAATGATAAGGTCACTTCCTCCACAGCTTCCAGTCATACGCATCTGGCTCCAGTCTGGTGTCGTGTCGTCCCCTAACTGTAACCCACAGTGGAAACTCCATCTGGCTCCAGTCTGGTGCAGTGTCGTCCCCTAGCGTTAACCCACAGTGGACACTCCATCTGGCTCCAGTCTGGTGTCGTGTCGTCCCCTAGCGTTAACCCACAGTGGACACTCCATCTGGCTCCAGTCTGGTACAGTGTCGTCCCCTAGCGTTAACCCACAGTGGACACTCCATCTGGCTCCAGTCTGGTGCAGTGTCGTCCCCTAGCGTTAACCCACAGTGGACACTCCATCTGGCTCCAGTCTGGTGCAGTGTCGTCCCCTAGCGTTAACCCACAGTGGACACTCCATCTGGCTCCAGTCTGGTGCAGTGTCGTCCCCTAGCGTTAACCCACAGTGGACACTCCATCTGGCTCCAGTCTGGTGCAGTGTCGTCCCCTAGCGTTAACCCACAGTGGACACTCCATCTGGCTCCAGTCTGGTGCCGTGTCGACCCCTAGCGTTAACCCACAGTGGACACTCCATCTGGCTCCAGTCTGGTGCAGTGTCGTCCCCTAGCGTTAACCCACAGTGGACACTCCATCTGGCTCCAGTCTGGTGCAGTGTCGTCCCCTAGCGTTAACCCACAGTGGACACTCCATCTGGCTCCAGTCTGGTGCAGTGTCGTCCCCTAGCGTTAACCCACAGTGGACACTCCATCTGGCTCCAGTCTGGTGCAGTGTCGTCCCCTAGTGTTAACCCACAGCGGACACTCCATCTGGCTCCAGTCTGGTGCAGTGTCGTCCCCTAGCGTTAACCCACAGTGGAAAGTCCAACTGGCTCCTATTGCTCTGGCCGGTGTTTGTTTTTCATCCTCGTTGTTTCAGTCGTGACAAAAGGACCAGAAGAACTGGACGCTTGCATTGAAGCCCGATCCCACTGAAACTGCTCTGAGTTCCTCATTCTTATCACTTGCTAATAAATCCTTCTGTTCACCCAGTGGAATTGGCAAGCAGTCACTCGTCATCTGTTCCTATGTCTGGCGTCGGGCAGCCCAAATCTCCCGTCTGCCCTTCAGGGAATGTGAATCTCAGATGCTCCCATCACACCCTCGATCAGTGATCAGTGACTAAATGCTTGTGTACAACCCAACGGGCCTGTTGAACCAAAGTCTCTCACTGGAGGGCTGCATCAGTGGTGGGGCTTCAGCCTCATCCTCGTGGTCAGGATGCCTCGCCTTGCACTTATATCTGTCGCATTGATTATGATTTATAATAATGTGATCATGTTGCTTTATTGCCCCTATACAATTTCTTGCATTAGCTTGCTCTCCATGAGACAGACACACAGACAGGGAGAGAAGCTGGGGGTCAGAGTGCAGGGTCAGGCATTGTACAGCGCCCCTGGAGCAGTTGGGGTGAAGGGCCTTGATCAGGGTTCCAACGGAGTAGGATTCCTCTGCTGGCCGTGGGATTTGAACCGGCAACCTTCCAGCCAGAGGAACAGATCCTCAGCCACAGAGCCACCGCTCCACCCCAGAAGAGTATTGACATTCCCTGACCGGGAATCGAACCCGGGCCGCGGCGTTGAGAGCGCCGAATCCTGACCACTAGACCACCAGGGACGCTACAGGGACACTTGACCGTACAGCTGAAAGATCACTCCCTGTAGTGCGACAAGCTTGCAAAGCCCCATTAACACCTTTTCTATTTTTTGTCTCCCCGCAGGAATCACGTTATGGGACGCCGAGACGCTGCAGAAAGACATCGACGTGCGTCCTCAGCCGAATACAGATTTCCAAATCATTCCGTCCGACGCCACGGAGGACAAGGCATCCGCTATGAATGTGGAGGCGAGCTTCCTCTGTGGGCGCTTCACGTTCGGCAGGAAAGTAGAAGGGAACAATAAGGTCATCATCCTTCTGGGGGCCACGGGGGCAGGGAAGACCACCCTCATCAACGCGATGATCAATTACATCCTGGGCGTGCAGTGGGAGGATCGGTTTCGATTCAAGCTGATCCACGAGGAGACCAAGCGCTCGCAGGCGGAGAGTCAGACCTCCATCGTGACGTCCTACGAGCTCCACAACCAGAAGGGATTCGTCATCCCCTACTCCCTCACGTTCATCGACACCCCGGGGTTCGGAGACACGCGGGGACTCTCTCAGGACAAGCTGATCACAGAGCAGGTGAAGTGTGGACCACATCGATACCGTGTGCTTCGTGGTCCAGGCGTCTCTGGTGTGGCTGACCTCCATCCAGCGGTATGTCTTCAACTCCATCCTCTCCATCTTCGGGAAGGACATCGCCGAGAACATCCTCGTCACGTTTGTAGACGGGAAGGACATCCCCGTCCTGGGCGCCATCGAAGCCGCGGGCCTGCCCTGCCGCAAGAACCGGAAGGGCAAAGCGACGCACTTCGAATTTAACAACTCCGCCCTTTACACGCAAAACGAGAGGCCCGACATCGATTCCAACGGGGAGGGCTCCGGGAGCGACGACGAGGAAGAGGACGAGAACAAGCTGGAGAAAATCGTCTGGACGAACAACGTGAAGCAGCTGAAGAGGTTTTTCCAAACGTTGGAGAAGACCTGAAGCTGGTGAAGGACCTGACGCTGACAAAGAAAGTCCTGGAGGAGCGCGAGAGGCTGGAGATGGCGATGGCGAGGCTGTTGCCTCAGATCTTGGCCGGGTTGGCGAAGCTGAGCGAAATGAAGAAGATGAAGGCATGTCTGGAAAACGAGCAGGCCAACATGGAGCAGAACAAGAACTTGAGACGGAGATCGAGGAGCTGGTGCCGAAACGGAAAAACACCAAGCATCTCTCAACAAACTGCAACAACTGTCTGGTTTTGTGCCATTCAGGATGTTTCCTTCCCACACCAGGAGAAATCAGTCTCTGCGTCGTCATGGATGACGCTGGACACTGTGATCTGTCCAGGTAACTGCCACTACTCCGCTCACATATCCGAGATGACGATGTGGGAGTACGAAGTGGTCAAGATCATGAAAACAGTCAAAGAACTCAAGGACAACTTCATTAAAGCTTCCGGCAAATTCATGTCGACGAAGGAGATGCTTGAGAAAATCGAAATGGACTTTGAGACGAACGAGGATCGGATCATGCAGCTGATCAGGCTGTCCTCCAACTGCCTGGCGAGGCTGGAGGAGATCGCCCTGAAGCCCAACGCTCTGTCCACGGCCGCCTACATCGAGCTGCTCATCCGAAACGAGGAAGAGGAGGCCCGCATCGCCGAGCTGCACAAGATGAAACAGCACGCCGAGATCCTCGCCAAGATCGCCAACAACGAGAAACTGCTGCCGGAGGAGCGCAGGATCGTGAGGGAGAGAAACCAGAGGCTGAGAAAAATCGCTCAAGACGTCAAAGTGGCGAGCTCCGTAGTGAGAGCCTGGACTGCAGGACACTGAACATATTCCGCACCGCCCGAGAACTCCTGCAGGAAACTCTATCTTGCGTTAAATCTCGAGTAAACCAAAACACAGAATAATGTTTGGGTTTCGTAAAATAACTGTTCCTAATAGTTCAACTGAAATAAAATAATAACTTAGTTCTACTCAATCCCTTTAGTTTTAAAATCTACAAAAATCATTTTAAATTCTCTAAATTCAAAGCTTTCCTTTCACCAGACCTCCAGCCAGACTGATGTTGACCTCTCTCTCATGCTGTCGGGATAAAGCTGCCTTTCAAATCAATCGGCATCCTGCTGCGACTGAGATGATTTAATGTCCACAGGGGAAAGTGTGGTTATAGATTATAAAGACCGCAGGACACCTCAGGGTTTGCAGACACAACAGTCAGACGAGAGAAGGCGTCGCTGCCCTTCCTGACCACATCTCCTTAGCAGAAGATCTGAACGCAGATCAAACACTTCTAAGGAACAGCCGCTTCAAGAACAGTTCTCAACACGTCAGTGCGAATTTCAAATTGCATTTCAATATTTTTTGTCTGGCGTCTGTACTTGGTAGATCCATAGGCCGGTGAAAAATGAAAAATACCTTTCCTCTGAGTGACCTGTTGTGCTCTATTTCTGGGTGACCTTGGACATCATCCATCTCTAATGAACGGTGTTGACTTCTGACGATTCTTGTGCACTCTCTCTCACCTGTATATAAAAGCACACTTCAGTCACCTGCAGGCGCGAGGCACTGCTGACGAGAGACGCTCTGATCCTCAGGTACGGGGCTGTGAAAGAGCGAGAGGCTGGAAGTGGGGCCTGCTCCTCCTCTCTCTCCCCCGTGCGCTCACAGGGTCGGTCTCTCTGAACGTGCCGAAGACGGGCGGAACTCAACACCCCTGCCTTGACAATGAGAGGAATAACAGGTAATCAAAACATTTAAGGACACCGACTGACTGACCTTGCCAAGAGCGTTCATGAGGTTTCAAACCGAAGTTCGGGAGGAAGGCGAGAGCCGTTGCTCGCCTGCACTCGTCAGTCTCACACTCAGCACATCTCACACTCCTTCACCGCAGCAGCTCAATCCTCTCCAGCGCACTCTTTACAGTCCATTTGCACCACGGAGAGGAGACCCAGGAGACAGAGGCTCCGGATCCAGGAACGCCTGAGGGGCGACGGAGAGGAATCCACCGTCACACACAGCAGTGACAAGGGCACACGCAGTCACATGGGGACACCACAGCAGATGATCGCTTGACGGCATCGCAGCCGAAACACGGGGTCGAGCCCCGAGAATTTCACAAGGCACTCAAGCCAATCAATCACTCTCTTTTCTTGAGATCGAAAGTTAATGGAGGTTCCAGGAGAGAACATCAGAGCAGGAACAGGATACCCCCGTCCCCGCAGTGTGACTGTTCCCGCCAGAGCCCACAGACCACACTCATTCCCCAGCAAAAGTCCTGAACTGGAAGACAAGAACCGGGGCAAACCAGTAAGTTACTGCTGATCACTACTTAATAAACTTCAAGGTTTAACGGACAACCTGCGGATCTCCTGTTTTCAGTTTTTATATCGTTGTTTTTGAGTCACACATCCAGAACACCCTTTCATAACGCATCTGTACGCCCTGTTCTTGCATTTCTTTGGGTTAGTTTCTGCTCACTTCCCCTGGAGTGAAACACGCCTCCGAAATAAGTGTTTATAAAACTTTCATTACCTGAAGTCAAATAAACCTGCAAGAACACGTCATCATACAGAGCTTCAGCACAGCGTATTTCCTGTCACTTATTTTGATACCATATTACTGTATTTGAGGTGTCATCTGAACCGAAGTAAACCTCGAAAACACGTTTTTACGACATTGTTTGTCGATTTTAGCAGCGGTGATGCAAACCTCCAATATAGACAGTTTGAAAACGTCATCTCTGTTCAGCGGAAGTGCAGCAAACGTGCGAATCGGTTTTTCGTTCATTTATTGATCACACTGTTTCTATCAGCCCTGGATCTGACATGAGCCGGAGCCACTTCGACACACTGGTATCCTACAATTTCTTTAAAAAAACACTTAATATTTACTTCAGGAGGAGTAAATACAAATATCAGCTAAACAAGCCAGCTAGTCAAAGAAACAGCACATTTAAACCAACAAAACTACAATTTCACTCAAAATGTCAGACGCAACTGAAATTAAAGTGGCCTTCGAGATCAGTTCAACAAGCTCAATAATAAACCTTTACACCAACAGACCCACAATTTCACCACAAACACATGGAGCTTGTGTCTGTGAAGGTGAAGTGTGAGACGATTCTGTCATCAGGAGGGAGGGCCACAGCAGTACAGCAGAGAGAGCCATCACTGTTACCCACATACTCTCACACCGGTCCCATGTAGAACTGCTGGATTAAACTGTCTGGTGAAGAGACGCGTCTGAGACTTCTCATGATCAGGACAGGTCACAGTAAACATGCAGAAAGTGATGGTGAATTCTCGTTTCGCCTTTCTCTTATTTACTCGTTGTCAAACATGCCAGTCTGTGTTATTGTGCGTTTTGAAAAGTGGTTGTCGATTTCTTTAAATGTTTCATTCAAAAATGCTATTTGGAGAGTAACTAATTAGATATTCCCCTTGACTGAGGATGTGTACAGTCATCCATCAGGACTGGTACATTTAAAAATGACTGGACAGAGCGCCACCTACAGGCGAAAGGCCACATCACAGCAGCAACGTGTGAACAATAAGACTTTTACACCCAAAAACCACAATATCTCCACAACCCCATAAGCACATAAGCAAAAAGACACTTTTTACACAATTTTACCTCAAACGCCCTGAGCTCAATGGTAAAGACACTATTACAATAAGACACTTTTACACAAATTTACCTCAAACCCCCTGAGCTCAATGATAAAGACACGTTTACACAATTTTACCACAAACCCGTCGAGCTCAAAGATAAAAATACACTTTTTACACAATTTTACCTCAAATCCTCCCAGCACAATGATAAAAAGAAACTTTACAAAATTTTACCTGAAACCCCCCCGAGCTCAATGATAAAGACACTTTTACACAATTTTACAATGACAAGGACTTTTATCCAATTTCACCTCAAACCCCCAGTGCTCAGTGATAAACAGACACTTTTACACAATTTTACCTGAAACGCCACGAGCTCAATGATAAAAACACACACTTTATATCACCACTTACCTTGGTGGTGGTGGAGGGGAGTCCTCAATCTGTAAAGCACGTTGAGTGGAGTGTCCAGAAAAGCACTATATGAGTGTAGGCAATTATTAATATTACACAATTTTATTCCAAACACCCCGAGCTCAATGATAAAGAAACTTTTACACACTTTTACCTCAAACTCAACGAGCTCAATGATAAACACTTTTACACAATTTTACCATGACAAAGACAATTTACACAATTTCACCACAAACCCGTCGAGCTCAATGATCAACACTTTTACACAATTTTACTTCAAAGATAAAAATACTTTTACACAAGTGTACCTGAAACCCACCGAGCTCAAAGATAAAAAGACACTATTACAATAAGACACTTTTACACAGTTTTACCTCAAACCCCCTGAGCTCAATGATAAAGACACGTTTACACAATTTTACAATGATAAACCAACATTCTACACAATTTTACCTCGAACCCATCGAGCACAATGATAAAAAAACACTTTTTACACAATTTTATCTCAAATCCTCCCAGCACATTGATAAAAAGAAACTTAACACAATTTTACCTGAAACCCACCGAGTTTAAAGATAAAAAGACACTTTACAATAAGACACTTTTACACAGTTTTACCTCAAACCCGTCGAACTCGAAGATAAAGACTTTTACATAATTTTACCTCAAACCCGTCAAGCTCAATGATAAACAGACACTTTTTACACAATTTGACCTCAAACCCATCGAGCTCAAGGATAAAAATACACTTTTACACTATTTTACAATGATAGAAACTTGTTACACAATTTCACCACAAACCCGTCGAGCTCAATGATAAAAAGACACTGTTACACAATTTTAACCTCAATGATAAATTACCTCAGTGTTGGTGGAGGGGAGTCCTCATTCTGTAAACCGCGTACAGTGCAGTGTCCAGAAAAGCACTATATGAGTGTAAGCAATTATTAATATTACACAATTTTACCTCAAACCCCACGAGCTCAATGATAGACACTTTTAAACAATTTCATCACAAACGCCCCGAGCTCAATGATAGACACTTTTACATAATTTTACCTCAAACCCGTCGAGCTCAATGATAAACACACTTTTTACACAATTTTACAATGATAAAGACACTTTTACAAGATTTTACCTCAAACCCGTTGAGCTCAATGATATACACTTTTACACAATTTTAACTCAAACCCCCCGAGCTCAATGATAAAAACACACTTTTACACAATTTCACCTCAAACCCGTCGAGCTCAATGATAAAAACACACTTTTACACAATTTCACCTCAAACACCCCGAGCACAATGATAAACAGACACTTTTGACACAATTTGACCTCAAACCCGTCGAGCTCAATGATAAACAGACACTTTTGACACAATTTTACCTCAAACCCGTCGAGCTCAATAATAAAAATACACTTTGGACACAATTTTACCTCAAACCCGTCGAGCTCAATGATAAACCGACACTTTTGACACAATTTTACCTCAAACCCGTCGAGCTCAATGATAAACCGACATTTTACACAATTTTACCTCAAACCCGTCGAGCTCAATGATAAACCGACACTTCTGACACAATTTTACCTCAAACCCGTCGAGCTCAATGATACAGACACACTTTTACACAATTTCACCACAGACATGTTCTCACTCCTATGACTGTTTTCTCATCAGCCTGAGGACTGAACGATTTCAATGAAGAAACGGAGGGACAAGTCGCCACTCACCGCCACAGCCCGGGAAACATCTTCCGTCTCCAACACGAACAGCAAACGTCCTCTCGGTGCGCAGAAACGTCCAGAAACGCGTTGACTTTGGACTCAGTCAAGTTTAACAGGTGTATAAACGTGCTGAAGAGCCCCAGCCTGGCGAAAACTCTGTCAGACCGATTATACTGACGCAGTATTATATTATATTAGCGTTACAACACTGATAGCATACGATATTGATGACACTGACGCAAACGCACACTTTTCCACTTCTTTGACGCCGATATCTACGTTCGTGAAGAACAAACTGCTGCTCTAGACGACATTATATTGTAACGCAACGGGGGCTCAGGCGGGCGCCCTTGCCGCATCAGGCCGGCCCCACACCGTCCGGGGCTCGAACCCGGGACTTCCGCGTCTCTCTGCAGCGACCCAGCCCCGTGAGCTAAAGAGAGATCTCTCTACAGCCCAGTAGCTGTAGTCCTGCTATCACAGGGAAGGGCGGTGACGTCACCTGCTCTGGTACGCCGGCTCTTACACAGTACCTGTCGGCCGTAAGCGTTACAATATTTAAAAAACACGAATTGAGTGATTGAAACGTGTTCAAACCGCGGTTGACCTGTGGCTTCAGCTCGGCGACGCAGAAACACGGCGTCCATGAGGGCGGGAAAGAAGAAAGCTTGTATATTCTAATAAAAAGCTGACTAAAACCAATTATTAATGATAAAATAAGGTCAAACTCGGGAAACCGCGGCGGGGCAGGAGCCCTCACGGCGGGAAAGGCGGGAAGCGCGACCGTTAGGAATTCAAACTTCAAACGAGACGCGCACCTGCCCCGAGTTCTCGCAGGGACCGCCCCCCTGTCCCCTCTCAGCCAATTGGCCTTCACCACGGTGGAGTGACGTCCTGCCTCAGCCCTCTCCTCCAATGGGCTTAAGGGACACGCGAGTCACGCTCTCGGGAGCCCTCCTCCCCGGGCAGGGCTGTTATAAGCCCTCTGAGTGACTGACCCAGGGTTCACAAGCTGCCCAGGAGGCTCTGCTGTACACAGAGAGGGGTGGGAGGGGTGAACAAGCCGATACCCTGGCTCCTCTCAGGAAACTGCTGATGAAGCCGGGATCAATTAACATCCGACTAATTAACGAGCGAGTTGAACCCTGTGGGTGTCATTCCCAGTGTGGCCCAGCAGAGGGCGCTGAAGGGCTGCAGATGACGGCACCCCATATCCCCCCTCAGAAAAATGACACCTGACCCCCCCGTCTCTGGCCACCTACTGTGTGCGCTTTCAGGAACAGTGACCCGGTTCTGACCCAGATTAAATCTGGCCAATCCAGCTCTTTGCTCCCTGGTTCGGTACCGACAGAGTGGACCGGGTCGAGACAGCAGGACGGTCAGGCTGCGCTTTTGATCTCGAACCGCCAGGAAGGATAGCGGTCATTTCACAGAGACACCAGCGCCAGCAACCCCCCCCCCCCCCCCAGCAGGAACATGCAGACTCCACACACACAGACACCAGCACCAGCGACCCCCAGCAGGAACACGCAGACTCCACACTCACCTCCTTCCAGCTGACTGACAGGAGCTGGTATTTCATACCAGACTGAGAGGATTATATTGGGGAGAATAACAGACAGTCAGGAGATCAAATACTGTAGGGCTACACGTTACAGGACTCCCGTCTCCTGTGGAGACACACCTGTGGGGTCGTGTCAGGGCAGAAGTCCCACATTGTAAACCAGTGTAAACTGGGACTGGGACCAACCCGGATCAAGACCAGACCTGAGAGTTTCAGGACTCTCTCCCACTGGTGTCCTTTTCCCTCTCTCTGTCCTGTGTCCTAACAAACCCCACTAATCCCCCGTGTGGGAAAGAGGACCCGCTCGTCCCTCCTGTCCTGTCCCGGTGTCGCCGTCACTGGGACTGGAGCAGCCGGAGAGGAGACGCACTTCCAGAACTTTCCTTCCCGCTCGGCTCTTCCCCTCCTGAGGAAAGAGCATCTTCCCACACAAACAGCCCGTTTCTCTCTCCCGCAGCACAGGGGGCCTTTTCCCAGGACACCAGGACACCCGGGAAGAGCCTCCCAGCCCACAGGAGGGGAGTCCCAGTCCTTCCCGGGATTTCCAGGACAGGAGCGGCTCCTCAGCTGGGAATAAAACCGCCCCGAGAGGAGCTCGAGCGCTCGGGCTCGGAGCGTCGCTTAGCAACCGGCGCCGCAGCGGCATCCGGAGGACGAGCCGGAAGCGGGTTTTGGCGCCAGTTCTGCTCTTTGATGATCGGCCCAGGAGAATAAAGTCGATAGAAAAACATAAAAGTCCATCTCTCCCTCCTCTGTGGAAGCCGTGTCCGCCAGGGAGTGGAAAGAAAAAAAACGCGCCGCGGTTTCTCGCCGTTTCGACTTTAGATCTCGAAATTATGACTTTTCTGACTCGAAATTACGAGATATAAAGTCCCAATGACCAGAAATAAAGTCGCGATTCTGAGATTGTAAGTCGCCGTTGCGAGATATAAAGTCCCAATGACCAGAAATAAAGTCGTGATTCTGAGATTGTAAGTCGCCGTTGCGAGATATAAAGTCCCAATGACCAGAAATAAAGTCGTGATTCTGAGATTGTAAGCCGCCGTTGCGAGATATAAAGTCCCAATGACCAGAAATAAAGTCGTGATTCTGAGATTGTAAGTCGCCGTTGCGAGATATAAAGTCCCAATGACCAGAAATGAAGTTGTGATTCTGAGATTGTAAGTCGCCGTTGCGAGATATAAAGTCCCAATGACCAGAAATAAAGTCGTGATTCTGAGATTGTAAGTCGCCGTTGCGAGATATAAAGTCCCAATGACCAGAAATAAAGTCGTGATTCTGAGACTGTAAGTCGCCGTTGCGAGATCTAAAGTCCCAATGACCAGAAATAAAGTCGTGATTCTGAGATTGTAAGTCGCCGTTGCGAGATATAAAGTCCCAATGACCAGAAATAAAGTCGCGATTCTGAGATTGTAAGTCGCAGTTGCGAGATATAAAGTCCCAATGACCAGAAATAAAGTCGTGATTCTGAGATTGTAAGTCGCAGTTGCGAGATATAAAGTCCCAATGACCAGAAATAAAGTCGTGATTCTGAGATTGTAAGTCGCCGTTGCGAGATATAAAGTCCCAGTTGCCGGACGAGCCGGTTCTGCTCTTTGATTATGGGCTCAGGAGAATAAAGTACACATATACACATATACACATACTGTAACGCCCGGTTGTGAGGAGGAAGCGCCCCTAGGCGCTCATAGTACCGCTGGGCATGCTGGGAGTTGTAGCCAGGGAGAGTCTGAGGGTCAGCACGATGACCAGCGGCTGACCCTACCTGTGTAAATAATGTCATAGTAGTGTCTTATAAGTGTACTGTATAGCTTGTTGTTAAGTCGTTAAGTAATTACCACCCTACAGATGTGTGCGTGTTCCGTCATGTGTGTGTATACTCTGTGGTTGATAAAGAATAAAGCCTGGTTCGTTTATCGCGTCTCCAATGGTCCTTTGTCCTGAGAAGAACCTGTAAATGCTACAATATATTCTGTTACACACACATATACAATGTCAGAATTATATCCAAAAGTATTCATGACATTTATATATAAACACAAAGAATAGCAAAATACAAACATGATCAAAATAGAACATTATTTAAAATTAGTTTTCTTCACATGGGACACTAAGGGCAGGTTCTCAGTGAGTCAGATCTCTTACGAGGAAGAGATCAGTGTTTCAGTGGAAAGTCCTCACTCTGTGTTCAGGAAGTATCCGGTCTTCCTCTCCCACTGGGAAAGACTGTGTGGATCAGTGACTGACCTGCGGCAGTGTCTCTCTGTGTCTCTCTGTCACTCGGATAACACTGCCTGAGCTCCTCCTCTCAATTCAATTCCAGGTGCTTTATTAGCATGACCGATGGGTACAATCAATGTTGCCAAAGCAAATGAAAGTAATGATATTTACATGAAACAAAACAAAAATAGAAGTAAAATAAAATCTACAGACATGTTACAGACATTTACAACAAAGACATATTATAAAATATTGACATATTCTGTAGGCGGCTGGAGCATTATTGGGAGACAGACTCACTGTTCCTCAGGCTGGGACAGGAGATCACATACTGGGCTGCCAGTTCAACTGAGTTCCCTCCTCCCTCTCCCAGTAGGATTGGGACCCGTTGTGATTCCTCTCCCTCTCCTGCTCCTGTCTCAGTGTCTTCAGCTCTCCGATCTCCTGTCTGTTTCTCTCTCCTGTCTGTGGGCTGTGTGTGTCTGCTGATTGTGTCTGCGGGCTGTGTGTGTCTGTGGGCTGCGTGTCTGCTGATTGTGTCTGTGGGCTGTGTGTGTCTGAGGTTTATGTATTCTTGAGTGCCTTCAGGTTGTGTGAGAGACTACGTTGTGACTACTGTGTGCGCTCTTGTGTGTCTGCGGGCTGTGGGTGCCCTTGTGTGTCTGTGGGCTGTGTGTGCCCTTGTGTGTCTGTGGGCTGTGTGCGCTCTTGTGTGTGAGTCTGTGCTGCTCTGGTTTCTTCTCCCAGTAAAGCTCCTATCTGAGCTCCTGCTGCAGCTCCCATCACTGTTCCTGCTGCTGCTCCTGTTGGGCCCCTCAGGGCTCCTGCTAGGGCCCCTATTGCTGCCCCCAGTCCGGCTCCCAGCGACACCAGTCTTAGCTCAGAGGGGCGGGGGCTGGAGTCCGGGTTCGACTGCAGGGTCTCCTTCACTCACTGCAACAGGAGGAGAGACAGGAAGGGAGGTCACAAGTGACACATTTACTACTCACTACCAAACAAGCTCGAGATCAACGATGATGAATCTCATTTCTTTATCCAGCTGATTTCTGAAAGATATACAATTTCAACAGTACAGCAGAGCAGTCTGTACAAGACACCCACCACTCTGGGTAAAACAGACCTTCATGTGCTCAGTCCTTAAACGTACAACTGTACAACTCAGGAACAACACCAAACTTGTTAGGATATAAACTTGACCTATTCCTCATTCTTGGTAGAAGTTGTGTTTCTCCTCCGTATAGACAGGGGCTTCTGTAACAGCTCACAGTGAGACTCTGCAGTCCATTGGTGGGACTGAAACACAGTAAAGTTTGACACCTGCTGCAGCACAACCTCTAACGAAAGAACATCATGTCTGTAAAATCACAGAACTTCAACACTGTTCTCCTGGTACAGCATCCTCACACCTGCTGTCCTCCAACATGACTGGACCAGCTGTCCTCCTGGTCTAACAGGACCGGACCTGAACCTCTGGACCAGCTGTCCTCCTGGTCTAACAGAACCGGACCTGAACCTCTGGACCAGCTGTCCTCCTGGTCTAACCAGAGTGGACCTGAACCGCCGGACCGGCTGTCCTCCTGGTTTAAGAGGACTGGACCTGAACCATAGCTATAAGTAGAATTAGTCATTTTTGATTTGTACAAAATTAAATTAAATGTGAAATTTATTTTGATGTGTACTATTGAAATGTGATTTTCAGATCAAAGGGTTAAATTTGAGCAAAGGCACAGAATGTCAGCATCGGTCCGTGGATATGATTTTCTAGACATGATTAGTCATGTTACAACAGTGTCGTCTGTTGTGTTCAACCCCCAGTGTCAGGTGAACAGAGTTAATCGTGCAAATGGCTGACAGGCGACTCCAGTTGCTCAGGTGTTTCTGTTGTACTAACTGTGAAAACGAGAGCTGTCAGACTGTAGCCTTGGTTCCAGTCTTGACTGTCTGGGTCTGGCTGTCGAGTCAGGATGAAGACCAGAGAGCTGCCTGTGACAGAAGAGCGAGCAGCTGTGAAGATCAGAGCCCATCAAAGTCCAGGTGGCACTGTAACCGCTGGAGAGAGACCGGGCACCACAATATCAACAATATGTCATGTCTTGAAAAAGACGCGACTGGAGGAGTCAGCCATGGGAAATCAGCAGTGGTTCAAGACAGATGAGAAAACTCCTGAGAGCAGTGAGGAAACTGAGATAGCCATCAGACTGCAGACACCCTCCACAGGTCTGAAGTGAAAACACCTCTATCCAACACGCCAGAGACCTAGAGAGGAGACCTACAGGGGCAACAGTGCAAGATGCACAACTCTCATGGGCTGTTGTCAGGAAGAAGAAGTGGAAACTCCTGGGCGTTTGAGCCCCTTTGAGCTGCAGAGGAAATGACACCCAGAAACACCCGCTGAACACAGTACTGTCCCACTGTGATCTCTCAATGAACACAGTACTGTGCCACTGTGATTTCTCACTTAACACTAGCGCCCCACTCTGATCACAGTACTGTCCCACTGTGACAACACACTGAATACAGTACTGTGCCACTCTGATTACACACTGAACACAGTTCTGTCCCACTGTGTCTGTATGAACCCCTCTCCCTCAGTGTAGTGTTCATGTACTGGAGTGTCCAGTCAGTGTGTCTGTATTAACCCCTCTCTCTCTCTCTCAGTGCAGTGTTCATGTACTGGAGTGTCCAGTCAGTGCGTCTGTATGAACCCCTCTCTCTCTCAGTGCAGTGTTCATGTACTGGAGTGTCCAGTCAGTGTGTCTGTATGAACCTCTCTCTCTCTCAGTGCAGTGTTCATGTCCTGGAGTGTCCAGTCAGTATGTCTCTATGAACCCCTCTCTCTCAGTGCAGTGTTCATGTACTGGAGTGTCCAGTCAGTGCGTCTGTATTAACCCCTCTCTCTCTCTCAGTGCAGTGTTCATGTACTGGAGTGTCCAGTCAGTGTGTCTGGATGAACCCCTCTCTCTCTCAGTGTAGTGTTCATGTACTGGAGTGTCCAGTCAGTGCGTCTGTATTAACCCCTCTCTCTCTCTCTCAGTGCAGTGTTCATGTACTGGAGTGTCCAGTCAGTGTGTCTGTATGAACCCCCCTCTCTCTCAGTGCAGTGTTCATGTACTGGAGTGTCCAGTCAGTGTGTCTGTATGAACCCCTCTCTCTCTCAGTGCAGTGTTCATGTACTGGAGTGTCCAGTCAGTGTGTCTGTATGAACCCCTCTCTCTCTCAGTGCAGTGTTCATGTACTGGAGTGTCCAGTCAGTGTGTGTGTATGAACCCCTCTCTCTCAGTGCAGTGTTCATGTACTGGAGTGTCCAGTCAGTGTGTGTGTATGAACCCCTCTCTCTCTCAGTGCAGTGTTCATGTCTTGGAGTGTCCAGTCAGTATGTCTCTATGAACCCCTCTCTCTCAGTGCAGTGTTAATGTACTGGAGTGTCCAGTCAGTGCGTCTGTATTAACCCCTCTCTCTCTCTCAGTGCAGTGTTCATGTACTGGAGTGTCCAGTCAGTGTGTCTGTATGAACCCCCCTCTCTCTCAGTGCAGTGTTCATGTATTAGACTCGCACATAAGCAGCAGTGCCCACTGGTTGTCATGGACAGAGGTCTTAGTTGATTCTTCTTCCTGCCTCTGCTGGGGAGCATGGGAACTAGTTTTTTTTCTCCACAGACTGCAACCTGCGTCTACAGTATAACTGTAGAACTGAGCTCATTTATCATTTAATTTCAAACACAAAGAGATTTATTGGCATAACTTATGAGTTTTAGTGTTTCCAAAGTACAATCAAACATTTACAGAAATTTACAGTACAGATATACCATAGGACATTTACAAACCTCAGATGCAACATTATTGTGGGATATTTATATACTGTTGAGCAACTCACACTGTTTGAGGATAGAGTGTGCAATTTGTAATCACATTTACAACTCATGTTCAGTAATACAACAGTATAACTATTAAGGGTTAAAAAGTGCTGAAACATTTTTGTAACAGTTTCATTCTTGTGCAGCTCTGCACTGACAGTTCGGGCAGAGGGGCATTAAGCTGTGTGTTTCTGTGCTAAGCCCATCTCCACTAATCCCAGAGCCCTTCATTAAAACACTGAGGGGGAGCGTCTGCTGGAAATCCTGTCTGTGAGCAGAAGTGAGTCATGGGGCTCACAGACTGAGCTCTCTCTCAGGACACCTAGACTCTGTTGTGTAGGACAACTGTCTCTTGCCAAGTCTCTCTCTTTGTAAAAGAGTCCAGCTGGTTTCCAAGTGCAGAAAGGAGATTCAGTGTAAGGGACCAGCACTCTGGCACATCAGCTTCTCCGTACAGGAGTGAGAGATGTGTTACATCTCCCACACCCACTCCCAAACTCCCACAGCCACTCTGAGCTTGTTACCGTCCTGCTGTGATGGAGCCAAACCGTGATCTTCTCCCAGTCTACAGGAATGGCCCTCAAGAAGCTCACAGGGAGGAGAGGAGATGTTTCTTCTTGCTGATACTGGTACTGGGCCCCAGGATCTGCTCCAGTCAGGCAGTGTGGCTGAAAAGCACCACTGTTGTGTTGAAGATGGGAGCAGCTGTGCTTGTGGAGAGAGAGAGGAGAAGGGATGGAAGATAAACGACTAGAGAGAAAGAGAGGACACAGAGAGAGCATTGTAAGCTCTCGATCTCAACAAACCCCTCCTTCACAGAGGTGGGCCTGCTCTCTGGTCGTCATGGTGACGCAGGCATTTGAAAAGCATTGTGGGAGAAGACCCACTTCCTGCTTCCTCCCAGATCATCTCCAGGAAGTCTACTGCTCATCAAAGCTGTGGCTGTTACAGGAGATGGCAGGGTGTAGATCATTTCGTCCTGTTGTTCAGCTCCAAGCTCAGGGTGTTCAGAGTCCAGACAAGCCTCCTTCACCTCCAGACACTGGAAACACAAAGAGAGAGCCGTGTGTCAGTGTGTCGTACAGAGAGAGGCTCAGTGATGTAGGAGAGAGAGCTGTGTGTCAGTGTGTCGTACAGACAGAGGGTCAGTGATGTAGGAGAGAGAGCTGTGTGTCAGTGTGTCGTACAGACAGAGGGTCAGTGATGTAGGAGAGAGAGAGCTGTGTGTCAGTGTGTCGTACAGACAGAGGGTCAGTGACGTGGGAGAGAGAGAGCTGTGTGTCAGTGTGTCGTACAGAGAGAGGCTCAGTGATGTAGGAGAGAGAGCTGTGTGTCAGTGTGTCGTACAGACAGAGGCTCAGTGACGTAGGAGAGAGAGCTGTGTGTCAGTGTGTCGTACAGACAGAGGGTCAGTGACGTAGGAGAGAGAGCTGTGTGTCAGTGTGTCGTACAGACAGAGGCTCAGTGATGTAGGAGAGAGAGCTGTGTGTCAGTGTGTCGTACAGACAGAGGGTCAGTGATGTAGGAGAGAGAGCTGTGTGTCAGTGTGTCGTACAGACAGAGGGTCAGTGATGTAGGAGAGAGAGCTGTGTGTCAGTGTGCCGTACAGAGAGAGGGCAGTGATGTAGGAGAGAGACTTTCGGTGTGATCAGGACTTACAGTATGGGGGCTCCATCTCTTTACTGTGTCTCCTCCTGACAGGCACTCTTCCAGCTCCTCTCTCTTCCTCCTCTTCTACATCGACCACTTTCTTGGCCGACTTCCTCTTCTCTATCTTCTGCAGAAGTTTTCTGTCCATCATGTAAGGAAAGACACTCATTCCTGCCACCATGTCCTCTATCTTCTCCAGCAGCTCTGTGACCTGAGTGCGGTCACCCCTGTTCTTGTTGTTGAGAACATGATACCTGTTCCCACACTTCTCCACCAGCCACTGGAGCTCCTCTCCTCCTCTCTCAATGTGCTGCTCAATGCTTGTGTGTGTCAGTGTGTCTGTCAGCTCATCCCCCCAGGTGAACAGCAGTATTGTGTGTCTCCACACTCTCTCACTGAGAAGCTCAAGATGCTCCTTCACTGATCTCCTCTGTTTCTCTCTCAGTGTGATGAGAGGGATCACCAGGAGGAGAGCGTGGGGTCCTGGGGGGCACAGAGACACGCTGTACACAGTCTCTTGTTTGACCTGCTCTGAGGTGGACTTTATATTATCCCACTCCCAGCCTGGAGTGTCGACCACAGTGATCTTCCTCCCAGCTACTTCACCCTGTCTCTTCTCACACTCCTCAGTTCCTCCCTCAGCGTCAAACTCCTCTCTGCCCAGGATGGTGTTTCCTGCTGAGCTCTTCCCAGCCTTTTCACACCCTAGAAGCACAATGTTCAGCTTCGACAGACGAGGAGCTGCTGAGATCTCTGGACGGGGAGTTTCTCCTGGGCTTCTCCCTGGATCAGCAACCAAACAAGACAACATCAGTGTTAGAGCTTGTAGTGTTTCAGTGCACAAGAACTAAATCATTTTTTCAGCTGTTCTGCCACTCTAGTACTTAAAGGGGATGAAACTCTGCTGTGTGCTTAATTGAAACAAACATGTCAATAAAACAAGCAGATTCTGGGATCTGAGTGCAGAAGGTTAAAGTTCCCTTATGTTATCAAAAACATCAAAAACTACAGCTTTTGGAGTTTAAAAGACATAAACCAAGATGAAGAGAAATGTTATGACAAAAAAGAAAGCAAAGTGAAGAAGAAAGAAATTCAAATAAGAACCACTGCATAGAGACAAAATAAAAATCACAAGATGCAAGACCTCTCTTCAATCTTGTCACGATTGCATGTATGCAGTCCAAACTACACAATTCTCTGGAATTTGCAGTTTTACCTCTTAAACTGGGCATCTACCTCCTGCCTTCCTGCTGGGGTACTTACTCTGACCCGGCTCCAGGCTCTGAGGCTGGGAGGACTCCTGCAGCTCCTTCACTCTCCTCTGCAGCTCCCCTTCCCACCTCTCCTGGATCTCCGCCTCCTTTCTTTGCAGCCTCCTGTCGTACTCCTCTCTCAGCCCTTCCTCCCACTGTCTCCTCAGCTCCTCCGTCCTGCTCCTCTCCTCCTGCGCCTCTCGCTGCTGCTCCCTGTATCTCTCCTCCAGCTCCTGCTCTCTCTGACGGTGCTCCCTCTCCAACTGCTGCCTCAGCTCCTCCGCCCTCCTCCTCTGCTCGTCCTCCAGTTCCTGCCTCAGCTCTGCCTCCCTCTGCTGCTGCCTCAGTTTCAGCTCCTCCGTCTGCCTCTGCAGCTCCTGCCTGCCCTGCTCTCTCATCCTCTCCTCGTGGAGTCTGAGCTCTGCCAGTCTGCTCTGCTCCTCCTGTGCGTATCTCTGCTCCAGCTCCTCCACTCTCCTGAGCTCCTCAGCCTTCCTCAGCTCCAGCTCCTGCTCCCTCTGCCTGCGATCCTCCTCCAGCTGCCTCCTCAGCTCCTCCTCTCTCTTCCTCTGCTCCTCCTCCTGCTCCTCCCTCTTCTCCTCCATCTCCCTCTGCTGCTGCTGCTCCAGCTCCTGAACTCTCCCCTGCAGTCTCTCTTCATACAGCTGCTTGATCTCGTCCACCTTCCTCCACAGCTCTGCTTCACACCTCTGCTGGGCCTCCCCGCGGTCTTGGCCTCTGTGCTGCTGCCTCAGCTCCTCTATCTTCCTCTCCTGCTCTTCTTCAAGCTCCCTCTTCACGGCCTCCATCCTCTCCCTCAGTCTCTCTGCACACTGGGTCCTGGTCTCCTCCACCTTCCTCAGCTGCTCCTCAGTGAGTTTCAGGATGGTCTCCTGCACCCTCCTGTGCTGCTCCTGGTGTCTGAGCTCCATCTGCTCAGCTCTGCTGCGCTGCTCCTCCTCGTACCTGCGTAGGAGCTCCTGGTGCTGCGTCCTGTAGTGGAGCTTGATCTCCTCCATCTTCTCGCGCTGCTCCTGCTCCAGCCTCTGGCTGTGCTCCTGGTTCTGCAGCTGCAGCGCCTGCTCCTTCCTGCGCAGTGTCTCCTCCTGCTCTCTCCTGAGAGCCTCCAGCTGCCTACGCTGCTCCTCTCCCTGCCTGCGTCTCAGCTCCTCCAGCTGGTGCCTCTGCTGCTCCTCGTGCTCCTCCTTCAGCTGCTCCGCTCTCCTCCTCTGCTCTTCCTCACTCCTGCGTCTCAGCTCCTCTGTCTTCTGACGCAGTTCTGCCTCGTACTCCTCTCTCAGCTCCTGCACTTTCTTCAGAAACTCCTCCCTCTCCTTCCTGCCCTCCTCCTCCTCCCTGTATCTGTTCTCTCTTTCTCTCAGCCTCTCCTCTGCATCCTGGTCCACAAAGAAGTCCAGACTGTTTCCTGCCACCATGTCCTCGATCTTGTCCAGCAGCTGTGTGACCTGAGTGCGGTCGCCCGTGTCCATATTGTTGAGAACATGATACCTGTTCCCACAGCTCTCTATGAGCTGCTGCAGGTCTCTCCCCTGTGTGTCAACGTACTGCTGCACTGTCTCCTGTCCCAGACTGTCCCCGTGGGTGAAGAGGACGACAGTGTGATTCAGGACAGCCTCCCCGAACACCTCGGTCATGGTCAGCAGGGCTCCCTTCTCCTCGTCCGTGAAGCGTCTGGCCCGCAGCACCAGCAGGAAAGCGTGGGGTCCTGGGGAGGACAGCAGCAGGCACCTCCGGACCTCCAGACACACGTCTCTCTGGCGCCCCCTGCTGTTCAGGAGGTCTGGCGTGTCGATGACAGAGAGCTGCCTCCCAGCAGCCTCTCCCCTGCATCTCTCGCAGTCCTGGGTGACCGCGGACAGGCTGGGCCGGGAGGGGAACTGTGTGCTGCCCAGGATGGTGTTTCCTGCTGCGCTCTTCCCAGCACCAGTCCTGCCCAGCAGCACCAGTCTCAGCTCAGAGGGGCGGGGCTGGAGTCTGGGTTTGACTGCAGGGTCCCCTTCACTCACTGCAACAGGAGGAGAGACAGGAGCATCAGGGATGTGACACATGAGAGGAGACCAACCTCTCCACAGGTAAGAGGAGTACAATTTGCTCAGGTTATTTCTTGACAAGCGTAACTTAAAAGTCATTATAATAATAATTGCTTACACTTCTATAGTGCTTTTCTGGACACTCTACTCAAAGCGCTTTACAGGTCCTGGGGATCCCACTACTGCCACCAGTGTGCAGCCCAACCTGGATGATGCTCCAGTCCTCTCCCCACACAGCAGCTCTCAGTGGGGAGGAGAGCAGAGTGATGGAGCCAGTTCAGAGAGGGGGGTTATTAGGAGGCCATGACTGGTAAGGGCCAATGGGAGATCTAGCCAGGACACCAGGGTAACACCCCTACTCTTCTCGAGAGACACCCTGGGATTGTTCATGACCACAGAGAGTCAGGACCTCGGTTTGACGTCTCATCCGCAGGATGGCGCCTGTTTACAGTCCAGTGTCCCCGTCACTATACTGGGGCATCAGGACCCACACAGACCGCAGGCTGAGACCGCCCCCTGCTGGTCCCACACACACCTCTCCCAGCAGTAGCCTTAGTGTTTTCCCAGGAGTCTCCCCTCCAGGTACTGGCCAGGCTCACCCCTGCTGGGCTCCTGTGGGGCTGCCAGCTGGGAGTTGCAGGGTGATAGGGCTGCTGGCCATTATGAAAGAAACTTACATCTGGGAATTATTCTTGGGCATCATGCCCAGAGTCGGCACAAGTACATCCTCCACCCTGACTCTGAACATCGGCGTTCCCCAGCGCTGCAAACGCAGCCCTCTCCTCTGCTCCCTTTTCACCCACGACTGCATCTCCAGAAACAAGACAAACTCCATCATCAAGTTTGCGGACGATACAACGATCATCAGCTTGATCATGAACGGTGATGAGTCCGCCTACAGGGAGGAGGTAGAAACGCTGACAGCATGGTGTCAGGACAGCAGCCTCTCTCTGAACACCAGCAGAACTAAGAAGCTGATGGTGGACCACAGGAACAGACCAGGCACCCATTCACATCAGTGGGTCCGCAGTGGTCCAGATTTTCAAATTCCTAGGTGTCAACATCACAGGCGACCTGACCTGGACCCACCACACCAACCCCGTAGACAAGACAGCGCCTGTTCTTTCTCCCCAGACTGAAGACGTTCAGCCTGCCTTCACACATCCTGACCAGCTTCTACAGCTGCACCACTGAGAGCATCCTAACCGGCTGCACCACTGCCTGGTGTGGTAACTGCTCTGCCCACGAGCTCAGGGTCCTCCAGAGGGTGGTGACACTGGCTCAGAACACTACCGGCTGCACTACTGAACACAGAGGATATCTACTGTGTTAATGCCTCAAGAAGGCCAGGTCCATCCTCAGGGACCCTAGTCACCCTAAACACAACTTGCTCTCTCTACTACCATCTGGAAAACGGTACTGAAGTATCAGACCAAGACCACCAGGTGTCAGAACAGCTTCTTCCCCCAGGCAGTAAGACTGCTGAACAGCCAACCACAGCAGACACCTGCAGTTACCTCCTTGAACTGACAGGGGGCACTGGCACTCTCAGGACACCTACGAAGAGCACTAAATACCTCCTACCCTGTACCCTACTACTGTCAGGACACCTCAATACCTCCTACCCTGTACCCTACGACTGTCAGGACACCTCAATACCTCCTACTCTGTACCCTACTACTGTCAGAACACCTCAATACCTCCTACCCTGTACCCTACTACTGTCAGGACACCTAAATACCTCCTACCCTGCACCCTACGACTGTCAGGACACCTCAATACCTCCTACCCTGTACCCCACTACTGTCAGGACACCTCAATACCTCCTACTCTGTACCCTGCTACTGTCAGGACACCTCAATACCTCCTACTCTGTACCCTACTACTGTCAGGACACCTCAATACCTCCTACCCTGTACCCTACCACTGTCAGGACACCTCAATACCTCCTACCCTGTACCCTACTACTGTCAGGACACCTAAATACCTCCTACCCTGTACCCTACCACTGTCAGGACACCTCAATACCTCCTACCCTGTACCCTACTACTGTCAGGACACCTCAATACCTCCTATCCTTGTGTTTGTTCCACACAATCTGTGAATTGCAGTTGTGTAATCTGTTGTATCCCAATGTTAACCCCTATAAATTCCTGTCCTCCAACTCTTCTATCCCTCTTAACGAGCCTTTAACGAGCTCGCAGATTTCAATGCTGACAACACCGCTGTGTGCTGTACTGTTCGTGCATCGATCAATAAGCCTTGATTGATTGAGTGTTGGTCCGACAGTCTTGAGGAACAGATTACAGAGACTGAGCTGCTGTGTGATGGATTAAATCTAATCTCCCCGAGAGAAAACAGTTCAATTACAGCACAGAGGATTTAAACAGACACAGATCTGTGTGCCACTGTTAGTAACGCAGTACAGAGCGGAGCACAGAATGATTTTAATTCCTAACAGGACACAAGATGGTTGAATCTCTCAGTCTGATGACCAGTAAGATCAGTGACTCAGTAATACAGCATCAATCACACTCACTGTCGGGAGGTTCAAGATCTTTACTGTTCCTCCTCTTGACAGGCAGTCTGGGCTCCTCTGTCTCTTTCTCCAGCTCCTCTTCCTTCAGTGTCTTTCTCATCTTCTCCTTCAGCTCCTCTTCTCTCCTGCTCCACTCCTCCTCCAACCTCTGTCTGAGCTCCTCTTCTCTCTCTCTCTCCCTTCTTTCATACTTCTGTCTCAGCTCCTCTGCCTCTCTCTGTCTCTCCTCCTCCCTCTGTCTCAGCTCCTCTGTCTCTCTCTGTCTCTCCTCCTCCCTCTGTCTCTGCTCCTTTGTCTCTCTCTGTCTCTCCTCCTCCAACCTCTGTCTCAGCTCCTCCGTCTCTCTCTGTCTGTCCTCCTCCCTCTGTCTCAGCTCCTCCGTCTCTCTCTGTCTGTCCTCCTCCCTCTGTCTCAGCTCCTCTGTCTCTCTCTGTCTCTCTTCCTCCCTCTGTCTCAGCTCCTCTGTCTCTCTCTGTCTCTCCTGCTCCCTCTGTCTCAGCTCCTCCGTCTCTCTCTGTCTGTCCTCCTCTGTCTCTCTCTGTCTCTCCTCCTCCCTCTGTCTCAGCTCCTCTGTCTCTCTCTGTCTCTCCTTCAACCTCTGTCTCAGCTCCTCTGTCTCTCTCTGTCTCTCCTCCTCCCACTGTCTCAGCTCCTCTGTCTCTCTCTGTCTCTCTTCCAACCTCTGTCTCAGCTCCTCTGTCTCTCTCTGTCTCTCTTCCAACCTCTGTCTCAGCTCCTCTGTCTCTCTCTGTCTCTCCTGCTCCCTCTGTCTCAGCTCCTCCGTCTCTCTCTGTCTGTCCTCCTCTGTCTCTCTCTGTCTCTCTTCCTCCCTCTGTCTCAGCTCCTCTGTCTCTCTCTGTCTCTCCTCCAACCTCTGTCTCAGCTCCTCTGTCTCTCTCTGTCTCTCCTCCTCCCACTGTCTCAGCTCCTCTGTCTCTCTCTGTCTCTCCTCCTCCCTCTGTCCCAGCTCCTCTGTCTCTCTCTGTCTCTCCTCCAACCTCTGTCTCAGCTCCTCTGTCTCTCTCTGTCTCTCCTCCTCCCTCTGTCTCAGCTCCTCTGTCTCTCTCTGTCTCTCCTCCAACCTCTGTCTCAGCTCCTCTGTCTCTCTCTGTCTCTCCTTCAACCTCTGTCTCAGCTCCTCTGTCTCTCTCTGTCTCTCCTCCTCCCTCTGTCTCAGCTCCTCTGTCTCTCTCTGTCTCTCCTCCAACCTCTGTCTCAGCTTCTCTATCTCTCTATTGTATGTCTCCAGTTCAGTATATACTTGGTCAATGTCAGTAGTGAAGTACAGCCCATAGTTTCCTGCCACCATGTCTTCTATCTTCTCCAGCAGCTCTGTGACCTGAGTGCGGTCGCCCCTGTTCTTGTTGTTGAGAACATGATACCTGTTCCCACACTTCTCCACCAGACACTGGAGCTCCTTCCCTCCTCTCTCAATGTGCTGCTCAATGGTTGTGTCTCCCAGTGTGTCCCCCCAGGTGAACAGTACTATTGTGTGTCTCCACACTCTCTCACTGAGAAGCTCCAGATATTCCTTCACTGATTTCCCGTCTGTGTCTGAGTCGAGATCAATCACCAGGAGGAGAGCGTGGGGTCCTAAGGGACACAGAGACACACTGCACACAACCTCCTGTCTGATCTGCTGAGGATCATTCCTCATCAGCCACACATTCCAGCCTGGAGTGTTGACCACAGTGATCTGCCTCCCAGCTACTTCACCCTGTCTCTTCTCACACTCCTGAGGTTCTCCCTCAGTGTCAAACTCCTCTCTGCCCAGGATGGTGTTTCCTGCTGAGCTCTTCTCAGACCATCTCTTCCCCAGCTGCACGATCCTGATCTCTGAGAGACGCTGTGGTGCCTCATGGGAATCAGCCTGTCCCTCCCCTGTCAGAGAGAAAGATCACAGATTATTTACATGATAAAGTTCTCATCACAGATATCTTCACTCTTCATCCCATTTAAAATTCACGATAAAAACTTTTCTATATCTTTCCTATTGTCCCTGCCCTGTGAGAGAGAAAAATCACAGATTATTGAGATTATATTTCTGTGTATTCTCTGTGGTATACAAAAATGTTCTGTTAATGTTAGTCAAACTGTATTCTTACATTCTATATATAAATATTTTATTTTTAACTGTTCTCTCAATAGTACATGTTTATTTTTCATCAGGATTTTTTTTCTTAGAATAATTTAACCTCACTGAAAGGTTAGATTTCTCTCATCTGATAAACAACACAGACATTTTTCCAATGCCTTCCTTGCTCATCTTTACCAAGGGTGCCAATACTTCAAGAGGGCCCTGTAGAGTCCCACTAACACTCTGAGTGTCCAATGGCAGTTCAGACACATATGGGACTCCTGTGTTCAGAATGAACCTTTATACCACCTTATTTTTAAATAAATGTAAAAAACTGTAAAATCATTCAGTCTGTCCTGATTCTTCAGTAGTTAGTCTAAAATTTCACATTTCATAAAGAAATGTTTGGGACTCAGCCACCTGGCTGGGAAATCTGTGTGTTGTATAGTTTCAAACCGCTTAGAAACTATCTACTGTGATCCACACTGAAGAGAATTAGCATGATGTTAGTTTAAAAACAGTGAAACTGACAAGCTGGAGGAACTGAGTCTCTTTAGTCTGAAGGGAGTGTCCCACACTGACAGGGTGAAGATAGGGAACCACATATATACAAAATATTCAACATCCTCAGTGACAGTCATCGTTAAAGACCAGTTAGATATTGACACCTCAGAGTTCCTCAGAATTAACACTGAAACTCAAAGCAACACTAAGACTTAAAATCAGGAGTGGGAGGCTCTACTGTACACAGAGAGGGGTGGGAGGGGGGAACAAGCCGATACCCTGGCTTCTCTCCAGACACAGCTGGGTGAGCTCCTCCAGTCAGGACAGGAGGCTCTACTGTACACAGAGAGGGGTGGGAGGGGGGAACAAGCTGCCCAGTCAGGACAGGAGAAACAGCTGCACGAGAACCTGGAATCACTACTAATTATGGGCCAAATAAATTCCTCTGTTGTTCATCTGTACTGATTCCCCTCTGGTATTATCAGCTGTACAATAAACACGGCCCCTGAGCAACAAACAGGAAACGATCATATCTGAGCGTGTCTGAGCATCATGAATACTAACAGTGTGAATCCAATACCATCAGCACACAGTCAGGTTTTACATCAATCATTTTACCTTAAATAAACACCTTATTAAAATATTCAGTACATTCCAAACAGCTTGAGTTGACAGTACCGATCTCTGATCCCCAACAAGAGAAAGTGAAAGTAAACCAGTTCCTGTCTCTCTCTCCTAGTTCAGACCCTGTGTGTCTGACACACAGAACACACTCTCAGCAGACAGGAAGACACTTCTCCAGCTGCTGCTGTGCTCTGTGACAGAGAAGAGACCCTCAGTGACTCCCTTACCGACACTCTGACAGGTAGAACAAGAGAAAACTCACCAGGGCTGAGCGCTGAGCTCCTACACACTGCCATCTCTCTCTTTCTCTCTCTCTCTTCCTGGTGATCTGAAGGGCAGGACTTTGTCCTCTCAGTGGCCCTTGATAAATTTACTGGGTTCAGTTAATGATTAACTCACCAGAGCAGAATGAAGTCTTGGGCGCCGCCTGATATGAACGTTTCTGGTATATCTAATCACTTAGGAATTTAAAAATACTTTAAAAATTATTTTTCATAAGCAAACTCTCGTTTGGGGTTCTGGAAAGTTGATCTAAAAGGATCTCCAAAGCACTTTACAATCAGGGACCCCACTTCATCCCACCTGCAAACAACTGAGAAGAGGGAATTTGGGAAGTACAGACCGAACCCCGACTAAGCAGCACCCCTGACCAGCAGTCGGAAAACTGGGGTCCACACCCATCTGGATCTATGAAGTCAATGAGGCACTGCAGTACTGCGCAGTCCCCGCCAGGGGGAGACAAGGCACCAGAAGTCAGAGGCCCTAGCTGAACTGCTTCAGGAGAGAGACAGATTGGGTAAACAGCAGGCCAGAGAGAGAGGGAGAGCAGACAGTAGATAACAGACCTGAGGATTTCATCGGCTTGTTCCCCCCTCCCACCCCTCTCTGTGTACAGACCATCTCTTAACCACAGATGCCTGAGCGCAGATTGACCCCGACCTCCCCCCCCCCCACCTTGTCTGAGCCGCCCCCTCAGAGCCCGTGACGGTCTGGGGACGAGTACAGTTTCAGGAGAATCTCCTCTCTTCCACCGGCTCCTCCAACGCAGACTCTCAGTCGGCTCTTCTGCAGCGTAAATCCCTCCCCAGAACAAACACAAACCACACCGCTGCTTCTCCGTCTTTATTCATCTGTTCACAGAACACACAGCGACCGGGGCCTCCCTCCCTCACGAGGAACCCCAGGCCACGGCCAGGCGGAGAAAGGAGAGCGATGCGGTGGGGTCTGGGGATTTCGGACCAAGGGGCGGTCTGTCTTAGTCCTCTGGGCGTTACTATGGCGAAATACTCCCTCCTGTCCTGCTTTTAAGGTCGAATTTCCTTTTTTATTGTAATAAATACATTCGCTTTTTTTTTAAGCGTTTTTTTGGGGGCATCTCTGCTGTTGAAATAAAGACTTAGGAAACATAAACAAAGACCTCAGTCGGTTTCAGAGGAGAAACCGCCCTCCTCCCCCCCCCCCCACTAACGATGAACGCAAGAAGGTTAAAAATGAAGACGACCCGCGACCTCACAGGCGTGTCCGTGGGAGTCTGCTTGAGCGACGCAGAAACACGTCCACGCCTGGGGCTCGCCTGCCATTCCCACACAAGAGAGCAACAGGAACCGGAAGTCCAGGGCTCCGTCTCTTGCCGGGGAGCGTGGGTGGTGTTGTTTTTGTGGGTGGGGGTGGGAGAAGGGAGTGAAACACGTGTCGTTCCCCGCCCACCCCACGATCATTTCGCTCACTGTCATCGACCGATCGATTATACAACGACAAATCATGGAGAACCGTTCCAGTTCCTCACGGTGAAGGAAGAGTAGCACCACCTCCGCTCTCACTGAAATACTCTCCATCAATAAGACGCACGAGTCTCTCCGTCAATAAGATAAATAAATAAGCCACGCAGGAAATCAATCAATAAACAAACAGAGCGATAAGGCGCCACGGGCGTCTCCGCCCACGAGTCCCGGACTCCCCTCTCCGGGCGGCAGCGGTCCGGGTCCGAGCTCGGGTTCGGGTCGAGCTGGCCCGTATGGGTATCGGTATCGGGCCGGACTCGAGGGCCTCTCCCGTCACGGTCGGACTCCACCCAGAAGGGGGGCGGGGGGGTGGGGGTCACAGGTCACAGGTCACAGGTCACAGGTCGGAGCTGCTGCTGAGGTACTGAGAGATGCCGACCAGGAGCAGCACCTCCCCGGTCTTCGTCGCCTCGGCCGCTGCCCCCTCTTCCTCCCCCGCCAGGAGGGGCGATGGCAGTGTGGGTGGGTGGGGCAACAGCAGCCCCCGCCCTTCCTCCTGCCCTTGCCCCTCGGGGGGGCAGCTGGCAGTGGGCAGCGCCGGTTTGCACCCAGACTCCTCTGGATCTGGATCTGGAGACATTTTGCTTGTTGTTTTTAAAGTAATGACAACATGGTATCATTGACAACAACAGAAACAACATGGAACCACTTTATCCAGTAAAAAGTAGAATTTTGGAACCGTCGTGAAGCCCTTTTTAGAGGAAGATTACACTTTCTTTAATGAGCACTGCATAACTGATTTGTAGATTTGAATTAGCCCATGTTTTTCTCACAGATGGTCAAGCGTACTGTCACTCTACAAAAGCACTGGTTTCCTTTTGATGTTGTATTTCAATGAATTATGCTCTCCCTTTCTCAAGACAAAATCAAAGCACTTCAGAGCTGTAATAGAGCAGAAAGGCAGCGAGTTCTGTTTCTCACCATATATAGTTCTTATTATCAGTCTGTAATTCCTTTTAAATGGTCATTTTAAAACTGTTTACTTACTAAACTACCAAGGAGCAAAAAGATGTTTTTATTCTGAGGTGATCAGTAGCCTGATTGTGTTGTAAGAGGGAAATCGATAGGTGGGTTACGTAACTTTGTAGTGCAGATAGTGTATTTATGTAAGTGAATGTAATGAAGGAGTATTTGTGTTGTTTGTATGCTTATTCCATTGAAGTAAGACAAAAGGCCAGTGAGATAATGGATTATCAATAGAGCAACAATAATGCCACCAGCTGGTGGAATTTGAAAAAAAAAACATTTTTATTTTTATTACAGACTGTAGTAACATATCTCTGTCTATGTGCTGTTGTTGAGTTCTTTTATCTTGTTTCAGAAGACAGCCAGTCTAAAGTATTTCATGTGTCGATTAAAACTGAAAAAGCTTTTGGTTTACTTTCAGACAGAAAAGGAAAAATGCCCTTCTTTTGTGTAACTTGAGGCAGCATTGTTGTCTGTGATCTAGACAGCTGGGTTGCAGTGTTTTACTTGGGAGCAGAGGGGCAGTCTGTTAATTAGTCTTTATTTTATAAAACAACTTTTAGATTACAAAAAATGTTGGTAAAAACAAAAGCTGGCAGCGCTGGGGCCCTGGGTTCAGTTCCAGATAACAGGTACTATCGGGGTGGAGTTTGCATGTTCTCCCCAGGTTTCCTCCAGCTGCTCTGTTTGTTCCCCATAGTCCAAAGACATACTGCGAGGTTAACTAGCTTCTGGGACAATTGGTCCTGGTGTCAGAGTGTGTGTGTGTGTGTGTTTCTGTCCGTGTATAACCTGTGATGGACTGGTGTCCCATCCAGGGTGTGTCCTGCCGTGCGCCTGTTGCTTGTTAGGACAGGCTCCAGCTCCCCCATGACCCTCTACTGGGGAAAAACCACTTAGAAGATGAATGTATGGTGAAACAGTAATGTCAGGACTTAAACCAAATGCATAAAACCATACAAGTCTAGGTTAAAAAACATGAGCTGCAGAATTGTGGACGTACTGAAGTTTAGCTCCAGCGGGGAGGACAGGACAGTAGTCCAGCCTGGGCATGGCAAAAGCAAACGCTGATTTCTTCCCAGCAGGCATTCACAGTACAGGACACAGCTGTGAAATTGCCCTCACCTCCTCTTGTGCCGATGATGTGGGCATGCGTCGCTGATGTCAAAGCGAGATCGGAAAGGACTCCCTGGTGTTTTATTTTGTCACAGCTCTCATTCTGAACTCCCTCAGTGGCAATGGTTGGATTTTTGGGGGGTGGGGGGGGGTGGTTTTTATCCGATGCCTAACATTGGCAGTACGAGTTGTGTACTTGGTGGTAGCCACTTCAAAGTCAGATTTAGATTGCAAGAAATATTGCAAAATATTTTCAACCCAGAGATAAAAACGCACCTCAGTTCATCTAAGAATATGGCCAGGTATAGAGCCTGAGGGAACTCCAGTGGAGAACTGCCTGCTAATATGTCTGACCCCCATAGAGACGGTCCCAGAAAGGCAAGACTCTCACCAAGTGCAGCCTTGTAGAACCAGAGATGTCCAGTAATCCTCCACACAGCTCGCAGTGTCCCCTGACCTCCCAAGGCCAGACATAGCGACCAGTCTGCTCTGTGGTTTCCATCTGCTGCTGAAGCGAACGGGTTAGTGCTGTCACAACCGCATCGAGGAAGCATGCCCAATGTATTTCCCGAACTTTATCTTCCTGGGAAAGACGGCTCACGTCTCTGTCCAGATCAAAGGCTGAAAGTTAAATCTGTGGAGTGGACAGCGTCTGGTCTCGTGCAGCAAGTGTGCAGAACTGTCTTTATCGATTGCCGAACACCAATTGTTCTGATGGGTCACGCGCGAGTGAGTACAGTTCCTGTCAGTCTAGCCCCAGAGACAAACGGGCGAGTCTGATGTTAGTGAAATTGTTGTCTGTTGACGGCGCACAGTCTCGTATCAGAAAGGCATGCTGTTCACAGCTGTTGCTCAATGGATTATCGACATCTTGCCTGTCCCCGTGAAAAATAAGTGTGGGTTTAGGGATTTCAGCAGGGTTTCCCATCGCCAGGATCTCTAACAGAAGGGATTCATAGGTTGTCAGGCACTCTTTGAACTTCTATACGGTCCACATCTTGAGGCTTACTTGAATGTGTTTGTCAAGGGTTCTAAATCGCCATCTATCAGAAACACCAGAAGCGAAGGATAAGATCCCACATCTATGAGTGTTTCTACCAAACTGTTCATAGAATAGACAGCTGAGCTTTTTTAACTGTCCTATCTTGCAGTTTTTGGTGAATAAATTTGGTCGGAGTGTTTACGTATGTTTTTTTTTCTTTTCTCGTAGCAAAAACACAAGCTTGGCAACCTTCACTATGTGTTTCTGTAATAGCTCATCCCACTAAGCCCCCTTACCTCTATCTGATTAATCTTCATGAGTGCCACCTTATTAACGTAAATGCTGTGCAGCAACAGTGAAAACACAGCAGAACAGGTTCAGAACACTACAATATTTTTTCGTGGGACAGTTACAAGCACTGTGCTGCAGCTTTGTTAATATCAGAACAGCACATTTTTAAGATTAAGGAGGGATGCATGTTTGTTTTAGCCAATTACTATAAGCTCCACTTCTTTAACACAGAGTCATTGCATTTGTACTCTAATTATCATATGCAGTGGGTCCAGAAAGTCACCACTTCCTTCAAAATGTTCACCTTTTATTGCCCTAAAATCCAGAAAGACGACCAATAAAACCAGACTTTTTCCAGTTTTATTTACAAATTGTACCTTGCAACATCCAAGTGAAAAAAGAAAGCAAAATTTCTGGAAAGAAAATTAAAAAGTGGAATAACTGGGTTGGATAAGAGAACACCCCCCTGAATTAATACTTGCAGGAAGCACCTTTTGCTTGAATTACAGCCTTGAGTCTGTTTGGATACATCTCTGCCAGCTTTGCACACCTAGAGGGAGGAATATTTGCCCGTTCCTCCTTACAGAATTGTTGTAATTACACAACAGGATGCTGTCACCCCCGTGCTTTACTGTAGGAATGGTGTTCTTTGGAAGGGAAGGTGTATTGGGTTTTTGCCAGATATACAGATTTGCGTTCCGCCCAAAATTTGATTTTGGTCTCATCTGACCACAGCACCTTTTGCCACTTGGCCACAGAATCTTTAAGGCGCTTTTTAGGAAAACATAAATGAGGCTCGATGGCTTCTTGCCACCCTCCTGTACGGGCCGGATTCGTGGAGCGCTTGTGATATCGTTGTCACATGCACACCAGTAGTTCAGGTGGGGAGCTGCGTCAGCATGCGTAGGCTGCAAAGGAACAAGTAGTAGGTTTATTCCCTGCTGAAGAGAGAAGAAAGACAACGCAACGTTTTGGCTGTGGAGCCTTCTTCAGGTGTGTCTTTCTCTTTTCAGCAGGGAATTAACCTATTGCTTGTCCATCACAATGACTAGTCTTGGCCATAGAGGCCTACAGCTCGTTCAAGGTTGCCACCAGCCTCTTGGTAGCCTCTCTGGTCAGTCTCCTTCTTGCTCGGTCCTCCAGTTTGGGGGGTCGGCCTGATCTAGGGAAGTTCTGGGTGGTGCCACACGCCTTCCACTTCTTAATGATGCTCTTGACTGTGCTCCATGGGTCACCTCAAGCCCTTGATCTCTTTTTATACCCGTCTCCTGACTTGTGTCTTTCCACAACTTCATCTCGAAGCTCTTTTGGAAGCACCTTTCTGCCCATAGTGGAGTCTTTGCTTTGAAATGCACTTCCAAGCAGTGGAATCCTCTAGAAACAGCTGCTTCTATTCTGAACTAATCTAAATCATCACAGCTGATCACAGCTGGGAGCCAATTAGTTTGTTGTGTGATCTGTAAGGTGATTGGTTATACCTGAGCAAGTTTACAAATCCAATTCAATTAAACTTTATTGTCATTAAACTTACACACACAGGTGCATAGTATAATGAAAAGTGTTTCTCATGAGTCACTCAGGTGCAGTATATAAATAGGACAGAAGATAAGACAATAGACAGTAACACAATAGCAATAACAGTAACGTGTAATAACATAACATAAATAACATGTAATCAAGTGATCAAAACTGTGCAAAATTCTGCAGAGAAAAAATAACTGGACAAAAACAGTGCAGGGTAATTCTTGGAACAGTGCAAAAATAGTATGGTTAATTAATCAATATTAAATATTACTGCAATTGTAGTGCAAATGCAATTGTAATTGCATTACAAATGCAATTGTAAGGGGGGTGGTCACTTATCCAAAAGAGGTATTTTACTGTTGTAATATTAATGTTCAGAGTGTCATACAACAATAGGTACACATTTTGAAAGGGGGTGGTGACTTTCTACACCCACTGTAAGTTTGGGGTGCTTAGACTTTTAACCACACATACTACATAGTGCAGTACATTATGCCACATTATAGGGGTGGATTTGGTTACATGTGAATTTGCCTATTCTCTGTACTGAGTCCTCACGCATGGCGAGACTACTCTATAGATCCACTTGGTATAAGGGCAGGTACACTTCTTACAATACGTGTGTTTGTATTGTGTATTCTTCAGCGAATGTTTCATAAATAATTTAAAACACACATGAAAATGCCAACTATATGTAAAGGAAAACTTAAAATGCACAAAAAAGTTTAAAATTAATACCAAGTATGTTTCAGATTCCGGAATATCAATGAAGCCCTGTAGGGGTGGGTAAGGTGGTGTTACGTTGGGTGTTGTTTGTGTTGTGTATGCCTTAGAAAGCTTTATACAGTATATGTATGGCACATTATATAAAAATCAAAAAAAGTGATTATATTTAATCAGAGGAACAATTTTTGTTGATGGTGTTGGTTGCAATTGTTAAAGTATGTCAAAAGCTCCAGAATGTCTATACAGTATATATTATGTTTTGGGATATTTACACATTTCTTTTACAGTGAATCTTGGATTGCAGTATATGGAGGGGAGTCTAAGAGAAAAAATGACACCAAAGCGTGATCTTCCTTTAATTTGTTTGGGAGTGCAAAGTAAACAAACATGCAATCTTCAGGTGTGGAAAACATGTTGCCCCCAGTTGAACTCATCCCAATCGAAGGCAGAATTGGAGTCCCCTGTCTTCAGATGAGACATAAAACTGAGGACCTGACTCTCTGTGGTCATTAAAACTTCCAGGGCACTTCTCGGAAAGAGTAGGGGTGTCACCCCGGCGTCCTGGCCAAATTACCCCCCTGGTCTTTACCCATCATGGCCTCCTAATAACCCCCCTCTCTGAACTGGCTTCATCGCTCTGCTCTTCTCCCCCTGAGAGCTGGTGTGTGGGGAGCGGACTGGCGCACTATGGCTGCCATCGCATCATCCAAGTGGGGGGAGGGGATCCCCATTACCTGTGAAGCGCTTTGAGTGCATATGTACAGAAAAGTGCTCTGTAACTGTTTGGATCGTTTATTTTTTATAATTATTTCAATAGTTAGTGTTATTGAAACATGTCCTTGTCTTCCCAGGCCTAGAGAGAACATGGCAGGGAACAGCCTGGTGCTCCCGATCGTCCTGTGGGGCCGCTACGCCCCCATGCGCTGCATCTCCAGCCTGCTGGTCACGGACGACCTGTCCACCACTGGCACCGACTTCCCCGATGGACAGATCTGCCTCTGGGACCTGACCGCTGAGCTGGAAGGGAGTCTGCCGTGTTTCAGGACATCGCAGTCAGGGGTTCTCAAACTCGGCTATAGGGTCCTGTTTCAGCAATGCGATTAACACGAGGAGGCACCGTTGTTAAGCGAGTGACAGGAGTGCAGCTGGGTTATACGACACGTAGCATAATCATGTAGTGAAAAGCGTTGATAACGTCAGCCCAGAGGCTGTCAGAATGAAGTGAAACAAGAACCAGAGAGGGCAGGAGGCAACTGCGTTTCAAACTAAGAGCAGTGGAACAAAATGACCCAGCCGTGTTCTCCAAGACTTGGCATCTTTCATGATACAGCTTGATAAGATCCCTGTTTCAGTTAGCTACTGATGACAGCACAGGCTAATTGGGTCGAATGGTCTACTCTCATTCGTGCCCGTCCTTATGAACATCCTACTTGCTTTCCTGAGTGCAGAGTGTTCAAGGCGCCTTTCACCCTCAACGCTCTCCCAAGCCGTGTGCTGCGTTTCTTTCTTGTTTGCTGAATCACACAGCCTTGGAGTCAAGAACTCATTTTAGTAGTTGCAGGTGAATGTAAGTGCAGGCGAAGGCCCTCTTTAATTCAGCAGTGTTTCCCCCTCATCTTGCGTGCCCACAGATCACTGCGAGGGCCCTGCTGTTTGGCCACATGGCTCCCATCCCACGCCTGTCCAAGGCCAGCCCAGGCAGCGATCAGCAGTGCATTGTTAGTGCCTCTGAGAGTGGGTGTGTAAGGGCAGCCTCCCACGAAGATCCAAGATGCCACCCGGTTAGCCAGAGATCATACCAGCTCTGGCATTTCCAAACTGTTTCCTCCGGTTTTGTCCTTTTAAAGAAGGACTTTTAGTCAGCAGTTCCTCAGATGTATTGCACTCGAAAGACGAGGGCAGACAACCTTCCTTTCTTGTCACAGGCAGCTCTGTAACTGAACTACTTGGCACTCACTTGGGTTGATTAGGCACTGATTTTGATGAACATGAGAGTAGCGCTAAACCCTTTTTGCACTTACCTGCAGTTTATTTAGCTTCCAGGCCCTAGTGCTAAACCTTAGTTCTGATCTCACCCTTCACCTCAGCTCATCTACTTCCCCTGCCTACAACAAACCCTTTCTTCAACTTAATCCTATTGGATAAAGATCACCTTGAAGTTAAGGAGATAAGGAGAGATAAAAGAGGGTTTCCCTGCTTCCGTCTCGTAGTTGTGCCTGAACGCAACTGTGGAAAGACTGTGAGATGACAATCTTCCCCCATTGCCTCTTGGCTTCTTGTCTTGCTTAGAAAATGCCGTGTGCAAGAAACTGTCTTTGTGCTCCTCTGTCTCCATGTGCCTGTGGGATGTCAGGGATGGGAGGTGCATTGCTTTTACGAAGCTGGCCTGTGCCCACACTGGAAAACAGGTCAAGATCATGGGAACACCTGCGTCTTCTTTGTGAAGGGCAGATTCAGCTCATTCAGCTAAACTGGAAAATCTCTGATGGAGATTCACCCGAAGAGCAGTTTTCAAAGTCGATTCAGTCCACCGCAGCTGAATTTTGTCCTTATTATTTAGTAGTTTTCAGTTGTGGGTACATTGTCTGGTAAGTGTTTGGTAAACGGATTGTAAACTGATCTTTTATCTAAAAAATATTGAATGATGGTGTACTCCGATACAGAAAGCACATCACTGTGCTATTCCCCTGCGATAGTAATTTTATGAGCAGTCTATCAGATGATAAGTGAAGGCTTGTGTGGATGAAAATGACATCACACATCGTAACTAAATCAAGCTGGCTGGTGTAAGTTGAGCCGCAGTCAGTTTGAAGGAGATTCCTAATGGGTTGATTGTGCACTGCATGTCTCATCAGTTTCTCCTTGCGCTTTCTAGTTGTATCAGTTCACCATTGGTACCCAGCGGGAGGGAAGACTGCTGTGTATCGGGCATTATCCGGAAAGCCTTGTTATGGATGCCACCAGCCTGGAGGTCCTCTACTCTTGGTGTCCAAGATAGCTCCCGACTGGATTAGCTCAATGAGCATTATCTGTTCTCATCGGACACAAGGTCAGTCGTAGTCTCCTACTGGGCCGCTGTGCAACTCCCAGGCTTGACAGGAGTATAAGATAAGCATCTTCTAGCTCTTAACATGGGACGCTAAGGAGCAAACGCCAGTAGTGATGTTAAGGGGCTCTTGCTTTTCCTCCACTGCCTCATGGGTGTACGTTAGATGCGTGTAAAAAGAGTCCTAAAAAATCAGGGGCATGACAGCAGGTTCTATATATGCCAGCTGATGAAGAAACGAAGCCACTGGAAAATTTTGAATTCTAAAATGCCGGATAAAAGAACGAAAACTTCCACTAGTTTAACGTAAGGTCACAGGGTGGCATGGCTGCCTTGGCTGCCTTGCAGTGCTGGGGCCCTGGGTGTGAGTCCTGGGGTGCTACCTGCCTAGAGTTCGCCTGGTCCCCATGTGTTTGTGTGGGTTTGCTCGGGGTGCTATACTGAGCTAATTAGTAAATACTGGACTCCTCAGAATTGAATTTTTTTTCTATCAAAATAATTGCCAAGTATTAAAAAGATCTTTTAAAAAAACAGATGCAAAAATAATTCAACTACAGCAGAATGACTATCTTAACTTTTCTTCTCATCCCTCATTGACCTGCAGCTGGTCTGTGGTCTCTTTTGATAACAAGAACCACTCTCATCCCTGCTGTTTCAACATTAGACTCTGTGTATACAATTATACTCTAATGTATACAGATTACAGATCACACAATAGCAATAACAGTAACGTGTAATAACATAACATAAATAACGTAATCAAGTGATCAAAACTTTACAAAATTCCGCAAACAGAGAAAATATAACTGGACAAAAACTGTGCAGGGTAATTCTTGGAACAGTGCAAAAACAGTACAGTTAAAAATAGTATGGTTAATTAATAAATATTACTGCAATTGTAGTGCAAATGCAATTGTAAATGCATTAAGCTGAAAGTCCCCCCGTGATGCTGATAAGATGCTGCGAGAGAGATGTTTTCTGCCGGAGCTCCTTGCTGTTCTGCTTCCCTGCAGCCACTGAAGTGTTTCTTGGTGGTCAAGGATTCTGGGGCTGGTGAATCACCACCTGGAAGCACTGCCTGTCACTGGAGGTTGCAGTTTCCATTTAGACGCTGTTCACATCTCCACAGAGTTTCTCTTTTTTTCCCCTCTATCCTCTTCCACTGTACAGTATTAACATCAGGTGCCAATAAATAATGTTGAATGCTCACACATCGATCCTCATCACTAGAATCATGCTTAGCAATATCAAGCTTATATATATATAAACACACATTTGTCCGAATCTCAGCCTTAACTCTCAAACATAACATACATGGGTTGGCCCTTTGTGTGGTCTTCTTGATAAATGTTTTGAGAGTTTTGATTTGACTTTGGAATCCAACACACATTCAAAGTCTTCTGTTACAGAAGAGAATCACAGCAGAACAGATATTATTAGTGACCACAGAGACCGTGGATGACTGCGTTGTGTTTTTGTTTTATTTTCAGCTGTTACTGACTAATTCCATAAATTTTCAAGTGCTGCATTTAAACCTTGTGTACAAATAGAAAAATGTACACGTCCTAACATACAAGTCAACCATTTCTATGTGCAGTTTCGTTTTCATGTCTGAAAACTAAATCTTTTTTTTTTTTTATTGCATTAAAAATTTGTAGCATTTTGGCCTTGAGACTTATGGCAAAAGGGAGTATTATGTACTGAGCACCAGAAGAAACATTATGTATATTTTCTTTAGAGAAATGTAGTTTTTGGAAGTTGATTTTTTTTGGTGTCATGTTGATTAATTGATCCTTCATGACTGACTGTTAAGCACTGGAGGGACTGAGACTGTGACAGAGGCACTAAATCACCCTGTGAGGTTAGTGAGAGGGGCTTCGTGAGAAAGCCGCCTGGTCATTTGAAAAGCCAGCAGAAGGCTGAGGCACAGCTGGTCTGGCTGAGTAATTAGTGGTCACAGGGAGTGAAACTCCACGGGAGGGAAAGGAGTTGGGACAGAGGCTCCGAGTGGAATTAGCCACTCCTCCGGGCTAATTAAGAGGCTTTTGGTCTCTGGGTTGGGCTCTAGTCTGCAGGGAGGGAGAGAGGGAGATCCAGGGAGGAGTTCTCACGAGCTGGGATGGGATTGATTCCCAGGCCAGTGAGACTCGGTAAGCTAGGGAGGCTGGAGAAAGTACAGCATGGTCTGTGCTGAGGGCTGTCGCAGGTGCAGGACAGGAGAGCGGGGTGGCGGGTCACTGGCTCGGATCGGTGGGAATGGGGAACAGGCTTGGCCAGCTGGAACAGGGCGTTGGCAGCTGCAGGAGAGGGGCATCGCTTGGCACAGTTGCAGAGTGTGAGAACACAGCTGTCTTGAGAAAGTAAGGCTGCTGCTGGAAGAGGTGTTAGTGGGACCAATAGGAGGTGCTCATATTAACGCTCCAGTATAGTGACGGGGACGCTATGCTGTAAAAAGGCGGTGTCCTTCGGGCGAGACGTAAAACCAAGGTCCCGATTCTATCTGGTCATTAAAAAGCCCAGAGAGTAGGCTGTTCCTGATGTTTGGGCCAAAACTTCATTAATCAGTTCTCCTCCACACTGATAGCTCATCCAGGTGGGGCTGCACACTGGTGGGGGTGGAGGGGATCCCCATGACCTGTCAAGCGCTTTGAGTGGAGTGTCCAGAAAAGCGCTCTGTACAGTAAGCGTGAGGATCATTATTTTCTGGAGGAAAGACCAGTGGAAGAAAGAAGACTGTACAGTTTGGGTTTGAAAGAAGAAAGACATCATTTAAAAATCTAAATGTTGAGATTGATTAGAGTTAGCATGCCCCTATAAATAATTATATCTTTATTTATTTTGGCTCGAGTGATGAGGTGGTTTTGCACGTTTGTTGTCAAGGCTGGTGAAGATCAAAAAAGGAAACAAATATTCTCCATTTGTCAAGTGACCAAAGCCCTGCTTCCATCGGCATGTTGGAGACCGGACGATGCCTGCAGGTGGTCGCTTGTCATCTTGGGTCTTCACACCCAGCAATGTAATTTTTAGCAGGTTTTGATTTATTAACTGGACTGGACTGCGCTCAGGCCGAGAGAGACAAGATGGAGACCCACTGAAGCAGCAGAACACTGACTCAATCAAGGGTCAGGACCTCAGGACATCAGAACCTCAGGACATCAGAACCTCAGGAGCTCCAAACCTCAGGACCTCAGAACATCAGGGCCTCGGAGTTCAGGACCTCAGAACCATAAAACCTCAGAACTTCAGGACCTCCGTGCTTTTTACTCTCCAGAGCTGAGACCCGTTGAACACTTGTTCTGAGACTTTCTGACTTAGAGACCATTGAACAGGCATATACCTGTACAGGTCCTACAGAAGGAACAGAAGAGTATCCCACAAGACAGCACGTGCAGCCAGGTGCAGTTCTTACACTGTGGGTGTAAAGTTTGTGTTGTATCTAACGGTTTCCACACATTAGTAGTCTGCCACTTCCACCGAAGGTACCCTGTTGATCAGTCATTTTGATAGCCGATTTTAAAATGTGTCATGAATTTGCCCATCATTTCTGCTCAGTAATATATCGGTGCACAAAAGATCACACACTGAACAGTTCTGTCCCATTGTGTTTGCTCACTGAACACAGTACTGTCCCACTGTGATTACTCACTGAACACAGTACTGTGCCACTCTGATCACATTCATATTTTCAGAAGGCCTAGTAAATACACTATCAAATCCTCTCTGTGTGCATCTGATTCTTGTTCACAGACTTAATTATAAACTTAATTAAGCAAAGTCTACCTTTTCTTCATCCATGTTGACTCTCCCCTAGGTTCATATTTCCATATAGGTGATCCTCTAGATCTGATCATTGATTATAGCTATGGAAATGTAATAGAACGCAGACTTATTGATCTGTATTTACTTGATTTCAGTTTTTTATAGATGGGCAGTACAGTAGCCATTTTCTAGTACATAGCTCCCCTCTGCAGTATTTCCCTTAAGGCGTTTTACTTGCACACGTTATTAAAAATGGGAAATAATTCTGTCCTCTTAACATTGTGAAAACAGTGCAATTATAGTGGTGCATATTTTTATTATATCATGTAGTGATAGTTCCTGCTCTTCTGTTTTAACAACCTGGTAAATAATTGCTGTGCTGTGTTTGCCATGTTGTTGTAGGAATAGACCAGCCTCAAAGCTGTACGGTGTTCCACTCGTGCTTCAGCTTCTGTTTGTGGTCTGGTGTGCCCAGATCGTATAGTAATACTGAACCCAGGAAGACCCTTGAGGCCAAGGAAATGCTCATTCCACTGTTTGATGCGTCGACATGACTGGAAAACACGATGAAAATATTCAGTCTTGAGCAAGTCAGCTGTAGGAAAGGCCTTGGTTTTAAGCGACCTAGCTTAGATAACGAAGCAAAAAAATCTGAATGGTTTGTCTCCAGCAAAGCTCTCTGCAAACGTTTGCCATTCGAAAGCAGATGAAGGTTTTGGGCTGCGTTTTTCAGGCCTTTATAAAGAAAAGACGCAGTTGGTGAAAGTGCTGGGTACTCAAGTCTGGAATGAACAGTGGAGTGTGCCGATGTGGTGACTGGGTAACAGCCCTGTGAACTGGAGTCTTCTGTCCATGTGAGGAGCAGGTACTATAGTCTGAGGGAAAGGGGAATTCAGAATTCTTACCTGTTCAGTTCTCAGCCCATTTTTCGGAGTAGATCTTGAACACAATCCCAAAAACTTCACAGTTCACAGCAAATGGTGTGGACTTTTTTTCTACTGGGGGGGGGGGGGGGATGAGACTTTTAAACTGGTTTCGCTCTCGAGATTGAAACTGCAGCCGAGAGAGACGAGCATCAGCTGGAAACCCTTGTATAAAAGAACAGGCCTGCCCTCGGTAGGGGGTCGGCCCATTTTGACACACCGGCAGCAGGGGAGGATGTGGCCTCACACACTGAACACTGTACTGTCCTCCTGTGATCACACACTGAACACTGTACTGTCCCCCTGTGATCACACAGTGAACACAGCACTGTCCCCCTGTGATCACTCACTGAGCCCAGCACTGTCCCCCTGTGATCACTCACTAAGCACAGTACTGTCCCACTGTGATCACTCACTGAACACTAGCGTCCCACTCTGAACACAGTACTGTGCCACTTTGATCACACACCGAACACAGTACTGTCCCACTGTGATCACAATGAACACTGTACTGTCCCACTGTGATCACACACAGAGCACAGTACTGTGCCACTCTGATCACACACAGAGCACAGTACTGTGCCACTCTGATCACACACAGAGCACAGTACTGTGCCACTCTGATCACACACTGAACACAGTACTGTACCACTGTGATCACACAGTGAACACACTACTGTGCCACTCTGATCACACACTGAGCACAGTACTGTGCCACTCTGATCACACTGAGCACACTACTGTCCCACTGTGATTACTCACTGAACACAGTACTGTCCCACAGTGAACACACTAGCGTGCCACTGTGATCACACAGTGAACACACTAGCGTGCCACTGTGATCACACAGGGAACACTGCAATACCTAACCATCTTGGAAAGCTATCTGAACTCCTCCGAACGAGGGACGGGGGAAGAGGTAGCTCCTGATCTCGAGCCAGAGGGAAGACGGGGAAAATGGTTCAGGTCAGGGGAAGTCACAGCCCTGACGTGGGAGAACATCAGACTATTCCTAGACTTCAAGAGAGAGAACAAAGGCAGACCGAACAAGATCTGTGTGGCGTCAATCGACGACGAGGTCAACATCGGATCTTCCGTTTACCTCTTCGAAAGGGGGGCTCTGGCCAGCAAGCACTTCGAGCTGCCTTCCCAGCTGGGGGTACCGGCCGTGCTGACAACTCTGCACGACTCCGTCCAGCTGGCGTTCCGCCCGCCGAAGTACGGCGCCGGCGAGATCGTGAGGTATCGGGTTCTGTACCAGAAGCCGGGCGACTCAGCTTGGGGGGAAGTGGACACCAATGACAACAAGCCAGAGTTCACCGTGTCGGGGCTGGACCTGAATGCTCCGTATCGATTCGGCTGTCGGGCGGTTTGCAAACCCGGAGTCGGCTGTGCCAGCGACGCAACTCCTTCCTGCAAGACGCTTCCTTCAGCCCCCCCCGGAGCTCCTCAGCAGAAATCAACAGGACCAAACTCCATGACGGTCACCTGGGACATGCCCACCTCTGTGGGACAGGGAGTCAGCGTTACTTCCTACGAAGTTGAATACAGAGAGGTCTTCAAGGGGGCAACGGATGAGCAAGACAGCAAAACATGGACGAAGCTCAACGCCAGAGGGAGGGTGTGCACTCTGGAGAACCTAAGGGGAAGGAAGTTCCTACATCGTCCAGGTTTATTCCGACTGTGGCAAAGAAGGCAAGAGTCCACCGAGCCCCGAGACTCCAATAACAACCCCGAAGGACAGCAGAGTCAAGTCAGGGGACGTCAGTCGTGTTAAAGTACAGAGCGACCACTTCCTAAACTTTTCCACTTTGATAGAGCGCGGGCAGCCTTCCTTATACAGGCTGTCGCTGGAACAGGAGCCCACCGACGAGCAGCATTTCCAGCGCTTCACGTTCGGCAGGAAAGTAGAAGAAGGGAACAATAAGGTCATCATCCTTCTGGGGGCCACGGGGGCAGGGAAGACCACCCTCATCAACGCGATGATCAATTACATACTGGGCGTGCAGTGGGAGGATCGGTTTCGATTCAAGCTGATCCATGAGGAGACCAAGCGCTCGCAGGCGGAGAGTCAGACCTCCATCATGACGTCCTACGAGCTCCACAACCAGAAGGGATTCGTCGTCCCCTACTCCCTCACGGTCATCAACACCCTGGGGTTCGGAGACACGCGGGGACTCTCTCGGGACAAGCTGATCACAGAGCAGGTGAAGCGCTTCTTTACCAGCCCCGGCAGCGTGGACCACATCGACGCCGTGTGCTTCGTGGTTCAGGCGTCTCTGGCGCGGCTGACCTCCATCCAGCAGTACGTCTTCGACTCCATCCTCTCCATCTTCGGGAAGGACATCACCGAGAACATCCTCGTCACGTTTGTGGACGGGAGGGACATCCCCGTCCTGGGCGCCATCGAAGCCGCGAGCCTGCCCTGCCGCAAGAACCGGAAGGGCAAAGCGACGCACTTCGAATTTAACAACTCCGCCCTTTACACGCAAAACGAGAGGCCCGACACCGATTCCAATGGGGAGGGCTACAGGAGCGACATCGAGGAAGAGGACGACAACAAGCTGGAGAAAATCGTCTGGACGAACAACGTGAAGCAGCTGAAGAGGTTTTTCCAAACGTTGGAGAAGACGGAGGGGAAGGACCTGACGCTGACAAAGAAAGTCCTGGAGGAGCGCGAGAGGCTGGAGACGGCGATGGCGAGGCTGCAGCCTCAGATCTCGGCCGGGTTGGAGAAGCTGAGCGAAATGAAGAAGATCAGGGCATGCCTGGAAAATGAGCAGGCCAGCATGGAGCAGAACAAGAACTTCGAGATAGAAATCGAGGAGCTGGTCCCAAAACGGAAAAACACCAAGCATCTATCAACAAACTGCAACAACTGTCTGGTTTCATGCCATTCAGGATGTTTCCTTCCCACACCAGGAGAAATCAGTCTCTGCGCCGTCATGGATGACGCTGGACACTGTGATCTGTCCAGGTAACTGCCACTACTCCGCTCACATATCCGAGATGACGATGTGGGAGTACGAAGTGGTGAAGGTCATGAAAACAGTCAAAGAACTCAAGGACAACTTCGTTAAGGCTTCCGGCAAGTTCATGTCGACGAAGGAGATGCTCGAGAAAATCGAAATGGACTTCGAGACGATCGAGGACCGGATCAAGCAGCTGATCAGGCTGTCCTCCAACTGCCTGGCGCGGCTGGAGGAGATCGCCCTGAAGCCCAACGCTCTGTCCACGGCCGCCTACATCGAGCTGCTCATCCGCAACGAGGAAGAGGAGCCCCGCATCGTCGACCTGCACAAGATGAAACAACACGCCGAGATCCTCGCCAAGATCGCCAACAACGAGAAACTGCTGCCGGAGGAGCGCAGGATCGTGAGGGAGAGAAACGAGAGGCTGAGAAAAATCGCTCAAGACGTCAAAGTGGCGAGCTCCGCAGTGAGAGTCTGGACTGCAGGACAGTTAACACGTTCCACACCGGCCGAGAACTCCTGCAGGACACTGAACACGTTCCGCACCGCCTGAGAACTCCTGCAGGAAACTCCATCTTGCGTTAAATCTCGAGTAAACCAAAACACAGTATAATGTTCGGGTTTCGTAAAATAACTGTTCCTAATAGTTCAACTGAAATAAAATAATAAGTTAGTTAGTTCTACTTAATCACTTAATTTTAAAATCTACAAAAATCATTTTAAATTCTCTAAATTCAAAGCCTTCCTTTCACCAGACCTCTAGCCAGACTGATGTTGGCCTCTCTTTCATGCAGTCAGGATAAAGCTGCCTTCCAAATCAATCGGCATCCTGCTGCGACTGAGATGATTTAATGTCCACAGGGGAAAGTGTGGTTATAGATTATAAAGACCGCAGGACACCTCAGGGTTTGCAGACACAACAGTCCTGACCACACCTCCTTAGCAGAAGATCTGAACGCAGATCAAACACTTCTAAGGAACAGCCGCTTCAAGAACAGTTCTCAACACGTCAGTGTGAATTTCAAATTGCATTTCAATATTTTTTGTCTGGCGTCTGTACTTGGTAGATCCATACGCCGGTGAAAAATGAAAAATACCTTTCCTCTGAGTGACCTGTCGTGCTCTATTTCTGGGTGACCTTGGACATCATCCATCTCTAAAGAACGGTGTTGACTTCTGACGATTCTTGTGCACTCTCTCTCACCTGTATATAAAAGCACACTTCAGTAACCTGCAGGCGCGAGGCCCTGCTGACGAGAGATGCTCTGGTCCTCAGGTACGGGGCTGTGAAAGAGCGAGAGGCTGGAAGTGGGGCCTGCTCCTCCTCTCTCTCTCCCCCGTGTTCGCTCACAGGGTCGGTCTCTCTGAACGTGCCGAAGACGGGCGGAACTCAACACCCCTGCCTGGACGACGAGAGGAATAACAGGCAATCAAAACACTTAAGGACACCGACCGACTGACCTTGCCGAGAGCGTTCATGAGGTTTCAAACCGAAGTTCGGGAGGAAGGTGAGAGCCGCCGCTCGCCTGCGCTCGTCAGTCTCACACTCGGCACATCTCACACTCCTTCACCGCAGCAGCTCAATCCTCTCCAGCGCACTCTTTACAGTCCAGCTGCACCACGGAGAGGAGACCCAGGAACGCCTGAGGGGCGATGGAAAGGAATCCACTGTCACACACAGCAGTGACACGGGCACACGCAGTCACATGGGGACACCACAGCAGATGATCGCTTGACAGCATCGCAGCCGAAACACGGGGTCGAGCCCCGAGAATTTCACAAGGCACTCAAGCCAATCACTCTCTTTTCTTGAGATCGACAGTTAATGGAGGTTCCAGGAGAGAACATCAGAGCAGGAACAGGATACCCCCGTGCCCGCAGTGTGACTGTTCCCGCCAGAGCCCACAGACCACACTCATTCCCCAGCACCAGTCCTGAACTGGAAGACAAGAACCGGGGCAAACCAGTAAGTTACTGCTGATCACTACTTAATAAACTTCAAGGTTTAACGGACAACCTGCGGATCTCCTGTTTTCAGTTTTTATATCGTTGTTTTTGAGTCAAACATCCAGAACACCCTTTCATAACGCATCTGTACACCCTGTTCTCATTTCTTTGGTTTAGTTTCTGCTCACTTCCCCTGGAGTGAAACACGCCTCCGAAATAAGTGTTTATAAAACTTTCATTTCTCTTTACCTGAAGTCAAATAAACCTGCAAAAACACATCATCATACAGAGCTTCAGCTCAGCATATTTCCTGTCACTTATTTTATACTGTATTACTGTATTTGAGGTGTCAGCTGAACCAAAGCAAACCTCGAAAACACGTTTTTACAACATTGTTTCTGTCGATTTTAGCAGCGGTGATGCAAACCTCCAATATAGACGGTTTGAAAACGTCATCTCTGTTCAGCTGAAGTGCAGCAAATGTGCGAATCGGTTTTTAGTTCATTTATTGATCACACTGTTTCTATCAGCCCTGGATCTGACATGAGCCACAGCGAAACCGGAGCCACTTCGACACACCGGTATCCTACAATTTCATTAAAAAAAACACTTGATATTTACTTCAGGAGGAGGAAATACAAATATCAGCTAAACAAGCCGGCTAGTCAAAGAAACAGCACATTTAAACCAACAAAACTACAATTTCACTCAAAATGTCAGACGCCAACTGAAATTAAAGTGGCCTTCGAGATCAGTTCAACAAGCTCAATAATAAAGACACTTTCACACCAACAGACCCACAATTTCACCACAAACACATGGAGCTTGTGTCTGTGAAGGTGAAGTGTGAGACGATTCTGTCATCAGGAGGGAGGGCCACAGCAGTACAGCAGAGAGAGCCATCACTGTTACCCACATACTCTCACACCGGTCCCATGTAGGACTGCTGGATTAAACTGTCTGGTGAAGAGACGCGTCTGAGTCTTCTCATGATCAGGACAGGTCACAGTAAACATGGAGAAAGTGATGGTGAATTCTTGTTTCGCCTGTGTCTTATTTACTCGTTGTCAAACATACCAGTCTGTGTTATTGTGCGTTTTGAAAAGTGGTTGTCGATTTCTTTAAATGTTTCATACAACAATGCTATTTGGAGAGTAACTAATTAGATATTCCCCTTGACTGAGGATGTGTACAGTCATCCATCAGGACTGGTACATTTAAAAATGACTGGAGAGAGCGCCACCTACAGGCGAAAGGCCACATCACAGCAGCAACGTGTGAACAATAAGACTTTTACACCCAAAAACCACAATATCTCCACAACCCCATAAGCACAATGATAAAAACACACTTTTACACAACCTCACCACAAACCCCCACGAGCTCAATGATAAAAATACACTTTTACACAATTTTACCACAAACCGCCCCGAGCAAAATGATAAAGACACTTTTACACAATTTTACCTCAAACCCGTCGAGCTCAATGATAAAAGGACACTTTTACATAATTTCACCACAAACACCCCGAGGTCAATGATAAAAAGACACTCTTATATCACCATTTACCTTGGTGGTGGTGGAGGGGAGTCCTCAATCTGTAAAGCACGTTGAGTGGAGTGTCCAGAAAAGCGCTATGTAAGTGTAAGCAATTATTAATTTTACACAATTTCACCTCAATGATAAACAGACACTTTTACACAATTTTACCTCAAACACCCCGAGCACAATAATAAAGACACTTTTACACAATTTTTCATCAACGATAAAGACACTTTTACACAATTTCACCACAAATACCACGAGCTCAATGATAGACAATTTTACACAATTTCACCACAAACCCCCCCGAGCTCAATGATTAAAAGACACTTTTACACAATTTGACCTCAATGATAAAAAGACACTTTAACACAATTTCACCACACAGCCCCCGAGCTCAATGATAAAAAGACACTTTTACACAATTTCACCATAAACCCCCCGAGCACAATGATATAAAGACACTTTTACACAATTTCACCATAAACCCCCCCGAGCACAATGATAAAAAGACACTTTTACACAATTTCACCATAAACCCCCCCGGGCACAATGATAAAAAGACACTTTAACACAATTTCACCATAAACCCCCCCGAGCACAATGATAAAAAGACATTTTTACACAATTTTACCACAAACACCGCGTGCTCAAAGATAAAAAGACACTTTTACACAACCCCCCGACCACAATGAAAAAAACACACTTGTACACAAAGATAAAAAGACTTTTAAGCAACTTTACCACAAACCCCCCGAACACAATGATAAACAGACACTTTTACACAATTTCACCACGAACAGCCTGAGCTCAATAATAAAGACTTTTACACAATTTCACCACAAACCCCCAGAGCACAGTGAAAAAGACACTATTTCACAATTTCACCACAAACCCCTCGAACTCAATGATAAAGACCCTTTTACACGATTTCACCTCAAACACCGCAAGCTCAAAGATAGACACTTTTACACAATTTCACCACAAACCCCCCGAGCACAATGATAAAAACACACTTGTACACAATGATAAAAAGACTTTTACACAACTTTATCACAAACCCCCCGAGCACAATGATAAAGACACTTTTGACACAATTTTACCTCAAACCCGTCAAGCACAAAGATAAAAATACACTTTTTACAGAATTTTACCTCAAAACCTCCCAGCACAATGATAAAAAGAAACTTTACACAATTTTACCTGAAACCCACCGAGCTCAAAGATAAAAAGACACTTTTACACAATTTTATCTCAAACCTGTCGAGCTCAATGATAAACCGAGACTTTTACACAATTTTACCTCAAACCTGTCGAGCTCAATGATAAACCGAGACTTTTACACAATTTTACCTCAAACCCCCCCGAGCTCAATGATAAAAATACACTTTTACAATAAGACACTTTCACACAAACTTACCTCAAACCCCCCGAGCTCAATGATAAAAATACACTTTTACAATAAGACACTTTCACACAAACTTACCTCAAACCCCCCGAGCTCAATGATAAAGACACTTTTACACAATTTTACCTGAAATGCCACGAGCTGAATGATAAAAACACACACTTATATCACCACTTACCTCGGTGGTGGTGGAGGGGAGTCCTCAATCTGTAAAGCACGTTGAGTGGAGTGTCCAGAAAAGCACTATATGAGTGTAAGCAATTATTAATATTACACAATTTTACCTCAAACACCACAAGCTCAATGATAAAGACTTTTTACACAATTTGACCTCAAACCCGTCGAGCTCAATGATAAAGACACTTTTACACAATTTCACCACAAACACCCTGAGCACAATGACAAAAAAACACATTTACACAATCCGACCTCAAACACATCGAGCTCAATGATAAAGACACTTTTACACAATTTCACCACAAACCCGTCAAGCTCAATGATAAACACACGTTTACACAGTTTTACAATAAGCAGACACTTTTACACAATTTCATCACAAACCCCCCCCCCAAGCACAATGAAAAAAGACACTTTTACACAATTTCACCTGAAATCCCCTGAGCTCAATGATAAAAATACACTTTTACACAATTTCACCACAAACCCCCGAGCACAATGATAAACAGACACTTTTACACAATTTCACCTCAATGTTAGACACTTTTACATAATTTCACCACAAACCCCCGGAGCACAATGATAAAGACACTTTTACACAATTTCACCACAAACACCCCAAGCTCATTGATAAAAAGACACTTTTACACAATTTTACAAAGACAAAGACTTTTATACAATTTCACCTCAAACCCCCCGTGCTCAATGATAAACAGACACTTTTACACAATTTTACCTGAAACGCCACGAGCTGAATGATAAAAACAAACACTGATATCACCACTTACCTCGGTGGTGGTGGAGGGGAGTCCTCAATCTGTAAAGCGCGTTGAGTGGAGTGTCCAGAAAAGCGCTATATAAGTGTAAGCAATTATTAATATTACACAATTTTATTCCAAACACCCCGAGCTCAATGATAAAGACTTTTTACACAATTTCACCTCAAACCCGTCGAGCTCAATGATAAAGACACTTTTACACAATTTAACCTCAAACCCGTCGAGTTCGAAGATAAAGACTTTTACACAATTTTACCTCAAACCTGTCGAGCTCAATGATAAAAAGACACTGTTACACAATTTTAACCTCAATGATAAACAGACACTTTTACACAATTTCACCACAAACCCCCCGAGCACAATGATAAAAGACTTTTACACAATTTCACCACAACCCCCTAGAGCTCAATGATAAAAAGACACTTTTACACAATTTCACCTCAATGTTAGACACTTTTACATAATTTCACCACAAACCCCCGGAGCACAATGATAAAGACACTTTTACACAATTTCACCACAAACACCCCAAGCTCATTGATAAAAAGACACTTTTACACAATTTTACCTCATTGATAGACACTTTTACATGATTTCACCTCAAACAGCACGAGCTCAATAAAAGACTTTTACACAATTTCACCACAAACCCCCAGAGCACAGTGAAAGACACTTTTACACAACTTTACCACAAACCCCCCGAACTCAATGATAGACACTTTTATACAATTTTACCACAAACCCCTCGAGCTCAAAGATAAACAGACACTTTTACACATTTTCACCACAAACACCCCGAGCACAATGATAAAAAGTCACTTTAACAGAATTTCACCACAACCCCCTCGAGCTCAATGATAAAAAGACATTTTCACAATTTCACCTCAAACCCCCCAACCTAAATGATAAAAACACTTGTACACAATGATAAAAAGACATTTACACAACTTTATCACAAACCACCCAAGCACAATGATAAACAGACACTTTTACACAACTTTACCACAAACCCCCCGAGCTCACTGATAGACACTTTTACACAATTTCACCTCAAAACACCCCGAGATCAATAATAAAAAGACACTTTTACACAATTTCACAAAACCCCTGAGCACAATGATAAAAAGACACTTTTACACAATTTTACCTAAAACACCGGGAGCTCAAAGATAAAAAGACACTATTACAATAAGACACTTTTACACAAATTTACCTCAAACCCCCTGAGCTCAATGATAAAGACACTTTTACACAATTTTACAAAGACAAAGACTTTTATACAATTTCACCTCAAACCCCCCGTGCTCAATGATAAACAGACACTTTTACACAATTTTACCTGAAACGCCACGAGCTGAATGATAAAAACAAACACTTATATCACCACTTACCTCGGTGGTGGTGGAGGGGAGTCCTCAATCTGTAAAGCGCGTTGAGTGGAGTGTCCAGAAAAGCGCTATATAAGTGTAAGCAATTATTAATATTACACAATTTTATTCCAAACACCCCGAGCTCAATGATAAAGACTTTTTACACAATTTCACCTCAAACCCGTCGAGCTCAATGATAAAGACACTTTTACACAATTTAACCTCAAACCCGTCGAGTTCGAAGATAAAGACTTTTACACAATTTTACCTCAAACCTGTCGAGCTCAATGATAAAAAGACACTGTTACACAATTTTAACCTCAATGATAAACAGACACTTTTACACAATTTCACCACAAACCCCCCGAGCACAATGATAAAAGACTTTTACACAATTTCACCACAACCCCCTAGAGCTCAATGATAAAAAGACACTTTTACACAATTTTACCTCAAACACCCTGAGCACGATGATAAAGACACTTTTACTCAATTTCACCAAAAACCCCACGAGCTCAATGATAGACAATTTTACACAATTTCACCACAAACCCCCTGAGCTCAATGATAAAAAGACACTTTTACACAATTTTACCTCAAACACCGCGAGCTCAATGATGAAGACACTTTCACACAATTTCTCCACAAACCCCACCCGAGCTCAATGATGGAAACTTTTACACAATTTGACCTCAAACCCCGTGAGCTCAAAAATAAAGACACTTTTACACCATTTTACCTCAATGATAAACAGACACTTTTACCTCATACACCCTGAGCTCAGTGATAAAAAGACACCTTTACACAATTTTACCTCAAACACCCTGAGCACGATGATAAAGAAAATTTACACAATTTCACCACAATCCCCCTGAGCACAATAATAAAAAGACACTTTTGCACAACTTTACCTCAAACCCTTCAAGCTCAATGATAAAAAGACAGTTTTACCTCAAACACCACAAACTCAATAATAATAAAAGACACTTTTACACAATTTTACATCAAACACCCTGAGCTCAATGATAAAAAGACTTTTACACAATTTTATCTTAAACACACATCACATTCTCTCCACTACACAAATAATTTCTTTACCTCCAGCTTCTCTCTTCTTGACTCAGCATCCCTCAACAAACTAGTTACACGCATGAAACCCACCACATCTATTTTAGATCCCATTCCCACCACTTTATTCCAGTCCCGTTTCTCTTCTCTCTGTCCCATTGTCCTCAATATTATACATGAATCCATGAGCACTGGTGTTATACCAACGGTCCTCAAAACTGCTGCCATTACCCCCGTGCCAAAGAAGCCTAACATGGCTCTCGACAATCTTAATTTTCACCCCATCTCCAACTGACCCTTTCTTCCTAAAAGTCTAGAACGTGCTGTCACACTCCAGATACGTCACCACCAATCATCTAATAGCTTCTGATTCTGGTTCCCTCTCTATACTCATCCTTCTTGATCTCAGTGCTGCTTCTGACACTGTTGACCATGACATCTTACTTTCTCGTCCTGAGACTGTGTTTGGAGTTTCTGACACTGCTCTCAAATGGTTCAAATCTTACCTCACCGATCGCTGTCACTTTGTCTCTCTCAATGGGTAAAGCTCTGAAATTGGTCTTGTTAAGTCTGGTGTCCCTCAGGGCTCAATACTGGGCCCCTTGCTCTTCAGCATTTACATGTTCCTACTTGGTCAGCTTTGAAGATCACATGGCCTCAGCTTTCATTTTTACGCTGATGATACTCAACTATACATCCATACCAAACCTGACACTGATGTGGCTGTCTCTATTCTATCTAATTGCATCTCGGACGTAAAAAGTTAGATGACTCAAAGCGTCCTTCATCTTAACTGCGACAAGACTGAAGTCATACTTATTGGCACACCCCATCAACTTCGTAAAGCCAGTCCTGTAACCCTGTCTGTAGATGGCTCTGTACTTGAGCTTCAATCAAAATTGAAAAACCTTGGAGTTATATTCGATTCTGGCTTAACATTCGACCCACATGTGCAGCATATCATCAAAACATGTTTTTTTCACCTTAGAAATATCGCTAGACTACCCCCTATGCTATCACTAACTGTGGCTGAAAAGCTGATCAACACATTTGTGTTCTCTCGAATTGACTACTGTAATGCTCTACTCGCTGGGGTATCTAAATCTACTCTGAACAAACTGCAGTATGTCCAAACCTCAGCAGCCAGAATCCTGACTAGGTCTGGTGCAAGTGACCACATCACTCCTATCCTGGAGTCCCTCCACTGGCATCCAGTTAAATTCTGTGTGGACTTTAAAATCCTCACGCTCACCTGTAAGGCTATGCATGGCTAGGCACCTCAGTACCTGTCTGAACTATTATCGCCCTACACTCCACCTCACAACCTTCGCTCTGCTAATTCTGCTCTCCTTACTGTCCCCCAAGCCCCTCTACACTCTTGGGGTGACAGGGTCTTCTCCTGTTCTGCCCCCAAGCTCTGGAACTCTCTGCCCAAGGATATCAGAGAGTCACCTTCTCTAAACTCCTTCAGATCCAGACTCCAAACCCTCTTCTTCAGAAAAGCCTTTACTGAACTGGTTCCATTCTTCACCCCTCTGCTCTTAGTACCACCTTCCACAGTCTCCTCTGTGTGTTGTAATTGTGTTTTATCTTATATATTTTTCTTATTTATTGTTGTCATCCTGTAAAGCGCTTTGAGAAGCCACCTTTAAAGGCGCTATATAAAATAAAGTTTAACACCCCGAGCTCAATGATAAAAAGACACTTTTACACAATTTCACCTCAAACCCTCCAAGCTCAATGATAAAAAGACACTTTTACACAATTTCACCTCAAACCCGTCACACTTAGGAAAAAAAAGACACTTACCTCAGTGTTGGTGGAGGGGAGTCCTCATATCCTGTAAAGCGCGCTGAGTGGACTGTCCAGAAAGGCGCTATATACAGATTCAGCCACGCAAATCATTACGTCATACCGCGGTACGTGATTGGCGGCCAAAATGACCGACAGGGGCGCTCGTGGTGCGTTGGTCGGTCGTGGAAAGATTTCATCATTTGATCTCTTTACTGTGCACATTTTAATCTGCTTAGTATTGAATATTTATATGGAATTTTATCACTAAAGGGAAATTTTAGTAGTTGAGCTTAAAAGGAAGAGGAGCATAACGCATCTGAAGGTCATAAACGATATTAATTTAGGAACATAAACATATTATGTCTCGGTATTTTAAAGAAAAAATACACACCAGTCTTCCATTTCTCCCTGAACATTTTAAGCACCAAAGTCTTACATGTGGTTATTTGGGAAATGTTTTCACGTGCTCCTTGCCCCCTCTGACCATGATACCGGACGTTTATACAGTAGACAGCGCTCTGTGAGAGAAGTGACAGTTTCAAGCTTGTCTGTGAAGACGGAGTAAACAAGCACACTTTTAGAACTGGGTTAATCGGGAGTATAAGATGGAAGCGCCTATCTACAGGAATGAAGGCCGGTCTAACTATATTCACGCACTGTGCTGTTTCAGTGCTGGTCACTCCACTGCCTCGGTGGCGTGATCGCTGAACGGAGGTCGAGTGTTCAAACCCAGCTGGCGCCATCAGTTTCCTTTGAACAAATATTATTGGCATCATCTTGACTTTTTATATTTCTGAACATCACCACGTTCGTGCTGTGTGCGGTCCTGTAGGGCGCAGATTCACGTACAAAGGTTGTTATCGCATCTCTCTCTCCGGTTTCACAGGTATTTTCAGAGTAGAGTAAGGGCCAGTCCGCCTCCCCCACTCACATGTCCTCTTAGAAAAACAGGTTCACAACGCGCAGCTGTGTCAGTCCTCTGTGTGTAAGAACAATCGGTCTGAACACCATGGCTGCTGGTTTTAACGAGCTGCCCAGTCAAGAATACTTGAATCCTCCTGCTGTCAGCAGTGTTGTGAGTATAGCTGAGCCTCACCTGGATGAAAACAGGACATAATGCATAATCAGCAATCAGGTGATGGAGACTGTGCTGCTCTGCTCTTCCTCTGGTGATCTACAGGCTGTATTTCTCTCGCTGTGACCCTGTGGGTCCAGTCAGTGCGTCATTACGCAGCGATGAGAAACCGCAGGTTTAAACAGAGAGAAAGAGCTCACTGATTAAAACCACTGCACATTAATACAGTGACAGAGAGAAGCTCAGATCACACAGCAGGATCTCACACCCGGGGACTGATCTGGGATCTGGGATGGTCGAGTGTGAATTGTGGGGCTCTAGCTGTGCTGAACAGCTCTTGAGCACACTGGAGTCTCTCAGTGACAAGACCACGGGCGTCTTCCCTCCCCTACATCCTCAGAGTAGAACAGAATTGATGACCGTGCTAAACTGAATATTATTGATGACTAAGAGTTCATGCCAACACCTAACTTTCTTAACGCGAGAAATACCGCTCAACACGGCTCCGAGTGAAAAACCCGTCGATCACCAGAGGGAGCAGGACAGCGCCACCTCCAGTCACCCAGAGGAATAGATGTGAAATGAAAGGACACACAGGAAGGGCTTCAGAAACAGACAAGGCTTTATTCTCTCGCCCACGTCAGGAGCCATCAGAAGCTTCTTCCAGTAACGGTCAGCAAGTCCAAGCGACTCGTTACAATTACATGGCCAGTGAACGTGGATTCTGTCTGGCACGGCCAGATTGTGAAAAATGACTATTTCATGAAACACGCGTTTCATTTTAATCAAGATGGGGGCAAGGGGGTCTTCTCTGTGACCCTCCCTTAGAAAATTAACGTGAATAAACTAAAAATCAGACAATCACAACAGACATCTCAGAAAACATCTACATACTGTGAGTGTCTGGAGACTGTAACTGAGATTTAGTTTTTGGCCGGACCACAGCCCCACCCACACAAACACCCCCACTCCCCCATCTTCACACACTCCCCCACACACTCAGCCACAACCCCACACACACACAACCCCACCTACACATACAACCCCACACACACTCCCCCACAACCCCACCTGCACACACACCCCCGCCGGCGCACCTCGCCGTGCCCGGACCCCACTGCGCCGCATCAAACAGACACTTTTACCTCAAACACCCTCTATCAAACAAGAATTTTACACAATTACACCTCAAAGATAAAAAAAACACTTTTACACAATTTTACAATGATAAAGACAATTTTACAATAAGACCTCAAACCCATCGAGCTCAATAATAAAAAGACACGTTTACAATATTTTACAATGATAAACCGACATTTTACGCAGTTACACCACAAACCCCCCGAGCTCAATGATAAACAGACACTTTTACACAATTTTAACCTCAATGATAAATGACCTTGGTGTTGGTGGAGAGGAGTCCTCATTCTGTAAAGCGCGTAGCGTGGAGTGTCCAGAAAAGCACAATGAGTGTAAGCAATTATTAATATTACACAATTTTACCTCAAACACCCTGAGCACAATGACAAAAACACACATTTACACAATCTGACCTCAAACCCGTCGAGCTCAATGATAAACTTTTACACAGTTTTACCTCAACCCCCCTGAGCTCAACGATAAAGACACGTTTACACAATTTTACAATGATAAACAGACACTTCTTACACAATTTCACCTCAATGATAAACCGACACTTTTGACAATTTTACCTCAAACCCGTCGAGCTCAATGATAAACAGACACTTTTGACAATTTCACCACAAACCCGTCGAGCTCAATGATAAACAGACACTTTTGACACAATTTCACCACAAACCCGTCGAGCTCAATGATAAACAGACACTTTTGACACAATTTCACCACAAACCCGTCGAGCACAATGATAAAAATACACTTTTGACACAATTTTACCTCAAACCCCTCGAGCTCAATGATACAGACACACTTTTACACAATTTCACCACAGACATTTTCTCACTCCTATGACTGTTTTCTCATCAGCCTGAGGACTGAACGATTTCAATGAAGAAACGGAGGGACAAGTCGCCACTCACCGCCACAGCCCGGGAAACATCTTCCGTCTCCAACACGAACAGCAAACGTCCTCTCGGTGCGCAGAAACGTCCAGAAACGCGTTGACTTTGGACTCAGTCAAGTTTAACAGGTGTATAAACGTGCTGAAGAGCCCCAGCCTGGCGAAAACTCTGTCAGACCGATTATACTGACGCAGTATTTTATTATATTAGCGTTACAACACTGATAGCATATGATATTGATGACACTGACGCAAACCCACACTTTTCCACCGATATCTACGTTCGTGAAGAACAAATTTCTGCTCTAGACGACATTATATTTTAAAAAAAACAAAAGAATTGAGTGATTGAAACGTGTTCAAACCGCGGTTGACCTGTGGCTTCAGCTCGGCGACGCAGAGACACGGCGTCCATGAGGGCGGGAAAGAAGAAAGCTTGTATATTCTAGTAAAAAGCTGACTAAAACCAATTATTAATGATAAAATACGTTCAAACTCGGGAAACCGCGGCGGGGCAGGAGCCCTCACGGCGGGAAGCGCGACCGTTAGGATTTCAAACTTCAAACGAGACGCGCACCTGCCCCGAGTTCTCGCAGGGACCGCCCCCCTGTCCCCTCTCAGCCAATGGGCTTCCACCACGGTGGAGTGACGTCCCGCCTCACCCCTCTCCTCCAATGGGCTTAAGGGACACTCGAGTGACGCTCTCGGGAGCCCTCCTCCCTGGGCAGGGTTGTTATAAGCCCTCTGAGTGACTGACCCAGGGTTCACAAGCTGCCCAGGAGGCTCTACTGTACACAGAGAGGGGTGGGAGGGGGGAACAAGCCGATACCCTGGCTCCTCTCAGGAAACTGCTGATGAAGCCGGGATCAATTAACGACCGACTAATTAACGAGCGAGTTGAACCCTGTGGGTGTCATTCCCAGTGTGGCCCAGCAGTGGGGTGAAGGGCTGCAGGTGACGGCACCCCATAACCCCCCTCAGAAAAATGACACCTGACCCCCCCCCCCGTCTCTACCCACCTACTGTGTGCGCTTTCAGAAACAGTGACCCAGTTCTGACCCAGTTTAAATCTGGCCGATCCAGCTCGTGGCTCCCTGGTTCGATACCGACAGAGTGGACCGGGTCGAGACAACAGGACCGTCAGGCTGCGCTGTTGATCTCAAAACGTCAGGAAGGATAGCAGTCATTTCACACAGACACCAGCACCAGCGACCCACAGCAGGAACACGCAGACTCCACACACACAGACACCAGCACCAGCGACCCCCAGCAGGAACACGCAGACTCCACACACACAGACACCAGCACCAGCGACCCCCAGCAGGAACACAGAGACTCCACACAAACAGACACCAACTCCAGCGACCCACAGCAGGAACACGCAGACTCCACACTCACTCTTGTGACACAGTTTCACTCGCTTGTCCTCGCCGCTCGGCTCAGGAGACGAGTGAGGACAGATTCAGGGAAAGAGCAGCACCGACAGTGAGTCACTGGGGAAAAGAGAGACTCTTTCTCTGAGGAGCAGGGCGGTATTGGCTTCAACAGGCTCGCTGGAGGTGCTGTGGTTCCAGTTTGCGATGTGATGAGAACAGAGATTCGTCCAGCAGTTTCAGGACTCAACCTAAAAAGTGACTTTTTAGCTGATGTGACAGAAGACCAGCCTAGAGGACCAGGTATTGAAGAGAAACGGGAACGTGTGTTTTTACCTCCTTCCAGTTGAAGTACAGCAGTAGAAACCTATTGTTCGCTTCTTTAGAATGATACAGAAACGCTGCTGGAAAACAAAGGTGATTATGAGAGAAGTAGTTGAATAAAAATCGGAATCAAGCCCTGCAGGACTAAAGGGATCCTGTCTGTTGTAACAGAGCTGACTGGCAGGAGCTGGTATTTCATACCAGACTGAGAGGATTATACTGGGGAGAATAACAGACAGGCAGGAGATCAAATATTGTAGGGTAACACGTTACAGGACTCCCGTCTCCTGTGGAGACACACGTGTGGGGTCGTGTCAGGGCAGAAGTCCCACATTGTAAACCAGTGTAAACTGGGACTGGGACCAACCCGGATCAAGACCAGACCTGAGAGCTTCAGGACTCTCTCCCACTGGTGTCCTTTTCTCTCTCTCTGTCCTGTGTCCTAGATGGATAGATACTTTATTGATCCCGTGAGGGAAATTGCAGTGCAACAGCAGCTTAACACACACAACACAGCCACAGTGTAACGAATTATATAATAATAGTACAATACATACAATACAATACAAGAGTTACTCACAGTCCGGACGCACAAGAACAAACTAGAACAGAACAGTACACAGAAAATCGTATCACACTCATATCACACATATGAATATAAATATAGATGTAACTATAGATATAAATATAAATGTATTGCACAGGTCCCTGGCATATATTGCACAAAAAGTGGTTGTAAACGGGAAAAAGAAAAAGAAAAAGAAAGAGAACAGATGTAGCAGTAGATGTGTGGATGCGTTTAGTCCAGAAACAGGTCACTGTCGATGTTGCCTCTGCCAAGACGCAAGGTGGATGCGTTGTACAGTCTTATAGCAGACGGCAAGAATGACCTCCTGTAGCGCTCCCTGTCGCACCGTGGATGAATCAGTCTATTGCTGAACGTGCTCTTCATTCCTGCCAGCCTGTCAAAGAGGGGATGGGAGAAGTTGTCCATGATGGCCTCTAGTTTGGACCTCATTCTCCTCTCAGCCACTACCTCCAAGGAGTCCAGGTCAAACCCAATGACAGAGCTTGCTCTCCTGATGAGCTTGTTCAGCCTTTTGGAATCTACTGCTCTAATCCCAGAGCCCCAGCACACCACTGCGTAGAAAATGGCACTCGCTACCACCGACTGATAGAACATGTGTAGCATCTTACTACACACATTGAAGGACCTGAGCCTCCTAACAAACCCCACTAACACCCCGTGTGGGAAAGAGGACCCGCTCGTCCCTCCTGTCCTGTCCCGGTGTCGCCGTCACTGGGACTGGAGCAGCCGGAGAGGAGACGCACTTCCAGAACTTTCCTTCCCGCTCGGCTCTTCCCCTCCTGAGGAAAGAGCATCTTCCCACACAAACAGCCCGTTTCTCTCGGAGACGCCCGCAGCACAGGGGGCCTTTTCCCAGGACACCAGGACACCCGGGAAGAGCCTCCCAGCCCACAGGAGGGGAGTCCCAGTCCTTCCCGGGATTTCCAGGACAGGAGCGGCTCCTCAGCTGGGAATAAAACCGCCCCGAGAGGAGCTCGAGCGCTCGGGCTCGGAGCGTCGCTTAGCAACCGGCGCCGCAGCGGCATCCGGAGGACGAGCCGGAAGCGGGTTTTGGCGCCAGTTCTGCTCTTTGATGATCGGCCCAGGAGAATAAAGTCGATAGAAAAACATAAAAGTCCATCTCTCCCTCCTCTGTGGAAGCCGTGTCCGCCAGGGAGTGGAAAGAAAAAAAAACGCGCCGCGGTTTCTCGCCGTTTCGACTTTAGATCTCGAAATTATGACTTTTCTGACTCGGAATTGCGAGATATAAAGTCCCAATGACCAGAAATAAAGTCGTGATTCTGAGATTGTAAGTCGCCGTTGCGAGATATAAAGTCCCAATGACCAGAAATAAAGTCGTGATTCTGAGATTGTAAGTCGCCGTTGTGAGATATAAAGTCCCAATGACCAGAAATAAAGTCGTGATTCTGAGACTGTAAGTCGCCGTTGCGAGATATAAAGTCCCAATGACCAGAAATAAAGTCGTGATTCTGAGAGTGTAAGTCGCCGATGCGAGATATAAAGTCCCAATGACCAGAAATAAAGTCGTGATTCTGAGACTGTAAGTCGCCGTTGCGAGATATAAAGTCCCAATGACCAGAAATAAAGTCGCGATTCTGAGATTGTAAGTCGCCGTTGCGAGATATAAAGTCCCAATGACCAGAAATAAAGTCGTGATTCTGAGATTGTAAGTCGCCGTTGCGAGATATAAAGTCCCAGTTGCCGGACGAGCCGGTTCTGCTCTTTGATTATGGGCTCAGGAGAATAAAGTACACATATACACATATACACATACTGTAACGCCCAGTTGTGAGGAGGAAGCGCCCCTAGGCGCTCATAGTACCGCTGGGCATGCTGGGAGTTGTAGCCAGGGAGAGTCTGAGGGTCAGCACGATGACCAGCGGCTGACCCTACCTGTGTAAATAAAGTCATAGTAGTGTCTTATAAGTGTACTGTATAGCTTGTTGTTAAGTCGTTAAGTAATTACCACCCTAAAGATGTGTGCGTGTTCCGTCATGTGTGTGTATATTCTGTAGTTGATAAAGAATAAAGCCTGGTTCGTTTATCGTGTCTCCACTGGTCCTTTGTCCTGAGAAGAACCTGTAAATGCTACAATATATTCTGTTACACACACATATACAATATCAGAATTATATCCAAAAATATTCATGACATTTATGAATATATATACACAAAGAATACCAAAATACAAACATGATCAAAATAGAACATTATTTAAAATTAGTTTTCTTCACATGGGACACTAAGGGCAGGTTCTCAGTGAGTCAGATCTCTTACGAGGAAGAGATCAGTGTTTCAGTGGAAAGTCCTCACTCTGTGTCCAGGAAGTATCTGGTCTTCCTCTCCCGCTGGGAAAGACTGTGTGGATCAGTGACTGACCTGCGGCAGTGTCTCTCTGTGTCTCTCTGTCACTCGGATAACACTGCCTGAGCTCCTCCTCTCCCTCTCCTGCTCCTGTCTCAGTGTCATCAGCTCTCCGATCTCCTGTCTGTTTCTCTCTCCTGTCTGTGGGCTGTGTGTGTCTGCGGGCTGTGTGTGTTCTCTATGTGTCTGAGGGTTATGTATTCTTGAGTGCCTTCAGGTTGTGTGTGAGACTACGTTGTGACTACTGTGTGTGCTCTTGTGTGTCTGCGGGCTGTGTGTGTTCTTGTGTGTCTGCGGGCTGTGTGCGCTCTTGTGTGTCTGCGGGCTGTGTGTGTTCTTCTGTGTCTGCGGGCTGTGTGCGCTCTTGTGTGTCTGCGAGCTGTGTGTGCTCTTGTCTCAGTCATCTTCTGTGACCTTCTTCTCGATGTGCTGCTTGTGGTCCTCAATCACTCTCCTGTATCTCCTGTGTGTCTCTGATGCCACACAGTGAGTCTGTCTATCACTGTGTTTTGTCTCTCTATTGTCTCTCTGTATCTCTCTACTGCCTCTCTCAGCTCCTCGATCTCCCTCCTGCAGCTCCTGTGCTCCTGTCCTGCTGGAGTGAACTGTGTTGTCGACACACTGAACTGCTGGAGAGTCTCTCCGTGTCTCTCTGCCTCCTCTCTGGCCTTTTCCTCATAGTGCTGCCTGAGCCCCTCCATCTCCCTCCTGTGTGTCTCCTCTCTCTCTCCTCTCCCTCTCCTGATCCTCTCTCAGCTCCTTGATCTCCCTCCTGCAGCTCCTGTGCTCCTGTCCTGCTGGAGTGAACTGTGTTGTCGACACACTGACCTGCTGGAGAGTCTCTCTGTGTCTCTCTGCCTCCTCTCTGGCCTTTTCCTCATAGCGCTGCCTGAGCCCCTCCATCTCCCTCCTGTGTGTCTCCTCTCCCTCTCCTGCTCCTCTCTCAGTTCCTCTATCTCCCTCTGAAGCCTCTCTCTCTCCCCTCTCGCTCTCCTCAGCTCCTGCTCCAGCTCTCTCCTCCTCCCCTCATCCCTCTCCTCCCTCAGCCTCTCCTCCAGCTCTGCTATCTTCTCCTCCAGCGCTCTGATCTTCTCCTCTCGTGTCTGGATCTCCTCCTCCATCCTGCGGAGGTGGTTCTGCAGCTCCTTCTGGTGCTTCTCCCTCAGTCTCTCCTCCTCCCTCTGTTTCCTCTCCTCTCTGTCCCTCAGAATCTGCAGTTGCCTCTGTCTGATCTGGGACTCTGCCTCCTGGTACGTCTCAGTGCTGTAGTAGCTGCCCTTGTTTCCTGCTACCAGCTCCTCTATCTTCTCCAGCAGCTCTGTGACCTGAGTGCTGCCCCTGTCCTTGTTGTTAAGGGCGTGATACCTGTTCCCACACTTCTCCAGCAGCCACTGGAGCTCCCTGCTGCCTGTGTGCACAGACTCCTCCAGCGTCCTGCTGGCCAGCTCATCAGCGTGGGTGAGCAGGACCATGGTGTGTCCCAGGGCCCTCTCCCCGAATATCTCCAGGACTGTCTCCAGTGTCCTCCTCTCCTCCCCTGTGGATCGGCCCAGCGGGGTCACCAGGAGGAAGGCGTGGGGTCCCGGGGCAGACAGGTTAACACAGAGCCCCACATCCCGTCTCCTGTCCCCCTCAGACAGTCCGGCGTGGAACCAGTCTGGAGTGTCCACCACAGTCACCCGTCTCCCGGACACTTGTCCTGTCCTCTTCCGGCTCTCCTGAGTGACCGCCGAGCTGCTGGCTTCAGAGGGAAACTCCTCTGAGCCCAAGACGGTGTTTCCTGCTGCGCTCTTCCCAGCACCAGTCCTGCCCAGCAGCACCAGTCTCAGCTCAGAGGGGCGGGGCTGGAGTCTGGGTTCGACTTCACTCACTGCAACAGGAGGAGAGACAGGAGCATCAGGGAGGTGACACATGAGAGGAGACCAACCACTCCACATATAAGAAGGGTTCAGTTTGCTCACGATTCAAAACTTAAAAGTAATTATAAAAGAAACTTATAGTCCTGGGCATCATGATTACTACATAGTTTTACCTGATGTTCATGATTTTCACTACTGTCAGATATTGTTTCCCAAAGTGACTCAAGTTTCATCTGAAGAATCTATGTTCATTTACTGGCCTCAAGCAACAACAGTCATGCTGTAGTACTGTACTGTTACAGGGGCAGAGTGTAGAAGGACGTTAATTGAAGAAGGAGAGATAATCTCTTCACCCCAGTGAAGAACAGCACTCTAGGAGAGTGTGCAGTCCAGTGCAATCATCCTGCTGGTATTTCACTCTGAAACTGACCACACCCAGAGTCCAGAGTCAGAGTCCACTGTGTCTTTATCAGAGGATGACAAGAGGGAAACAGGCTTAATACTTCTCAGCACCTGTCAGTGGAATAAACTCCACCTCATTTTCCTGGTACCACATCCCCACTGCTGGGCTGAGCTGCAGTGATTCAGTGTCTGTCGGTCAGGAACTGTCCCTTCAACCCTGAGACCTGCAGTCTTGAGCACTTTGTTAACAAAGCAGAATTCAGACTCCAGGCTGTTCAGTAATTATCCATCTCACCCTGTTTGACACAGATTCTACAACAGGCTGCTGCTGTTCAGTCACAGACTCACTGACTCTTGTCTGGGGTTCTAATGATCTGCTGATGGGCTCTTTCACCCCAGTCACCCTAAACACAACTTGTTCTCTCTACTACCATCTGGAAAACGGTACTGAAGTATCTGACCAAGACCACCAGGTGTCAGAACAGCTTCTTCCCCCTGGCAGTAAGACTGCTGAACAGCCAACCTCAGCAGACACCTGCAGTTACCTCCTTGAACTGACAGGGAGCACTGGCACTCTCAGGACACCTACAAAAAGCACTAAATACCTCCTACCCTGTACCGTACTACTGTCAGCACACCTCAATACCTCCTACCCTGTACCCTACTACTGTCAGGACACCTCAATACCTCCTACCCTGTACCCCACTACTGTCAGGACACCTCAATACCTCCTACCCTGTACCCTACTACTGTCAGGACACCTCAATACCTCCTATCCTTGTGTTAGTTCCACACAATCTGTAAATTGCAGTTGTGTAATCTGTTGTATCCCAATGTTAACCCCTATAAATTCCTGTCCTCCAACTCTTCTATCCCTCTTAACGAGCCTTTAAGGAGCTCGCAGATTTCAATGCTGACAACACCGCTGTGTGCTGTACTGTTCGTGCATCGATCAATAAGCCTTGATTGATTGAGTGTTGGTCCGACAGTCTTGAGGAACAGATTACAGAGACTGAGCTGCTGTGTGATGGATTAAATCTAATCTCCCTGAGAGAAAACAGTTCAATTACAGCACAGAGGATTTAAACAGACACAGATCTGTGTGCCACTGTGTTAGTAACGCAGTACAGAGCGGAGCACAGTATGATTTTAATTCCTAACAGGACACAAGATGGTTGAATCTCTCAGTCTGATGAGCAGTAAGATCAGTGACTCAGTAATACAGCATCAATCACACTCACTGTCGGGAGGTTCAAGTTCTTTACTGTTCCTCCTCTTGACAGGCAGTCTGGGCTCCTCTGTCTCTTTCTCCAGCTCATCTTCCTCCAGTGTCTTTCTCATCTTCTCCTTCAGCTCCTCTTCTCTCCTGCTCCACTCCTCCTCCAACCTCTGTCTCAGCTCCTCTGTCTCTCTCTGTCTCTCCTTCTCCCTCTGTCTCAGCTTCTCTGTCTCTCTCTGTCTCTCCTCCTCCCTCTGTCTCAGCTCCTCTGTCTCTCTCTGTCTCTCCTCTCTCTCTCCCTTCTCTCTCTCTCTCCCTTCTTTCATACTTCTGTCTCAGCTCCTCTCTCTCTGTCTCTCCTCCTCCCTCTGTCTCAGCTCCTCTGTCTCTGTCTCTCCTCCAACCTCTGTCTCAGCTCCTCCGTCTCTCTCTGTCTGTCCTCCTCCCTCTGTCTCAGCTCCTCTGTCTCTCTCTGTCTCTCCTCCTCCCTCTGTCTCAGCTCCTCTGTCTCTCTCTGTCTCTCCTCCAATCTCTGTCTCAGCTCCTCTGTCTCCCTCTGTCTCTCTTCCTCCCTCTGTCTCAGCTCCTCTGTCCAATTCCAATTCAAGGTGCTTTATTAGCATGACCGATGGGTACAATCAGTGTTGCCAAAGCAAATGAAAGTAATGATATTTACATAAAACAAAAATAGAAGTAAAATAAAATCTACAGACATATTACAGACATTTACAACAAAGACATATTATAAAATATTGTAACGCAACGGGGGCTCAGGCGGGCGCCCTTGCCGCATCAGGTCGGCCCCACACCGTCCGGGGCTCGAACCCGGGACTTCCGCGTCTCTCTGCAGCGACCTAGCCCCGTGAGCTAAAGAGAGATCTCTCTACAGCCCAGTAGCTGTAGTCCTGCTCTCACAGGGAAGGGCGGTGACGTCACCTGCTCTGGTACGCCGGCTCTTACACAGTACCTGTCGGCCGTAAGCGTTACAATATTGACATATTCTGAGAGGATTCTGTCTCTGTCTCTGTCTCTCCTGTCTCCTGTCTCCTGTCTCTGCTCTCTCTCTCTCTCCCCTGTCTCTCTCTCTCAATTCAATTCAATTCAAGGTGCTTTATTAGCATGACCGCTGGGTACAATCAGTGTTGCCAAAGCAAATGAAAGTAATGATATTTACATGAAACAAAACAAAAATAGAAGTAAAATAAAATCTACAGACATGTTACAGACATTTACAACAAAGACATATTATAAAATATTGACATATTCTGTAGGCGGCTGGAGCATTATTGGAAGACAGACTCATTGTTCCTCAGGCTGTGACAGGAGATCACATACTGGGCTGCCAGTTCAACTGAGTTCCCTCCTCCCTCTCCCAGTAGGATTGGGACCCATTGTGATTCTGGCAGGTGTGGGAACTCTGGGATTAGATTGCTGAATTTAGGGAAGAATGTTTCTCTAATCTCAGAGTATCTGTCACAGTGCAGTAGGAAGTGCACCTCTGTCTCTGTTTCTCCCCGCTGGCAGTGGGAGCACAGCCTGTCCTCTCTGGGCAGCCAGGTCTGCCTGTGTCGCCCAGTTTCTATGGCCAGGCTGTGGTCACTGAGCCTGTACTTCGTCAGGGTCTGTTTTTGTTTGTTATTTTTTATTTTGGTCAAATATTCAGCTAGTGTGTATTGTCTGTTTAAGGTTCTGTAACATTCCAGTTTATGTTGTGTTTGTGTGTGTGTGTCCCAGTGTGTGAGATATTGCTGTTTGATCTGTGCTGTGATGTGGTTGAGTCTGGGTTGTGGTGCTCTAGCAGTGCTGTCCTGAGGCTGGTTAGTGTCGGTGTGGCTCAGGTCGGTGAGCCTCAGGACCAGCTGGCTCAGGGGGCTCTGTTTTGGGCTCAGCTCTTGGCTCAGCAGGGCTTTGTGGTGGTAGGAATTTTGGTCACTGTTTTTTAGGTGTAGCCAATACTTGAATATTCTTTTCTGTATGTTTATCAATAGTGGGTACTGGCCTAATTCGGCCCTGCACCCGTTGTTAGGAGTTCTTCTCTGCACACGGAGGATGTTTCTACAGATCTCCATCTGTCTCTCCTCCTCAATCCTCTGTCTCAGCTCCTCCGTCTCTCTCTGTCTCTCCTCCTCCCTCTGTCTCAGCTCCTCTGTCTCTCTCTGTCTCTCCTCCTCCAACCTCTGTCTCAGCTCCTCTATCTCTTTATTGTATGTTTCCAGTTCAGTGTACAGTTGGTCAATGTCAGTGGTGAAGTACTGCCCATAGTTTCCTGCCACCATGTCCTCGATCTTCTCCAGCAGCTCTGTGACCTGAGTGCGGTCACCCCTGTTCTTGTTGTTGAGAACATGATACCTGTTCCCACACTTCTCCACCAGACACTGGAGCTCCTTCCCTCTTCTCTCAATGGTTGTGTCTCTCAGTCTGTCCCCCCAGGTGAAAAGCACTATTGTGTGTCTCCACACTCTCTCACTGAAGAGCTCCAGATATTCCTTCACTGATCTCCAGTCTGTGTTTGAGTCCAGATTAATCACCAGGAGGAGAGCGTGGGGTCCTGGGGGACACAGAGACACACTGCACACAACCTCCTGTCTGATCTGCTGAGGATCATTCCTCATCTGCCACACATTCCAGCCTGGAGTGTCGACCACAGTGATCTGCCTCCCAGCTACTTCACCCTGTCTCTTCACACACTCCTGAGGTTCTCCCTCAGTGTTAAACTCCTCTCTACCCAGGATGGTGTTTCCTGCTGAGCTCTTCTCAGACCATCTCTTCCCCAGTTGCACGCTCCTGATCTTTGAGAGACGTTGTGGTGCCTCATGGGAATCAGCCTGTCCCTCCCCTGTCAGAGAGAAAGATCACAGATTATTTACATGATAAAGTTCTCATCACAGATATCTTCACTCTTCATCCCATTTAAAATTCACGATAAAAACTTTTCTATATCTTTCCTATTGTCCCTGCCCTGTGAGAGAGGAAAATCACAGATTATTGAAATTATATTTCTGTGTATTCTCTGTGGTATACAAAAATGTTCTGTTAATGTTAGTCAAACTGTATTCTTACATTCTATATATAAATATTTTATTTTTAACTGTTCTCTCACTAGTACATGTTTATTTTTCATCAGGATTTTTTTTCTTAGAATAATTTAACCTCACTGAAAGGTTAGATTTTCTCATCTGATAAACAACACAGACATTTTTCCAATGTCTTCCTTGCTCATCTTTACCAAGGGCGCCAATACTTCTGGAGGGCCCTGTAGAGTCCCACTAACACTCTGAGTGTCCAGTGGCAGTTCAGACACATATGGGACTCCTGTGTTCAGAATGAACCTTTATACCAGCTTATTTTTAAATAAATGTAAAAAACTGTAAAATCATTCAGTCCATCCTGATTCTTCAGTAGTGAGTCTAAAATGTCACATTTCATAAAGAAATGTTTGGGACTCAGCCACCTGGCTGGGAAATCTGTGTGTTGTATAGTTTCAAACCGCTTAGAAACTATCTACTGTGATCCACACTGAAGAGAATTAGCATGATGTTACTTTAAAAACAGTGAAACTGACAAGCTGGAGGAACTGAGTCTCTTTAGTCTGAAGGGAGTGTCCCACACTGACAGGGTGAAGATAGGGAACCACATATATACAAAATATTCAACATCCTCAGTGACAGTCATCGTTAAAGACCAGTTAGATATTGACACCTCAGAGTTCCTCAGAATTAACACTGAAACTCAAAGCAACACTAAGACTTAAAATCAGGAGTGGGAGGCTCTACTGTACACAGAGGGGGGTGGGAGAGGGGAACAAGCTGCCCAGCCCTGTTGTTGAAGATGATACCCTGACTTCTCTCCAGACACAGCTGGATGAGCTCCTCCAGTCAGGACATGGAGCTCTACTGTACACAGAGAGGGGTGGGAGGGGGGAACAAGCTGCCCAGTCAGGACAGGAGAAACAGCTGCACGAGAACCTGGAATCACTACTAATTATGGGCCAAATAAATTCCTCTGTTGTTCATCTGTACTGATTCCCCTCTGGTATTATCAGCTGTACAATAAACACGGCCTCTGAGCAACAAACAGGAAACTATCATATCTGAGCATGTCTGAGCATCATGAATACTAACAGTGTGAATCCAATACCATCAGCACACACTCAGGTTTTACATCAATCATTTTACCTTAAATAAACACCTCATTAAAATATTTAGTGAATTCCAAACAGCTTGAGTTGACAGTACCGATCTCTGATCCCTGACAAGAGAAAGTGAAAGTAAAACAGTTCCTGTCTCTCTCTCCTAGTTCAGACCCTGTGTGTCTGACAGACAGAACACACTCTCAGCAGACAGGAAGACACTTCTCCAGCTGCTGCTGTGCTCTGTGACAGAGAAGAGACCCTCAGTGACTCCTTTACCGATACTCTGACAGGCAGAACAAGAGAAAACTCACCAGGGCTGAGCGCTGAGCTCCTACACGCTGCCGTCTCTCTCTTTCTCTCTCTCTCTTCCTGGTGATCTGAAGGGCAGGACTTTGTCCTCTCAGTGGCCCTTGATAAATTTACTGGGTTCAGTTAATGATTAACTCACCAGGGCAGAATGAAGTCTTGGGCGCCGCCTGATATGAATGTTTCTGGTATATCTAATCACTTAGGAATTTAAAAATACTTTTAAAATTATTTTTCATAAGCAAACTCTCTTGTTTGGGGTTCTGGAAAGTTTATCTAAAAGGATCTCCAAAGCACCTTACAGTCAGGGACCCCACTTCATCCCACCTGCAAACAATTGAGGAGAGGGAATTTGGAGAGTACAGACCGAACCCCGACTAAGCACCCCTGACCAGCAGTCGGGACACTGGGGTCACACCCCTACTCTCACACACCGTAAGGACATTGTTGTTGTCATTCTGTAAATCGCTTTGAGAAGACACCTTTAAAGGTGCTATATAAAATAGTTTTTTTGTATTATTACTTCAAATGAGATCTGCTGAAAATCAAGAGTCGATTTTATTGTTGGACATGTGCAGCTATATAGAATCTGTTGATGTATTTATCACTCTTGCCATTAGTAATCAATTAATTTAAAACAATGAAATACGGCTATAATCTGTTAGGTTTTGCACCAATTGAATGATTTTTGTAAAGTTCTTTTAGAACAGCATGACGTGACCTCGATAGTACTGACCTGTGAAAGTCTGTGAAAGTGAAAATGTTTTTTAAGTTGATTAGATTATTCTTTATTGCCAATAGTTGGTGGAATTTGCTAATAGTACAGCAAACAACACAGATGAGTCACACATACTGTACAACATATACAGGACAAATTTACATACAACAGAAGACAAACATTGTCACATACAGCACATACAGATGCAGCCATTCAAAATGCGCGGGCGATACCGCATTATTTTCCGGTACGCTGTACGCAGTCTACCGCAAGTTACCGGTAAATACCGCAAGTTACCGGTAAATACCGCTAGCAAAATAATAGTATCCGGAATTTCCGCAAGGTGGAGCTAATAAAGCTCAACCTCTCAGGTTTGAGCTGTGGCCATCAAAGTCTTTAACGAAGATATTACTAATAGTATTAATAATAAATGACCTTGGACAAGCTGTAAACTCAAAGTATTGCCCTGGTCCACATTCTTTTTTTCATTGACCGTCTTTGTAAAAGTAACACCACAGCATTTCGTAATCACGCATTTTTTTCCAATCATGCAAAGTACAGTAATTTTTGAGAATCGATTCACCATGCCTTTCACATGCTCATAAAAGAGATTGATTTAGGAACATAAACATGTTACCGTATGCAAACTGTACTGTATACAGTATGTATATGTATATTTAATGTCTTAACTGTGCCCGTTTAAGTATTGAATATTTATATGGAATTTTACGGCTGAAGGGAAATCTTAGTGCCTGAGCATAAAAAGAATAGGAGCATACTGCAACGCGTGTGAAGGCCATAAACGATATTACATTTGGAACATAAACATACAGTATATGGCTGGTCTCGGTACTTTAAAGAAAACATACACGAAACATGGTTTAATTATGACCAGAATCGGTTTTGAGATATTTTTAACTTGATTTACAGTATTTGAGAGGTATGTCTTGACACCGATACTACGTAAGTACTGCTCACGTACTGTATATGTTTCTAGGTTTATATTATGCATTTCATACGGTCAAATTACTTTTGAGCAACTGATAAGAAGCGCGAAACGGTATGCCCAGGGCGTTTTAGTTTCGTTTTGTGCTGGGACTCTGCTTTAACAATGTCGCCATGGATTGATTAGAGATATCAAGTACATACAAGTCATTTTTTAAATGTTGTAGTTTGTCTTGTAAAAATGTTACGAGAACATCATCTGTCAACAATTACACAGGTTCTGTTTCCATATTGCGGATTTTGGTTACGTAATATTATTTTCTAATTTAACATTGTGAATATATGATTTGGGCAAACAGAGCCACAAAGAAGTACATTATGTTTTTTATAGCGTTATCAAATCTGGTGGCGCTGTGTGTTAGTTTCCTGACTCCCATGTCACATGGTCTGTGATTGAATCCCATGGAACTACTGTACAGTATCACTTTATTTTTTAACAAACATTTCTTTGAAAAAATGAAACGTTTCCCTTGGTCAGAGATTAAATAAAACCTCACTCGCACCAAACAAATTTATATTTCTAAATATCACAACATGATCGAATTTTAGTCTTTTTAATAACAATGAATAGTCATCTATGCATTACAAAATAAACATTTATATTGATTTGAATCGCGTTTTGATTTAAATCGTAAACGCGTGTTTAAATATATGTGTTTAAAGGTGATATACTGTATAAAAGCGCTGATTCTTATGGAGTGTGTTCCGCCGGGGATTCAAAAAATGTTTTTTTTTAATCGCGTATCTAAGGAAAATTGCAGTATAACTTTGTTAATGCACAAACAGTGGCATGTTACATTATAATTTGGGTGTCTCCCCTTGCCAGAAAGCTCTAAATTGCATTTTGAGTGCGGTTTTTGACTTTTTCTAAATTGCAACCCATAAATAAAGCTGATAAAGCTTAGACTAACTGTATTCTAAACTGTATTACAACGTAATTGCAAAAATGCACTTGGAATCTGTCCAAGCCCTCCTACGAAAATTATTTAAACTGCGACACTGGTCATTCATCTCTAAATAAACTTTATTTTATATAGCGTTTTAGGCGAATAGGTAATTAGATTGCTCATAAACCTAATCGCTTTTTCTACATAAACACAGCGTGATTGCTCTCTGAAAATGCTTTTCCTTTATATTTAGGCTCAGATTTCAACTATAGATCGCATTATTATAAACGTTCTTGGAAAAATGTATTTTATGTAAACCATGTTTGCTATTAATTCATTTAGGGCTAAAATACGTTCATTGTCTTCCAATCGAGTCGAGTTGACATTAGAAGCTTGCCACTCCCGGACTGTTACACCAACGCATTAGCATGTTAAAGCGACTTAATTGAGGTGCCCAGCTACCAGTTAACACTGTACTTCCTACTTTAAAAATACTTGTGAAACCGGTTTAATTCGTCACAGCCAGCACTCCTGCAGAGAGAGGGTTGTACTCGTAAAGTAGAAGCAGGCGAGATTTCCAGCGAAAGACACCTCCCCCCCTCAAAAACCCAGTAAGCAGCAAGGCTTTATGTTGAAAATTGAGGTGGATTTTGTTTATGATAAACAGGATAAACTGGGATGGGAGGAGGGTTTGGTTTTGCATAAGGGGCGGGATTATGATAATTGGAGGAATTTGCGAGAGTATAATGGTTTGATATATTTGATTTTGTATTGTGGTCGTTCTCTATGTTTTTGGTTGGTATTATGTTTATATGTTCAGGTGGGTAGCTGCGTCAGCATGCGTAGGCTGCAAAGGAACAAGTAATAGGTTTATTCCATGCTGAAAAAAAGAAGAAAGAGAACACAACGTTTCGGCCGTGGAGCCTTCTTCAGGTGTGGACACCTGAAGAAGGCTCCACGGCCGAAACGTTGTGTTCTCTTTCTTCTTTTTTTCAGCATGGAATAAACCTATTACTTGTTCCATTATGTTTATATGGTTGTTTTTGTTGGTTGGTTGTTATTATGGTTAGTAATAATACGATCTATAGTTGAAATCTGAGCCTAAATAAAAAGAAAAAGCAAGTGATTAGGTTTATGAGCAATCTAATTACTTATTCGTTTAAAACGCTATATAAAATAAAGTTTATTATTAATTTGCTGGACAGAGAGGTGGACATTATTATGCATAAGACAAAGATAACGATCCTGATCAGTTTAGAAATCTGTGTACGCTGTAAGGTTTTTACTTCTTAAACTTTTAAAATACACGTTTCGAATAGAAAGAAATCCTCTTCCTGGTACAGTCGCATGAAGAGACAGGCGAAACAGCCCTACACAGCCCTGTCGCAGTACATGAATATAATCATATCGTTATTAAATTCTTTAGATACGCGATTCCATATTATATTAGCAGAAAAGCTTAAACTACCACTTTTTCACACGCTATTTCACGTTAGTTAAATTTAATTTATTTATATATTATATATTTATATCTCTGACCAAGGGAAACGTCTCATTTTTTCAAAGAAATGTTTGTTCACAACGGCGACTGTCAGAAGATAGGACACAGCGGCTCAGGCAATCGCTGAATGGAAAAGGGGCACTTTAATGTTCTGTATGGCTAATACTAAAGCCAATACTAATATTCAATACTTTAATATCCTTTTCTGTATGTTTAACAATAGTGGGTACTGGCCTAATTCGTCCCTGCTCCCGTTGTTAGGTGTTAATGTGTTGTTAAGTGTGAATTTGTACCTGTTTCCCTGAGGTCTGGCTTTTTTTCTGGAAAACCATAACTCTGGTCTTGTCCAGATTGACTGTCGGCGCCCAGGTCTGACAGTACTGCTCCAGCAGTGCCAGGTTCTGGCGCAACCTCTGTTCTGTGGGCGACAGCAGGACCAGGTCGTCTGCACAGAGCAGGAACTCGATTTCCATAATTAATGCAGATCAGTAAATCAAGGGACAAAACAATTATTGCGCCCGAGTCCTCAATGGGCTTTGACGTGCTAATGCTTTGGTTTAACAGTCCGGGTGTGGCAAGCCTCTAATGTCTCCCGACCTTGAAAACCAAGTAATAACTTAACTATATGTGCAAACGTTTCATATGTTGCTGTTGTGGATGCCTGTGGAGTGTATCTTATTTGCCGCGCGCCCTCCCCCCCTCTCTCCCTCAATTCAATTCAATTCAAGGTGTTTTATTAGCATGGCAGATGGGTTCAATCAGTGTTGGGTATTTACTTTGCTTTGAGATTCCACTTTTAAAGGTGATATATAAATTTTTGACTAAAATAAATTGATATCTTTGTCTTCTAAGCTCTCTGTGTACAGTGGAGCCTCCTGTCCAGCCAGCACAGACATTCACAACAGCGACATATCATAAAACGTTTGCACATATAGTGTGCAAAAATGCACTTTATTTACTAAAAATAAGACAGAGATACTGTATCAATTTATGTTGCATTGGCCTGATTATGATTAAAAAAACACATATAATTAAACACGCGTTTGTGATTTAAATCAAAACACAATTTAAATCAATATAAATGTTTATATTGTATCGCATACTGTCCAGCCTCCATTTCTCTATAAAAATTTACTCTATTACACACACTCACAATAGAAGCAGGAAGCAGAAGCAGGGACCGTTGTCAGAAGGGAAGAAGGTGACTATTCATTGTTATCAAAAATGACTTAGAATCGATCATGTTGCAATATTTTGAAATATAAAAGTCAATTGATTGTCCATAATATCGCTATTCTATTTTTTCGAAGAAATGTTTGTTAAAAGAAAAGTCCAGCACCAGCCAGATTTGAACACACAACCTGCAAGTTGTTAATCAGGCACGTAGACCAGTAGGCTACAAGACAACTCAGATGAACAGGGAGGCAAAACAGCCCTACACAGCCCTGTCGCAGTACACGAATATAATAATATCGTTATTAAATTCTTTAGATACGCGATTCCATATTACAGATGCAGCCATTCAAAGTGCGCGTCACAGACACGTACCGCAGGTGACGTCGCTCAGTATGACGTAAGATGACGCGCGGCACCGCAGTAAGTGATTGGTTGACCGACAGGGGCACTCGTGGTCCGTTGGTCTGTCGTAGAAAGACTTACAGTAAAAACGTCTTTGCTGTGCCCGTTGTAGATATTGAATTTTACCACTGAAGGGAAATCTAAGTAGCTGAGCATAAAAAGAATAGGAGCATACTGTAACGCGTGTGAAGGCCATAAACGATATTAATTTTGGAACATAAACATACAGTATATAGCTGGTCTTGGTACTTTAAAGAAAAAAATACACACCGGTATTCCATTTCTCCCTAAACATTGTAAGCTTCGAAGTCTTTAACTAACGTGATACCGGAGTCAACAAGCATACTTTTAGAATTTGATTAAAAGGGAATATAATATGGAATCGCGTATCTCAAGAATTTAATAACGGTATGATTATATCCGTGTACTGCGGCAGGGCTGTGTAGGGCTGTTTCGCCTGCCTGCTCATGCGAGCTGACTGTAGCCGACTGGTCTAGGTGCGTGCCTGCCAACGGGCAGGGTGTGTGCTCGAATCCAGCTGGTGCTGGACCTTCCAGTTTCATTTATTTATTTTTTAATCGCGTAACATATTACCGTATGCAAACTGTACTGTATACAGTATGTATATGTATATTTAATGTCTTAACTGTGCCCGTTTAATTGAATTTTAAAAAATTATTTAACACGAACATTAAGCTGTTTACATCTTCTGCCTGAGAACAGTCACCCGTTGCTACCCAACGCAGAATGGTGATTGGCTGACACCATCTGACACCCCTCTGATTGGAGAAAAAAGACGTGCTGGTTTGCTATACATACTGTAACAGGAAGAGGATTTCTTTCTATTCAAAACGTGTATTTTAAAAGTTTAAGAAGTAAAAACCTTACAGCGTACACAGATTCAGGATCGTTATCTTTGTCTTATGCATAATAATATTCACCGCTCTGTCCAGCAAATTAATAATAAACTTTATTTTATATAGCGTTTTAAACGAATAAGTAATTAGATTGCTCATAAACCTAATCACTTGCTTTTTCTTTTTATTTAGGCTCAGATTTCAACTATAGATCGTATTATTAATAACCATAATAACAACCAACCAACAAAAACAACCATATAAACATAATACCAACCAAAAACATAGATAACAACCACAATACAAAATCAAATATATCAAACCATTTTACTCTCGCAAATTCCTCCAATTATCATAATCCCGCCCCTTATGCAAAACCAAACCTTCCTCCCATCCCAGTTTATCCTGTTTATCATAAACAAAATCCACCTCAATTTTCAACATAAAGCATTACACAAAATCAATACCTCAACACTCCATACTCAACAACGATAATTCACAGCCAGAACATGTAACTACACATTCCCAAACAGAGCTAATTTCCATAGCCCCGCCCCTTATGCAAAACCAACATCCCTCCCCTGTTCTCTCTCTCCCCTGGCGGTTGTAATTGTTTTTATTTTCAAATAAATTTTAGCAAAGTCATGTATTTTAAAAATCTTAAGATTTTTATATTTATGTCTTTATTTAGTGGTTTCATTAGTGACAAAGGCTAAACTTTCTTGGAAAAATGTCTTTTATGTAAACCATGTTTGCTATTAATTCATTCAGGGCTAAAATATGTTCATTGTATTCTAATGAAAGAAGGGTTCCTTTCGCCGTAGTCGGGAGCCTAGCCTTTAACTAGTAAGTACTGTACTTACTGGGTTTTTGAGGGGGGGGGGATTGTCTTTCGCTGGAAATCTCGCCTCCTACTTTGAAAATACCCGTGAAACCGGTTCAATTCGTCACAGCCAGCACTCCTGCAGAGAGGGGGGTTGTACTTGCAGTGTATACAGTACACGCGTTATGCTCTTCGTTAATGTCTAAGCCGGAACATATCATTATATCTCATTTTGTATTTCTTAAAAAAAAAATCGTTTTCCCAGCCTAACAGTATTGTTTTTAACCTGTAAATTTGCTGGACAGAGAGGTGAACATTATTACACAGAAGACAAAGATAGCGATTTACGTTGCATTGTGTATCGTGCTGCTTTAATACAGTTTTAAATAATTGAAAGTCTAAACAGTATCAGCTTTATTTATGGGTTTTAAATAAAGGTGATTTAAACGCGATTTAAATCAATATAAATGTTTATATTGTAACGCATAGGTGACTATTCATTGTTATTAAAATGACTTAAATTCGATCATGTTGTGATATTTAGAAATATACATTTGTTTGGTGCGAGTGAAGTTTTATTTAATCTCTGAGCCATACTGATTCTTCTGGAAGCCAGTTTCCTCCAGGGAGTAAAAAAAAACACACTATGGTATTCTCTCCAATGCAGTGCAGTTAAAAACATACCTCTGATGCTGCTCCTAAATGAATATCGTTTATGACCATCAGAAGCTTTATGCTCCTTTTCTTTTTTCCAGTGGATTGAACAGGGAGAGGCATTTCATTAAGTACTTTTCACTGATGAAACAACAGTGGCTCTGGAACAGTTTTCAACCATGTCGTTTTATAAAAAGGGGAGATATGTACACGTTACTGAAGCTAAAAGTTTAGCCTTTGTCACTAATGTAACCACTAAATAAAGACATATAGAAATCCCTACGTTACAGACTGTATATGGCTGGTATTGGTAGTTTAAAGAAAAAATACACACCAGTATTCCACTTTCTCCCTAAACATTTTAAGCATCAGAGTCTTACATGTGGTTATTTATTGCATAATTTAATTTTGAAAGCCACTGAGACATCAGGTACTACTGTTGTATTTATGAAAAAGAAACAAAACAAAAAACATACTAACAACTGTGCCATCCTACTCCTTAGTTAATACATTTTATTATTCATAAACAGTTAACATTGTTAGCAAAATATTTTGAATTATATTTAACCCTATTTTTTCTTTAGTTTTGTATTTAACTTATTATATGATAGTCAAACTTAATGTATATTTGAACAATGAAAATATATTTTTACAAGATTTTACATTAAGCACTTAAAATTAATATGGTTAATAAAAGTAAACTGTAACATGCTGTAACAAGATCGGTTAAACTGCGAAGAAAATGCTTTCAGAGAAAATGTTTCAGGTGTGAAGAACATAGATCTCTAATGCAATTTCAACCAAACCTGTTCCCACACACCCTGCCCCCACTACCATTAGAATATACACAAACATTTTAGCATTTCATTCTGAGCAGAAGACCCTCACACCTGAAGAGTGCTGGCTGTGACGAATTAAACCGGTTTTACAGGCTTCAATCACAGACCATGTGACATGGGACTCAGTAAACTAACAGCGCCACTGGATTTGATAATACCTAACCAAAGTCCGCAATATGGAAACAGAACCTGTGTGATTGTTGATAGATGATGTACTCGTAACATTTTTTCAAGACGAACTACAACATTTAAAAAATGACTTGTATGTACTTGATATCTCTAATCAATCCACGGGTCCCAGCACAAAACGAAAGTAAAATGCATACCGTTTCGCGCTTCTTATTAGTTGCTCAAAAGTAATTTGACCGTATGAAATGCATAATATAAACCTAGAAACATATACGTGAGCAGTACTTAAGCACTGTAGTATCGGTGTTAAGACATACCTCTCAAATACTGTAAATCAAGTTAAAAATATCTCAAGACCGATTCTGGTCGTAATGAAACCATGTTTCGTGTATGTTTTCTTTTTCATCTTGAAATAACTCATTTCTAAATACCTTTTTCACTGTTAACATCTTGCAGCAACTTTGCGAACAAAATATACACTCTGACAGTTCATCCTGCTACCAACATTAAATAAAACAAATCTTAAGATTTCTATATTTATGTCTTTATTTAGTGGTTTCATTAGTGACAAAGGCTAAACTTTCTTGGAAAAATGTATTTTATGTGTTGCAGAAAAAACTGACTTGCTTTAACAAAATATGTTTACAAATCCTTTCACCTGGCATTTTCGTAGTTAGAAATTATGGAACGCTCTGTTAAAAGCAAGGGAGTTTTTATGTCCGTTGCAGTTCTTTTGCAACATGAATATAATTATATCGTTATTAATTTCTTGAGATATGCGATTCCATATTATATTCCCTTTTAATCAAATTCTAAAAGTATGCTTGTTGACTCCGGTATCACGTTAGTTAAAGACTTCGAAGCTTACAATGTTTAGGGAGAAATGGAATACCGGTGTGTATTTTTCCTTGTGATATTTTAAGCTCTAGTTGAATGATAGGTGTCGCATTTTAAATCATTTTCGTAGTTAGAAATTATGAAACGCCCTGATAAAAGCAAGGAAGTTTTTACGCCCGTTGAAGTAAAACAAAATGCCTGACAAAGTATGGCTTGGACAGATTCCAAGTGCTTGTACAAATGTGCTAAACAAATTATACTTTGAGTATACAGCTTTGTCCAAAGTCATCCATTATTAATACCATTAGTAATATCTTCGGTAAAGGCTTTGATGCATAAATATTTCTGATAAAGGTAGGTTGTGTACTTTTGTCCAACTGAGCAATCTTGCTTTCATAAAATATACCAACATTTTAATGACTGATGATTAACATGCTGTAATACACTGTTCAAAATTAAAGGCTCAAATGCTGTACATGAGAGGTTAAGCTCCCCCTGGCGGTTTTACAAGGTGACGCCGGATAGTTTCCGGCAGAGCGTCAAATGACGCGCGATTAACCACGTGACACTGCGTGACACCGCGTGATACCGTGACACGCCCACCGGGGTATGCCGCAAAATAACTCACCCATTTTGAACGGCTGCATCTGTACTCTCCATCAATAAGACGCACGAGTCTCTCCGTCAATAAGATAGATAAATAAATAAGCCACGCAGGAAATCAATCAATAAACAAACAGAGCGATAAGGCGCCACGGGTGTCTCCACCCACGAGTCCCGGACTCGTCTCTCCGGGCAGCAGCGGTCCGGGTCCGAGCTCGGGTTCGGGTCCGGCTGTCCGGTATGGGTATCGGTATCGAGCTGGACTCGAGGGCCTCTCCCGTCACGGTCGGACTCCACTCCCAGAAGGGGTCACAGGTCACAGGTCGGAGCTGCTGCTGAGGTACTGAGAGACGCCGACCAGGAGCAGCACCTCCCTGGTCTTCGTCGCCTCGGCCACCGCCCTCTCTTCCTCCCCTGCCAGGAGGGGCGATGGCGGTGGGGGTGAGGGGGGCAACAGCAGCCCCAGCCCTTCCTCCTGCCCTCCCTGCTCCCTCGGGGGGGTAGCTGAACCTCCCTAGGGGTTCACACCCGGGCTCCTCGGAGGCGTAGATCTGGAGACAGCGTTTCTGCACCTGGGGGGGGAAGAGAGAGAGAGGTCAGGGTCTGTGCGGCCACCAGCAGCAGGAGCAGCTGCTGAGCAGAGCCGCAGGGCTCGGCCACCGAGGGACGCTTCTGCAGCTGGGGGAGAGGAGAGAGGTCAGGGTCAGGGGTTCACACTCGCTGGGGTTCGAGCTGCATGATATTAATAATAACTCCTTACACTACTATAGCTCTTAAAGGTCCTGGGGATCCCACTACCGCCACCAGTGTGCAGCTCTTTACAGGTCCTGGGGAACCCACTACCGCCACCAGTGTGCAGCTCTTTACAGGTCCTGGGGATCCCACTACCACCACCAATGTGCAGCCCCAACTGGATGACACCCCAGTCCTCTCCCCACACACCAGCTCTCAGGGGGGAGGAGAGCAGAGTGATGAAGCCAGTTCATAGATGGGGATTATTAGGAGGCCATGACTGGTAAGGGCCAATGGGAAATTTGGCCAGGACGCCGGTGTAAAACCCCTACTCTTCTCGAGAGACACCCTGGGAGTCAGGACCTCGGTTTGACGTCTCATCCGCAGGACGGCGCCTGTTTACAGTCCAGTGTCCCAGTCACTATACTGGGGCATCAGGACCCACACAGACCGCAGGGTGAGAGTGCCCCCTGCTGGCCCCACTCACACCTCTCCCAGCAGCAGCCTCAGTGTTTTCCCAGCAGTCTCCCCTCCAGGTACTGGCCAGGCTCACACCTGCTGGGCTCCAGTGGGGCTGTTTAAGTGTCACACTTAAAAAAGAACATTGAAAAGCAGGCAGGAGACACACCTGCACCCACACAGTCGAGACTCACCGCGTCGGAGTACAGCACGCGCAGGGACGGCCGGCACCCACCGCGGTTGTGCGAATTTCCGCCGACTCAATGCTGCCGCGTGGCGCTCGAGGTTTCAGAGAACTGTGTTTGTTTCTAGGAACAAACAGGCCGCTGCTCCCCGGGAGGAACCGCCGATACTACTACTGATAACAATAGTACTACTAACACTAATACTACTACTGATAACAACAGTACTACTACTAACACTAATACTACTACTAATAACAATAGTACTACTAACACTAATAATACTACTGATAACAATAGTACTACTAACACTATTAATACTACTGATAACAATAGTACTACTAACACTAATACTACTACTACTGATAACAATAGTACTACTACTGACAACACTAATACTACGACTAATACTAGTAACAATCTCCTTCACACAAGAACTGCACACGGTGTACAAATCAGCTGACTGGAGAGTAATTTCCGACGGTGATAAACACAAGGAATAGAACTGACCTTGTTGGTTTCTCTAAAAACACTACCAGTCCTGTCAGAGACAGGATATGCGCCACTAGAATTGTTGTCTCTGACCGGTGAGGAATTTCGTTTGTTGTGCGAAGGACTCGGCAAGAAGAGATGTGTCAATTCAGGTGCAGTTGTTTATCGTGAGGGAAAGCACAGATAATATGGGCTTTAATGAATTAACAGTGAAAGTGTAGCAGGGGGCCTCGTATGGACTGCGGTGGTGTCTGGTTTTTCTTATTTGCATTTAAAGATTTTGCTTGTGTTTTGCAAACAAAATCTAAGCTAAGACTTTTACATGAAACATAATGCAGGAGTAGCTGCAGCCTAGGTAGACGTGCCGAAAACCACATTACGTTGTTATTATTTACTTTATTATTTATGATTTACTTTAATGTGATCTGTAGCATACAGAAGGGGAAATCTGGCTCGCCAGGCAGCAAATAGACACCGGACAAACGTACCTCCGTTCCAGGGCATCGACGCAAACCGTCTATATACAGCCTACGTACCAAAGATGGTTCAAAATGTAAGAGTATAATTCACGATTGGATAGCTTGCTTTCATTTTGCCTGCTAAGAAAGCACTTGCTATGTAGGTCTAGGATGGAAAGCGTGCGTCAATTACACTTTCTCCACAAGAATGTAAGTCTCGCTGCCTCACTGTAGTAGGCAAATAGGACTGAGGTTAGCATCCCCAACTTCAACACGCTGCGGGCGAAGTACTGCGTTGCTTTTTCAGCTGATTAGAATCGGCTTGGTCTTGCTTTGATCTTTAGCCAGATAAACTTATTGGCATCCTTTGCATTTGTGGATATTTCAAGATTCAAATATGGCATGTAGGCATCCTCAAGGGCGAGAATCGCATCTTACAGCATAGCAAGGATCAGGAGAGAGAGATTGCAAATGAAACGCGAGATGTTTTTCTTCTAAGCATGATACTTAATTACTGTCTTCTTTGACCAACGTGTCTGCAGAGAACATTCGGTGTTGTCCGCCTTCCAGGACCGATAGCTTTGGACCAGAACAGATGACCTCTCTGTCTGGGGTCCTCTTATCACTGGGGGGGATTAGTCCTAGTCTCACATCCATTCTTTGTGTTGTTGTCATGGAGCTGTAAGGCATGGACATCGGAGGTAAGTGGAGCCACTTATTATTATTATTATGATTATAATTGCTTACACTTATATAGTGCTTTTCTGGACACTCCACTCAAAGCGCTTTACAGGTCATGGGGATCCCCTCCACCTCCACCAGTGTGCAGCCCCACCTGGGTTATGCTCCAGTCCTCTCCCCACACAGCAGCTCTCAGTGGGGAGGAGAGCAGAGTGATGAAGCCAGTTCAGAGAGGGGGGTTATTAGGAGGCCATGATTGGTAAGGGCCAATGGGAAATTTGGCCAGGACGCCAGTCCCAGCCAGTAGGACCTCGGTTTTACATCTCATCCGAAGGACGGCGCCTGTTTTACGGTATAGTGTCCCTGTCACTATACTGGGGCATTAGGACCCACATGGACTGCAGGGTGAGAGCGCCTCCTGCTGGCCCCACTCACACCTCTTCCAGCAGCATACCGAAACCAAAATTATCCTGCAGCTAGGATCACACCTACCCCCTTCTCTTAACGACAGACTACTCTTCTTCTAAATTTTCTCCATTCATTGGAAGTTTCATTTCACACCTCTTTGCACCCATTCTGACTGCACACCTCTTGATTGGCCTCTCTTTCTGTCCCCTACTCCCACCTCTCACTCCTCCTCTCTCTACATCTCTACAGGGCTGACTGCCCTGTCTCTCTCACACCTGAATAAACCTATTACTTGTTCCTTTACAGCTGACGCAGCTCCCCACCTGAACTCCTTTTTTTTTTTCCTTATAAAATATACCTTATTCCAAAAAAAAACATCTCAAAAGGAAACATCTCACACATATTAACGCTGCACGTAATAAAAACAACGGCTGAACGGCGGTGATTGTCCGTTATCAGTCCTTGCAAGTGTGGGCAGATTTGCACTATTATGAGAGTCCCTCCAAACCCTACCACTTGCTGTTAACCATTAATCCCTGTACAGGGTCCATAGTCCTTTCCAGCGCTCCTTTGCTGTGGGGAAACCCCATTTGGCAACGTCGCACTTCATCCTCCTCCTGAGGTCCTCCAGGATCCTCTCTTCCAACTCCCTCGCTCCCCACTCGATGTTGTGCCAGATGAGATTGTTCCTCGCGTCCCACAGGCCTTTTTTTGTGAGGGACAGCAGCAGCCACATCAGGAACTGCGTCCCCTTGTCCAATCCGGTAGGTGCCAGCCCCAGCAGAATGTACTGGTAACTGAGCACCGCACCGGTCCCCAGGAGTTGCATGGTGTTGTCCATTCTGCCCCACACCGCCTTGGCGAAGGGGCAGCTCCAGAACACGTGCTCCTGAGTCTCCTCGACGAAACACATGTCCTGGGGGCAATGCGGATTCCTGGAGATCGAGTGTCTGTAGAGGACCTCTCTGGTAGCCAGTCTCTTGTGTACGGCCATCCAGTTGAGGTCCTTCAGTTCGTTGTCCAGTTCTTTCGGCTGCGTTCTTTCCCAGACTTGTCTGGGAACTTGCAGCCTTTCGTTGGCGACCAGACGCCTGAACTCATATTGTATCTGCATCTGCCTTTGCTTTCGGTGTCTAAACTTGAGAGTCTGAATTCGGAATAAGGCAGTTTGGATGCGGCAGGAGACCTAGGCGTTTTTGTTTTGGTTTCTAGGGTGTATACAACTACTTGAGATGGCTGAAGTACAGTAGTTCCAGTAGGGAGCTGTGTGAGCATGCGTGGGCTGCAGAGGACCAAGTAAAGGTTTATTCCAGCTGAAAAGAGAAGTAACACCCGAAGAAGGCTCCACAGCCGAAACATTGTTTGTTTTCTTCTCTTTTCAGCTGGAAGAAACGTTTACTTGTTCCTTTAGATGGCTGTTTAGATCATTTCTTTTTATTTTTGTTTGCCTGTTAATGCCGAGATCATCTTGTCCTCACGTTCAGTGAGACGGCACCAAGTGCTGCATGTAATGACATTTGCGTTCAGAAAAACTGTGCAAACCTGTCTGAACACGTTTTGTGACCGATTCCTAACTGACATTGTGAATTTCGGATCAATTCTTCACGTCCCCCTTTTTTCTTTCAGAGGGTTCTATCTTCCAGTGTCGCTCTGGGCCTGCTGACGTATTGATTATGCTAAGAGCCTGTGGATAGATTGGTGCCGAGTTTGGTAGTTGTGTAGTGTGGACGAGCGGTCAAAAGCAGACGTACTGTGTGCCTTCTAAGGCTTATTTCTTGGTTCTGGGTGTTTGGGGAAAATCTAAACTGCATTCAGGATGACTTTTACAATTTGCGAAAAGTTGAAGAAAATGTTTCAGAAGCTTCGGCAGTCTTCTGTGAAACAACTTGAGGCACCAAGGTAAGGTACATATGTTTAGGTTTTTCTCATGACCCTGAAAACACCTTTGTGCTTAGTTCTACAGCCCCGAGTTTGTGCAAGCATATGTTAAACTGAGAGGGGGCATTCTGGCTCGCCTAACTTTCTCACACTTTAGTATTTTTTAACTGTGTTATTGCTCCGTTTTTACTTTTAATTTGGTGTATTTTAAGTGATATAATGTGTGTAGCTGACTACGCTCTGTAGATTATATGACCGACTGATTTTGGATAGTGGGTGCAGGCTGTATTTTGTCCGTCCGAACAACAGCAGTACGACGAGAGATTCAGGAGAAATTTGCTGTGCCTGTTAAATGTATTATTTTAGTAAATGCACAATTATGTTGCTGGTCAGCTGCTCAAGCCTTGGCCTAATCAGAACTCAGATGAGGTTTTATTATATTGTACTTGTGATTCTTTTTTATTTACTTTTATTGGCTCATCTTTGAAGTCAAATATGACGTCAGTAAAACAGCTTTTTATTAGGAGCGAAACGCTTTTATTTATGAAAGGAGAGCAGATCCTGTACTTCTGCAGGACTGCTGAATACCCCAGTGTGGGCTCTGCGTGGGGACAACAATCCTACTGTCATGCAGCTTTGTGCGCAGGTATAGGACAGGTAAAAGAACAGAAGAGTGAAGTCAAGAGGCTGTTTGGAATAGAAATAGGTGTGTAAACACTGAAAACAGATTGTTACACAGCAGTTTCAGACGCAAAAGCAATTGAACAGCATGGCTGTTTCCAGCTTCCTCTTCGATGGGGACACCGCAGTAGTCGAAGTTCACAGGACTTAAGCATGGGCAGACACAAAGGAGAAAATGAGGAAGACCAGGCTTCAGGAAGTATTTTAATTCTGGATGGAAGATGGTGCACTACTAGCAGCGTAGATCTGCTTTTTACCTTTGATACTGCCACAGGACAAGCTCTGAGAAGAAACAACAACAACAACAACAAAAAGTGAGTTCACTGCAGACAATATTGAGAGCCAAAATACATGAATAGAAATTAACTGTTAAATCTTGTTTGTCATGAACGACGTCGGTGTCTGTATTCTACCAATTGCGTGGTGCAAACAAAACAGGTTTTGTGATTCAATTAACAGTTCTGCTTTATTAATTTTGCTTGTTGTTTTTAAAGTAATGACAACATGGTATCATTAACAACAACAGAAACAATATGGAACCACTTTATCCAGTAAAAAGTAGAATTTTGGAACCGTCATGAAGCCCTTTTTAGAGGAAGATTACACTTTCTTTAATGAGCAATGCATAACTGATTTGTAGATTTGAATTAGCCCATATGTTTTTCTCACAGACGGTCAAGCGTACTGTCACTCTACAAAAGCACTGGTTTCCTTTTGATGTTGTATTTCAATGAATTATGCTCTCCCTTTCTCAAGACAAAATCAAAGCACTTCAGAGCTGTAATAGAGCAGAAAGGCAGCAAGTTCTGTTTCTCACCATATATAGTTCTTATTATCAGTCTGTAATTCCTTTTAAATGGTCATTTTAAAACTGTTTACTTACTAAACTACCAAGGAGCAAAAAGATGTTTTTATTCCGAGGTGATCAAAATTCCATGCAAGTTGTATCAGTTCAATGGTGTGAAAACAGTAGCCTGATTGTGTGGTAAGAGGCAAATCGATAGGTGGGTTACGTAACTTTGTAGTGCAGATAGTGTATTTTTGTAAGTGAATGTAATGAAGGAGTATTTGTGTTGTTTGTATGCTTATTCCATTGAAGTAAGACAAAAGGCCAGTGAGATAATGGATTATCAATAGAGCAACAATAATGCCACCAGCTGGTGGAATTTGAAAAAAAAGCATTTTATTAATACAGACTTTTAAAAAAATATCGTAGTAAAATATCTCTGTCTATGTGTTGTTGTTGAGTTCTTTTATCTTGTTTCAGAAGACACCCAGTCTAAAGTATTTCATGTGTTGATTAAAACTGAAAAAGCTTTTGGTTTACTTTCAGACAGAAAAGAAAAAATGCCCTTCTTTTGTGTAACTTGAGGCAGCATTGTTGCCTGTGTTCTAGACAGCTGGGTTGCAGTGTTTCACTTGGGAGCAGAGGGGCAGTCTGTTAATTAGTCTTTATTTTATAAAACAACTTTTAGATTACAAAAAATGTTGGTAAAAACAAAAGCTGGCAGCGCTGGGGCCCTGGGTTCAGTTCCAGATAACAGGTACTATCGGGGTGGAGTTTGCATGTTCTCCCCAGGTTTCCTCCAGCTGCTCTGTTTGTTCCCCATAGTCCAAAGACATACTGCGAGGTTAACTAGCTTCTGGGACAATTGGTCCTGGTGTCAGTGTGTGTGTGTGTTTCTGTCTGTGTATAATCTGTGATGGACTGGTGTCCCATCCAGGGTGTGTCCTGCCGTGCGCCTGTTGCTTGTTAGGACAGGCTCCAGCTCCCCCATGACCCTCTACTGGGAAAAAACCACTTAGAAGATGAATGTATGGTGAAACAGTAATGCCAGGACTTAAACCAAATGCATAAAACCATACAAATCTAGGTTAAAAAACATGAGCTGCAGAATCGTGGACGTACTGAAGTTTAGCTCCAGCGGGGAGGACAGGACAGTAGTCCAGCCTGGGCATGGCAAAAGCAAACGCTGATTTCTTCCCAGCAGGCATTCACAGTACAGGACACAGCTGTGAAATTGCTCTCACTTCCTCTTGTGCTGATGATGTGGGCATGCGTCGCTGATGTCAAAGCGAGATCGGAAAGGACTCCCTGGTGTTTTATTTTGTCACAGCTCTCATTCTGAACTCCCTCAGTGGCAATGGTTGGATTTTTGGGGGGTGGGGGTGGGGGGTTTTTATCCGATGCCTAACATTGACAGTACGAGTTGTGTACTTGGTGGTAGCCACTTCAAAGTCAGATTTAGATTGCAAGAAATATTGCAAAATATTTTCAACCCAGAGATAAAAACGCACCTCAGTTCATCTAAGAATATGGCCAGGTATAGAGCCCGAGGGAACTCCAGTGGAGAACTGCCTGCTAATATGTCTGACCCCCATAGAGACGGTCCCAGAAAGGCAAGACTCTCACCAAGTGCAGCCTTGTAGAACCAGAGATGTCCAGTAATCCTCCACACAGCTCGCAGTGTCCCCTGACCTCCCAAGGCCAGACATAGCGACCAGTCTGCTCTGTGGTTTCCATCTGCTGCTGAAGCGAACAGGTTAGTGCTGTCACAACCGCATCGAGGAAGCATGCCCAATGTATTTCCCGAACTTTATCTTCCTGGGAAAGACGGCTCACGTCTCTGTCCAGATCAAAGGCTGAAAGTTAAATCTGTGGGGTGGACAGCGTCTGGTCTCGTGCAGTAAGTGTGCAGAACCATCTTTATCGATTGCCGAACACCAATTGTTCTGATGGGTCACGCGCGAGTGAGTACAGTTCCTGTCAGTCCAGCCCCAGAGACAAACGGGCGAGTCTGATGTTAGTGAAATTGTCGTCTGTTGACGGCGCCTAGTCTCGTATCAGAAAGGCATGCTGTTCACAGCTGTTGTTCAATGGATTATCGACATCTTGCCTATAAGTGTGGATTTAGGGATTTCAGCAGGGTTTCCCTCGCCAGGATCTCTAACAGAAGGGATTCATAGGTTGTCAGGCACTCTTTGAACACGGCTTCTATACGGTCCGCATCTTGAGGCTTGCTTGAATGTGTTTGTCAAGGGTTCTAAATCGCCATCTATCAGAAACACCAGAAGCAAAGGATAAGATCCCACATCTATGAGTGTTTCTACCAAACTGTTCATAGAGGAGACAGCTGAGCTTTTTTAAATGTCCGATCTTGCAGTTTTTGGTGAATAAATTTGGTCGGAGTGTTTACGTGAGTATGTTTTTTTTCTTTTCTCGTAGCAAAAACACAAGCTTGGCAACCTTCACTATGTGTTTCTGTAATAGCTCATCCCACTAAGCCCCCTTACCTCTATCTGATTAATCTTCATGAGTGCCACCTTATTAACGTAAATGCTGTGGAGCAACAGTGAAAACACAGCAGAACAGGTTCAGAACACTACAATATTTTTTCGTGGGACAGTTACAAGCACTGTGCTGCAGCTTTGTTAATATCAGAACAGCACATTTTTAAGATTAAGGAGGGATGCATGTTTGTTTTAGCCAATTACTATAAGCTCCACTTCTTTAACACAGAGTCATTGCATTTGTACTCTAATTATCATATGCAGTGGGTCCAGAAAGTCACCACTTCCTACAAAATGTTCACCTTTTATTGCCCTAAAATCCAGAAAGACGACCAATAAAACCAGACTTTTTCCAGTTTTATTTACAAATTGTACCTTGCAACATCCAAGTGAAAAAAGAAAGCAAAATTTCTGGAAAAAAAATTAAAAAGTGGAATAACTGGGTTGGATAAGAGAACACCCCCCTGAGTTAATACTTGCAGGAAGCACCTTTTGCTTGAATTACAGCTTTGAGTCTGTTTGGATACATCTCTGCCAGCTTTGCACACCTAGAGGGAGGAATATTTGCCCGTTCCTCCTTACAGAATTGTTGTAATTACACAACAGGATGCCGTCACCCCCGTGCTCTACTGTAGGAATGGTGTTCTTTGGAAGGTAAGGTGTATTGGGTTTTTGCCAGACGTACAGATTCACGTTCCGCCCAAAATTTGATTTTGGTCTCATCTGACCACAGCACCTTTTGCCACTTGGCCACAGAATCTTTAAGGCGCTTTTTAGGAAAACATAAATGAGGCTCGATGGCTTCTTGCCACCCTCCTGTACGGGCCGGATTCGTGGAGCGCTTGTGATATCGTTGTCACATGCACACCAGTAGTTCAGGTGGGGAGCTGCGTCAGCACGCGTAGGCTGCAAAGGAACAAGCAGTAGGTTTATTCCCTGCTGAAAAGAGAAGAAAGAAACGCAACGTTTCGGCTGTGGAGCCTTCTTCAGGTGTGTCATTCTTCTCTTTTCAGCAGGGAATTAACCTATTGCTTGTCCATCACAATGACTAGTCTTGGCCATAGAGGCCTACAGCTCGTTCAAGGTTGCCACCAGCCTCTTGGTAGCCTCTCTGGTCCGTCTCCCTCTTGCTCGGTCCTCCAGTTTGGGGGGTCGGCCTGATCTAGGGAAGTTCTGGGTGGTGCCACACGCCTTCCACTTCTTAATGATGCTCTTGACTGTGCTCCATGGGTCACCTTGATCTCTTTTTATACCCGTCTCCTGACTTGTGTCTTTCCACAACTTCATCTCGAAGCTCTTTTGGAAGCACCTTTCTGCCCATAGTGGAGTCTTTGCTTTGAAATGCACTTCCAAGCAGTGGAATCCTCTAGAAACAGCTGCTTCTATTCTGAACTAATCAAAATCACCACAGCTGATCCACAGCTGAGAGCCAATTCGTTTGTTGTGTGATCTGTAAGGTGATTGGTTATACCTGAGCACGTTTACAAATCCAATTCAATTCAACTTTATTGTCATTAAACTTACACAGGTGCATAGTATAAAGAAAAGTGTTTCTCATGAGTCACTCAGGTGCAGTATATAAATAGGACAGAAGATAAGACAATAGACAGTAACACAATAGCAATAACAGTAACGTTTAATAACATAACATAAATAACATAATCAAGTGATCAAAACTGTACAAAATTCCGCAAACAGAAAATATAACTGGACAAAAACTGTGCAGGGTAATTCTTGGAACAGTGCAAAAACAGTACAGTTAAAAATAGTATGGTTAATTAATAAATATTACTGCAATTGTAGTGCAAATGCAATTGTAAATGCATTAAGCTGAAAGTCCCCCCGTGATGCTGATAAGATGCTGCGAGAGAGATGTTTTCTGCCGGAGCTCCTTGCTGTTCTGCTTCCCTGCAGCCACTGAAGTGTTTCTTGGTGGTCAAGGATTCTGGGGATGGTGAATCACCACCTGGGAGCACTGCCTGTCACTGGAGGTTGCAGTTTCCATTTAGACGCTGTTCACATCTCCACAGAGTTTCTCTTTTTTTCCCCTCTATCCTCTTCCACTGTACAGTATTAACATCAGGTGCCAATAAATAATGTTGAATGCTCACACATCGATCCTCATCACTAGAATCATGCTTAGCAATATCAAGCTTATATATATATAAACACACATTTGTCCGAATCTCAGCCTTAACTCTCAAACATAACATACATGGGTTGGCCCTTTGTGTGGTCTTCTTGATAATCACGTTTTGAGAGGTTTGATTTGACTTTGGAATCCAACAGTTGTTGTAGGAATAGACCAGCCTGAGAGCTGTACGGTGTTCCACTCGTGCTTCAGCATCTGTTTGTGGTCTGGTGTGCCCAGATCGTATAGTAATAATGAACCCAGGAAGACCCTTGAGGCCAAGGAAATGCTCATTCCACTGTTTGATGCGTCGACATGACTGGAAAACACAATGAAAATATTCAGTCTTGAGCAAGTCAGCTGTAGGAAAGGCCTTGGTTTTAAGCGACCTAGCTTAGATAACGAAGGTTTGATTTGACTTTGGAATCCAACACACAGTCGTTAAAGTCTGCTGTTACAGAACAGAATCACAGCAGAAGAGATATTAGTGACCACGGATGACTGTGTTGATTGTGTTTTTGTTTTAATTTCAGCAGTTATTGACTAATTCCATAAACTTTCAAGTGCTGCATTTAAACCTTGTGTACAAATAGAAAAATGTACACGTCTTAACATACAAGTCAACCATTTCTATGTGCAGTTTCGTTTTCACGTCTGAAAACTAAATCTTATTTTTTTTATTGCATTAAAAATTTGTAGCATTTTGGCCTTGAGACTTATGGCAAAAGGGAGTATTATGTACTGAGCACCAGAAGAAACATGATGTATATTTTTTTTAAAGAAATGTACAGTTTTTTTGGTGTCATGTTGATTAATTGATCCTTCATGACTGACTGTTAAGCACTGGAGGGACTGAGACTGTGACAGAGGCACTAAATCACCCTGTGAGGTTAGTGAGAGGGGCTTTGTGAGAAAGCCGCCTGGTCATTTGAAAAGCCAGCAGAAGGCTGAGGCACAGCTGGTCTGGCTGTGGAATGAGTGGTCACAGGGAGTGAAACTCCACGGGAGGGAAAGGAGTTGGGACAGAGGCTCCGAGTGGAATTAGCCACTCCTCCGGGCTAATTAAGAGGCTTTTGGTCCCTGGGTTGGGCTCGAGTCTGCAGGGAGGAAGAGAGGGAGATCCAGGGAGGAGTTCTCGCGAGCTGGGATGGGATTGATTCCCAGGCCAGTGAGACTCAGTAAGCTAGGGAGGCTGGAGAAAGTACAGCATGGTCTGTGCTGAGGGCTGTCGCAGGTGCAGGACAGGAGAGCGGCGTGGCAGGTCACTGGCTCGGATCGGTGGGAATGGGGAACAGGCTTGGCCAGCTGGAACAGGGCGTTGGCACCTGCAGGAGAGGGGCATCGCTTGGCACAGCTGCGGAGTGTGAGAACACAAGCCGTCTTGAGAAAGCTACAGGCTGCTGCTGGAAGAGGTGTTAGTGGGACCAATAGGAGGTGCTCATATTAACACTCCAGTATAGTGATGGGGACGCTATGCTGTAAAAAGGGGGTGTCCTTCGGGCGAGACGTAAAACCAAGGTCCCGATTCTATCTGGTCATTAAAAAGCCCAGAGAGTAGGCTGTTCCTGATGTTTGGGCCAAAACTTCATTAATCAGTTCTCCTCCACACTGATAGCTCATCCAGGTGGGGCTGCACACTGGGGAGGGGTGCAGGGGATCCCCCTGACCTGTCGAGCGCTTTGAGTGGAGTGTCCAGAAACACACTCTATACAGTAAGTGTGAGGATCATTATTTTCTGGAGGAAAGACCAGTGGAAGAAAGAAGACTGTACAGTTTGGGTTTGAAAGAAGAAAGACATCATTTAAAAATCTAAATGTTGAGACTGATTAGAGTTAGCATGCCCCTATAAATAATTATATCTTTATTTATTTTGGCTCGAGTGATGAGGTGGTTTTGCACGTTTGTTGTCAGGGCTGGTGAAGATCAAAAAAGGAAACAAATATTCTCCACTTGTCAAGTGACCAAAGCCCTGCTTCCATCGGCATGTTGGAGACCGGACGATGCCTGCAGGTGGTCGCTTGTCATCTTGAGTCTTCACACCCAGCAATGTCATTTTTAGCAGGTTTTGATTTATTAACTGGACTGGACTGCGCTCAGGCCGAGAGAGACAAGATGGAGACCCACTGAAGCAGCAGAACACTGACTCAATCAAGGGTCAGGACCTCAGGACATCAGAACCTCAGGACATCAGGACTTCAGGAGCTCCAAACCTCAGGACCTCAGAACATCAGGGCCTCGGAGTTCAGGACCTCAGAACCATAAAACCTCAGAACTTCAGGAGTTCAGGACCTCCGTGCTTTTTACTCTCCAGAGCTGAGACCCGTTGAACACTTGTTCTGAGACTTTCTGACTTAGAGACCATTGAACAGGCATATACCTGTACAGGTCCTACAGAAGGAACAGAAGAGTATCCCACAAGACAGCACATGCAGCCAGGTGCAGTTCTTACACTGTGGGTGTAAAGTTTGTGTTGTATCTAACGGTTTCCACACATTAGTAGTTTGCCACTTCCACAGAAGGTACCCTGTTGATCAGTCATTTTGATAGCCGATTTTAAAATGTGTCATGAAATTGCCCATCATTTCTGCTCAGTAATATATCAGTGCACAAAAGATCACACACTGAACAGTTCTGTCCCACTGTGATTGCTCACTGAACACAGTACTGTCCCACTGTGATTACTCACTGAACACAGTACTGTGCCACTCTGATCACATTCATATTTTCAGAAGGCCTAGTAAATACACTATCAAATCTTCTCTGTGTGCATCTGATTCTTGTTCACAGACTTAATTATAAACTTAATTAAGCAAAGTCTACCTTTTCTTCATCCATGTTGACTCTCCCCTAGGTTCATATTTCCATATAGGTGATCCTCTAGATCTGATCATTGATTATAGCTATGGAAATGTAATAGAACGCAGACTTATTGATCTGTATTTACTTGATTTCAGTTTTTTATAGATGGGCAGTACAGTAGCCATTTTCTAGTACATAGCTCCCCTCTGCAGTATTTCCCTTAAGGCGTTTTACTTGCACACGTTATTAAAAATGGGAAATAATTCTGTCCTCTTAACATTGTGAAAACAGTGCAATTATAGTGGTGCATATTTTTATTATGTCATGTAGTGATAGTTCCTGCTCTTCTGTTTTAACAACCTGGTAAATAATTGCTGTGCTGTGTTTGCCATGTTGGAATAGACCAGCCTCAAAGCTGTACGGTGTTCCACTCGTGCTTCAGCTTCTGTTTGTGGTCTGGTGTGCCCAGATCGTATAGTAATACTGAACCCAGGAAGACCCTTGAGGCCAAGGAAATGCTCATTCCACTGTTTGATGCGTCGACATGACTGGAAAACACGATGAAAATATTCAGTCTTGAGCAAGTCAGCTGTAGGAAAGGCCTTGGTTTTAAGCGACCTAGCTTAGATAACGAAGCAAAAAAATCTGAATGGTTTGTCTCCAGCAAAGCTCTCTGCAAACGTTTGCCATTCGAAAGCAGATGAAGGTTTTGGGCTGCGTTTTTCAGGCCTTTATAAAGAAAAGACGCAGTCGGTGAAAGTGCTGGGTACTCAAGTCTGGAATGAACAGTGGAGTGTGCCGATGTGGTGACTGGGTAACAGCCCTGTGAACTGGAGTCTTCTGTCCATGTGAGGAGCAGGTACTATAGTCTGAGGGAAAGGGGAATTCAGAATTCTTACCTGTTCAGTTCTCAGCCCATTTTTCGGAGTAGATCTTGAACACAATCCCAAAAACTTCACAGTTCACAGCAAATGGTGTGGACTTTTTTTCTACTGGGGGGGGGGGGGGGGGATGAGACTTTTAAACTGGTTTCGCTCTCGAGATTGAAACTGCAGCCGAGAGAGACGAGCATCAGCTGGAAACCCTTGTATAAAAGAACAGGCCTGCCCTCGGTAGGGGGTCGGCCCATTTTGACACACCGGCAGCAGGGGAGGATGTGGCCTCACACACTGAACACTGTACTGTCCTCCTGTGATCACACACTGAACACTGTACTGTCCCCCTGTGATCACACAGTGAACACAGCACTGTCCCCCTGTGATCACTCACTGAGCCCAGCACTGTCCCCCTGTGATCACTCACTAAGCACAGTACTGTCCCACTGTGATCACTCACTGAACACTAGCGTCCCACTCTGAACACAGTACTGTGCCACTTTGATCACACACCGAACACAGTACTGTCCCACTGTGATCACAATGAACACTGTACTGTCCCACTGTGATCACACACAGAGCACAGTACTGTGCCACTCTGATCACACACAGAGCACAGTACTGTGCCACTCTGATCACACACAGAGCACAGTACTGTGCCACTGGGATCACACACTGAACACAGTACTGTACCACTGTGATCACACAGTGAACACACTACTGTGCCACTCTGATCACACACTGAGCACACTACTGTGCCACTCTGATCACACACTGAGCACAGTACTGTGCCACTCTGATCACACACTGAGCACAGTACTGTGCCACTCTGATCACACACTGAGCACAGTACTGTGCCACTCTGATCACACACTGAGCACAGTACTGTGCCACTCTGATCACACTGAGCACACTACTGTCCCACTGTGATTACTCACTGAACACAGTACTGTCCCACAGTGAACACACTAGCGTGCCACTGTGATCACACAGTGAACACACTAGCGTGCCACTGTGATCACACAGGGAACACTGCAATACCTAACCATCTTGGAAAGCTATCTGACCTCCTCCGAACGAGGGACGAGGGAAGAGGTAGCTCCTGATCTCGAGCCAGAGGGAAGACGGGGAAAATGGTTCAGGTCAGGGGAAGTCACAGCCCTGACGCAGGAGAACATCAGACTATTCCTAGACTTCGAGAGAGAGAACAAAGGCAGACCGAACAAGTTCTGTGTGGCGTCAATCAACGACGAGGTCAACATCGGATCTTCCGTTTACCTCTTCTAAAGGGGGGCTCTGGCCAGCAAGCACTTCGAGCTGCCTTCCCAGCTGGGGGTACCGGCTGTGCTGACAACTCTGCACGACTCCGTCCAGCTGGCATTCCGCCCACCGAAGTACGGCGGCGGCGAGATCGTGAGGTATCGGGTTCTGTACCAGAAGCCGGGCGACTCAGCTTGGGGGGAAGTGGACACCAATGACAACAAGCCAGAGTTCACCGTGTCGGGGCTGGACCTGAACGCTTCGTATCGATTCAGCTGCCGGGCAGTTTGCAAACCCGGAGTCGGCTGTACCAGCAACGCAACTCCATCCTGCAAGACGCTTCCTTCAGCCCCCCCGGAGCTCCTCAGCAGAAATTAACAGGACCAAACTCCTTGACCGTCACCTGGGACATGCCCACCTCTGTGGGACAGGGAATCAGCGTTACTTCCTACGAAGTTGAATACAGAGAGGTCTTCAAGGGGGCAACGGACGAGCAAGACAGCAAAACATGGACGAAGCTCAACGCCAGAGGGAGGGTGTGCACTCTGGAGAACCTAAGGGGAAGGAAGTTCCTACATCGTCCAGGTTTATTCCGACTGTGGCAAAGAAGGCAAGAGTCCACCGAGCCCCGAGACTCCAATAACAATCCCGAAGGACAGCAGAGTCGAGTCAGGGGACGTCAGTCGTGTTAAAGTGCAGAGCGACCACTTCCTAAACTTCTCCACTTTGATAGAGCGCGGGCAGCCTTCCTTATACAGGCTGTCGCTGGAACAGGAGCCCACCGACGAGCAGCATTTCCAGCGCTTCACGTTCGGCAGGAAAGTAGAAGAAGGGAACAATAAGGTCATCATCCTTCTGGGGGCCACGGGGGCAGGGAAGACCACCCTCATCAACGCGATGATCAATTACATACTGGGCGTGCAGTGGGAGGATCGGTTTCGATTCAAGCTGATCCATGAGGAGACCAAGCGCTCGCAGGCGGAGAGTCAGACCTCCATCATGACGTCCTACGAGCTCCACAACCAGAAGGGATTCGTCGTCCCCTACTCCCTCACGGTCATCAACACCCTGGGGTTCGGAGACACGCGGGGACTCTCTCGGGACAAGCTGATCACAGAGCAGGTGAAGCGCTTCTTTACCAGCCCCGGCAGCGTGGACCACATCGACGCCGTGTGCTTCGTGGTTCAGGCGTCTCTGGCGCGGCTGACCTCCATCCAGCAGTACGTCTTCGACTCCATCCTCTCCATCTTCGGGAAGGACATCACCGAGAACATCCTCGTCACGTTTGTGGACGGGAGGGACATCCCCGTCCTGGGCGCCATCGAAGCCGCGAGCCTGCCCTGCCGCAAGAACCGGAAGGGCAAAGCGACGCACTTCGAATTTAACAACTCCGCCCTTTACACGCAAAACGAGAGGCCCGACACCGATTCCAATGGGGAGGGCTACAGGAGCGACATCGAGGAAGAGGACGACAACAAGCTGGAGAAAATCGTCTGGACGAACAACGTGAAGCAGCTGAAGAGGTTTTTCCAAACGTTGGAGAAGACGGAGGGGAAGGACCTGACGCTGACAAAGAAAGTCCTGGAGGAGCGCGAGAGGCTGGAGACGGCGATGGCGAGGCTGCAGCCTCAGATCTCGGCCGGGTTGGAGAAGCTGAGCGAAATGAAGAAGATCAGGGCATGCCTGGAAAATGAGCAGGCCAGCATGGAGCAGAACAAGAACTTCGAGATAGAAATCGAGGAGCTGGTCCCAAAACGGAAAAACACCAAGCATCTATCAACAAACTGCAACAACTGTCTGGTTTCATGCCATTCAGGATGTTTCCTTCCCACACCAGGAGAAATCAGTCTCTGCGCCGTCATGGATGACGCTGGACACTGTGATCTGTCCAGGTAACTGCCACTACTCCGCTCACATATCCGAGATGACGATGTGGGAGTACGAAGTGGTGAAGGTCATGAAAACAGTCAAAGAACTCAAGGACAACTTCGTTAAGGCTTCCGGCAAGTTCATGTCGACGAAGAAGATGCTCGAGAAAATCGAAATGGACTTCGAGACGATCGAGGACCGGATCAAGCAGCTGATCAGGCTGTCCTCCAACTGCCTGGCGCGGCTGGAGGAGATCACCCTGAAGCCCAACGCTCTGTCCACGGCCGCCTACATCGAGCTGCTCATCCGCAACGAGGAAGAGGAGCCCCGCATCGACGACCTGCACAAGATGAAACAACACGCCGAGATCCTCGCCAAGATCGCCAACAACGAGAAACTGCTGCCGGAGGAGCGCAGGATCGTGAGGGAGAGAAACGAGAGGCTGAGAAAAATCGCTCAAGACGTCAAAGTGGCGAGCTCCGCAGTGAGAGTCTGGACTGCAGGACAGTTAACACGTTCCACACCGGCCGAGAACTCCTGCAGGACACTGAACACGTTCCGCACCGCCCGAGAACTCCTGCAGGACACTGAACACGTTCCACACCGCCTGAGAACTCCTGCAGGAAACTCCATCTTGCGTTAAATCTCGAGTAAACCAAAACACAGTATAATGTTCGGGTTTCGTAAAATAACTGTTCCTAATAGTTCAACTGAAATAAAATAATAAGTTAGTTAGTTCTACTTAATCACTTAATTTTAAAATCTACAAAAATCATTTTAAATTCTCTAAATTCAAAGCTTTCCTTTCACCAGACCTCTAGCCAGACTGATGTTGGCCTCTCTTTCATGCTGTCAGGATAAAGCTGCCTTCCAAATCAATCGGCATCCTGCTGCGACTGAGATGATTTAATGTCCACAGGGGAAAGTGTGGTTATAGATTATAAAGACCGCAGGACACCTCAGGGTTTGCAGACACAACAGTCCTGACCACACCTCCTTAGCAGAAGATCTGAACGCAGATCAAACACTTCTAAGGAACAGCCGCTTCAAGAACAGTTCTCAACACGTCAGTGTGAATTTCAAATTGCATTTCAATATTTTTTGTCTGGCGTCTGTACTTGGTAGATCCATACGCCGGTGAAAAATGAAAAATACCTTTCCTCTGAGTGACCTGTCGTGCTCTATTTCTGGGTGACCTTGGACATCATCCATCTCTAAAGAACGGTGTTGACTTCTGACGATTCTTGTGCACTCTCTCTCACCTGTATATAAAAGCACACTTCAGTCACCTGCAGGCGCGAGGCCCTGCTGACGAGAGATGCTCTGGTCCTCAGGTACGGGGCTGTGAAAGAGCGAGAGGCTGGAAGTGGGGCCTGCTCCTCCTCTCTCTCTCCCCCGTGTTCGCTCACAGGGTCGGTCTCTCTGAACGTGCCGAAGACGGGCGGAACTCAACACCCCTGCCTGGACGACGAGAGGAATAACAGGCAATCAAAACACTTAAGGACACCGACCGACTGACCTTGCCAAGAGCGTTCATGAGGTTTCAAACCGAAGTTCGGGAGGAAGGTGAGAGCCGCCGCTCGCCTGCGCTCGTCAGTCTCACACTCGGCACATCTCACACTCCTTCACCGCAGCAGCTCAATCCTCTCCAGCGCACTCTTTACAGTCCAGCTGCACCACGGAGAGGAGACCCAGGAACGCCTGAGGGGCGGCGGAGAGGAATCCGCTGTCACACACAGCAGTGACACGGGCACACGCAGTCACATGGGGACACCACAAGGGAACTCACAGCAGATGATCGCTCGACGGCATCGCAGACGAAACACGGGGTCGAGCCCCGAGAATTTCACAAGGCACTCAAGCCAATCAATCACTCTCTTTTCTTGAGATCGAAAGTTAATGGAGGTTCCAGGAGAGAACATCAGAGCAGGAACAGGATACCCCCGTCCCCGCAGTGTGACTGTTTCCGCCCGAGCCCACAGACCACACTCATTCCCCAGCACCAGTCCTGAACTGGAAGACAAGAACCGGGGCAAACCAGTAAGTTACTGCTGATCACTACTTAATAAACTTCAAGGTTTAACGGACAACCTGCAGATCTCCTGTTTTCAGTTTTTATATCGTTGTTTTTGAGTCACACATCCAGAACACCCTTTCATAACGCATCTGTATGCCCTGTTCTCACATTTCTTTGGTTTAGTTTCTGCTCACTTCCCCTGGAGTGAAACACGCCTCCGAAATAAGCGTTTATAAAACTTTCATTTCTCTTTACCTGAAGTCAAATAAATCTGCAAAAACACATCATCATACAGAGCTTCAGCACAGCGTATTTCCTGTCACTTATTTTTATACAGTATTACTGTATTTGAGGTGCCATCTGAACTGAAGCACACCTCGAAAACACGTTTTTACAACACTGTTTGTCGATTTTAGCAGCGGTGATGCAAACCTCCAATATAGACGGTTTGAAAACGTCATCTCTGTTCAGCGGAAGTGCAGCAAACGTGCGAATCGGTTTTTAGTTCATTTATTGATCACACTGTTTCTATCAGCCCTGGATCTGACATGAGCCGCAGCGAAACCGGAGCCACTTCGACACACCGGTATCCTACAATTTCATTAAAAAAACACTTGATATTTACTTCAGGAGGAGGAAATACAAATATCAGCTAAACAAGCCGGCTAGGCAAAGAAACAGCACATTTAAACCAACAAAACTACAATTTCACTCAAAATGTCAGACGCAACTGAAATTAAAGTGGCCTTCGAGATCAGTTCAACAAGCTCAATAATAAACCTTACACCAACAGACCCACAATTTCACCACAAACACATGGAGCTTGTGTCTGTGAAGGTGAAGTGTGAGACGATTCTGTCATCAGGAGGGAGGGCTACAGCAGTACAGCAGAGAGAACCATCACTGTTACCCACATACTCTCACACCGGTCCCATGTAGAACTGCTGTATTAAACTGTCTGGTGAAGAGACGCGTCTGAGTCTTCTCATGATCAGGACAGGTCACAGTAAACATGCAGAAAGTGATGGTGAATTCTCGTTTCGCCTTTCTCTTATTTACTTGTTGTCAAACATGCCAGTCTGTGTTATTGTGCGTTTTGAAAAAGTGGTGGTCGATTTCTTTAAATGTTTCATACAAAAATGCTATTTGGAGAGTAACTAATTAGATATTCCCCTTGACTGAGGATGTGTACAGTCATCCATCAGGACTGGTACATTTAAAAATGACTGGAGAGAGCGCCACCTACAGGCGAAAGGCCACATCACAGCAGCAACGTGTGAACAATAAGACTTTTACACCCAAAAACCACAATATCTCCACAACCCCATAAGCACAATGATAAAAAGACACTTTTACACAACCTCACCACAAACCCCCACGAGCTCAATGATAAAAATACACTTTTACACAATTTTACCACAAACCGCCCCGAGCAAAATGATAAAGACACTTTTACACAATTTTACCTCAAACCCGTCGAGCTCAATTATAAACAGACACTTTTACACAATTTTACCTCAAACCCGTCGAGCTCAATGATAAAAGGACACTTTTACACAATTTCACCACAAACACCCCGAGGTCAACGATAAAAAGACACTTTAATATCACCACTTACCTTGGTGGTGGTGGAGGGGAGTCCTCAATCTGTAAAGCACGTTGAGTGGAGTGTCCAGAAAAGCGCTATGTAAGTGTAAGCAATTATTAATTTTACACAATTTCACCTCACACCCCCCCGAGCTCAACGATAAAAAGTATTTTACACAATTTTACCTCAATGATAAACAGACACTTTTACACAATTTTACCTCAAACACCCCGAGAACAATAATAAAGACACTTTTACACAATTTTTCATCAAAGATAAAGACACTTTTACACAATTTCACCACAAATACCACGAGCTCAATGATAGACACTTTTACACAATTTCACCACAAACCCCCCGAGCTCAATGATTAAAAGACACTTTCACACAATTTCACCACACAGCCCCCGAGCTCAAAGATAAAAAGACACTTTTACACAATTTCACCACAACCCCCCCGACCACAATGAAAAAAACACACTTGTACACAAAGATAAAGACTTTTAAGCAACTTTACCACAAACCCCCCGAGCACAACGATAAACAGACACTTTTACACAATTTCACCTCAACCCCCCCGAACTCATTGATAGACACTTTTACACATTTTCACCACGAACACCCTGAGCTCAATAAAGACTTTTACACAATTTCACCACAAACCCCCAGAGCACAGTGAAAAAGACACTATTTCACAATTTCACCACAAACCCCTCGAACTCAATGATAAAGACCCTTTTACACGATTTCACCTCAAACACCGCAAGCTCAAAGATAGACACTTTTACACAATTTCACCATAAACCCCCCGAGCACAACGATAAAAACACACTTGTACACAATGATAAAAAGACTTTTACACAACTTTATCACAAACCCCCCGAGCACAATGATAAAGACACTTTTGACACAATTTTACCTCAAACCTGTCAAGCACAAAGATAAAAATACACTTTTTACAGAATTTTACCTCAAAACCTCCCAGCACAATGATAAAAAGAAACTTTACACAATTTTACCTGAAACCCACCGAGCTCAAAGATAAAGACACTTTTACACAATTTTATCTCAAACCCGTCGAGCTGAATGATAAAAACACACACTTATATCACCACTTACCTCGGTGGTGGTGGAGGGGAGTCCTCAATCTGTAAAGCACGTAGAGTGGAGTGTCCAGAAAAGCACTATATGAGTGTAAGCAATTATTAATATTACACAATTTTACCTCAAACACCACGAGCTCAATGATAGACACTTTTAAACAATTTCATCACAAACCCCCCGAGCTCAATGATAGACACTTTTACACAATTTCACCTCAAACCCGTCAAGCTCAACGATAGACACTTTTACACAATTTTACCTCAAACCCGTCGAGCTCAATGATAGACACTTTTACACAATTTTACCATGATGAAGACACTTTTACAGAATTTCACCACAAAGCCCCTGAGCTAAATGATAGACACTTTTTCACAATTTCACCACAACCCCCCCCGAGCACAATGAAAAAAGACACTTTTACACAATTTCACCACAAACCCCCAGAGCACAGTGAAAAAGACACTTTTACACAACTTTACCACAAACCCCCCGAACTCAATGATAGACACTTTTACACAATTTCACCACAAACCCTGTGAGCTCAAAGATAGACACTTTTACACAATTTCACCACAAACACCCCGAGCACAATGATAAAAAGTCACTTTAACAGAATTTCACCACAACCCCCTCGAGCTCAATGATAAAAAGACATTTTCACAATTTCACCTCAAACCCCCTGAGCTCAATTGATAGACACTTTTACACAATTTCACCTCAAACCCCCGAGCTCATTGATAGACACTTTTACACAATTTCACCTCAAAACACCCCGAGATCAATAATAAAAAGACACTTTTACACAATTTCACAAAACCCCTGAGCACAATGATAAAAAGACACTTTTACACAATTTTACCTAAAACATCGGGAGCTCAAAGATAAAAAGACACTATTACAATAAGACACTTTTACACAAATTTACCTCAAACCCCCTGAGCTCAATGATAAAGACACTTTTACACAATTTTACAAAGACAAAGACTTTTATACAATTTCACCTCAAACCCCCCGTGCTCAATGATAAACAGACACTTTTACACAATTTTACCTGAAACGCCACGAGCTGAATGATAAAAACAAACACTTATATCACCACTTATCTTGGTGGTGGTGGAGGGGAGTCCTCAATCTGTAAAGCGCGTTGAGTGGAGTGTCCAGAAAAGCGCTATATAAGTGTAAGCAATTATTAATATTACACAATTTTATTCCAAACACCCCGAGCTCAATGATAAAGACTTTTTACACAATTTGACCTCAAACCCGTCGAGCTCAATGATAAAGACACTTTTACACAATTTCACCTCAAACCCGTCGAGTTCGAAGATAAAGACTTTTACACAATTTTACCTCAAACACCCCGAGCACAATGATAAACAGACACTTTTTACACAATTTTACCTCAAACCCATCAAGCTCAATGATAAAGAAACTTTTACACAATTTTACAATGATAGGCACTTTTTACACAATTTCACCACAAACCCGTCGAGCTCAATGATAAAAAGACACTGTTACACAATTTTAACCTCAATGATAAATCACCTTGGTGTTGGTGGAGGGGAGTCCTCATTCTGTAAAGCGCGTAGCGTAGAGTGGAGTGTCAAGAAAAGCACTATATGAGTGTAAGCAATTATTAATATTACACAATTTTACCTCAACCCCCCCCCAGCTCAATGATAGACACTTTTACACAATTTTACCTGAAACCCGTCGAGCTCAATGATAAACAGACACTTTTACACAATTTCACCACAGAACCCCCCGAGCACAATGATAAAATGACACTTTTACACAATTTCTCCACAAACCCCCAAGCTAAATGATAAAGACACTTTTACACAATTTCACCACAAACCCCCCGAGCTCAATGATAAAAAGACTTTTACACAATTTTATCTCAAACCCCCCGAACTCAATAATAAAGACACCTTTACACAATTTCATGAGAAACCCCCCGAGAACAATGATAAAAAGACACTTTTACACAATTTCTCCACAAACCCCCTGAGCTCAATGATGGACACTTTTACACAATTTGACCTCAAACGCCGTGAGCTCAAAGATAAAGACACTTTTACACAATTTTACCTCAATGATAAACAGACACTTTTACACAATTTCACCACAAACCCCCCGAGCACAATGATAAAAAGACACTTTTACACAATTTTACCTCAATGATAAAAAGACACTTTTACACAATTTCACCACAACCACTTCGAGGACAATGATAAGACACTTTCACACAATTTCTCCACAAACCCCACCCGAGCTCAATGATGGAAACTTTTACACAATTTGACCTCAAACCCCGTGAGCTCAAAAATAAAGACACTTTTACACCATTTTACCTCAATGATAAACAGACACTTTTACCTCATACACCCTGAGCTCAGTGATAAAAAGACACCTTTACACAATTTCACCACAATCCCCCTGAGCACAATGATAAAAGACTTTTACACAATTTCACCACAACCCCCTCGAGCTCAATGATTAAAAGACACTTTTACACAATTTTACCTCAAACACCCTGAGCACGATGATAAAGACACTTTTACTCAATTTCACCACAAACCTCCCGAGCTCAATGATAAAATAACACTTGTACACAATTTTACCTCAAACCCCCCGAGCTCAATGATGAAAAGACACTTTTACACAATTTCACCACAAACCACACGAGCTCAATGATAGACAATTTTACACAATTTCACCACAAACCCCCTGAGCTCAATGATTAAAAGACACTTTTACACAATTTGACCTCAAACACCCTGAGCTCAGTGATAAAAAGACTTTTACACAATTTTATCTTAAACACACATCACATTCTCTCCACTACACATATAATTTCTTTACCTCCAGCTTCTCTCTTCTTGACTCAGCATCCCTCAACAAACTAGTTACACGCATAAAACCCACCACATCTATCTTAGATCCCATTCCCACCACTTTATTCCAGTCCTGTTTCTCTTCTCTGTCCCATTGTCCTCAATATTATACATGAATCCATGAGCACTGTACCAACGGTCCTCAAAACTGCTGCCATTACCCCCTTGCCAAAAAAGCCTAACATGGCTCTTGACAATCTTAATTTTCACCCCATCTCCAACTGACCCTTTCTTCCTAAAAGTCTAGAACGTGCTGTCACACTCCAGTTACATCACCACCAATCATCTAATAGCTTCTGATTCTGGTTCCCTCTCTATACTCATCCTTCTTGATCTCAGTGCTGCTTCTGACACTGTTGACCATGACATCTTACTTTCTCGTCCTGAGACTGTGTTTGGAGTTTCTGACACTGCCCTCAAATGGTTCAAATCTTACCTCACTGATTGCTGTGACTTTGTCTCTCTCAATGGGTACATGTCTGAAATTGGTCTTGTCAAGTCTGGTGTTCCTCAGGGCTCAATATGGGGCCCCTTGCTCTTCAGCATTTACATGTTCCTACTTGGTCAGCTTTTAAGATCACATGGCCTCAGCTTTCATTTTTACGCTGATGATACTCAACTATACATCCATACCAAACCTGACACTGATGTGGCTGTCTCTATTCTATCTAATTGCATCTCTGACGTAAAAAGTTGGATGACTCAAAGCGTCCTTCATCTTAACTGCGACAAGACTGAAGTCATGCTTATTGGCACCCCCCATCAACTTCGTAAAGCCAGTCCTGTAACCCTGTCTGTAGATGGCTCTGTACTTGAGCTTCAATCAAAATTGAAAAACCTTGGAGTTATATTCGATTCTGGCTTAACATTCGACCCACATGTGCAGCATATCGTCAAAATGTTTTTTTCACCTTAGAAATATCGCTAGACTACCCCCTATGCTATCACTAACTGTGGCTGAAAAGCTGATCAACACATTTGTATTCTCTCAAATTCACTACTGCAATGCTCTACTTGCAGGGGGATCAAAATCTACTCTGAACAAACTGCAGTCTGTCCAAACCTCAGCAGACAGAATCCTGACCAGGTCTGGTGCAAGTGACCACATCACTCCTATCCTGGAGTCCCTGCACTGGCATCCAGTTAAATTCTGTGTGGACTTTAAAATCCTCACGCTCACCTGTAAGGCTCTGCATGGCACCTAAGTACCTGTCTGAACTATTATCGCCCTACTCTCCACCTCACAACCTTCGCTCTGCTAATTCTGCCCTCCTTACTGTCCCCCAAGCCCCTCTACACTCTTTGGGTGACAGGGTCTTCTCCTGTTCTGCCCCCAAGCTCTGGAACTCTCTGCCCAAGGATATCAGAGAGTCACCTTCTCTAAACTCCTTCAAATCCAGACTCCAAACCCTGTTCTTCAGAAAAGCCTTTACTGAACTGGTTCCATTCTTCACCCCTCTGCTCTTAGTACCACCATCCACAGTCTCCTCTGTGTGTTGTAATTGTGTTTTATCTTGTGTATTCTTCTTATTTATTGTTATTGTCATCCTGTAAAGCGCTTTGAGAAGCCACCTTTAAAGGCGCTATATAAAATAAAGTTTAACACCCTGAGCTCAATGATAAAAATACACTTTTACACAATTTCACCTCAAACCCGTCACACTTACAAAAAAAAGACACACTTACCTTGGTGTTGGTGGAGGGGAGTCCTCGTATCCTGTAAAGCGCGTTGAGTAGAGTGTCCATAAAGGCGCCATATACAGATTCAGCCACGCAAATCATTACGTCATACCGCGGTACGTGATTGGCCGGCCAAAATGACCGACAGGGGCGCTCGTGGTGCGTTGGTCGGTCGTGGAAAGATTTCATCATTTGATCTCTTTACTGTGCACATTTTAATTTGCTTAGTATTGAATATTTATATGGGATTTTACAACTAAAGGGAAATTTTAGTAGCTGAGCATAAAAGGAAGAGGAGCATAACGCATCTGAAGGTCATAAACGATATTAATTTAGGAACATAAACATATTATGTCTCGGTATTTTAAAGAAAAATACACACCAGTCTTCCATTTCTCCCTGAACATTTTAAGATTCAAAGTCTTACATGTGGTTATTTCAGAAACCTTTTCACGTGCTCCTTGCCCCCTCTGACCATGATACCGGACGTTTATACAGTAGACAGCGCTCTGTGAGAGAAGTGACAGTTTCAAGCTTGTCTGCGAAGACGCTCGATAGCGGAGTAAACAAGCACACTTTTAGAACTGGGTTCATAGGGAGTATAAGATGGAAGCGCCTATCTACAGGAATGAAGGACGGTCTAACTATATTTAAGCACGGTGAACGTGGATTCTGTCTGGCACGGCCAGATTGTGAAAAATAACTATTTCATGAAACACGCGTTTCATTTTAATCAAGATGGGGGCAAGGGGGTCTTCTCTGTGACCCTCCCTTAGAAAATTAACGTGAAAAAACTAAAAATCAGACAATCACAACAGACATATCAGAAAACATCTACATACTGTGAGTGTCTGGAGACTGTATCTGAGTTTTAGTTTTTGGCCGGACCACAGCCCCACCCACACAAACACCCCCACTCACTCAGCCACAGCCCCACCCGCACACACAACCCCACACACACTCCCCCACAGCCCCACCTACACCAACACCCCCACCCCCCCACTGATCCACGCCACACGGCCGCCAGCGCACCCCGCCGCATCAAACAGACACTTTTACCTCAAACACCCTCTATCAAACAAGAATTTTACACAATTTCACCTCAAAGATTAAAAAAAACACTTTACACAATTTTACAATGATAAAGACAATTTTACAATAAGACACTTTTACATAATTTTTTCCACAGACCCCCTGAGCTCAATGATAAAGACAATTTTTACACAATTTGACCTCAAACCCATCGAGCTCAATGATAAAAAGACACGTTTACAATATTTTACAATGATAAACCGACATTTTACACAGTTTCACCACAAACCCGTCGAGCTCAATGATAGACACTTTTTACACAATTTGACCTCAAACCCGTCAAGCTCAATGATAAAGACACTTTTTACACAATTTGACCTCAAACCCATCGAGCTCAATGATAAAAAGACACTTTTACACTATTTTACAATGATAGACACTTTTAACACAATTTCACCACAAACCCGACGAGCTCAATGATAAAAAGACACGTTTACACTATTTTAACCTCAATGATAAATTACCTCGGTGTTGGTGGAGGGGAGTCCTCATTCTGTAAAGCTCGTAGCGTAGAGTGGAGTGTCCAGAAAAGCACTATATGAGTGTAAGCAATTATTAATATTACACAATTTTACCTCAAATCCCACGAGCTCAATGATAGACACTTTTAAACAATTTCACAACAAACCCCCCAAGCACAATGATAAACAGACACTTTTACACAATTTTACAATGGTAGACACTTTTTACACAATTTGACCTCAAACCCACCAAGCTCAATGATAAAAAGACACTTTTACACAATTTTAACCTTAATGATAAAAAGACACTCTTATATCACCACTTACCTTGGTGGTGGTGGAGGGGAGTCCTCATTCTGTAAAGCGCGTACAGTGGAGTGTCCAGAAAAGCACTATATGAGTGTAAGCAATTATTAATATTACACAATTTTACCTCAAACCCCACGAGCTCAATGATAAACAGACACTTTTACATAATTTGACCTAAAACACCCTGAGCTCAATGATAAAGACACTTTTACACAATTTTACCTGAAACCCACCGAGCTCAAAGATAAAAATACACTTTTGACAATTTTACCTCAAACCCGTCGAGCTCAATGATAAACCGACACTTTTGACACAATTTTACCTCAAACCCGTCGAGCACAATGATAAACCGACACTTTTGACAATTTTACCTCAAACCCTCCCAGCACAATGATAAACCGACACTTTTGACACAATTTTACCTCAAACCCTCCCAGCACAATGATAAACCGACACTTTTGACACAATTTTACCTCAAACCCGTCGAGCTCAATGATAAACCGACACTTTTGACACAATTTTACAATGATAAACCGACATTTTACACAATTTTACCTCAAACCCGTCGAGCTCAATGATAAAAATACACTTTTGACACAATTTTACCTCAAACCCGTCGAGCTCAATGATAAACCGCCACTTTTGACACAATTTTACCTCAAACCCGTCGAGCTCAATGATAAACCGACACTTTTGACACAATTTTACCTCAAACCCGTCGAGCTCAATGATAAAGACACACTTTTACACAATTTCACCACAGACATGTTCTCACTCCTATGACTGTTTTCTCATCAGCCTGAGGACTGAACGATTTCAATGAAGAAACGGAGGGACAAGTCGCCACTCACCGCCACAGCCCGGGAAACATCTTCCGTCTCCAACACGAACAGCAAACGTCCTCTCGGTGCGCAGAAACGTCCAGAAACGCGTTGACTTTGGACTCAGTCAAGTTTAACAGGTGTATAAACGTGCTGAAGAGCCCCAGCCTGGCGAAAACTCTGTCAGACCGATTATACTGACGCAGTATTATATTATATTAGCGTTACAACACTGAAAGCATATGATATTGATGACACTGACGCAAACGCACACTTTTCCGCTCCTTTGACGCCGATATCTACGTCCGTGAAGAACAAACTGCTGCTCTAGACGACATTATATTTAAAAAACACGAATTGAGTGATTGAAACGTGTTCAAACCGCAGTTGACCTGTGGCTTCAGCTCGGCGACGCAGAGACACGGCGTCCATGAGGGCGGGAAAGCAGAAAGCTTGTGTATTCTAATAAAGAGCTGACTAAAACCAATTATTAATGATAAAATAAGGTCAAACTCGGGAAACCGCGGCGGGGCAGGAGCCCTCACGGCGGGAAAGGCGGGAAGCGCGACCGTTAGGAATTCAAACTTATGTAACGCAACGGGGGCTCAGGCGGGCGCCCTTGCCGCATCAGGTCGGCCCCACACTGTCCGGGGCTCGAACCCGGGACTTCCGCGTCTCTCCGCAGCGACCCAGCACCGTGAGCTAAAGAAACGAGACGCGCACCTGCCCCGAGTTCTCGCAGGGACCGCCCCCCTGTCCCCTCTCAGCCAATGGGCTTCCACCACGGTGGAGTGACGTCCCCCCTCAGCCCTCTCCTCCAATGGGCTTAAAGGACACTCGAGTGACGCTCTCGGGAGCCCTCCTCCTCGGCAGGGCTGTTATAAGCCCTCTGAGTGACTGACCCAGGGTTCACAAGCTGCCCAGGAGGCTCTACTGTACACAGAGAGGGGTGGGAGGGGGGAACAAGCCGATACCCTGGCTCCTCTCAGGAAACTGCTGATGAAGCCGGGATCAATTAGCGACCGACTAATTAACGAGCGAGTTGAACCCTGTGGGTGTCATTCCCACCTACTGTGTGCGCTTTCAGGAACAGTGACCCTGATTAAATCTGGCCGATCCAGCTCTTGGCTCCCTGGTTCGGAACCGACAGAGTGGACCGGGTCGAGACAGCAGGACCGTCAGGCTGCGCTGTGATGTCAAACCGTCAGGAAGGATAGCGGTCATATCACACAAACACCAGTGCCAGCAACCCCCAGCAGGAACACACAGACTCCACACACACAGACACCAGTACCAGCGAACCCCAGCAGGAACACGCAGAATCCACACACACAGACACCAGCGACCCCCAGCAGGAACACGCAGACTCCACACACACAGACACCAGTACCAGCGACCACCAGCAGAAACACGAAGACTCCACACACACAGACACCAGCACCAGCGACCCCCCAGCAGGAACAGTCAGACTCCACACACACAGACACCAGTGACCCCCCAACAGGAACACGCAGACTCCACACACAGACACCAGCTCCAGCGACCCACAGCAGGAACACGCAGACTCCACACTCGCTCCTCTGACACAGTTTCACTTGCTTGTCCTCGCCGCTCGGCTCAGGGGACGAGTGAGGACAGATTCAGGGAAAGAGCAGCACCGACAGTGAGTCACTGGGGAAAAGAGAGACTCTTTCTCTGAGGAGCAGGGCGGTATTGGCTTCGACATGCTCGCTGGAGGTGCTGTGGTTCCAGTTTGCGATGTGATGAGAACAGCGATTCGTCCAGCAGTTTCAGGACTCAACCTAAAAAGTGACTTTGTAGCTGATGTGACAGAGGACCAGCCTAGAGGACCAGGTATTGAAGAGAAACAGGAACGTGTGTTTTTACCTCCTTCCAGCTGAAGTACAGCAGCAGAAACCTATTGTTCGCGTCTTTAGAATGATACAGAAACGCTGTTGGAAAACAAAGGTGATTATGAGAGAAGTAGTTGAATAAAAATCAGAATCAAGCCCTGCAGGACTAAAGGGATCCTGTCTGTTGTAACAGAGCTGACTGACAGGAGCTGGTATTTCATACCAGACTGAGAGGATTATACTGGGGAGAATAACAGACAGTCAGGAGATCAAATATTGTAGGGTTACACGTTACAGGACTCCCGTCTCCTGTGGAGACACACGTGTGGGGTCGTGTCAGGGCAGAAGTCCCACATTGTAAACCAGTGTAAACTGGGACTGGGACCAACCCGGATCAAGACCAGACCTGAGAGCTTCAGGACTCTCTCCCACTGGTGTCCTTTTCTCTCTCTCTGTCCTGTGTCCTAACAAACCCCACTAATCCCCCGTGTGGGAAAGAGGACCCGCTCGTCCCTCCTGTCCTGTCCCGGTGTCGCCGTCACTGGGACTGGAGCAGCCGGAGAGGAGACGCACTTCCAGAACTTTCCTTCCCGCTCGGCTCTTCCCCTCCTGAGGAAAGAGCATCTTCCCACACAAACAGCCCGTTTCTCTCGGAGACGCCCGCAGCACAGGGGGCCTTTTCCCAGGACACCAGGACTCCCCTCGTCTGCGGAAACACCCGGGAAGAGCCTCCCAGCCCACAGGAGGGGAGTCCCAGTCCTTCCCGGGATTTCCAGGACAGGAGCGGCTCCTCAGCTGGGAATAAAACCGCCCCGAGAGGAGCTCGAGCGCTCGGGCTCGGAGCGTCGCTTAGCAACCGGCGCCGCAGCGCCATCCGGAGGACGAGCCGGAAGCGGGTTTTGGCGCCAGTTCTGCTCTTTGATGATCGGCTCAGGAGAATAAAGTCGATATAAAAACATTTAAGTCCATTTCTCTCCCTCCTCTGTGGAAGCCGTGTCCGCCAGGGAGTGAAAAGAAAAAAAACGCGCCGCGGTTTCTCGCCGTTTCGGCTTTAGATCTCGAAATTATGACTTTTCTGACTCGGAAGTGCGAGATATAAAGTCCCAATGACCAGAAATAAACTCGTGATTCTGAGACTGTAAGTCGCCGTTGCGAGATATAAAGTCCCAATGACCAGAAATAAACTCGTGATTCTGAGACTGTAAGTCGCCGTTGCGAGATATAAAGTCCCAATGACCAGAAATAAAGTCGTGATTCTGAGATTGTAAGTCGCCGTTGCGGGATATAAAGTCCCAATGACCAGAAATAAAGTCGTGATTCTGAGATTGTAAGTCGCCGTTGTGAGATATAAAGTCCCAATGACCAGAAATAAAGTCGTAATTCTGAGACTGTAAGTCGCCGTTGCGAGATATAAAGTCCCAGTTGCCGGACGAGCCGGCAGCGGGTCTGGGCGCCGTCATGAAACGACGTCTTTCATCATCACGTCGGTTTTCCAGCGGCGCTTCAACGTCCTTCTGCACAAGCGAGCGGTGTGTTTCTGCAGCTGCACTCCGGCTGAAGGAGGTGAAAACGCGCTTCTCTTCCAGAAAGGTCTGTGTGTCCGAGCGATCGGCCGGCCTGATGCGCGCAGTGTGGCTGACCGTCGCGCTGAAGCGCCTCTGTCTCTTCCTCAAGACCCCTCATGAGCAGCCCCTCGAACACCCACACCAGACACGCTGTGAGAAGGAGGCACACGCCCCCGCTGGGATCGCAGACACAGCCCGGCCGCCTCACGCCTGTCCTGGCCCACCCTGCCTGGCGCCCGCCGGAAACAGCTGCTCGCCATCTCGGCCACAACCGGCCACTTTCCCACCTCGGAGTCCCGGTCAGCGACACTGTGCTCTTATACCGGGTGGGACACCGCCAGACCCACAGCTGGATACAAACTCACTGTTCCACTGTTACAATTATACACATGTAGTGGCTCTCTGAAGGCACCAGTTCTGTAGGGTTTGGGCATTTACTGGGACAATTATTAATTGTAGCAGTAAATCACAAAATGATTCTTTTGATGGCCTTAGAATCCAACCATGCGATATAACTCAAACAACGCACACACACAGGTACTAATACACAAGGATACATTTATTAATACATAGAATATGCATATAAATCTAACAGATCTTATCAAGAGGGTTATCAGAATACAAAAGATATATATTCAATCAGTTACAAAGTGTTACACATATCAAGAGGACATATGTTCAGTATATCATTCATTTAGACCGTTTCGTAAATGAACTTGGTTATAACTTCTACATTAGATACTCAAAACAAGTACATAACTCTTAGGAATTAAATTGATATCAACTGGTTGGGATAACAATTGAATTCTCGAGCTGTAATGCATTGAAGTTGAATACTCATCCAATCTCTGGGGATTCAGATCTCCTGCGGGCACAAAGAAACAGTTTCAGCCTGTTGCTGTCCAATCCGCGCTCTCTGGCTGCGTGCCAGGCTGTGCTGTGCGGCTTGCGACGGTGCGCTGCTGATGCTCACTGACCGGCTAGTTAGTGTTGGCTTTAACTAGCACAGTTTGTGCACAGGAGAAAAGATGACTGTGGGTCCCAGCAGGTCAGGAAGAGGACCTGTTCGTTCCTGATGAAGCGCTAGTTCTGAATAGTGATTCAGCTGTCCACAGTTCGGACCTGTTCACGAGGCTTGCTGCTGGTGCTAACCTCGGGTGGATCCTCTGGTTACTCTCTGGCAACCTCCACTCTAGACTCTTAGAACAAAGGAAAGTTCTGGCACTCGGACACACTGGCCATTCCGTGGTTGTCCGGGCTGAGTCTCAGGATGGTCAGGAGGTGCGCTGCGAGAATGTCCTGCCCTTGGGAGCCTCCTGCTCCTGGGCCGTCCTGCCCTGGAATTCTCCTTTGAATTCCCTTTAGAAAAGTCCACAGAATCCTCTCCAGAATCCCTTCTGAATTTTACTGAATCTCTCAGGCTCTCTGTGTTGCCTGTTTTTACCTGGAGGAACTTCAGCTTGTTCATTGGCTGAAGGTTCCATGGGCATCAGAGTCCCACGTGGGTTACTCGGCCCTACCAGTCCCTGATTGGTTGATCAAGGTGAGATATGAGTCACTTACTCCTGACACTTAGGAATGCAGTCCAGATGTCCATTCGGCACTCCCTAGACAGATAGGCGCCAATGGATGACCATTGATCATGATAGCCAGGCTTAGCTAAGTGCATCCCCCTTTGGGAGCTGTCCCTTATCAAAAGAAAACATCTTTAAATCAGTCTACATGAATAGCTTCTCTGTGGCTCCACAACAGAGAGATGGGGCCTCATTTGGGAAAGGACACTTAATTCTGTCTTATTAACAAGCATTGCCGCTACATACATATATTCTGTTAGACACACATACAATGTCAGAATTATATCCAAAAGTATTCATGACATTTATATATACACAAAGAATACCAAAATACAAACATGATCAAAATAGAACATTATTTAAAATTAGTTTTCTTCACATGGGACACTAAGGGCTGGTTTTCAGTGAGTCGGATCTCTTACGAGGAAGAGATCAGTGTTTCAGTGGAAAGTCCTCACTCTGTGTCCAGGAAGTATCTTCCTCTCCCGCTGGGAAAAACTGTGGATCAGTGACTGACCTGCGGCAGTGTCTCTGTGTCTCTCTGTCACTCGGATAACACTGCCTGAGCTCCTCCTCTCCCTCTCCCGCTCCTGTCTCAGTGTCTTCAGCTCTCTCTCAGCTCCTCGATCTCCTCTCTGTTTCTCTCTCCTGTCTGTGGGCTGTGTGTGCTTTTGTATGTCTGCGGGCTGTGTGTGCTCTTGTCTCAGTCATCTTCTGTGACCTTCTTCTCGATGTGCTGCTTGTGGTCCTCAATCACTCTCCTGTGTCTCCTGTGTGTCTCTGATGCCACACAGTGAGTCTGTCTATCACTGTGTTTTGTCTCTCTATTGTCTCTCTGTATCTCTCTACTGTCTCTCTCAGCTCCTCGATCTCCCTCCTGCAGCTCCTGTGCTCCTGTCCTGCTGGAGTGAACTGTGTTGTCGACACACTGACCTGCTGGAGAGTCTCTCTGTGTCCCTCTGCCTCCTCTCTGGCCTTTTCCTCATAGTGCTGCCTGAGCTCCTCCATCACCCTTCTGTGTGTCTCCTCTCTCTTTCTCCTCTCCCTCTCCTGCTCCTCTCTCAGTTCCTCTATCTCTCTCTGCAGCCTCTCTCTCTCCCCTCTCTCTCTCCTCAGCTCCTCCTCCAGCTCTCTCCTCCTCCCCTCATCCCTCTCCTCCCTCAGCCTCTCCTCCAGCTCTGCTATCCGCTCCTCCAGCGCTCTGATCTTCTCCTCTCGTGTCTGGATCTCCTCCTCCATCCTGCGGAGGTAGTTCTGCAGCTCCTTCTGGTGCTTCTCCCTCAGTCTCTCCTCCTCCCCCTCCCTCAGGATCTGCAGTTGCCTCTGTCTGATCTGGGACTCGGCCTCCTGGTACGTCTCAGTTCTGTAGTAGCTGCCCTTGTTTCCTGCGACCAGCTCCTCTATCTTCTCCAGCAGCTCTGTGACCTGAGTGCTGCCCCTGTCCTTGTTGTTGAGGGCGTGATACCTGTTCCCACACTTCTCCAGCAGCCACTGGAGCTCCCTGCTGCCTGTGTGCACAGACTCCTCCAGCGTCCTGCTGGCCAGCTCATCAGCGTGGGTGAGCAGGACCATGGTGTGTCCTAGGGCACTCTCCCCGAATATCTCCAGGACTGTCTCCAGTGTCCTCCTCTCCTCCCCTGTGGATCGGCCCAGCGGGGTCACCAGGAGGAAGGCGTGGGGTCCCGGGGCAGACAGGTTAACACAGAGCCCCACATCCCGTTTCCTGTCCCCCTCAGACAGTCTGGCGTGGAGCCAGTCTGGAGTGTCCACCACAGTCACCCGTCTCCCGGACACTTGTCCTGTCCTCTTCCGGCTCTCCTGAGTGACCGCGGAGCTGCTGGCTTCAGAGGGAAACTCCTCTGAGCCCAGGATGGTGTTTCCTGCTGCGCTCTTCCCAGCACCAGTCCTGCCCAGCAGCACCAGTCTCAGCTCAGAGGGGCGGGACTGGAGTCTGGGTTCGACTTCACTCACTGCAACAGGAGGAGAGACAGGAGCATCAGGGAGGTGACACATGAGAGGAGACGAGCCTCTCCACAGATAAGAAGGGTTCAGTTTGAAGAAGAAGGGTCAAAACTTAAAAGTCATTATGAAGGAATCTTACAGAATGAACATCTGGGAATTAACCTTGAGTATCAACTAACTACATAGTTTTACCTGATGTTCATGTTTTTTCCTTGTGTCAGATCTATTTTTTCAACGTGACTCAAGTTTCATCTGAAAAGTCTGTGTTTATATACCGGCCTCAAGCATATACACTGCCCTCTCACACCTGGACGAGAGAGAAACGTATGTGAGAATGTTGTTGTTGATTACAGCTCAGCATTCAACACCATCGTACCCTCAAGGCTCATCACCAAGCTCCGGGACGATCAGACCTGGACCCACCACACCAACCCCGTAGACAAGACAGCGCCTGTTCTTTCTCCCCAGACTGAAGAAGTTCAGCCTGCCTTCACACATCCTGACCAGCTTCTACAGCTGCACCACTGAGAGCATCCTAACCAGCTGCTCCACTGCCTGGTGTGGTAACTGCTCCGCCCACGAGCTCAGGGTCCTCCAGAGGGTGGTGACACTGGCTCAGAACACTACCAGCTGCGCTACTGAACACAGAGGATATCTACTGTGTTAATGCCTCAAGAAGGCCAGGTCCATCCTCAGGGACCCCAGTCACCCTAAACACAACTTGCTCTCTCTACTACCATCTGGAAAACGGTACTGAAGTATCAGACCAAGACCACCAGGTGTCAGAACAGCTTCTTCCCCCAGGCAGTAAGACTGCTGAACAGCCAACCACAGCAGACACCTGCAGTTACCTCCTTGAACTGACAGGGGGCACTGGCACTCTCAGGACACCTACGAAGAGCACTAAATACCTCCTACCCTGTACCCTACTACTGTCAGCACACCTCAATACCTCCTACCCTGTACCCTACCACTGTCAGGACACCTCAATACCTCCTACCCTGTACCCTACTACTGTCAGGACACCTAAATACCTCCTACCCTGTACCCTACTACTGTCAGGACACCTAAATACCTCCTACCCTGTACCCTACTACTGTCGGGACACCTCAATACCTCCTACCCTGTACCCTACTACTGTCAGGACACCTCAATACCTCAATACCTCCTACCCTGTACCCTACTACTGTCAGGACACCTCCATACCTCCTACCCTGTACCCTACTACTGTCAGGACACCTCAATACCTCCTACCCTGTACCCTACTACTGTCAGGACACCTAAATACCTCCTACCCTGTACCCTACTACTGTCAGGACACCTCAATACCTCCTACCCTGTACCCTACTACTGTCAGGACACCTAAATACCTCAATACCTCCTACCCTGTACCCTACTACTGTCAGGACACCTAAATACCTAAATACCTCCTACCCTGTACCCTACTACTGTCAGGACACCTAAATACCTCATACCCTGTACCCTACGACTGTCAGGACACCTCAATACCTCCTACCCTGTACCCGACTACTGTCAGGACACCTAAATACCTAAATACCTCCTACCCTGTACCCTACTACTGTCAGGACACCTAAATACCTAAATACCTGCTACCCTGTACCCTACTACTGTCAGGACACCTAAATACCTAAATACCTCCTACCCTGTACCCTACTACTGTCAGGACACCTAAATACCTCATACCCTGTACCCTACGACTGTCAGGAGACCTAATTACCTCCTACCCTGTACCCTACTACTGTCAGGACACCTAAATACCTCCTACCCTGAACACTACTACTGTCAGGACACCTCAATACCTCCTACCCTGTACCCTGCTACTGTCAGGACACCTCAATACCTCCTACCCTGAACACTACTACTGTCAGGACACCTAAATACCTCCTACCCTGTACCCTGCTACTGTCAGGACACCTCAATACCTCCTACCCTGAACACTACCACTGTCAGGACACCTCAATACCTCCTACCCTGTACCCTACTACTGTCAGGACACCTAAATACCTCCTACCCTGTACCCTACTACTGTCAGGACACCTAAATACCTTCTACCCTGTACCCTACTACTGTCAGGACACCTCAATACCTCCTACCCTGTACCCTACTACTGTCAGGACACCTAAATACTTAAATACCTCCTACCCTGAACACTACTACTGTCAGGACACCTCAATACCTCCTACCCTGTACCCTACTACTGTCAGGACACCTCAATACCTCCTACCCTGTACCCTGCTACTGTCAGGACACCTAAATACCTCCTACCCTGTACCCTACTACTGTCAGGACACCTCAATACCTCCTACCCTGTACCCCACTACTGTCAGGACACCTAAATACCTTCTACCCTGTACCCTACTACTGTCAGGACACCTAAATACCTCCTACCCTGTACCCTACTACTGTCAGGACACCTCAGTACCTCCTACCCTGTACCCTACTACTGTCAGGACACCTAAATACTTAAATACCTCCTACCCTGAACACTACTACTGTCAGGACACCTAAATACCTCCTACCCTGTACCCTACTACTGTCAGGACACCTCAATACCTCCTACCCTGTACCCCACTACTGTCAGGACACCTCAATACCTCCTACCCTGTACCCTACCACTGTCAGGACACCTAAATACCTCCTACCCTGTACCCTACTACTGTCAGGACACCTCAATACCTCCTACCCTGTACCCTACTACTGTCAGGACACCTCAATACCTCCTACCCTGTACCCTACTACTGTCAGGACACCTCAATACCTCCTACCCTGAACACTACTACAGTCAGGACACCTCAATACCTCCTATCCTTGTGTTACTTCCACACAATCTGTAAATTGCAGTTGTGTAATCTGTTGTATCCCAATGTTAACCCCTATAAATTCCTGTCCTCCAACTCTTCTATCCCTCTTAACGAACCTTTAACGAGCTTGCAGATTTCAATGCTGACAACACTGCTGTGTGCTGTACTGTTCGTGCATCGATCAATAAACCTTGATTGATTGAGTGTTGGTCCGACAGTCTTGAGGAACAGATTACAGAGACTGAGCTGCTGTGTGATGGATTAAATCTAATCTCCCTGAGAGAAAACAGTTCAATTACAGCACAGAGGATTTAAACAGACACAGATCTGTGTGCCACTGTGTTAGTAACGCAGTACAGAGCGGAGCACAGTATGATTTTAATTCCTAACAGGACACAAGATGGTTGAATCTCTCAGTCTGATGAGCAGTAAGATCAGTGACTCAGTAATACAGCATCAATCACACTCACTGGTGGGAGTTTCAAGATCTTTACTGTTCCTCCTCTTGACAGGCAGTCTGGGCTCCTCTGTCTCTTTCTCCAGCTCCTCTTCCTCCAGTGTCTTTCTCATCTTCTCCTTCAGCTCCTCTTCTCTCCTGCTCCACTCCTCCTCCAACCTCTGTCTGAGCCCCTCTTCTCTCTCTCTCTCCCTTCTTTCATACTTCTGTCTCAGCTCCTCTTTCTCTCTCTGTCTCTCCTCCTCCCTGTGTCTCAGCTCCTCCATCTCTCTCTGTCTCTCCTCCTCCCTCTGTCTCAGCTCCTCTGTCTCTCTCTGTCTCTCCTCCAACCTCTGTCTCAGCTCCTCTGTCTCTCTCTGTCTCTCCTCCTCCCTCTGTCTCAGGTCCTCTGTCTCTCTCTGTCTCTCCTCCTCCCTCTGTCTCAGCTCCTTCGTCTCTCTCTGTCCCAGCTCCCCCGTCTCTCTCTGTCTCAGCTCCTCTGTCTCTCTCTGTCTCTCCTCCTCCCTCTGTCTCAGCTCCTCCGTCTCTCTCTGTCTCAGCTCCTCCGTCTCTCTCTGTCTCTCCTCCTCCCTCTGTCTCAGCTCCTCCGTCTCTCTCTGTCTCTCCTCCAACCTCTGTCTCAGCTCCTCCGTCTCTCTCTGTCTCTCCTCCAACCTCTGTCTCAGCTCCTCCGTCTCTCTCTGTCTCTCCTCCTCCCTCTGTCTCAGCTCCTCCGTCTCTCTCTGTCTCTCCTCCAACCTCTGTCTCAGCTCCTCCGTCTCTCTCTGTCTCTCCTCCAACCTCTGTCTCAGCTCCTCCGTCTCTCTCTGTCTCTCCTTTTCCCTCTGTCTCAGCTCCTCCGTCTCTCTCTGTCTCTCCTCCAACCTCTGTCTCAGCTCCTCCGTCTCTCTCTGTCTCTCCTCCAACCTCTGTCTCAACTCCTCCGTCTCTCTCTGTCTCTCCTCCTCCCTCTGTCTCAGCTCCTCTGTCTCTCTCTGTCTCTCCTCCTCCCTCTGTCTCAGCTCCTCCGTCTCTCTCTGTCTCTCCTCCTCCCTCTGTCTCAGCTCCTCCGTCTCTCTCTGTCTCTCCTCCTCCCTCTGTCTCAGCTCCTCCGTCTGTCTCTGTCTCTCCTTCTCCCTCTGTCTCAGTTCCTCCGTCTCTCTCTGTCTCTCCTCCAACCTCTGTCTCAGCTCCTCTATCTCTCTATTGTATGTCTCCAGTTCAGTGTATACTTGGTCTATGTCAGTGGTGAAGTACAGCCCATAGTTTCCTGCCACCATGTCCTCTATCTTCTCTAGCAGCTCTGTGACCTGAGTGCCGCCCCTATCCTTGTTGTTGAGAACATGATACCTGTTCCCACACTTCTTCACCAGCCACTGGAGATCCTTCCCTCTTCTCTCAATGTGCTGCTCAATGGTTGTGTGTGTCAGTGTGTCCCCGCAGGTGAACAGCACTATTGTGTGTCTCCACACTCTCTCACTGAGGAGCTCCAGATATTCCTTCACTGATCTCCAGTCTGTGTTTGAGTCCAGATCAATCACCAGGAGGAGAGTGTGGGGTCCTGGGGGACACAGAGACACGCTGTACACAACCTCCTGTCTGATCTGCTGAGGATCATTCCTCATCAGCCACACATTCCAGCCTGGAGTGTTGACCACAGTGATCTGCCTCCCAGCTACTTCACCCTGTCTCTTCTCACACTCCTGAGGTTCTCCCTCAGTCTCAAACTCCTCTCTGCCCAGGATGGTGTTTCCTGCTGAGCTCTTCTCAGACCATCTCTTCCCCAGCAGCACGATCCTGATCTCTGAGAGACGCTGTGGTACCTCATGGGAATCAGCCCGTCTCCTCCCTGTCAGAGAGAAAGATCACAGATTATTTACATTATAAAGTTTTCATCACAGATATCTTCACTCTTCATCCCATTTAAAATTCACGATAAAAACTTTTCTATATCTTTCCTATTGTCCCAGCCCTGTGAGAGAGGAAAATCACAGATTATTGAGATTATTTTTCTGTGTATTCTCTGTGGTATACAAAAATGTTCTGTTAATGTTAATCAGACTGTATTCTTACAACATTCTTATTCTGTATTCTTACAATTTATATTAAATATTTGTTTATTTTAACTGTTCTCTCAATAGTACATGTTTATTTTTCATCAGGATTTTGTTTCTTAGAATAATTTAACCTCACTGAAAGGTTAGATTTCTCTCATCTGATAAACAAAACAGACATTTTTCCAATGTCTTCCTTGCTCATCTTTACCAAGGGTGCCAATACTTCAAGAGGGCCCTGTAGAGTCCCACTAACACTCTGAGTGTCCAATGGCAGTTCAGACATATATGGGACTCCTGTGTTCAGAATGAACCTTTATACCACCTTATTTTTAGATAAATGTAAAGAACTGTAAAATCATTCAGTCCATCCTGATTCTTCAGTAGTGAGTCTAAAATGTCACATTTCATAAAAAATATTTGGGACTCAGCCACCTGGCTGGGAAATCTCTGTGTTGTATAGTTTCAAACCGCTTAGAAACTACTACAGTGTGGATCTACTGTGATCCACACTGAAGAGAACTAGCGTGATGTTAGTTTAAAAACAGTGAAACTGACAGGGTGGAGGAACTGAGTCTCTTTAGTCTGAAGGGAGTGTCCCACACTGACAGGGTGAAGATAGGGAACACAATTCATACAAAATATTCAACATCCTCAGTGACAGTCAGTCATCATTAAAGACCAGTTAGATATTGAAACCTCAGAGTTCCTCAGAATTTAACACTGAAGCTCAAAGCAACACTAAGACTTAAAATCAGGAGTGGGAGGCTCTACTGTACACAGAGGGGGGTGGGAGAGGGGAACAAGCTGCCCAGCCCTGTTGTTGAAGATGATACCCTGGCTTCTCTCCAGACACAGCTGGATGAGCTCCTCCAGTCAGGACATGGGGCTCTACTGTACAGAGAGGGGTTAAGGGAGGGAACAAGCTGCCCAGTCAAGACAGTACAAACAGCTGCATGAGACCCTGGAATCATTACGAATTATGGGCCAAATAAATTCCTCTGTTGTTCATCTGTACTGATTCCTCTCTGGTATTATCAGCTGTACAATAAACACGGCCCCTGAGCAACAAACAGGAAATGTTCATATCTGAGCGTGTCTGAGCATCATGAATACTAACACTGTGAATCCAATACCATCAGCACACAGTCAGGTTTTACATCAATCATTCTACCTTAAATAAACACCTTATTAAAATATTTAGTGAATTCCAATCAGCTTGAGTTGACAGTACCGATCTCTGATCCCCAACAAGAGAAAGTGAAAGTAAAACAGTTTCTGTCTCTCTCCTAGTTCAGAGCCTGTGTGTCTGACAGACAGAACACACTCTCAGCAGACAGGAAGACACTTCTCCAGCTGCTGCTGTGCTCTGTGACAGAGAAGAGACCCTCAGTGACTCCCTTACCGATACTCTGACAGGCAGAACAAGAGAAAACTCACCAGGGCTGAGCGCTGCCATCTCTCTCTCTCTCCTTCTCTTCCTGCTGATGTGAGGTGGCGGGTTTCCTGTCCTCGCTGTGACGCTGCTCTGGCGCCACCTAGTGTGGATTCATAAAGTTAATCACCAACTGAACAGGTTCATCAGTAAGAGCAAAATAAAACACCAGAATACCCAGATCAACTCTTAACAGCATCCTTGGACACTGGGGTCCACACCCCTACTCTCACACACAGTGTCCTGAATCTGTACTGACCAGCAGTCGGGACACTGGGGTCCACACCCCTACTCTCACACACAGTGTCCTGATCTGTACTGACCAGCAGTCAGGACACTGGGGTCCACACCCCTACTCTCACACACAGTGTCCTGATCTGTACTGACCAGCAGTCGGGACACTGGGGTCCACACCCCTACTCTCACACACAGTGTCCTGGATCTGTACTGACCAGCAGTCTGGACACTGGGGTCCACACCCCTACTCTCACACACAGTGTCCTGATCTGTACTGACCAGCAGTCGGGACACTGGGGTCCACACCCCTACTCTCACACACAGTGTCCTGATCTGTACTGACCAGCAGTCGGGACACTGGGGTCACACCCCTACTCTCACACACAGTGTCCTGATCTGTACTGACCAGCAGTCAGGACACTGGGGTCCACACCCCTACTCTCACACACAGTGTCCTGATCTGTACTGACCAGCAGTCGGGACACTGGGGTCCACACCCCTACTCTCACCCACAGTGTTGTTGTACTGAGCAGAACTTTTTTTATATTTATACATACTGTGTGCGTCATTGACGACACCTCTACTCTTACAGTGTCCTGTCTGTGTCTCTGGTTTGTAATCTCTCTTATGTTCAGACAGACAAGAGAGAGAAATGGACTTTTATGTTTTTCTATCGACTTTATTCTCCTGAGCCGATCATCAAAGAGCAGAACTGGCGCCAAAACCCGCTTCCGGCTCGTCCTCCGGATGGCGCTGCGGCGCCGGTTGCTAAGCGACGCTCCGAGCCCGAGCGCTCGAGCTCCTCTCGGGGCGGTTTTATTCCCAGCTGAGGAGCCGCTCCTGTCCTGGAAATCCCGGGAAGGACTGGGACTCCCCTCCTGTGGGCTGGGAGGCTCTTCCCGGGTGTCCTGGTGTCCTGGGAAAAGGCCCCCTGTGCTGCGGGCGTCTCCGAGAGAAACGGGCTGTTTGTGTGGGAAGATGCTCTTTCCTCAGGAGGGGAAGAGCCGAGCGGGAAGGAAAGTTCTGGAAGTGCGTCTCCTCTCCGGCTGCTCCAGTCCCAGTGACGGCGACACCGGGACAGGACAGGAGGGACGAGCGGGTCCTCTTTCCCGCACGGGGGATTAGTGGGGTCTGTTAGGACACAGGACAGAGAGAGAGAAAAGGACACCAGTGGGAGAGAGTCCTGAAGCTCTCAGGTCTGGTCTTGATCCGGGTTGGTGCCAGTCCCAGTTTACACTGGTTTACAATGTGGGACTTCTGCCCTGACACGACCCCACAGGTGTGTCTCCACAGGAGACGGGAGTCTTGTAACGTGTAACCCTACAATATTTGATCTCCTGACTGTCTGTTACTCTCCCCAGTATAATCCTCTCAGTCTGGTATGAAATACCAGCTCCTGTCAGTCAGCTCTGTTACAACAGACAGGATCCCTTTAGTCCTGCAGGGCTTGATTCCGATTTTTATTCAACTACTCCTCTCATAATCACCTTTGTTTTCCAACAGCGTTTCTGTATCATTCTAAAGAAGCGAACAATAGGTTTCTACTGCTGTACTTCAGCTGGAAGGAGGTAAAAACACACGCTCCTGTTTCTCATCAATACCTGGTCCTCTAGGCCTCTAGAAAGAGTCTCTCTTTTCCCCAGTGACTCACTGTCGGTGCTGCTCTTTCCCTGAATCTGTCCTCACTCGTCTCCTGAGCCGAGCGGCGAGGACAAGCGAATGAAACTGTGTCACAAGAGTGAGTGTGGAGTCTGTGTGTTCCTGCTGGGGGTCGTTGGTGTTTGTGTGTGTGGAGTCTGCGTGTTCCTGCTGGGCGATTGCTGGTGCTGGTGTCTGTGTGTGTGGAGTCTGCGTGTTCCTCCTGGGGGTCGCTGGTGTCTGTGTGTGTGGAGTCTGCGTGTTCCTGCTGGGCGATTGCTGGTGCTGGTGTCTGTGTGTGTGGAGTCTGCGTGTTCCTGCTGGGGGGTCGCTGGTGTCTGTGTGTGTGGAGTCTGCGTGTTCCTGCTGGGGGTCGCTGGTGCTGGTGTCTGTGTGTGTGGAGTCTGCGTGTTCCTGCTGGGGGGGGGGGTTGCTGGCGCTGGTGTCTGTGTGAAATGACCGCTATCCTTCCTGGCGGTTTGAGATCAACAGCGCAGCCTGACCGTCCTGCTGTCTCGACCCGGTCCACTCTGTCGGTACCGAACCAGGGAGCCACTAGCTGGATCAGCCAGATTTAATCTGGGTCAGAACCGGGTCACTGTTCCTGAAAGTGCACACAGTAGGTGGCCAGAGACGGGGGGGGGTCAGGCGTCATTTTTCTGAGGGGGGATATGGGGTGCTGCCACCTGCAGCCCTTCACCCCGCTGCTGGGCCACACTAGGAATGACACCCACAGGGTTCAACTCGCTTGTTAATTAGTCGGTGGTTAATTGATCCCGGCTTCATCAGCAGTTTCCTGAGAGGAGCCAGGGTATCGGCTTGTTCCCCCCTCCCACCTCTCTGTGTGTACAGTAGAGCCTCCTGGGCAGCTTGTGAACCCTGGGTCACTCACTCAGAGGGCTTATAACAGCCCTGCCCGGGGAGGAGGGCTCCCGAGAGCGTCACTCGAGTGTCCCTTAAGCCAGTGGTTCTCAAACTGTGGTACGCGTACCGGCAGTGGTACGTGGCGTTCCGCCCGGTGGTACGCCAAATGACCCTGGAACTGTGTCGTGTGCGCTGAAAAATCGGGACGGGTTTTCATATTTTGTATTTTAATACGTGTCGAATACGCAGCCTACGTACTACGATACAGTGCGCGCTAATACTTCAGTGGACACAAGAGATACTCTGTAATCCTATACCACTCTATAGGAATGCGTGCTACGGACGCAAGTGACCAATTGGTATTTAAAAAAAGCTACTGTATCTCCAGCAAATAGGGAGAAAGGCGAATGTGCGTGATTTTGGAACAATGCCAACGTTGTAAACACAGGAATGCATAGAAATACGTGCTACGAACGCGGGTAATCTTGTGAGCACACGAAAGCGTGATAGCAGAAAAATATTTAATAACTGTTCTAATTTGAGAAAAATACACCGAGCGTCTCTGTGTTTCGCTCCCATGCGCATGAAATAAAAACTTTAAATACGGAAATAAAAACGGAAACGCGGAAAAATGCAAGCTTGCGGATTGCTAAAGCAGGTAAGCCACACTATTTTCAAGAACCTTATTTACCGTTGGCAAAAGAGCTGACACGTATTAAGTGTGGAGAAAAAGCTGCTAAACAGCTCGACTTGCTGCCCCCCTCCCCCTGAAAGACACAGTCATTCATAGAATTATTGAAATGAAGGATTATATCAAACGTACACTGATAGAGCGCGTTAAGATGAGCAGATGTTTTTCACTGCAATTAGATGAGTCTGTAGTCGATTTGGTCAATTTGCTCGTTTACGTTAGATACGAGTTTGAGGATATGTCCCATGAAGACTTTCTGTTCTGTAAACCGCTACCAACAGGAACTACAGGAGAGCACATATTTCAGCTTCTGAATAAATGTATCGAAGAGAATGGCCTCGACTGGATAAAATGCGTCTGAGTTTGTACAGACGGCGCTAGAGCAATGACAAGCCGACATAACGGTGTAGTTGCACGAATTAGAGAGGCTGCTCCAGAAATTAATGGACGCATTACAACATCCACCGCGAGACCTTAGCCGTCAAGAAAATGCCTGACGATTTAATATCTGTTAGACTCGAAAAATTGTATCAAGGCTCGAAAAATTAATTCACCTCTGCTTTGCTCAACTAAACAGGCTCACCCCTCTCACTGAAATGGTGCTTTTATATTAGTTGTTGTTAATGTTTTTTTTCCTGTAAAACACTTTGGGAAGCCACCTTTAAAGGCGCTATATCAAATAAAGTTTATTATTATAATATTTATTGTATGTGTGATTGTGTGTGCACACGCACGCTCATGTTGGTCATTGAGAATTTCTGGGGTTCCTGTGAGATGATGACTTGTAGGTGGTACTTGGATGCTTTGGTTGGATTAGGGGTGGTACTTGGTCCAAAAAGTTGGAGGAGAGGGCTGAGGCGGGACGTCACTCCACCGTGGTGGAAGCCCATTGGCTGAGAGGGGACAGGGGGGCGGTCCCTGCGAGAACTCGGGGCAGGTGCGCGTCTCGTTTGAAGTTTGAATTCCTAACGGTCGCGCTTCCCGCCTTTCCCGCCGTGAGGGCTCCTGCCCCGCCGCGGTTTCCCGAGTTTGACCTTATTTTATCATTAATAATTGGTTTTAGTCAGCTTTTTATTAGAATATACAAGCTTGCTTCTTTCCCGCCCTCATGGACGCCGTGTCTCTGCGTCGCCGAGCTGAAGCCACAGGTCAACCGCGGTTTGAACACGTTTCAATCACTCAATTCGTGTGTTTTAAATATAATGTCGTCTAGAGCAGCAGTTTGTTCTTCACGAACGTAGATATCGGCGTCAAAGGAGTGGAAAAGTGTGCGTTTGCGTCAGAGTCATCAATATCGTATGCTATCAGTGTTGTAACGCTAATATAATATAATACTGCGTCAGTATAATCGGTCTGACAGAGTTTTCGCCAGGCTGGGGCTCTTCAGCACGTTTATACACCTGTTAAACTTGACTGAGTCCAAAGTCAACGCGTTTCTGGACGTTTCTGCGCACCGAGAGGACGTTTGCTGTTCGTGTTGGAGACGGAAGATGTTTCCCGGGCTGTGGCGGTGAGTGGCGACTTGTCCCTCCGTTTCTTCATTGAAATCGTTCAGTCCTCAGGCTGATGAGAAAACAGTCATAGGAGTGAGAAAATGTCTGTGGTGAAATTGTGTAAAAGTGTGTCTGTATCATTGAGCTCGACGGGTTTGAGGTAAAAGTGTGTCAAAAGTGTCGGTTTATCATTGAGCTCGACGGGTTTGAGGTAAAATTGTGTAAAAGTGTCTGTTTATCATTGAGCTCGACGGGTTTGAGGTAAAATTGTGTCAAAAGTGTCGGTTTATCATTGAGCTCGACGGGTTTGGGGTAAAATTGTGTCAAAAGTGTCGGTTTATCATTGAGCTCGACGGGTTTGAGGTAAAATTGTGTCAAAAGTGTCTTTTTATCATTGAGCTCGACGGGTTTCTTCATTGAAATCGTTCAGTCCTGTAACGTGTAACCCTACAACAGTATCCCAGTTAATTCTTTAGCCTTGGAAAGAGGTTCAGACACAGTGACCCTCTCCCTGATCCTGCTGGTGGATCTCAAGAGATCCAGGGATCCAGTCTCTGTCTGGGATCTTTGCCCATCAGTCAAACACACAAAATCACAAGTAATAAAAATAATAAAAAACTTTATTGTATAGAGTGCCTTTTAAGGTGGCTTCCCAAAGCGCTTTACAGAATGACAACAACAATAAAACAAAATTATACACAAGATAAAACACAATTAGAATACACAGAGCAGAGTGTGGATCGTGGTACTAAGAAGAGCAGAGGGGTGAAGAATGGAACCAGTTCAGTAAAGGCTTTTCTGAAGAAGAGGGTTTTGAGTCTGGATCTGAAGGAGTTTAGAGAAGGTGACTCTCTGATATCCTTGGGCAGAGAGTTCCAGAGCTTGGGGGCAGAGCAGGAGAAGACCCTGTCACCCCAAGAGTGTAGAGGGGCTTGGGGGACAGTAAGGAGAGCAGAATTAGCAGAGCGAAGGTTGTGAGGTCGAGAGTAGGTCGATAATAGTTCAGACAGGTACTGAGGTGCCAAGCCATGCAGAGCCTTACAGGTGAGCATGAGTATTTTAAAGTCCACACAGAATTTAACTGGATGTCAGTGCAGGGACTCCAGGATAGGAGTGATGTGGTCACTTGCACCAGACCTGGTCAGGATTCTGGCTGCTGAGGTTTGGACAGACTGCAGTTTGTTCAGAGTAGATTTAGATACCCCAGCGAGTATAGCATTACAGTAGTCAATTTGAGAGAATACAGATGTGTTGATCAGCTTTTCAGCCACAGTTCATGATATCATAGGGGGTAGTCTAGCGATATTTCTAAGGTGAAAAAAAACGTTTTGACGATATGCTGCACATGTGGGTCGAATGTTAAGCCAGAATCTAATATAACTCCAAGTTTTTTGATTAGACTAATAATTTAGACTTTAATAAAGAACTGGGGTGCTGTTTAAGGCAGCCCCAATACAGAGAGAACAGGAAAGAAAGCACACCCCAAAATTACAGGGGTGCTGTCTGGAGAAAAGTCCTGTGTCTGCAGGCTGTGTGCGCTCTTGTGTGTCTGCGGGCTATGTGTGCTCTCGTGTGTCTGCGGGCTGTGTGTGCTCTCGTGTGTCTGCGGGCTGTGTGCTCTTCTCTCAGTCATCTTCTGTGACCATTTTCTCGATGTGCTGCTTGTGGTCCTCAATCACTCTCCTGTATCTCCTGTGTGTCTCTGATGCCACACAGTGAGTCTGTCTATCACTGTGTTTTGTCTCTCTATTGTCTCTCTGTATCTCTCTACTGTCTCTCTCAGCTCCTCGATCTCCCTCCTGCAGCTCCTGTGCTCCTGTCCTGCTGGAGTGAACTGTGTTGTTGACACACTGACCTGCTGGAGAGTCTCTCTGTGTCTCTCTGCCTCCTCTCTGGCCTTTTCCTCATGGTGCTGCCTGAGCCCCTCCATCTCCCTTCTGTGTGTCTCCTCCCTCTCTCTCCTCTCCCTCTCCTGCTCCTCTCTCAGTTCCTCTATCTCTCTCTGCAGCCTCTCTCTCTCCCCTCTCTCTCTCCTCAGCTCCTCCTCCAGCTCTCTCCTCCTCCCCTCATCCCTCTCCTCCCTCAGCCTCTCCTCCAGCTCTGCTATCTGTTCCTCCAGCGCTCTGATCTTCTCCACTCGTTTCTGGATCTCCTCCTCCATCCTGCGGAGGTAGTTCTGCAGCTCCTTCTGGTGCTTCTCCCTCAGTCTCTCCTCCTCTCTCTCCCTCTGGATCTGCAGTTGTCTCTGGGCCTCCTGGTACGTCTCAGTGCTGTAGTAGCTGCCCTTGTTTCCTGCTACCAGCTCCTCTATCTTCTCCAGCAGCTCTGTAACCTGAGTGCCGCCCCTGTCCTTGTTGTTGAGGGCGTGATACCTGTTCCCACACTTCTCCAGCAGCCACTGGAGCTCCCTGCTGCCTGTGTGCACAGACTCCTCCAGCGTCCTGCTGGCCAGCTCATCAGCATGGGTGAGCAGGACCATGGTGTGTCCTAGGGCACTCTCCCCGAATATCTCCAGGACTGTCTCCAGTGTCCTCCTCTCCTCCCCTGTGGATCGGCCCAGCGGGGTCACCAGGAGGAAGATGTGGGGTCCCGGGGCAGACAGGTTAACACAGAGTCCCACATCCCGTTTCCTGTCCCCCTCAGACAGTCCGGCGTGGAGCCAGTCTGGAGTGTCCACCACAGTCACCCGTCTCCCGGACACTTGTCCTGTCCTCTTCCGGCTCTCCTGAGTGACTGCGGAGCTGCTGGCTTCAGAGGGAAACTCCTCTGAGCCCAGGATGGTGTTTCCTGCTGCGCTCTTCCCAGCACCAGTCCTGCCCAGCAGCACCAGTCTCAGCTCAGAGGGGCGGGACTGGAGTCTGGGTTCGACTTCACTCACTGCAACAGGAGGAGAGACAGGAGCATCAGGGAGGTGACACATGAGAGGAGACGAGCCTCTCCACAGATAAGAAGGGTTCAGTTTGCTCAAGGGTCAAAACTTAAAAGTCATTATGAAGGAATCTTACAGAATGAACATCTGGGAATTAACCTTGAGTATCAACTAACTACAGTTTTACCTGATGTTCATGTTTTTTCCTTGTGTCAGATCTATTTTTTCAAAGTGACTCAAGTTTCATCTGAAAAGTCTGTGTTTATATACCGGCCTCAAGCATATACACTGCCCTCTCACACCTGGACGAGAGAGAAACGTATGTGAGAATGTTGTTGTTGATTACAGCTCAGCATTCAACACCATCGTACCCTCAAGACTCATCACCAAGCTCCGGGACGATCAGACCTGGACCCACCACACCAACCCTGTAGACAAGACAGCGCCTGTTCATTCTCCCCAGACTGAAGAAGTTCAGCCTGCCTTCACACATCCTGACCAGCTTCTACAGCTGCACCACTGAGAGCATCCTAACCAGCTGCACCACTGCCTGGTGTGGTAACTGCTCCGCCCACGAGCTCAGGGTCCTCCAGAGGGTGGTGACACTGGCTCAGAACACTACCAGCTGCGCTACTGAACACAGAGGATATCTACTGTGTTAATGCCTCAAGAAGGCCAGGTCCATCCTCAGGGACCCCAGTCACCCTAAACACAACTTGCTCTCTCTACTACCATCTGGAAAACGGTACTGAAGTATCAGACCAAGACCACCAGGTGTCAGAACAGCTTCTTCCCCCAGGCAGTAAGACTGCTGAACAGCCAACCACAGCAGACACCTGCAGTTACCTCCTTGAACTGACAGGGGGCACTGGCACTCTCAGGACACCTACGAAGAGCACTAAATACCTCCTACCCTGTACCCTACTACTGTCAGCACACCTCAATACCTCCTACCCTGTACCCTACCACTGTCAGGACACCTCAATACCTCCTTCCCTGTACCCTACTACTGTCAGGACACCTCAATACCTCCTACCCTGTACCCTACTACTGTCAGGACACCTCGATACCTCCTACCCTGTACCCTACCACTGTCAGGACACCTCGATACCTCCTACCCTGTACCCTACGACTGTCAGGACACCTCGATACCTCCTACCCTGTACCCTACCACTGTCAGGACACCTAAATACCTCCTACCCTGTACCCTACTACTGTCAGGACACCTCAATACCTTCTACCCTGTACCCTACTACTGTCAGGACACCTAAATACCTCCCTACCCTGTACCCTACTACTGTCAGGACACCTCAATACCTCCTACCCTGTACCCTACTACTGTCAGGACACCTAAATACCTCCTTCCCTGTACCCTACTACTGTCAGGACACCTCAATACCTCCTACCCTGTACCCTACGACTGTCAGGACACCTCAATACCTCCTACCCTGTACCCTACGACTGTCAGGACACCTCAATACCTCCTACCCTGTACCCTACTACTGTCAGGACACCTCAATACCTCCTACCCTGTACCCTACCACTGTCAGGACACCTCAATACCTCCTACCCTGTACCCTACTACTGTCAGGACACCTCAATACCTCCTACCCTGTACCCTACGACTGCCAGGACACCTCAATACCTCCTACCCTGTACCCTACTACTGTCAGGACACCTCAATACCTCCTACCCTGTACCCTACTACTGTCAGGACACCTAAATACCTCCTACCCTGTACCCTACTACTGTCAGGACACCTCAATACCTCCTTCCCTGTACCCTACTACTGTCAGGACACCTCAATACCTCTTACCCTGTACCCTACTACTGTCAGGACACCTCTATACCTCCTTCCCTGTACCCTACTACTGTCAGGACACCTCAATACCTCCTTCCCTGTACCCTACTACTGTCAGGACACCTCAATACCTCCTACCCTGTACCCTACTACTGTCAGGACACCTCAATACCTCCTACCCTGTACCCTACTACTGTCAGGACACCTCAATACCTCCTACCCTGTACCCTACTACTGTCAGGACACCTCAATACCTCCTACCCTGTACCCTACTACTGTCAGGACACCTAAATACCTCCTACCCTGTACCCTACTACTGTCAGGACACCTCAATACCTCCTACCCTGTACCCTACGACTGTCAGGACACCTCAATACCTCCTACCCTGTACCCTACTACTGTCAGGACACCTCAATACCTCCTACCCTGTACCCTACTACTGTCAGGACACCTCAATACCTCCTTCCCTGTACCCTACTACTGTCAGGACACCTCAATACCTCCTACCCTGTACCCTACTACTGTCAGGACACCTCAATACCTCCTACCCTGTACCCTACTACTGTCAGGACACCTCAATACCTCCTACCCTGTACCCTACCACTGTCAGGACACCTCAATACCTCCTACCCTGTACCCTACCACTGTCAGGACACCTCAATACCTCCTACCCTGTACCCTACTACTGTCAGGACACCTCAATACCTCCTACCCTGTACCCTACTACTGTCAGGACACCTAAATACCTCCCTACCCTGTACCCTACTACTGTCAGGACACCTCAATACCTCCTACCCTGTACCCTACTACTGTCAGGACACCTCAATACCTCCTACCCTGTACCCTACTACTGTCAGGACACCTAAATACCTCCTACCCTGTACCCTACCACTGTCAGGACACCTCAATACCTCCTACCCTGTACCCTACCACTGTCAGGACACCTCAATACCTCCTACCCTGTACCCTACTACTGTCAGGACACCTCAATACCTCCTACCCTGTACCCTACTACTGTCAGGACACCTCAATACCTCCTACCCTGTACCCTACTACTGTCAGGACACCTTAATACCTCCTACCCTGTACCCTACTACTGTCAGGACACCTCAATACCTCCTACCCTGTACCCTACTACTGTCAGGACACCTCAATACCTCCTACCCTGTACCCTACTACTGTCAGGACACCTCAATACCTCCTACCCTGTACCCTACTACTGTCAGGACACCTCAATACCTCCTACCCTGTACCCTACTACTGTCAGGACACCTCAATACCTCCTACCCTGTACCCTACTACTGTCAGGACACCTTAATACCTCCTACCCTGTACCCTACTACTGTCAGGAAACCTCAATACCTCCTACCCTGTACCCTACTACTGTCAGGACACCTCAATACCTCCTACCCTGTACCCTACTACTGTCAGGACACCTCAATACCTCCTACCCTGTACCCTACGACTGTCAGGACACCTCAATACCTCCTACCCTGTACCCTACTACTGTCAGGACACCTCAATACCTCCTACCCTGTACCCTACTACTGTCAGGAAACCTAAATACCTCCTAACCTGTACCCTACTACTGTCAGGACACCTCAATACCTCCTACCCTGTACCCTACTACTGTCAGGACACCTAAATACCTCCTACCCTGTACCCTACGACTGTCAGGACACCTAAATACCTCCTACCCTGTACCCTACGACTGTCAGGACACCTCAATACCTCCTACCCTGTACCCTACGACTGTCAGGACACCTCAATACCTCCTACCCTGTACCCTACTACTGTCAGGACACCTCAATACCTCCTACCCTGTACCCTACTACTGTCAGGAAACCTAAATACCTCCTAACCTGTACCCTACTACTGTCAGGACACCTCAATACCTCCTACCCTGTACCCTACTACTGTCAGGACACCTCAATACCTCCTACCCTGTACCCTACGACTGTCAGGACACCTCAATACCTCCTACCCTGTACCCTACGACTGTCAGGACACCTCAATACCTCCTACCCTGTACCCTACTACTGTCAGGACACCTCAATACCTCCTACCCTGTACCCTACTACTGTCAGGAAACCTCAATACCTCCTACCCTGTACCCTACTACTGTCAGGACACCTCAATACCTCCTACCCTGTACCCTACCACTGTCAGGACACCTCAATACCTCCTACCCTGTACCCTACTACTGTCAGGACACCTCAATACCTCCTACCCTGTACCCTACTACTGTCAGGACACCTCAATACCTCCTACCCTGTACCCTACTACTGTCAGGACACCTAAATACCTCCCTACCCTGTACCCTACTACTGTCAGGACACCTCAATACCTCCTACCCTGTACCCTACTACTGTCAGGACACCTCAATACCTCCTACCCTGTACCCTACTACTGTCAGGACACCTAAATACCTCCTACCCTGTACCCTACCACTGTCAGGACACCTCAATACCTCCTACCCTGTACCCTACGACTGTCAGGACACCTACTACCCTACTACTGTCAGGACACCTCAATACCTCCTACCCTGTACCCTACTACTGTCAGGACACCTCAATACCTCCTACCCTGTACCCTACTACTGTCAGGACACCTCAATACCTCCTTCCCTGTACCCTACTACTGTCAGGACACCTCAATACCTCCTACCCTGTACCCTACTACTGTCAGGACACCTAAATACCTCCTACCCTGTACCCTACGACTGTCAGGACACCTCAATACCTCCTACCCTGTACCCTACGACTGTCAGGACACCTCAATACCTCCTACCCTGTACCCTACTACTGTCAGGACACCTCAATACCTCCTACCCTGTAACCTACTACTGTCAGGACACCTAAATACCTCCTACCCTGTACCCTACCACTGTCAGGACACCTCAATACCTCCTACCCTGTACCCTACCACTGTCAGGACACCTCAATACCTCCTACCCTGTACCCTACCACTGTCAGGACACCTCAATACCTCCTACCCTGTACCCTACCACTGTCAGGACACCTCAATACCTCCTACCCTGTACCCTACGACTGTCAGGACACCTCAATACCTCCTACCCTGTACCCTACGACTGTCAGGACACCTCAATACCTCCTACCCTGTACCCTACTACTGTCAGGACACCTCAATACCTCCTACCCTGTAACCTACTACTGTCAGGACACCTAAATACCTCCTACCCTGTACCCTACCACTGTCAGGACACCTCAATACCTCCTACCCTGTACCCTACCACTGTCAGGACACCTCAATACCTCCTACCCTGTACCCTACCACTGTCAGGACACCTCAATACCTCCTACCCTGTACCCTACCACTGTCAGGACACCTCAATACCTCCTACCCTGTACCCTACTACTGTCAGGACACCTAAATACCTCCTACCCTGTACCCTACTACTGTCAGGACACCTCAATACCTCCTACCCTGTACCCTACTACTGTCAGGACACCTCAATACCTCCTACCCTGTACCCTACTACTGTCAGGACATCTCAATACCTCCTACCCTGTACCCTGCTACTGTCAGGACACCTAAATACCTCCTACCCTGTACCCTACTACTGTCAGGACACCTCAATACCTCCTACCCTGTACCCTACTACTGTCAGGACACCTAAATACCTCCTACCCTGTACCCTACTACTGTCAGGACACCTCAATACCTCCTACCCTGTACCCTACTACTGTCAGGACACCTCAATACCTCCTACCCTGTACCCTACTACTGTCAGGACATCTCAATACCTCCTACCCTGTACCCTGCTACTGTCAGGACACCTAAATACCTCCTACCCTGTACCCTACTACTGTCAGGACACCTCAATACCTCCTACCCTGTACCCTACTACTGTCAGGACACCTCAATACCTCCTATCCTTGTGTTTGTTCCACACAATCTGTGAATTGCAGTTGTGTAATCTGTTGTATCCCAATGTTAACCACTATAAATTCCTGTCCTTCAACTCTTCTATCCCTCTTAACGAGCCTTTAACGAGCTCGCAGATTTCAATGCTGACAACACCGCTGTGTGCTGTACTGTTCGTGCATCGATCAATAAACCTTGATTGATTGAGTGTTGGTCCGACAGTAACAGATTACAGAGACTGAGCTGCTGTGTGATGGATTAAATCTAATCTCCCTGAGAGAAAACAGTTCAATTACAGCACAGAGGATTAAAACAGACACAGATCTGTGTGCCACTGTGTTAGTAACGCAGTACAGAGCGGAGCACAGTATGATTTTAATTCCTAACAGGACACAAGATGGATGAATCTCTCAGTCTGATGACCAGTAAGATCAGTGACTCAGTAATACAGCATCAATCACACTCACTGTTGGGAGGTTCAAGATCTTTACTGTTCCTCCTCTTGACAGGCAGTCTGGGCTCCTCTGTCTCTTTCTCCAGCTCCTCTTCCTTCAGTGTCTTTCTCATCTTCTCCTTCAGCTCCTCTTCTCTCCTGCTCCACTCCTCCTCCAACCTCTGTCTGAGCTCCTCTTCTCTCTCTCGCTCCCTTCTTTCATACTTCTGTCTCAGCTCCTCCATCTCTCTCTGTCTGTCCTCCTCTGTCTCTCTCTGTCTCTCCTCCTCCCTCTGTCTCAGCTCCTCTGTGTCTCTCTGTCTCTCCTCCTCCCTCTGTCTCAGCTCCTCTGTCTCTCTCTGTCTCTCCTCCTCTGTCTCTCTCTGTCTCTCCTCCTCCCTCTGTCTCAGCTCCTCTGTGTCTCTCTGTCTCTCCTCCTCCCTCTGTCTCAGCTCCTCTGTCTCTCTCTGTCTGTCCTCCTCCCTCTGTCTCAGCTCCTCTGTCTCTCTCTGTCTCTCCTCCAACCTCTGTCTCAGCTCCTCCATCTCTCTCTGTCTGTCCTCCTCTGTCTCTCTCTGTCTCTCCTCCTCCCTCTGTCTCAGCTCCTCTGTGTCTCTCTGTCTCTCCTCCTCCCTCTGTCTCAGCTCCTCTGTCTCTCTCTGTCTCTCCTCCTCTGTCTCTCTCTGTCTCTCCTCCTCCCTCTGTCTCAGCTCCTCTGTGTCTCTCTGTCTCTCCTCCTCCCTCTGTCTCAGCTCCTCTGTCTCTCTCTGTCTGTCCTCCTCCCTCTGTCTCAGCTCCTCTGTCTCTCTCTGTCTCTCCTCCAACCTCTGTCTCAGCTCCTCCGTCTCTCTCTGTCTCTCCTCCCTCTGTCTCAGCTCCTCCGTCTCTCTCTGTCTGTCCTCCTCCCTCTGTCTCAGTTCCTCTGTCTCTCTCTGTCTCTCCTCCTCCCTCTGTCTCAGCTCCTCCGTCTCTCTCGGTCTCTCCTCCTCCCTCTGTCTCAGCTCCTCTGTCTCTCTCTGTCTCTCCTCCTCCCTCTGTCTCAGCTCCTCCGTCTCTCTCGGTCTCTCCTCCTCCCTCTGTCTCAGCTCCTCTGTCTCTCTCTGTCTCTCCTCCTCCCTCTGTCTCAGCTCCTCTGTCTCTCTCTGTCTCTCCTCCTCCCTCTGTCTCAGCTCCTCTGTCTCTCTCTGTCTCTCCTCCAACCTCTGTCTCAGCTCCTCTGTCTCTCTCTGTCTCTCCTCCTCCCTCTGTCTCAGCTCCTCTGTCTCTCTCTGTCTCTCCTCCTCCCTCTGTCTCAGCTCCTCTGTCTCTCTCTGTCTGTCCTCCTCCCTCTGTCTCAGCTCCTCCTCCCTCTGTCTCAGCTCCTCCGTCTCTCTCTGTCTCTCCTCCTCCCTCTGTCTCAGCTCCTCTGTCTCTCTCTGTCTCTCCTCCTCCCTCTGTCTCAGCTCCTCTGTCTCTCTCTGTCTCTCCTCCTCCCTCTGTCCCAGCTCCTTCGTCTCTCTCTGTCCCAGCTCCCCCGTCTCTCTCTGTCTCAGCTCCTCTGTCTCTCTCTGTCTCTCCTCCTCCCTCTGTCTCAGCTCCTCTGTCTCTCTCTGTCTCTCCTCCAACCTCTGTCTCAGCTCCTCTGTCTCTCTCTGTCTCTCCTCCTCCCTCTGTCTCAGCTCCTCTGTCTCTCTCTGTCTCTCCTCCAACCTCTGTCTCAGCTCCTCTGTCTCTCTCTGTCTCTCCTCCAACCTCTGTCTCAGCTCCTCTGTCTCTCTCTGTCTCTCCTCCTCCCTCTGTCTCAGCTCCTCTGTCTCTCTCTGTCTCTCCTCCAACCTCTGTCTCAGCTCCTCTGTCTCTCTCTGTCTCTCCTCCTCCCTCTGTCTCAGCTCCTCTGTCTCTCTCTGTCTCTCCTCCTCCCTCTGTCTCAGCTCCTCTGTGTCTCTCTGTCTGTCCTCCTTCCTCTGTCTCAGCTCCTCCTCCCTCTGTCTCAGCTCCTCCGTCTCTCTCTGTCTCTCCTCCTCCCTCTGTCTCAGCTCCTCTGTCTCTCTCTGTCTCTCCTCCTCCCTCTGTCTCAGCTCCTCTGTCTCTCTCTGTCTCTCCTCCTCCCTCTGTCTCAGCTCCTTCGTCTCTCTCTGTCCCAGCTCCCCCGTCTCTCTCTGTCTCAGCTCCTCTGTCTCTCTCTGTCTCTCCTCCTCCCTCTGTCTCGGCTCCTCTATCTCTTGTTCAGTGTTTATTTCTTTGATGCCAGTGGTCAAGTACTGCCCATAGTTTCCTGCCACCATGTCCTCTATCTTCTCCAGCAGCTCTGTGACCTGAGTGCGGTCACCCCTGTACCTGTTGTTGAGAACATGATACCTGTTCCCACACTTCTCCAACAGCCACTGGAGCTCCTTCCCTCCTCTCTCAATGAGCTGCTCAATGCTTGTGTGTGTCAGTGTGTCTGTCAGCGCATCCCCCCAGGTGAACAGCACTATTGTGTGTCTCCACACTCTCTCACTGAGAAGCTTCAGATGCTCCTTCACTGATCTCCTCTGTTTCTCTCTCAGTGTGATGAGAGGGATCACCAGGAGGAGAGCGTGGGGTCCTGGGGGAAACAGAGACACACTGCGCACAACCTCCTCTCTGACATGCTGTGGATCAGTTCTTCTCCATAGAGAAGAGGAATTCCATACTTTCCACCCTGGAGTGTCGACCACAGTGATCTGCCTCCCAGCTACTTCTCCCTGTCTCTTCACACACTCCTTAGTTACTCTCTCAGTGTCAAACTCCTCTCTGCCCAGGATGGTGTTTCCTGCTGAGCTCTTCCCAGACCCTCTCTCCCCCAGCAGCACGATCCTGATCTCTGAGAGACGCTGTGGTGCCTCATGGGCATCAGCCTGTTCCTCCCCTGTCAGAGAGAAAGATCACAGATTATTTACATGATAAAGTTCTCATCACAGATATCTTCACTCTTCATCTCATTTAAAATTTACGATAAAAACTCCTCTATACAGATGCAGCCATTCAAAATGCGCGGGCGATACCGCATTATTTTGCGGTGCGCTGTACGCAGTCTACCGCAAGCTACCGGTAATTACCTCTAGTTACCGTAAATTCTCCTATAATACGACAAGCAAAATAATAGTATCCGGAATTTCCGCAAGGTGGAGCTAATAAAGCTCAACCTCTCATGTTTGAGCTGTGGCCATCAAAGTCTTTAACGAAGATATTACTAATAGTATTAATAATGAATGACCTTGGACAAGCTGTAAACTCAAAGTATTGCCCTGGTCAACATTCTTTTTTTCATTGACCATCTTTGTAAAAGTAACACCACAGCATTTCGCAATCACGCATTTGTTTCCAATCATGCAAAGTACAGTGATTCACCATGCCTTTCACATGCTCATAAAAGAGATTGATTTAGGAACATAAACATATTACCGTATGCAAACTGTACTGTATACAGTATGTATATGTATATTTAATGTCTTAACTGTGCCCGTTTAAGTATTGAATATTCATATCTAATTTTACCACTGAAGGGAAATCTTAGTAGCTGAGCATAAAAAGAATAGGAGCATACTGCAACGCGTGTGAAGGCCATAAACGATATTAATTTTGGAACATAGACATACAGTATATGGCTGGTCTCGGTACTTTAAAGAAAACATACACGAAACATGGTTTCATTATGACCAGAATCGGTCTTGAGATATTTTTAACTTGATTTACAGTATTTGAGAGGTATGTCTTAACACCGATACTACAGTGCTTAAGTACTGCTCACGTATATGTTTCTAGGTTTATATTATGCATTTCATACGGTCAAATTACTTTTGAGCAACTAATAAGAAGCGCGAAACGGTATGCCCAGGGCGTTTTAGTTTCGTTTCGTGCTGGGACCCGTGGATTGATTAGAGATATCAAGTACATACAAGTCATTTTTTAAATGTTGTAGTTCGTCTTGAAAAAATGTTACGAGTACATCATCTATCAACAATTACACAGGTTCTGTTTCCATATTGCGGATTTTGGTTACGTAACATTATTTTCTAATTTCACGTTGTGAATATATGATTTGGGCAAACAGAGCCGCAAAGAAGTACATTATGGGTGGTTGTTTTTTTTTTTGCAGTTTTATCTAGAACAAGCGATGCTTAAACCTTTGTCTGATTCTTGTGAAACTATCCACACGACAGTTACAGTACCTAGGAGTTGACTTCAGTGATGTCACTGATGGGATGTTTCTAAAAATCCATCCTCTGTAAAACGTCTTCTCTAGTTGTCCTGCATATGTATTCGCTAATGAAGCTGTGTGTTCTGAGCCTGGATCTCTACATTTCTGTATGAACCAGCTTAGAGGGCTAAAGACAGCTTGTGTTTAAATTGAGTGTAAGGCAATTTATGCTTCTAAAGTCATGGTCAGCATTTATTATTGTACTGTGCTGTAAACTTGTTCTGTGCCAAGTCACATTATTTTATAGCGTTTTTATAGCGTTATCAAATCCATGTGGCGCTGTGTGTTAGTTTCCTGACTCCCATGTCACATGGTCTGTGATTGAAACCTGTAATACCGGTTTAATTCGTCACAGCCAGCACTCCGGTTGTAAAGTAGAAGCAGGCGAGATTTCCAGCGAAAAACACCTCCCCCTTCTTCAGGTGTGAGGGTCTTCTGCTCAGAATGAAACGCTAAAATGTAATGTAGGCTCTGAATGGGTTCAATTGTGATTTGGGCTTGATTAAGGTCGCTGCCTTTCATCTAAAACCCTACTTGAATCCTTCTAAACTAAAAATCAGTGTTAGTGAGTTCTAAATAAAGAGGTATCCAGGTAACAGTGAAACGGCCGGACAGTCTGGGGAGATCGCCCGTTTTCCATGTAAATAGTTCCCTGGTTCCGCACCCCTTGGTGTTTCTCTCGCTCTCTCTCGGGTCACCTGATCATTAGCTCGAAAGATTTGAGTGCTTTGTGTATATTCTAATGGTAGTGGGGGCAGGGTGTGTGGGAACAGGTTTGGTTGAAATTGCATTGGAGATCTATGTTCTTCACACCTGAAACATTTTCTCTGAAAGCATTTTCTTCGCTGTTTAACCGATCTTGTTACAGCATGTTACAGTTTACTATTATTAACCATATTAATTTTAAGTGCTTAATGTAAAATCTTGTAAAAATATATTTTCATTGTTCAAATATACATTAAGTCTGACTATCATATAATAAGTTAAATACAAAACTAAAGAAAAAATAGGGTTAAATATAATTCAAAATATTTTGCTAACAATGTTAACTGTTTATGAATAATAAAATGTATTAGCTAAGGAGTAGGATGGCACAGTTGTTAGTATGTTTTTTGTTTTGTTTCTTTTTCATAAATACAACAGTAGTACCTGATGTCTCAGTGGCTTTCAAAATTAAATTATGCATGCAAACCTGTGAACTAGAAAGATAACTAAGATATCCATCCATTTATAATGGTGGCAAAGTGGTTAGCATTGCTATCTTGCAGCACTGGGGTCCTAGGTTCAATTCCTGCCATCCTGTGTGTGTGGGGTTTACATGTTCTCTCTGGGTTACATGGTTTTTCTCCATATGTGTGATATGACTCCCTCTCGCACTCCAAAACATACTGGTAAGTTAATTAGTTTATGGGAAACCTGGCCCTGGTCTGTGTGTGTTTGTGTCTGTCTGTCCTGTGATGGACTGGCGCTATGTCCAGGGTGTATTCTGCCTTGTGTCCGTTGCTTACTGGGATAGGCTCCAAATCCTCTGTACTGGATAAAGAGATTAGAAATGGAAGTAAAGGCACTGTGTGGATGGAACTATACACAGTGTTAGAAACCCACTATGAAATGGCAGCATCTCACTGAGAATAAAACATTTTATAGTGCTGGCTTAAGGAAACAGCCTTTCCACCTCTCTTGCACATCAGTATCCATACCTAGTTATTTAAACAAATTGCCTCTAATTATAAACATCTTAATATGCTGGCTCTGTGGATCCGCATCAGCTATGTTTGCCCATTCCTTCAATTCATGTGCATCCAACACACAGTTCAATGCCAGCAACTACACATAATCTAAAATACAATCCTTATTTCAGTATCTATGTAAACATATAGTCTGTTAACTTCATCATCTTCATCAAAAGTATGCCTAACCCCATTAGGAAGTGTTCTTGTTATAAGTGTATTCCTCAGCTTTCCCCAAACTATCTTCTTCTTGCCAACATCTCTAGTCTTTTATCCTGCAATAACTCAGCCAACACTTAAATCTCCAAAAGCTGCTTGTGTTAATTTCTTTAAATCACAAATATCATGTGTAAATACTGGCCATGTAATACTCTGCATTGTGGAATAATAGTTTATTTTAAAGGGAACTAGAGAAACTAAGAACTAGAGAAATCAAGAAAGGCTTTTTTTCTAGAATTAATAAATGCACATCCTGTTCACTGGGGAAATTAAATCCACACTGAGCAATCTTCAATATGTTCAGAATATGACAGCAAGAATCCTATCAGGGATGCATTACACCTGTTTTCAAGTCCTTGCACTGGTTACCTATCAGATTTCGAGTCAACTTCAAAATCCTTATCCTCCTTATATACTGTCCTACAACTGGTATTATTGATCTCCGAATTATTGTACTTGACATGACTTCATTCAGCCTTTCCTGAACGTCTATGACAGGCAGAGAGAGTGCTGTTTCTGGTGCGATCTTTTACAGCTGACATTTCACTGTTTTAAACGAACAAGAAATTAGATTGCTCATAAATCACTTATTCTATATAAACACAGCGTAATTGCCCTCCGAAAATCTTCTTTTTCTTGTTCGTTTTAGAGACCTTGATCGAAACTGATTTTAGATGTCAGAAAGAATTTATTTTCTCTGTATTTCCTACATTGCTTTGTCAAGATTTTAACTTTATATCTAACTTTATATCTAGGCTCAGATTTCAACTATAAATCGTACAGTAATTAATAGCAGTAAATACTGATGTTTATACATAAAAAAGTCATGCCTTGGAGTATAGACCCCCAAAGGAATGCCATAGACTCAAACTGCAAAATAAACACATACAGAAAGAAAGTATTTGTATTGTAATTGCAAATCCTGGTACTGTATGAGTGATTGGTATGACTTTCCTCATTACAAATCTCTTATTAGAATTTAAATTTCTCTGTAACTCCAGGTCAGAACAGAGAAAATGTAACTGCCTTAAGGAGTTTACGATTATGAAAAATAGAAGGATAAGCATGATACGCATGTCTTCTGTCATTTTCTAAGTCATGTTACTGAGCACCAAATCTTATTGAGAATATGAATCCATTTAAGGTTTATACCATTAAAGTAACAGTTTATTCCATGCTGAAAATGTTTGTACCAGACTTTTTTGAGGCCTGTTTAATTGTGTCTGAAGTCTGATGTTGTAAATTTTATTGTTAAAAAGATCCATGAAAATGTCACTACTAAAGTTAGCTGGTACTGTTGGTACTGTAAGTGGCAAGTAGAGCTCATATTTTAGATTTTGTGTAGTTGCTAGCGTTGAACTGTGTGCTGGATGCACATGAATGAAGCGACGGACACAAGGCAGAATACACCCTGGACATAGCGCCAGTCCATCACAGGACAGACACAAACACACACACACCAGGGCCACTTTAAATCTAACCTCAGAACCTTTCTTTTCAGAAGACTTAGTGTCTCTATCTGCTTCATTTTCTAATTTTGGTAGCACCTCTACCTGCTTGTCTTTCTTATATGCATTTACTTTGTAATCTGTGGTCCTTTTATCTGTTTTTACATCTACTGTATTGCTTTGAGATGCCACCTTTAATGGTGATATATCAAATAAAGTTTTTTATTATTGTTATAGGGAAACATGATCAGATTGTCCCTGGTTCAGAAAAAAAAGATCTAAAGTATACTAGTTTGTCACTCTTCTAATTCCCTTTGCTAAATGACTTTTCATACTAATCTGATCAATCTAACTGCCAGTTTTCTGTGCTTTCTCTATCCTGCTAGATTTGCAATTATTCTGAAAATTTTCATCTTGAAATAACTCATTTCTAAATACCTTTTTCACTGTTAACATCTTGCAGCAACTCTGCGACAAAATATACACTCTGACAGTTCATCCTGCTACCAACATTAAATAAAACAAATCTTAAGATTTCTATATTTATGTCTTTATTTAGTGGTTTCATTAGTGACAAAGGCTAAACTTTCTTGGAAAAATGTCTTTTATGTGTTGTGGAAAAAACTGACTTGCTTTAACAAAATATGTTTACAAATCCTTTCACCTGGCATTTTCGTAGTTAGAAATTATGGAATGCTCTGTTAAAAGCAAGGGAGTTTTTATGTCCGTTGCAGTTCTTTTGCAACATGAATATAATTATATCGTTATTAATTTCTTGAGATACGCGATTCCATATTATATTCCCTTTTAATCAAATTCTAAAAGTATGCTTGTTGACTCCGGTATCGCGTTAGTTAAAGACTTCGATGCTTAAAATGTTTTGGGAGAAATGGAATACTGGTGTGTATGTTTTCTTTAAAGTACCGAGACCAGCCATATACTGTATGTTTAAGTTCCAAAATTAATATCGTTTATGGACTTCACACGCGTTGCAGTATGCTCCTATTCTTTTTATGCTCAGGCACTAAGTAAAAGGAGATGCTTCATATTGCTTGACTAATTTTAAAAACTAAGTTAGAAATGCAGACGCTCCCTCGGTGCGCTGCTCTGGTGCGCCGGCTCTTACACAGTGCCTGTCTGCCGTAAGCGTTACAATATACATACCCAACACTGCTTGTACCCATCTGTCATGCAAATAAAACACCTTGAATTGAATTGAATTGAGGGGAGAGGGGGGGAATACTAAAGCCAATACTGGCTCAATACCCTCGATGGGCTTTGACGTGCTAATGCGTTGGTTTAACAGTCCAGGTGTGGCAGGCTTCCAATGTCAACTCGACTCGATTGGAAGACAATGAACGTATTTTGTGATATTTAGAAATATAAATTTGTTTGGTGCGAGTGAGGTTTTATTTAATCTCTGACCAAGGGAAACGTTTCATTTTTTCAAAGAAATGTTTGTTAAAAAATAAAGTCATAGTTCTATGGGATTCAATCACAGACCATGTGACATGGGAGTCAGGAAACTAACACACAGCGCCACCGGATTTAATAACGCAATAAAAACGCTATAGAATAATGTGACTTGGCACAGAAAAAGTTTACAGCACAGTACAATAATAAATGCTGACCATGACTTTAGAAGCATAAATTGCCTTACACTCAATTTAAACACAAGCTGTCTTTCTGTATGAACCTCTAAGCTGGTTCATACAGAAAATGTAGAAATGCATTAGCCTGATTATGATTAAAAAACACATAATTAAACACGCGTTTGCGATTTAAATCAGAACACGATTTAAATCAATATAAATGTTTATATTGTAACGCATACTGTCCAGCCTCCATTTCTCTATAAAAATTTACTCTGTTGCACACACACACAATAGAAGCAGGAACCGCTGTCAGAAGGGAAGATATGTTCAAAATATCGCAAATATCGATCATGTTGCGATATTTTGAAATATAAAAGTCAATTGATTGTCCATAATATCGCTATTCTATTTTTTCGAAGAAATGTTTGTTAAAAGAAAAGTCCAGCACCAGCTGGATTCGAACACACAACCTGCCAGTTGATAGTCACGCACCTAGACCAGTAGGCTACAAGACAGCTCACATGAACAGGCAGGCGAAACAGCCCTACACAGCCCTGTCGCAACACACGGATATAATCATACCGTTATTAAATTCTTTAGATACGCGATTCCATATTATATTCCCTTTTAATCAAATTCTAAAAGTATGCTTGTTGACTCCGGTATCACGTTAGTTAAAGACTTAAAATGTTTAGGGAGAAATGGAATACTGGTGTGTATTTTTTTCTTTAAAGTACCAAGACCAGCTATATACTGTATGTTTAAGTTCCAAAATTAATATCGTTTATGGCCTTCACACGCGTTACAGTATGCTCCTATTCTTTTTATGCTCAGCTACTAAGATTTCCCTTCAGTGGTAAAATTCAATATCTACAACGGGCACAGCAAAGACGTTTACAGTAAGTCTTTCTACGACAGACCAACAGACCACGAGTGCCCCTGTTGGTCAACCAATCACGTACTGCGGTGCCACGCGTCATCTTGCGTCACACTGCGCGACGCCACCCGCGGTACGTGTCTGTAACGCGCACTTTGAATGGCTGCATCTGTATCTTTCCTATTGTCCCTGCCCTGTGAGAGAGGAAAATCACAGATTATTGAGATTATTTTTCTGTGTATTCTGTGGTATACAACCATATTCTGTTAATGTTAGTCAAACTGTATTCTTACAACATTCTTATTCTGTATTCTTACAATTTACATAAAATATATATTTTTTATTTTTAACTGTTCTCTCAATAGTACATGTTAATTTTCCATCAGGATTTTGTTTCTTAGAATAATTTAACCTCACTGAAAGGTCAGATTTCTCTCATCTGATAAACAGACTTTTTTTCCAATGTCTTCCTTGCTCATCTTTACCAAGGGCGCCAATAATTCTGGAGGGCCCTGTAGAGTCCCACTAACACTCTGAGTGTCCAGTGGCAGTTCAGACACATATGGGACTCCTGTGTACCTTTATACCACTTTATTTTAAAAATACATGTAAAAAACTGTAAAATCATTCAGTCCATCCTGATTCTTCAGTAGTGAGTCTAAAATTTCACATTTCATAAAGAAATGTTTGGGACTCAGACACCTGGCTGGGAAATCTGTGTGTTGTATAGTTTCAAACCACGTAGAAACTATCTACTGTGATCCACACTGAAGAGAACTAGCATGATGTTAGTTTAAAAACAGTGAAACTGACAGGCTGGAGGAACTGAGTCTCTTTAGTCTGAAGGGAGTGTCCCACACTGACAGGGTGAAGATAGGGAACACAATTCATACAAAATATTCAACATCCTCAGTGACAGTCATCATTAAAGACCAGTTAGATATTGAAACCTCAGAGTTCCTCAGAATTAACACTGGAACTCAAAGCAACACTAAGACTTAAAATCAGGAGTGGGAGGCTCTACTGTACACAGAGGGGGGTGGGAGAGGGGAACAAGCTGCCCAGTCAGGACAGGAGAAACAGCTGCATGAGAACCTGGAATCACTACTAATTATGGGCCAAATAAATTCCTCTGTTGTTCATCTGTACTGATTCCTCTCTGGTATTATCAGCTGTACAATAAACACGGCCTCTGAGCAACAAACAGGAAACGATCATATCTGAGCGTGTCTGAGCATCATGAATACTAACAGTGTGAATCCAATACCATCAGCACACAGTCAGGTTTTACATCAATCATTCTACCTTAAATAAACACCTTATTAAAATATTTAGTGAATTCCAAACAGCTTGAGTTTACAGTACCGATCCCTGATCTCTGACAAGAGAAAGTGAAAGTACATCTCTCTCTCCTAGTTCAGACCCAGTGTGTCTGACAGACAGAACACACTCTCAGCAGTCAGGAAGACACTTCTCCAGCTGCTGCTGTGCTCTGTGACAGAGAAGAGACCCTCAGTGACTCCCTTACCGACACTCTGACAGGCAGAACAAGAGAAAACTCACCAGGGCTGAGCGCTGAGCTCCTACACGCTGCCATCTCTCTCTCTCTCAATCTCTTCCTGCTGATGTGAGGTGGGGGGTTTCCTGTCCTCGCTGTGACGCTGCTCTGGCGCCACCTAGTGGATTCATAAAGTTAATCACCAACTGAACAGGTTCATCAGTAAGAGCAAAATAAAACACCAGAATACCCAGATCAACTCTTGGACACTGGGGTCCACACCCCTACTCTCACACACAGTGTCCTGATCTGTACTGACCAGCAGTCGGGACACTGGGGTCCACACCCCTACTCTCACACACACTGTCCTGATCTGTACTGACCAGCAGTCGGGACACTGGGGTCACACCCCTACTCTCAAACACAGTGTCCTGATCTGTACTGACCAGCAGTCGGGACACTGGGGTCACACCCCTACTCTCACACACAGTGTCCCGGGATCTGTACTGACCAGCAGTCGGGACACTGGGGTCTGTAAATCGCTTTGAAAAGACACCTTTGAAGGTACTATATAAAATAGTTTTTTTATTATTATTACTTCAAATGAGATCTGCTGAAAATCAGGAGTCGATTTTATTGTTGGACATATGCAGCTATATAGAATCTGTTGATATATTTATCACTCTTGCCATTAGTAATCAATTAATTTACAAAAATGAAATACGGCTATAATCTGTTAGGTTTTGCACCAATTGAATGATTTTTGTAAAGTTCTTTTAGAACAGCATGACGTGACCTCGATAGTACTGACCTGTGAAAGTCTGTGAAAGTGAAAATGTTTTTTAAGTTGATTAGATTATTCTTTATTGCCAATAGTTGGTGGAATTTGCTAATAGTACAGCAAACAACACGGATGAGTCACACATACAGTACAACATATACAGGACAAATTTACATACAACAGAAGACAAACATTGTCACATACAGCACATATGTAAACAACTTTCCATGTTAAACAATAAATTATACAACAGAAGTCAGAGTTCAAGGTGACTTCAGAGCTCGCATGGCAGAGGGGAGGAGTCTGAGGTTGAATCAGACCGTCCTTGACTGGGAGGATCTGAAACATGTTCCAGAAGCAAGAAGCTGAAAGAGATTATGAGCTGGGGGAGAGGGGTCGGAGATGATTTTCTGGGCACAACTGGAGGTGCAGCTTGAGTACAGAGATGAGATACTCTGGCTTCCTTGAAGAAACAGCCAGATTTGATCTTCTGATCATTTTAACTACTAAATACTCTTTTCTGTGTCCTGTCTTCTGTTGTTATTGTGTGGAAAACAGCTCTGTGTTGTTATAGACAGAACAGTGAAAACTGCCTCTGAGAAACACACAGGTAAAAACCATGTCTGATCAAGTCTGCTGCTGTCATTAACACTCATGAAAATACTATTGGTGAAAAAGAACCTAATACCTCGTCAAACATTTCTATATAAAAACAGTAAAACCAGGAAAATGTTTATTCAATTCCAAACCATTTGATAGATCTCTGATCGCTGACAAGAGAAAGTGAAAGTAAAACAGTTCCTGTCTCTCTCTAAGTTCTGACCCTGTGTGTCTGACAGACAGAACACACTCTCAGCAGACAGGAAGACACTTCTCCGGTTTGCACCCAGACTCCTCGGAAGCGTAGATCTGGAGACAGCGCGGCCACCAGCAGCAGGAGCAGCCGCTGAGCGGAGCCGCGGGGCTCGGCCACCGAGGGGCGCTTCTGCACCTGGGGGAGAGGAGAGAGGTCAGGGTCAGGGGGTCACTCGCTGGGGTTCGGGCTGCATGATATTAATAATAACTCCTTACACTACTATAGCTCTTACAGGTCATGGGGATCCCACTACCGCCACCAGTGTGCAGCTCTTTACTGGTCATGGGGATCCCACTACCCCCACCAGTGTCCAGCCCCACCTGGATGACACCTGTTCTGACTTCACACCTCTTGATTGGCCTCTCTTTCTGACCCCTGCTCCCGCCTCTCTCTACTTTACCTTTGCCTCCTACCCTCTCTCTCTCACACCTGAAGAAGGCTCCACGGCCGAAACGTTGTTTTCTTTTTTTTCAGCATGGAATAAACCTGTTACTTGTTCCTTTGCAACCCACCTGAACTCATACTGTATCTGCATCTGCCTTTGCTTTCGGTGTCTTAACTTGAGAGTCTGAATTTGGAATAAGGCAGTTTGGACGCGGCAGGAGAGTGTTTTTGTTTTGGTTTCTAGGGTGTATACAACTACTTGAGGTGGCTGAAGTAGTTCCAGTAGGGAGCTGTGTGAGGGTGCGTAGGCTGCAAAGGACCAAGTAAAGGTCTGAAAAGAGAAGCAACACCCGAAGAAGGCTCCACAGCCGAAACGTTGTTTGTTTTCTTCTCTTTTCAGCTGGAAGAAACGTTTACTTGTTCCTTTAGATGGCTGTTTAGGTCATTTCTTTTTATTCTTGTTTGCCTGATAATGCCGAGATCATCTTGTCCTCACGTTCAGTGAGACGGCACCAAGCACTGCATGTAATGACATTTGCGTTCAGAAAAACTGTGCAAACCTGTCTGAACACGTTTTGTGACCGATTCCTAACTGATATTGTGAATTTCGGATCAATTCTTCACGTCCCCCTTTTCACTTTCAGAGGGTTCTATCTTCCAGTGTCGCTCTGGGCCTGCTGACGTATTGATTATGCTAAGAGCCTGTGGATAGATTGGTGCCCGAGTTTGGTAGTTGTGTAGTGTGGACGAGCGGTCAAAAGCAGACGTCCTGTGTGCCTTCTAAGCCTTATTTCTTGGTTCTGGGTGTTTGGGGGAAAATCTAAACTGCATTCAGGATGACTTTTACAATTTGCGAAAAGTTGAAGAAAATGTTTCAGAAGCTTCGTCAGACTTCTGTGAAACAACTTGAGGCACCAAGGTAAGGTACATATGTTTAGGTTTTTCTCATGACCCTGAAAACACCTCTGTGCTTAGTTCTACAGCCCCGAGTTTGTGCAAGCATATGTTAAACTGAGAGGGGGCATTCTGGCTCGCCTAACTTTCTCACACTTTAGTATTTTTTAACTGTGTTATTGCTCTGTTTTTACTTCTAATTTGGTGTATTTTAAGTGATATAATGTGTAGCTGATTACGCTCTGTAGATTATATGACCAACTGATTTTGGATAGCGGGTGCAGGCTGTATTTTGTCCGTCCGAACAACAGCAGTACGACAAGAGATTTAGTAACATTTGCTGTGCCTGTTAAATGTATTATTTTAGTAAATGCACAATTATGTTGCTGGTCAGCTGCTCAAGCCTTGGCCTAATCAGAACTCAGATGAGGTTTTATTATATTGTACTTGTGATTCTTTTTTATTTACTTTTATTGGCTCATCTTTGAAGTCAAATATGGCGGCAGTAAAACAGCTTTTTATTAGGAGCGAAACTCTTTTATTTATGAAAGGAGATCAGATCCTGTACTTCTGCAGGACTGCTGAATACCCCAGTGTGGGCTCTGGGTGGGGACAACAATCCTACTGTCATGCAGCTTTGTGCGCAGGTATAGGACAGGTAAAAGAACAGAAGAGTGAAGTCAAGAGGCTGTTTGGAATAGAAATAGATAAGTAAACACTGAAAACAGATTGTTACACTGCAGTTTCAGATGCAAAAGCAAGTGAACAGCATGGCTGTTTCCAGCTTCCTCTTCGATGGGGACACTGCAGTAGTCGAAGTTTACAGGACTTAAGCATGGGCAGACACAAAGGAGAAAATGAGGAAGACCAGGCTTCAGGAAGTATTTTAATTCTGGATGGAAGATGGTGCACTACTTGCAGGGTAGATCTGCTTTTTACCTTTGATACTGCCACAGGACAAGCTCTGAGAAGAAACAACAACAACAACAACAACAAAAAGTGAGTTCACTGCAGACAATATTGAGAGCCAAAATACATGAATAGAAATTAACTGTTAAATCTTGTCATGAACGACGTCGGTGTCTGTATTCTACCAATTGCGTGGTGCAAACAAAACAGGTTTTGTGATTCAATTAACAGTTCTGCTTTATTAATTTTGCTTGTTGTTTTGAAAGTAATGACAACATGGTTTCATTAACAACAACAGAAACAACATGGAATCACTTTATCCAGTAAAAAGTAGAATTTTGGAACCGTCATGAAGCCCTTTTTAGAGGAAGATTACACTTTCTTTAATGAGCAATGCATAACTGATTTGTAGATTTGAATTAGCCCATATGTTTTTCTCCCAGATGGTCAAGCGTACTGTCACTCTACAAAAGCACTGGTTTCCTTTTGATGTTGTATTTCAATGAATTATGCTCTCCCTTTCTCAAGACAAAATCAAAGCACTTCAGAGCTGTAATAGAGCAGAAAGGCAGCGAGTTCTGTTTCTCACCATATATAGTTCTTATTATCAGTCTGTAATTCCTTTTAAATGGTCATTTTAAAACTGTTTACTTACTAAACTACCAAGGAGCAAAAAGATGCTTTTATTCTGAGGTGATCAAAATTCCATGCAAGTTGTATCAGTTCAATGGTGTGAAAACAGTAGCCTGACTGTGTGGTAAGAGGCAAATCGATAGGTGGGTTACGTAACTTTGTAGTGCAGATAGTGTATTTTTGTAAGTGAATGTTGTAGCGGCAATGCTTGTTAATAAGACAGTATTAAGTGTTGCTGTGCTTTCCCAAATGAGGCCTCATCTCTCTGTTCATCTCTGTGGTGCAGTCACAGAGAAACTATTCATGCAGGCTGATTTAAGGTTTCCTTTGATATGGTTTCCTAGGACAGCTCCCAAAGGGGGATGCACTTAGCTAAGCCTGGCTATCATGATCAATGGTCATCCATTGGCGCCTATCAGTCTAGGGAGTGCCAGATGGACATCTGGACTGCATTCCTAAGTGTCAGGAGTAAGTGACTCATATCTCACCTTGATCACCCAATCAGGGACTGGTAGGGCCGAGTAATCCACGTGGGACTCTGATGCCCACGAAACTTTCAGTCAATGAACGAGCTGAAGTTCCTCCAGGTAAAAACATGCAACACAGAGGGCCTGAGAGACTATTGTGGACTTTTCTAAAGGGAATTCAAAGGAGAATTCCAGGGCAGGACGGCCCAGGAGCAGAAGGCTCCCAATGGCAGGACATTCTCGCAGCGCGCCTCCTGACCACCCTGAGACTCAGCCCGGACAACCACGGAACGGCCAGTGTGTCCGAGTGCCAGAACTTTCCTTTGTTCTAAGAGTCTAGAATGGAGGTTGCCAGAGAGTAACCAGAGGATCCACCCGAGGTTAGCAAGCCTCATGAACAGGTCCGAACTGTGGACAGCTGCATCACTATTCAGAACTAGCGCTTCATCAGGAACGAACCGGTCTTCTTCCTGACCTGCTGGGACCCACAGTCATCTTTTCTCCTGTGCACAAACTTTGCTAGTTAAAGCCAACACTAACTAGCCGGTCAGTGAGCATCAGCAGCGCACTGTCGCAAGCTGCACAGCACAGCCTGGCACGGAGCCAGAGAGCCCGCAGGAGATCTGAATCCCCAGAGATTGGATGAGTATTCAACTTCACTGCATTACTGCTCGAGAATTCAATTGTTATCCCAACCAGTTGATATCAATTTAATTCCTAAGAGTTATGTACTTGTTTTGAGTATCTAATGTAGAAGTTATAACCAAGTTCATTTACGAAACGGTCTAAATGAATGATATACTGAACGTATGTCCTCTTGATATATGTAACTCTTTGTAACTGACTGAGTATATACTTTTTGTATTCTGATAACCCTCTCAATAAGATCTGTTAGATTTATATGCATATTCTATGTATTAATAAATGTATCCTCGTGTATAAGTACCTGTGCGTGTGCGTTGTTTGAGTTATATCGCATGGTTGGATTCTAAGGCCATCAAAATAATCATTTTGTGATTTACTGCTACAATTAATAATTGCCCCAGTAAATGCCCAAACCCTACAGAACTGGTGCCTTCAGAGAGCACACACTACAATGTAATGAAGGAGTATTTGTGTTGTTTGTATGCTTATTCCATTGAAGTAAGATAAAAGGCCAGTGAGATAATGGATTATCAATAGAGCAACAATAATGCCACCAGCTGGTGGAATTTGAAAAAAAAAGTATTTTATTAAAACAGACTGCAAAATATCTCTATGTGTTGTTGTTGAGTTCTTTTATCTTGTTTCAGAAGACAGCCAGTCTAAAGTATTTCATGTGTCGATTTAAACTGAAAAAGCTTTTGGTTTACTTTCAGACAGAAAAGGAAAAATGCCCTTCTTTTGTGTAACTTGAGGCAGCATTGTTGCCTGTGTTCTAGACAGCTGGGTTGCAGTGTTTCACTTGGGAGCAGAGGGGCAGTCTGTTAGTCTTTATTTTATAAAACAACTTTTAGATTACAAAAAATGTTGGTAAAAACAAAAGCTGGCAGCGCTGGGGCCCTGGGTTCAGTTCTAGATAACAGGTACTATCGGGGTGGAGTTTGCATGTTCTCCCCAGGTTTCCTCCAGCTGCTCTGTTTGTTCCCCATAGTCCAAAGACATACTGCAAGGTTAACTAGCTTCTGGGACAATTGGTCCTGGTGTCAGTGTGTGTGTGTGTTTCTGTCTGTGTATAACCTGTGATGGACTGGTGTCCCATCCAGGGTGTGTCCTGCCGTGCGCCTGTTGCTTGCCAGGACAGGCTCCAGCTCCCCCATGACCCTCTACTGGGAAAAACCACTTAGAAGATGAACGTATGGTGAAACAGTAATGTCAGGACTTAAACCAAATGCATAAAACCATACAAGTCTAGGTTAAAAAACATGAGCTGCAGAATTGTGGACGTACTGAAGTTTAGCTCCAGCGGGGAGGACAGGACAGTAGTCCATTCTGGGCATGGCAAAAGCAAACACTGATTTCTTCCCAGCAGGCATTCACAGTACAGGACACAGCTGTGAAATTGCCCTCACTTCCTCTTGTGCTGATGATGTGGGCATGCGTCGCTGATGTCAAAGTGAGATCGGAAAGGACTCCCTGGTGTTTTATTTTGTCACAGCTCTCATTCTGAACTCCCTCAGTGGCAATGGTTGGATTTTTGGGGGGTGGGGGGGGGTGGTTTTTATCCGATGCCTAACATTGGCAGTACGAGTTGTGTACTTGGTGGTAGCCACTTCAAAGTCAGATTTAGATTGCAAGAAATATTGCAAAATATTTTCAACCCAGAGATGAAAAATGTACCTCAGTTCAAGAATATGGCCAGGTATAGAGCCCGAGGGAACTCCAGTGGAGAACTGCCTGCTAATATGTCTGAACCCCATAGAGACGATCCCAGAAAGGCAAGACTCTCACCAAGTGCAGCCTTGTAGAACCAGAGATGTCCAGTAATCCTCCACACAGCTCGCAGTGTCCCCTGACCTCCCAAGGCCAGACATAGCGACCAGTCTGCTCTGTGGTTTCCATCTGCTGCTGAAGCGAACGGGTTAGTGCTGTTGTAACCGCATCGAGGAAGCATGCCCAATGTATTTCCCGAACTTTATCTTCCTGGGAAAGACGGCTCATGTCTCTGTCCAGATCAAAGGCTGAAAGTTAAATCTGTGGGGTGGACAGCGTCTGGTCTTTATCGATTGCCGAATACAAGAGCATCAATTGCTCTGATGGGTCACGTGCGAGTGAGTACAGTTCCTGTCAGTCCAGCCCCAGAGACAAATGGGCGAGTCTGATGTTAGTGAAATTGTCGTCTGTTGACGGTGCCTAGTCTCGTATCAGAAAGGCGTGCTGTTCACAGCTGTTGTTCAATGGATTATCGACATCTTGCCTATAAGTGTGGAATTTAGGGATTTCAGCAGGGTTTCCCATCGCCAGGATCTCTAACAGAAGGGATTCATAGGTTGTCAGGCACTCTCTGAACACGGCTTCTATACGGTCCACATCTTGAGGCTTGCTTGAATGTGTTTGTCAAGGGTTCTAAATCGCCATCTATCAGAAACACCAGAAGCGAAGGATAAGATCCCACATCTATGAGTGTTTCTACCAAACTGTTCATAGAGGAGACAGTTGAGCTTTTTTAAATGTCCGATCTTGCAGTTTTTGGTGAATAAATTTGGTCGGAGTGTTTACGTGAGTATGTTTTTTTTCTTTTCTCGTAGCAAAAACACAAGCTTGGCAACCTTCACTATGTGTTTCTGTAATAGCTCATCCCACTAAGCCCCCTTACCTCTATCTGATTAATCTTCATGAGTGCCACCTTATTAATGGAAATGCTGTGCAGCAACAGTGAAAACACAGCAGAACAGGTTCAGAACACTACAATATTTTTTCGTGGGACAGTTACAAGCACTGTGCTGCAGCTTTGTTAATATCAGAACAGCACATTTTTAAGATTAAGGAGGGATGCATGTTTGTTTTAGCCAATTACTATAAGTTCCACTTCTTTAACATACTGTAGAGTCATTGCATTTGTACTCTAATTATCATATGCAGTGGGTCCAGAAAGTCACCACTCCCTTCAAAATGTTCACCTTTTATTGCCCTAAAATTCAGAAAGACGACCAATAAAACCAGACTTTTTCCAGTTTTATTTACAAATTGTACCTTGCAACATCCAAGTGAAAAAAGAAAGCAAAATTTCTGGAAAAAAAATTAAAAAGTGGAAGAACTGGGTTGGATAAGAGAACACCCCCCTGAGTTAATACTTGCAGGAAACACCTTTTGCTTGAATTACAGCTTTGAGTCTGTTTGGATACATCTCTGCCAGCTTTGCACACCTAGAGGGAGGAATATTTGCCCGTTCCTCCTTACAGAATTGTTGTAATTACACAACAGGATGCCGTCACCCCCGTGCTTTACTGTAGGAATGGTGTTCTTTGGAAGGTAAGGTGTATTGGGTTTTTGCCAGACGTACAGATTCGCATTCCGCCCAAAATTTGATTTTGGTCTCATCTGACCACAGCACCTTTTGCCACTTGGCCACAGAATCTTTAAGGCGCATTTTAGGAAAACAAATGAGGCTCAATGGCTTCTTGCCACCCTCCTGTACGGGCCGGATTCGTGGAGCGCTTGTGATATTGTTGTCACATGCACACCAGTAGTTCAGGTGGGGAGCTGCGTCAGCACGCGTAGGCTGCAAAGGAACAAGTAGTAGGTTTATTCCCTGCTGAAGAGAGAAGAAAGAAACGCAACGTTTCGGCTGTGGAGCCTTCTTCAGGTGTGTCTTTCTTCTCTTTTCAGCAGGGAATTAACCTATTGCTTGTCTATCACAATGACTAGTCTTGGCCATAAAGGCCTACAGCTCGTTCAAGGTTGCCTCCAGCCTCTTGGTAGCCTCTCTGGTCCGTCTCCTTCTTGCTCGGTCCTCCAGTTTGGGGGGTCGGCCTGATCTAGGGAAGTTCTGGGTGGTGCCACACGCCTTCTACTTCTTAATGATGCTCTTGACTGTGCTCCATGGGTCACCTTGATCTCTTTTTATACCCGTCTCCTGACTTGTGTCTTTCCACAACTTCATCGCGAAGCTCTTTTGGAAGCACCTTTCTGCCCATAGTGGAGTCTTTGCTTTGAAATGCACTTCCAAGCAGTGGAATCCTCTAGAAACAGCTGCTTCTATTCTGAACTAATCAAAATCACCACAGCTGATCACAGCTGGGAGCCAATTTGTTTGTTGTGTGATCTGTAAGGTGATTGGTTATACCTGAGCAAGTTTACAAATCCAATTCAATTCAACTTTATTGTCATTAAACTTACACAGGTGCATAGTATAATGAAAAGTGTTTCTCATGAGTCACTCAGGTGCAGTATATAAATAGGACAGAAGATAAGACAACAGACAGTAACACAATAGCAATAACAGTAACGTGTAATAACATAACATAAATAACGTAATCAAGTGATCAAAACTTTACAAAATTCCGCAAACAGAGAAAATATAACTGGACAAAAACTGTGCAGGGTAATTCTTGGAACAGTGCAAAAACAGTACAGTTAAAAATAGTATGGTTAATTAATAAATATTACTGCAATTGTAGTGCAAATGCAATTGTAAATGCATTAAGCTGAAAGTCCCCCCGTGATGCTGATAAGATGCTGCGAGAGAGATGTTTTCTGCCGGAGCTCCTTGCTGTTCTGCTTCCCTGCAGCCACTGAAGTGTTTCTTGGTGGTCAAGGATTCTGGGGCTGGTGAATCACCACCTGGGAGCACTGCCTGTCACTGGAGGTTGCAGTTTCCATTTAGACGCTGTTCACATCTCCACAGAGTTTCTCTTTTTTTCCCCTCTATCCTCTTCCACTGTACAGTATTAACATCAGGTGCCAATAAATAATGTTGAATGCTCACACATCGATCCTCATCACTAGAATCATGCTTAGCAATATCAAGCTTATATATATATAAACACACATTTGTCCAAATCTCAGCCTTAACTCTCAAACATAACATACATGGGTTGGCCCTTTGTGTGGTTTTCTTGATAAACGTTTTGAGAGTTTTGATTTGACTTTGGAATCCAACACACAGTCAGTCTGCTGTTACAGAAGAGAATCACAGCAGAACAGATATTATTAGTGTCCACAGAGACCGTGGATGACTGCGTTGTGTTTTTGTTTTATTTTCAGCTGTTACTGACTAATTCCATAAATTTTCAAGTGCTGCATTTAAACCTTGTGTACAAATAGAAAAATGTACACGTCTTAACATACAAGTCAACCATTTCTATGTGCAGTTTCGTTTTCACGTCTGAAAACTAAATCTTATTTTTTTTATTGCATTAAAAATTTGTAGCATTTTGCCCTTGAGACTTATGGCAAAAGGGAGTATTATGTACTGAGCACCAGAAGAAACATGATGTATATTTTTTTTAAAGAAATGTACAGTTTTTTTGGTGTCATGTTGATTAATTGATCCTTCATGACTGTTAAGCACTGGAGGGACTGAGACTGTGACAGAGGCACTAAATCACCCTGTGAGGTTAGTGAGAGGGGCTTTGTGAGAAAGCCGCCTGGTCATTTGAAAAGCCAGCAGAAGGCTGAGGCACAGCTGGTCTGGCTGTGGAATGAGTGGTCACAGGGAGTGAAACTCCACGGGAGGGAAAGGAGTTGGGACAGAGGCTCCGAGTGGAATTAGCCACTCCTCCGGGCTAATTAAGAGGCTTTTGGTCCCTGGGTTGGGCTCGAGTCTGCAGGGAGGAAGAGAGGGAGATCCAGGGAGGAGTTTTCGCGAGCTGGGATGGGATTGATTCCCAGGCCAGTGAGACTCAGTAAGCTAGGGAGGCTGGAGAAAGTACAGTATGGTCTGTGCTGAGGGCTGTCGCAGGTGCAGGACAGGAGAGCGGCATGGCAGGTCACTGGCTCGGATCGGTGGGAATGGGGAACAGGCTTGGCCAGCTGGAACAGGGCATTGGCACCTGCAGGAGAGGGGCATCGCTTGGCACAGCTGCGGAGTGTGAGAACACAAGCCGTCTTGAGAAAGCTACAGGCTGCTGCTGGAAGAGGTGTTAGTGGGACCAATAGGAGGTGCTCATATTAACACTCCAGTATAGTGATGGGGACGCTATGCTGTAAAAAGGCGGTGTCCTTCGGGCGAGACGTAAAACCAAGGTCCCGATTCTATCTGGTCATTAAAAAGCCCAGAGAGTAGGCTGTTCCTGATGTTTGGGCCAAAACTTCATTAATCAGTTCTCCTCCCCACTGATAGCTCATCCAGGTGGGGCTGCACACTGGTGGGGGTGGAGGGGATCCCCATGACCTGTCAAGCGCTTTGAGTGGAGTGTCCAGAAACGCACTCTATACATTAAGTGTGAGGATCATTATTTTCTGGAGGAAAGACCAGTGGAAGAAAGAAGACTGTACAGTTTGGGTTTGAAAGAAGAAAGACATCATTTAAAAATCTAAATGTTGAGATTGATTAGAGTTAGCATGCCCCTATAAATAATTATATCTTTATTTATTTTGGCTCGAGTGATGAGGTGGTTTTGCATGTTTGTTGTCAGGGCCGGTGAAGATCAAAAAAGGAAACAAATATTCTCCATTTGTCAAGTGACCAAAGCCCTGCTTCCATCGGCATGTTGGAGACCGGACGATGCCTGCAGGTGGTTGCTTGTCATCTTGGGTCTTCACACCCAGCAATGTCATTTTTAGCAGGTTTTGATTTATTAATATGGGATTAAATGTACAATGCAAAATATAAACACAATACTGAGAAAAAGGATCCCGTGTTTTTCATCTCTAAATCTATATCTTCTCCCTCCAACACCCCCCCCCAAGATGATAGTCTAGGCCCTATTCCTCATATTCTCCCAATTCATCACACTCAGGAAACTTGGAGAGAAAACGGACTCAATGAGTGAATGACACTGGTGACCAGTGCTATTGTCATCAGCTGCCACTTTCCAAGACCTTCCAAGTTCCTCCTCCGGCATTGTGGACCTGGCAGAGCAAAAGACAGTTCTGAAATCCTAAAATACAAGGTCCTGTTGGCACTGGCAAACACGGTCCCCCTCTGATGGGCAACAGCCAAGCTCGATGATGAGACCTGAGTGTAAGGGCCTTGGCAGGAGAGGCCAGCTCCTACTGAACTCAACATATAGAGACTGATGTTGACCTGACTGCACTGTGCAGTTCCCAGCCCTCCCACTGTGCTACACCTTATTTGCCAACTTTCCTTTGGGACAACACATCCTCAGTGGTACTGTGCCACTTGCTGTGCTTTTTACTCTCCAGAGCTGAGACCCGTTGAACACTTGTTCTGAGACTTTCTGACTTAGAGACCATTGAACAGGCATATACCTGTCCAGGTCCTACAGAAGGAATGGAAGAGTATCCCACAAGACAGCACATGCAGCCAGGTGCAGTTCTTACACTGTGGATGTAAAGCTTGTGTTGTATCTAACATTAGTAGTTTGCCACTTCCACAGAAGGTACCCTGTTGATCAGTCATTCTGATAGCTGATTTTAATCCGTGTCATGAATTTGCCCGTCATTTCTGCTCAGTAATATATCGGTGCACAAAAGATCACACACTGAACACAGTTCTGTCCCACTGTGATTGCTCACTGAACACAGTACTGTGCCACTCTGATCACATTCATATTTTCAGGCCTAGTAAATACACTATCAAATCCTCTCTGTGTGCATCTGATACTAGTTCACAAACCCCTTACAAACTTAATTAAGCAAAGTCTACATTTTCTTCATCCATGTTGACTCTCCCCTAGGTTCATATTTCCATATAGGTGATCCTCTAGATCTGATCATTGATTATAGCTATGGAAATGCAATAGAACTCAGACTTATTGGTCTATATTTACTTGATTTCAGTTTTTTATAGATGGGCAGTACAGTAGCCATTTTCCAGTACATAGCTCCCCTCTGCAGTATTTCCCTTAAGGCGTTTTACTTGCACATGTTATTAAAAATGGGAAATAATTCTGTCCTCTTAACATTGTGAAAACAGTGTAATTACAGTGCTGCATATTTTTATTATGCCATGTAGTGATAGTTCCTGCTCTTCTGTTTTAACAACCTGGTAAATAATTGCTGTGCTGTGTTTGCCATGTTGTTGTAGGAATAGACCAGCCTGAGAGCTGTACGGTGTTCCACTCGTGCTTCAGCATCTGTTTGTGGTCTGGTGTGCCCAGATCGTATAGTAATACTGAACCCAGGAAGACCCTTGAGGCCAAGGAAATGCTCATTCCACTGTTTGATGCGTCGACATGACTGGAAAACACAATGAAAATATTCAGTCTTGAGCAAGTCAACTGTAGGAAAGGCCTTGGTTTTAAGCGACCTAGCTTAGATAACGAAGCAAAAAAATCTGACTGGTTTGTCTCCAGCAAAGCTCTCTGCAATCGTTTGCCCTTCGAAAGCAGCTGAAGGTTTTGGGCTGCGTTTTTCAGGCCTTTATAAAGAAAAGACGCAGTCGGTGAAAGTGCTGGGTACTCAAGTGTGGAATGAACAGTGGAGTGTGCTGATGTGGTGACTGGGTAACGACCCTGTGAACTGGAGTCTTCTGTCCACGTGAGGAGCAGGTACTATAGTCTGAGGGAAAGGGGAACTCAGAATTCTTCCCTGTTCAGTTCTCAGACCATTTTTTGGAGTAGATCTTGAACACAATCCCAAAAACTTTACAGTTCACAGCAAATGGTGTGGACTTTTTTTCTACTGGGGGGGGGGGGGGGAATGAGACATTTAAACTGGTTTCGCTCTCGAGATTGAAACTGCAGCCGAGAGAGACGAGCATCAGCTGGAAACCCTTGTATAAAAGAACAGGCCTGCCCTCAGTAGGGGGTTGGCCCATTTTGACACACCGGCAGCAGGGGAGGAAGTGTCCTTGCGCTGCAGGGCCCGGTCCCCCCCAGGCCCCGCCTGTGGCTGAAGCGCTGGGGTCCCCCCGCCGGCGCCCTGGACTATGTGATGGGCATCGCCGCCGTGGAGATCCTCAACGCCTGCGACGAGGCCGGGCCCGCCCCCCCCGCCGTCAACCTCGAGCAGGCCATGACCCGCCGCAGCCCGGCCGCCCTCGAGAACACAGCCCACCAGACGGAAGACCATCGCCACCACCCTGCTGGCCCCCGAGGCTGACATGGCGAGTCCCAGCCCCAACGGACTCTGTACCAAGCAGTTCCGCCTCCTCCCCTCTGAGACCCGTCTCGTGTCCTGATGCTCTTCCCGCGGGAGCACAGATCGACCGGGAGGAATTAGTCGAAGGTGCAGCGTGTTTTGAAACTCTCAGCCCGTGTGTGAATGTGTGTCTTCTGTCTTCTGCTCACTGAACACAGCACTGTCCCACTGTGATCACACAGTGTACACAGTACTGTCCTACTGGTAACACACAGAACACAGTACTGTCCCATTTTAGTTGACACACTGAGCACAGTACTGCGCCACTGGGATCACACACCGAACACACTACTGCGCCACTGGGATCACACACCGAACACAGTACTGCGCCACTGGGATCACACACCGAACACAGTACTGTGCCACTGGGATAACACACCGAACACAGTACTGCGCCACTGGGATCACACACCGAACACAGTACTGTGCCACTGGGATAACACACCGAACACAGTACTGCGCCACTGGGATCACACACCGAACACAGTACTGTGCCACTGGGATAACACACCGAACACAGTACTGCGCCACTGGGATCACACACCGAACACAGTACTGTGCCACTCTGGTCACACACTAAACACTAGCGTCCCACGCTGAACACAGTACTGTACCACTGGGATCACACGCCGAACACACTACTGTGCCACTGGGTTAACACACCGAACACACTACTGCGCCACTGGGATAACACACCGAACACACTACTGTGCCACTGGGATCACACACCGAACACATTACTGCGCCACTGGGATCACACACCGAACACAGTACTGTGCCACTCTGATCACTCACTGAGCACAGTACTGTCCCCCTCTGATGACACACTGAACACAGTACTGTGCCACTCTGATGACACACTGAACACTAGCATCCCATTATGATCACAGTACTGTCCCACTGTGACAACACGCTGATCACAGTACTGTACCATCGGGATCACACACTGAACACAATACAGTGCCACTGTGATCACACACCGAACACGTTATTGTCCCATTGGGATCACACACCGAACACACTACTGTGCCACTGGAATAACACACCAAACACAGTACTGTCCCCTTTTAGTTGACACACTGAACACAGTACTGTCCCCCACTGATCATACACTGAACACAATAATGTACAACTGTGGTTACTCACTGAACACACTACTGTACCACTCTGATCACACACTGAACACAGTACTGTGCCACTCTGATGACACACTGAACACTAGCATCCCACTGTAACAACACGCTGAACACAGTATTGTCCAACTGCAGTTACACACTGAACACACTACTATCCTACTGTGATTACTCACCGAACACACTACTGTGCCACTGGGATCACACACCGAACACTGTACTGTCCCCCTCTGATGACACACTGAACACAGTCCTGTCCCCCTGTGATGACACTGGGATCACACACTGAACACAGTACTGTCCCACAGTGATCACACACTGAACACAGTACTGCCCTATTTGATGACACACTGAACACAGCACTGTCCTACTTTAGTCACACAGTGAACACAGCACTGTCCTACTTTAGTCACACAGTGAACACAGCACTGTCCCCCACTGATCACACACTGAACACAGTACTGCGCCACTGGGATCACACACTGAAAACAGTACTGTGCCACGAACACACTACTGTCCCCCTGGGATCACACACCGAACACACTACTGTGCCACTCTGGTCACACACTAAACACTAGCGTCCCACGCTGAACACAGTACTGTGCCACTGGGATCACACGCCGGACACAGTACTGTCCCCCTCTGATGACACACTGAACACAGTACTGTGCCACTCTGATGACACACTGAACACTGTACTATCCCACTGTGATCACACACTGAACACAATACTGTGCCACTGTGATCACACACTGAACACGTTACTGTCCTACTGTAGTTACACACTGAACACACTACTGTCCTACTGTGATCACATGCTAAACACACTACTGTCCCACTGTGATCACTCTATGAACACAGTACTGTCCCCCTCTGATGACACACTGAACACTAGCACCCCACTCTGATCACAGTACTGTCCCACTGTGACAACACGCTAAACACAGTACTGTCCCACTGTGATCACTCAATGAACACAGTTCAATCCCACTGTGTCTGTATGAACCCCTGTCTCTCTCAGTGCAGTGTTAATGTCCTGGAGTGTCAAGTCAGTGTGTCTGTATGAACCCCTCTCTCTCAGTGCAGTCTTAATGTACTGGAGTGTCCAGTCAGTGTGTCTGTATGAACCCCTCTCTCAGTGCAGTGTTCATGTACTGGAGTGTCCATTCAGTGTGTCTGTATGAACCCCTCTCTCTCAGTGCAGTGTTCATGTACTGGAGTGTCCAGTCAGTGTGTCGGTATGAACCTCTCTCTCTCTCTCAGTGCAGTGTTCATGTACTGGAGTGTCCAGTCAGTGTGTGTGTATGAACCCCTCTCTCTCTCTCAGTGCAGTGTTCATGTACTGGAGTGTCCAGTCAGTGTGTCTGTATGAACCTCTCTCTCTGTGTGTTTCTCGCGAGACTGAGTGAGTGAGTGGGCGGAGCTTCGGTGGGTTTGATCGTGTGGCGGTGTTTTCTTCATTGGATTTGTGTTTTTCTGTCTTTTTTGGGGTAAAGCGGGGTTTATTTTCTCTTCATGGCCGGTTCTGGAGGCTCTGATCCTCCAGACCTCTCCTTTGAGAAACTAACCCGACGCCATGGTGTGAAAATCTCCCCTGTGGAGTTCTGTCCGCTTGAGAGGTGCGTTCTTGCGGTCAGGGAGGTCGTGGGCTGCAGGAACATCAGGTCCGCTTCCCGCATGAGTGGAGGTATAGTCATTTTCCTGCAGTCTACCGATTTGGCAAACACCCTGGTGGAGAAGGGAGTCGTCCTGGACGGCACCTTCACCCCGGTACTGCCTCTCGCGGCCCCGGCTCGAAAGATCACCCTCTCCAACGTGCCTCCGTTCATGAGGAACGAGCTGCTGGAGAGGGAGCTGTCCCGGTACGGACAGGTGGTCTCTCCGATCAGGAGGGTCCCTCTGGGCTGCAGGGCACCGCAGCTGAAGCACGTCGTCTCTTTCCGGAGACAGGTCTACGTCATCCTAAAAAACCCCACAGAAGAGATCAATGTGGCCCTTAAATTTCGTATTGACAGCTGTGACTATGTTGTATTCATGACTTCGGAATCGATGAAGTGCTTCAGGTGCGGGAGCGAGGGGCATGTGGTGAAGAACTGCCCAGAGGTGGAGGAAGAGACAGGCAGGGAGCCTCAGCCCCAGGGCACACAGGAGGCTAGCCGACAGCGTCAGGCAGCGGAGAGCGGAGCAGCGCAGGGAGGCAGCGGGGAGTCAGAGCCCACGGCCGGGGTGCAGGAGAGGAGATCGCTGGAGGGAGCAGGTGAGCCCGAGCCGGTGGCATCCCAAGCAGGAGAGCAGATAGTTAAGAGTGGACCACCGCAGCCCTCAGAAGAGCAGGGAGCCCCCCACACCGGAGAGCAAGGGACGAGCGCTGGCGGAGAGATGAGCGCTGCTCAGGAGAGTCAGGGAGAGAGAGAGCAGGTAGTGACACCGACAGGGGAAAACGCGTCTCAAGCGCAAGCGAAAACTGTAGACACGGTGTGGGGAGGAAATGAATTATCAGCTGAAAAAATAGATGATGGTTTTTAAGACGCCGCGGAGAAAGCGCACGAAAAAATCTGTGCAGAGTGCGGTGCAGAAGAAGCGCAGCACAGAGAGCTCGGTGGAGGGCAGCTCTGTGTGACTCCGACACCGGGAGAGTGAGGACGCGCTGGAGTGTCCTCGCCGCCACCGCCGCCGCCGCCCGGAGCTCCTCGGAGTCCGGGAGCGACGACGAGGGCGGCTTCACCGACTCCTCCCTCGCCTCGGGCTCCTCGGCCCGGCAGAGCTGCAGAGGAGGCTACAGTTTCCAGAGCATTAGGGAGTTCTTAGAGAAGACTAAAGGTAAGAGGGGAACTGGGGTCGAGGACTTTTTTCCCGACACCGAGCTCTTTGTCCTTTCCGCGACGCGCCATCTGAAGAGGGGCTCGGGTGCGAATGACTTCAGCGATCAGGAGAGATGGCGTCTGAAGAGCCTATTAGGAAAGATCAGCACTAATGAGTCCTGTCCCTCACGTCACATCACTATCCGTCTGCGTGCTACATGTCTGTTCGTGTTTTATGTTTTTTCTTTTTTTCTTTTTCGCAAACATGGGCGACATTAGGATAGGGAGTTTGAACACCAATGGGTGCAGGAGGGCTTTGAAGCGAGCTGCGGTGTTGGAGATTATCAAAGAAAAGAACCTGCAGGTGACTTTCCTGCAGGAGACCCACACCGACAGCTCCAACATCGTCGCCTGACAGCGGGAGTGGCAGGGGGACATCGTGTACAGTCACGGGTCCCCTGTGAGCGCGGGGGTCGCAGTGCTGTTCTCTGTGGGGTTCAAGCCCCTCTCCATCGCCGTTCAGGAGGTGGTGAAGGGTCGCCTGCTACTCGTGCGAGTAGTTGTCGGGGAGAAAACCTTTGTTTTTATTAACGTTTACGCACCCACCGACGGCGGGGAGAGGGTCACCCTCTTCAGGGAGCTTGAGACTGCACTGGCGACCTGCCAGCCTGAAGAGCTGGTCTTCCTGGGGGGGGATTTCAACTGCACAGAGAGCAGCACACTGGACAGGAATCACGCAGAGCCACATGGCCCGTCGGCCAGGGAGCTGCGCAGGATCCTCGTCAAGTCTGACCTCACTGACATCTGGAGGAGATGTCATGGGGACACGAGGCAGTACACCTGGGCCCAGGTCAGGGGGAATACCCTCTCTCTGGCCTGTCGGACCACTGTCTCACTGTCTGCACAGTCGTTGTGCCATCAGTGAGGTCCCGCAGTGCCTACTGGCACTTTAATACCCAGCTGCTTGACGATGCTCACTTCTGTGACTGCCTCGTGTTCTTCTGGCAGCAGTGAAGGAGTCAGAAAGCCCACTTTGTCTCCCTGAGGCAGTGGTGGGATATTGGCAAGGTGCAGATTCGCCAGTTCTGCCAGCAGTACACTGGAAGTGTCACGAGAGGTATCCGTGAGTTCATGAAGGCTCTGGAGAGAGACATTCTGGAGCTCCACAAGGCTCTGGAGTGTCGTGCAGACAGGAGGCTAATTGATGACCTCCACACCCAAAAAGAATCACTCATTGGCCTTCTGGACACAAAAGTACAAGGAGCTCTAATAAATTCTAGGGTTCAGAGTGCATCACAGGTAGACGCCCCAACTCGCTCTTTCTTCGGCCTAGAGAAGAAACCGGGCCAGAGCCGGCAGATCCACTGCCTGCGCTCGGAGACAGGGCAGGAGCTGCACGAGGCCGGGCAGATCCAGGAGAGGACCGTGCAGTTCTATAAAGCGCTCTTCTCCAGGGAGGCTAGTGAGGACTCGGTCCGCACACGCAGGTTCCTTGAAGACCTTCCACAGGTCCCCGAAGAGGAGAGGGCAGGGCTGGAGAGGCCTCTCTCCCTGGAGGAGCTCTCCACCGCACTCAGTGGCTTGAGCAATGGCAAGACCCCTGGTCTCGATGGCCTGCCAGCCGAATTCTATCGTGCCTTCTGGGCCGTGCTGGGTCCTGACCTGCTCGATGTATATTTGGAAAGTCTGGAGCAGGGGGACCTGCCACTGAGTTGCAGGAGAGCTGTTGTCACCCTGCTGCCCAAGAAAGGGGACCTGTGTGACATTAAGAACTGGAGACCTGTTGCCCTGCTGTGTGTGGATTATAAAATCCTGTCCAAGGCTCTGGCCAACAGGCTGAAGGTGGTGCTGGGGTCTGTGGTGCACTCCGACCAATCGTACTACGTGCCCGGAAGGTCAATCTTTGATAACATTTTTCTGATTCGAGATGTTTTGGCCACCTCCAGACTATTGGGTTTAGACACTGGTCTCATTTCGTTAGACCAGTAAAAGGCCTTCGATAGGGTTGAACATCAGTATTTTTGGAGGACCATGAGGTCCTTCGGGTTCAGCCCCGTCTTTGTTGCCATGATTCAGGTGCTGTACAGTGACATCTTCAGTGTGCTAAAGGTCAACGGAGGGCTGAGTGCTCCGTTTCCAGTGCGGAGGGGAGTCAGGCAGGGCTGTGCACTCTCAGGAATGCTCTACTCCCTTGCCATCGAGCCTCTGCTACATCAGCTGCGCCGGGTCATCAAGGGGCTGTCCATCCCGGGCTGCCCCGATTCCACTGTCAAGATCTCGGCGTACGCTGATGACATCATGGCTGTGGTCAGTGGAGAACAGGATGTCAGGGCGCTACAGACAACTTTGAGCAATTTCCAACGGCTATCATCAGCCAAAGTAAACTGGGCCAAGAGTAGCGCCCTACTCCTGGGGGAGTGGAGCGAGATGGGTCCCCCAGTCTTGCCAGAGAGGCTCAGCTGGACCAGAGGGGGACTCAAATACCTGGGGGTGCACCTGGGGGATGAGGCCAGCGTGAAAAAGAACTGGGAGGGGCTCCTTGAAAAAGTGAAAGGTCGTCTGGACCGCTGGCGCTGGCTGCTCCCCCAGATCTCCTACAGAGGCCGGGTTCTGATTGTCAACACCCTGGTGGCTTCGATGTTGTGGCATCGCCTGGTGTGTCTGGAGCCACCAGCCGGACTGGTCGAGGAGCTGCAGGCCACGCTCCTCGACTTCTTCTGGGACGGACTGCACTGGCTGCGGAGGGGCGTCCTCTATCTGCCCAGAGAGGACGGAGGGCAAGGACTCATCGACATCCGGAGCCGGGTGGACGCCTTTCGCCTGCAGGCAGTGCAGAAGCTGCTGTTCGGCCCGGCCTCGCTGTCCTGGAGGGAGCTGACCTTCACCCTGCTGCGTCGAGCAGGACACCTCGAGCTCGACTGTGTGCTCTTCTTGATGGACACCAGCAGGGTTGACCTGTCTCCACTGCCGCCTTTCCAGCGCAGTCTCCTGGAGGCCTACACTCACGGCGGTGTGTAGACAGGTTTCTCAGTCAGCTTCGCTCTGCTCTGCCTCTCCAGGAGATGCTGCTGATCCAGGGTCTGTTTGAGGATCATCGCCTTCCAACCACACAGCCTCCTTTCCCTGGTCTGCTAGTGTCTCCTGCGGTCAGTCCCGGACCGACGGGATCTCTCCTTGAGCCCCTTGCCTCAGAGGAGAGGTCTCTAGCTGGTGTTGGGGGGAAATGTCTGTACAGACTAGTCGTAACATCTAGGCACCAGGCCCAGCTGTCCGCGCTCCCTGACACTCCCTGGAGGTCTCGTCTGGGAGTGCCGGATGACGTCCGGCCTTCCTGGGGTAGCCTCTACAGATTTCCCCTCAACAAGAGGGCTGGTGATCTGCAATGGAGGGTCCTGCACACCATCCTGGGGGTCAACTCGTTTGTGTTGGTTCTGGACCCGGCGGTGTCTGACGCCTGTCCCTTCTGCGCTCAGAGGGAGACGGTGTTCCACTGCTACAGCGCCTGCCCCCGCCTGTCGCCCATGTTTGCCATACTGATCCGGCTCTTCACCAACCTTGGCCTGGCCTTCAACAATGTTATTTTCGTGTTTGGGGTAGGTCATACAAAAAAACGGAAAACTCAGACCCTCCTCGCTAATTTTCTGCTGGGCCAGGCCAAACTCACCATCTACAGGACTCGGAAAAATAAGATCTCTGGTTCCGGGTCTGTAGACTTGGTGAGGATGTTCGAAGGGTTGGTGAAGAGCAGGATATCGTTAGAATTTTTGTTTTACAAATCGCATAATGACCTCAGAACATTTGAAAAGTTTTGGTGTTTTAGAAATATCCTGTGCAGGATCATAAATAATGAAAGAGTTTTATTCCAATTATGATTTTTTTTCCCTCTCAATTCTTAAAATGGAGTTTTAAGACCCTTGATTAATACTTTTGTTTTTTTTCCTGTCAATAAAGTTTGATTGAACTCTCTCTCTCTCAGTGCAGTGTTCATGTACTGGAGTGTCCAGTCAGTGTGTGTATTAACCCCTCTCTCTCTCAGTGCAGTGTTCATGTACTGGAGTGTCCAGTCAGTGTGTCTGTATGAACCCCTCTCTCTCTCTCAGTGCAGTGTTCATGTACTGGAGTGTCCAGTCAGTGTGTCTGTATGAACCCCTCTCTCTCTCAGTGCAGTGTTCATGTACTGGAGTGTCCAGTCAGTGTGTCTGTATGAACCCCTCTCTCTCTCAGTGCAGTGTTAATATGTGATGTGTCTCTCTCTCCAGCTACACCTCTCTGATCTCCATGGCCTGCCAGATCTCCTCCGGGATGAAGTTCCTGGCCTCCCTGAACTTTGTGCACCGGGACCTGGCGACCCGGAACTGCCTGGTGGGGGAGGGCGGCGCCATCAAGATCGCCGACTTCGGCATGAGCCGCAACCTGTACGCCGGCGACTACTACCGCATCCAGGGCCGCGCGGTGCTGCCCATCCGCTGGATGGCCTGGGAGTGCATCCTCATGGTATGTCTCCTGTCGAGGTCCCCCACGCCCCCGGACTGGGGTCACTGCAGCTGGGGTGACCTCCTGCTACAGCATCGCCTGAGCATTGGGGGTACCCTCCGATGTGGGGGCGTTCAGGGTGACCCTGTGCGTCTGTGTGTGGGGGTGCGTTCAGTGTGACCTTGTGTGTCTGTGTGTGTGTGGGGGCAACCCTGTGTGTCTCTGTGTGGGGGTGTTGGGGATGACCCTGTGTGTCTGTGTGTGTGTGGGGGCGTTGGGGGTGACCCTGTGTGACTGTGTGTGGGGGCGTTCAGGGTGACCCTGTCTGTTTGTCTGTGTGTGGGGGCATTGGGGGTGACCCTGTGTGACTGTGTGTGGGGGCGTTGGGGGTGACCCTGTGTGACTGTGTGTGGGGGCGTTCGGGGTGACCCTGTCTGTTTGTCTGTGTGTGGGGGCAACCCTGTGTGTCTCTGTGTGGGGGTGTTGGGGGTGACCCCATGTGTCTGTGTCCCCAGAGTAAGTTCACCACGGCCAGCAATGTGTGGGCGTTCGGGGTGACCCTCTGGGAGATGCTGATGCTGTGTAAGGAGCAGCCCTACGCCTCCATGACAGATGAGCTGGTGATCGAGAACGCTGGAGAGTTCTTCAGAGACCAGGGCAAGCAGGTAACAGCCACACCTGGCCAGCAGTACCTGTACCTGTCTCTCTCTCTCCTGTCCTGCAGGCTGACCTGTCTCTCTCCAGGTGTACCTGTCGTACAGACTGACCTGTCTCTCTGCTCTCTCCCGTCCTGTAGACTGACCCGTCTCTCTGCTCTCTCCTGTCCTGCAGACTCACCCGTCTCTCTCTCTCTCTCCTGTCCCGGCCGGAGGTGTGTCCGCAGGGCCTGTACAAGCTGATGCTGAGCTGCTGGAGCCAGGAGTCCAGGGAGCGGCCATCCTTCCCAGCAATCCACCGCTTCCTGCTGGAGGACGCCATGAACATGGTGTAGCAGGAGCGGCTCCGGCCTGCGGACTCTCGCGGGGCAGGATGTCCTCTGTGGGCTCGGAGGGCGGAGGCTCTGAGGGCTGAGCCTCTTGTGCGCCCCCTGGTGGCGTTCAATTCACTGTGACTGGCCCTGGTCAGTATCTCCATGTGATCTATCACTCCCGATGCATTCACTGTGACTGGCCCTGGTCAGTATCTCCATGTGATTGATCACTCCTGATCAATTCACTGTGACTGGCCCTGGTCAGTATCTCCATGTGATCGATCACTCCTGATCCATTCGCTGTGACTGGCCCTGGTCAGTATCTCCATGTGATCGATCACTCCTGATCAATCAGTTTGAGAGAGGGGGGAGCCGAGCCGAGCAGGGGGTGGGGAAGGGACACTGTCCAGTCCTGTTAGTCCAGGGGGCGCCGCTGTGCGGAGCAGGACAGGAGCAGGTGGAGTCAGTCCAGGGTGTTCTGGGGGACGGGGGGCTCGGCCGGCCAGCGTTGAGGTTTAGGGGGGAGGACGGACGGGGCAGCGGGCTGAATACTACCCCAGGGTGTGGGCGCTGTAGATACTGCTGATGTGACACACTGGATGTCTTTGTGTTTTTCTTCTTCTTCGCTGACTACTAATGTTGTACATAGCGTACAGGACAGATTGTTACACTAATATATGGAGACATTGGTGCGTTCCCCGTCTGCGGTCCTCGCGCTGCCTCTGGGCGGCGCTGGCGTGTCGAAGGCTCTCGGGTTCATCTGGTTCTTGTCGTGAATCTTTTGTTTTAATAAAGTAACATTTTCAGATAACTGGGTGTCCTGGTCTGCTTTCTGCATCCCGAGTGATCGACTGCCCCTGCTGCTGACTGGAAGTCATCAGTTAACGGTATCGGCTTCAACAACAGGGCTGTGCAGCTTGTTCCCCCCTCCCTCCCCTCTCTGTGTACAGCAGTGCCTCCGGTATCAGCTTCAACACTGGCTGGGTACAGAGAAGGGAGAGCTGGCGAGGAGCATGGCTCCGATCCTATCCTTGATCCGATCATGGCTCTAATTCCTATGGGAATTTATGAGACTTGTTTTCTATCTTCTGTGAGAGAGCACAATCACAAATCGTCTAAAACTGTACAACTCCAAGGTTTAGAAAACGTTTTTAAAGAAGCTATCCAGACAGTTTGGGGTCATGCGTTCATTTGATCCAGCTGGGGATTCTGTATGACCCTGACAGACACACTGATTCCAGGTGAGAGATTCACACTGAGGTGACCTGTCTCCAGCTGTATGACCCTGACAGACACACTGATTCCAGGTGAGAGACTCACACTGAGGTGACCTGTCTCCAGCTGTATGACCCTGACAGACACACTGATTCCAGGTGAGAGACTCACACTGAGGTGACCTGTCTCCAGCTGTATGACCCTGACAGACACACTGATTCCATGTGAGAGATTCACACTGAGGTGACCTGTCTTTCAGCTCTATGACAGATTCCAGGTGAGAGCTATACTGAGCTGAGCTGTATGAGCCCTCTTTAGATTCTGATAAGTTTTCTCTACACATCAAAGACGCAGCTCCTTCAATGTCTCCCTCTCCACACTCTGCAGAACGCTACTGAATCCTATTGGTTGCCATGCTGCCTGATAGTCTGGCTCCTTCCTAGGACTTTGTCCCTCCCTGGAAGCCTGGCACAACTGAGCTCCTCTTGCGTCATCAGGCACTGTACCCCCACGTTCACAGTCCTTGGTGTTCCCAGAGACAGTGTCAATGATGAGGTCACTTCCTCCCCAGCTTCCAGTCATACCCATCTGGCTCCAGTCTGGTGCAGTGTCGTCCCCTAACTGTAACCCACAGTGGAAACTCCATCTGGCTCCAGTCTGGTGCAGTGTCGTCCCCTAGCGTTAACCCACAGTGGACACTCCATCTGGCTCCAGTCTGGTGCAGTGTCGTCCCCTAGCGTTAACCCACAGTGGACACTCCATCTGGCTCCAGTCTGGTGCAGTGTCGTCCCCTAGCGTTAACCCACAGTGGACACTCCATCTGGCTCCAGTCTGGTGGCGTGTCGTCCCCCAGCGTTAACCCACAGTGGACACTCCATCTGGCTCCAGTCTGGTGCCGTGTCGTCCCCTAGCGTTAACCCACAGCGGACACTCCATCTGGCTCCAGTCTGGTGCAGTGTCGCCCCCTAGCGTGGACACTCCATCTGGCTCCAGTCTGGTCCCGTGTCGTCCCCTAGCGTTAACCCACAGTGGAACCTCCATCTGGCTCCAGTCTGGTGCAGTGTCGCCCCCTAGCGTTAACCCACAGTGGACACTCCATCTGGCTCCAGTCTGGTGCAGTGTCGTCCCCTAGCGATAACCCACAGTGGACACTCCATCTGGCTCCAGTCTGGTGCAGTGTCGTCCCCTAGCGTTAACCCACAGTGGACACTCCATCTGGCTCCAGTCTGGTGCAGTGTCGTCTCCTAGCGTTAACCCACAGTGGACACTCCATCTGGCTCCAGTCTGGTGCAGTGTCGTCCCCTAGCGTTAACCCACAGTGGACACTCCATCTGGCTCCAGTCTGGTGCAGTGTCGTCCCCTAGCGTTAACCCACAGCGGACACTCCATCTGGCTCCAGTCTGGTGGCGTGTCGTCCCCTAGCGTTAACCCACAGTGGACACTCCATCTGGCTCCAGTCTGGTGCAGTGTCGTCCCCTAGCGTTAACCCACAGCGGACACTCCATCTGGCTCCAGTCTGGTGCAGTGTCGTCCCCTAGCGTTAACCCACAGCGGACACTCCATCTGGCTCCAGTCTGGTGCAGTGTCGTCCCCTAGCGTTAACCCACAGTGGACACTCCATCTGGCTCCAGTCTGGTGCAGTGTCGTCCCCTAGCGTTAACCCACAGTGGACACTCCATCTGGCTCCAGTCTGGTGTCATGTCGTCCCCTAGCGTTAACCCACAGTGGACACTCCATCTGGCTCCAGTCTGGTGCAGTGTCGTCCCCTAGCGTTAACCCACAGTGGACACTCCATCTGGCTCCAGTCTGGTGCAGTGTCGTCCCCTAGCGTTAACCCACAGTGGACACTCCATCTGGCTCCAGTCTGGTGCAGTGTCGTCCCCTAGCGTTAACCCACAGTGGACACTCCATCTGGCTCCAGTCTGGTGCAGTGTCGTCCCCTAGCGTTAACCCACAGTGGAAACTCCATCTGGCTCCAGTCTGGTGCAGTGTCGTCCCCTAGCGTTAACCCACAGTGGAAACTCCGACAGGTTCCCATCGCTCTGGCCGGCGTTTGTTTTTCATCCTCGTTGTTTCAGTCGTGACAAAAGGACCAGAAGAACTGGACGCTTGCATTGAAGCCCGATCCCACTGAAAGTGCTCCGAGTTCCTCATTCTTATCACTCGCTATTAAATCCTTCTGTTCACCCACTGGAATCAGCAAGCAGTCACTCGTCATCTGTTCCTATGTCTGGCGTCGGGCAGCCCAAATCTCCCGTCTGCCCTTCAGGGAATGTGAATCTCAGACCCTCCCATCACACCCTCGACCAGTGATCAGTGATTAATTGCTTGTGTACAACCCAACAGGCCTGTTGAACCAAAGTCTCTCACTGGAGGGCTGCATCAGTGGTGGGGCTTCAGCCTCATCCTCGTGGTCAGGATGCCTCGCCTTGCGCTTATATCTCTGTCGCATTGATTACGATTTATAATAATGTGATCATGTTGATAATGTTGCTTTATTGTTCCTATACAATTTCTTGCATTAGCTTGCTCTCCATGAGAAAGACACACAGACAGGGAGTAAAGCTGGGGGTCAGAGTGCAGGGTCAGGCATTGTACAGCGCCCCTGTAGCAGTTGGGGTTAAGGGCCTTGCTCAGGGGCCCAACGGAGTAGGATTCCTCTGCTGGCTGCGGGATTTGAACCGGCAACCTTCCAGCCACAGGAACAGATCCTCAGCCTCAGAGCCACCGCTCCGCCCCGCCCCAGAACAGTACTGACATTCCCTGACCGGGAATCGAACCCGGGCCGCGGCGGTGAGAGCGCCGAATCCTGACCACTAGACCACCAGGGACGCTACAGCAACACTTGACCGCGCAGCTGAAAGATCACTCCCTGTAGTGCGACAAGCTTGCAAAGCCCCATTAACACCTCTTCTATTTCTTGTCTCCCCGCAGGAATCGCGTTATGGGACGCCGAGACGCTGCAGAAAGACATCGACATGCGTCCTCAGCCGAACACAGATTTCCAGATCATTGCGTCCGACTCCACGGAGGACAAGGCGTCCGCTCTGAATGTGGAGGCGAGCTTGGTGGTCAAGGTCATCAAAACAGTCAAATAACTCAAGGACAACTTTGTGAAGGCTTCCGGCAAGTTCATGTCGACGAAGGAGATGCTCAAGAAAATCGAAATTTACTCCGAGACGATCGAGGACCGGATCATGCAGCTGATCAGGCTGTCCTCCAACTGCCTGGCGCGGCTGGAGGAGATCGCCCTGAAGTCCAACGCTCTGTCCACGGACGCCTACATCGAGCTGCTCATCCGCAACGAGGAAGAGGAGGCCCGCATCGCCGAGCTGCGCAAGATAAAACAGCACGCCGAGATCCTCGCCAAGATCGCCAACAACGAGAAACTGCTGCTGGAGGAGCGCAGGGATCATGAGGGAGAAAAACCAGAGGCTGAGAAAAATCGCTCAAGACGTCAAACTAGCGAGCTCCGTAGCTCCGTAGTGAGAGCCTGGACTGCAGGACACTGAACATGTTCCACACCGCCCGAGAACTCCTGCAGGACAGTGAACACGTTCCACACCGCCCGAGAACTCCTGCAGGACACTGAACACGTTCCGCACCGCCCGAGAACTCCTGCAGGACACTGAACACGTTCCGCACCGCCCGAGAACTCCTGCAGGACACTGAACACGTTCCCCACCGCCCGAGAACTCCTGCAGGACACTGAACACGTTCCACACCGCCCGAGAACTCCTGCAGGACACTGAACACGATCCACACCGCCCGAGAACTCCTGCAGGAAACTCCATCTTGCGTTAAATCTCGAGTAAACCAAAACAAAGAATAATGTTCGGGTTTTGTAAAATAACTGTTCCTAATAGTTCAACTGAAATAAAATAATAACTTAGTTCTACTCAATCCCTTAGTTTTAAAATCTACAAAAATCATTTTAAATTCTCTGAAGTCAAAGCTTTCCTTTCACCAGACCTCCAGCCAGACTGATGTTGGCCTCTCTCTCATGCTGTCGGGATAAAGCTGCCTTTCAAATCAATCGGCATCCTGCTGCGACTGATGATTTAATGTCCACAGGGGAAAGGGAAGACTATTTAATAAGCTTCAAGGTTTAACGGACAACCTGCGGATCTCCTGTTTTCAGTTTTTATATCGTTGTTTTTGAGTCACACATCCAGAACACCCTTTCATAACGCATCTGTACACCCTGTTCTCACATTTCTTTGGGTTAGTTTCTGCTCACTTCCCCTGGAGTGAAACACGCCTCCAAAATAAGTGTTTATAAAACTTTCATTTCTCTTTACCTGAACCCAAATAAACCTTCAAGAATACGTCATCATACAGAGCTTCAGCACAGCGTATTTCCTGTCACTTATTTTTATACTGTATTACTGTATTTGATGGGACGGGAGAGAGCGCCACCTACAGGCGAAAGGCCACATCACAGCAGCAACGTGTGAACAATAAGACGTTTACACCCAAAAACCACAATATCTCCACAACCCCATAAGCACAATGATAAAAAGACACTTTTACACAATTTTACCTCAAACCCGTCAAGCTCAATGATAAAAAGACTTTCACAACAAACCCCCAAGCTCAGTGATAAAAAGACACGTTTACACAATTTTACCTCAAACACCCTAAGCTCAACGATAGACACTTTTACACAATTACACCACAAACCAACGAGCACAATGATAAAAAGACATTTTTACACAATTTTACCACAAACACCGCAAGCTCAAAGATAAAGACTTCTACACAATTTTACCACAAACCCCCAGAGCACAGTGAAAAAGACACTTTTACACAACTTTACCACAAACCCCCTGAACTCAATGATAAACAGACACTTTTACACAATTTCACCACAAACTCCCAGAGCACAGCGAAAAAGACACTTTTACACAATTTCACCACAAACCCTCTGAGCTCAATGATAAAGACACTTTTACACAGTTTTACCTTAAACCCATCGAGCTCAATGATAAAAAGACTTTTACACAATTTCACCACAAACCCCCCGAACTCAATGATAAACAGACACTTTTACACAATTTTACTTCAATAATAGACACTTTTACACAATCTGACCTGAAACCCACCAAGCTCAAAGATAAAAAACTTTTACACAGTTTTACCATGATAAAGACACTTTTACAGAATTTCACCTCAAACCCGTCGAGCTTAATGATAAACAGACACTTTTACACAATTTCACCTCAATGATAGACACTTTTACACAATTTTACCTGAAACCCACTGAGCTCAAAGATAAAAAACTTTTACACAGTTTTACCTCAAACCCCCTGAGCTCAACGATAAAGACACGTTTACACAATTTTACAATGATAAACCGACATTCTACACAATTTTACCTCAAACCCGACGAGCTCAATGATAAACAGACACTTTTGACACAATTTTACCTCAAACCCATCGAGCACAATGATAAAAATACACTTTTGACACAATTTTACCTCAAACCCCTCGAGCTCAATGATACAGACACACTTTTACACAATTTCACCACAGACATTTTCTCACTCCTATGACTGTTTTCTCATCAGCCTGAGGACTGAACGATTTCAATGAAGAAACGGAGGGACAAGTCGCCACTCACCGCCACAGCCCGGGAAACATCTTCCGTCTCCAACACGAACAGCAAACGTCCTCTCGGTGCGCAGAAACGTCCAGAAACGCGTTGACTTTGGACTCAGTCAAGTTTAACAGGTGTATAAACGTGCTGAAGAGCCCCAGCCTGGCGAAAACTCTGTCAGACCGATTATACTGACGCAGTATTTTATTATATTAGCGTTACAACACTGATAGCATATGATATTGATGACACTGACGCAAACGCACACTTTTCCACCGATATCTACGTTCGTGAAGAACAAATTTCTGCTCTAGACGACATTATATTTTAAAAAAAACAAAAGAATTGAGTGATTGAAACGTGTTCAAACCGCGGTTGACCTGTGGCTTCAGCTCGGCGACGCAGAGACACAGCGTCCATGAGGGCGGGAAAGCAGAAAGCTTGTGTATTCCAATAAAAAGCTGACTAAAACCAATTATTAATGATAAAATAAGGTCAAACTCGGGAAACCGCGGCGGGGCAGGAGCCCTCACGGCGGGAAGCGCGACCGTTAGGAATTCAAACTTCAAACGAGACGCGCACCTGCCCCGAGTTCTCGCAGGGACCGCCCCCCTGTCCCCCTCTCAGCCAATGGGCTTCCACCACGGTGGAGTGACGTCCCGCCTCAGCCCTCTCCTCCAATGGGCTTAAGGGACACTCGAGTGACGCTCTCGAGAGCCCTCCTCCCCGGGCAGGGTTGTTATAAGCCCTCTGAGTGACTGACCCAGGGTTCACAAGCTGCCCAGGAGGCTCTACTGTACACAGAGAGGGGTGGGAGGGGGGAACAAGCCGATACCCTGGCTCCTCTCAGGAAACTGCTGATGAAGTCGGGATCAATTAACGACAGACTAATTAACGAGCGAGTTGAACCCTGGGGGTGTCATTCCCAGCATGGCCCAGCAGAGGGCGCTGAAGGGCTGCAGATGACGGCACCCCATATCCCCCCTCAGAAAAATGACACCTGACCCCCCCGTCTCTGGCCACCTACTGTGTGCGCTTTCAGAAACAGTGACCCAGTTCTGACCCGGTTTAAATCTGGCCGATACAGCTCGTGGCTCCCTGATTCGATACCGACAGAGTGGACCGGGTTGAGACAGCAGGACCGTCAGGCTGAGCTGTTGACCCCCAACAGGAACACGCAGACTCCACACACACAGACACCAGAACCAGCGACCTACAGCAGGAACACGCAGACTCCACACACACAGACACCAGTGACCCCCAGCAGGAACACGCAGACTCCACACACACAGACACCAGCGCCAGCGACCCCCAGCAGTAACACACAGACTCCACACACACAGACACCAGCGCCAGAGACCCCCAGCAGGAACACACAGACACCAGCGACCCCCAGCAGGAACACGCAGACTCCACACACACAGACACCAGCACCAGTGACCCACAGCAGGAACACACAGACACCAGTGACCTCCAGCAGGAACACGCAGACTCCACACACAGACACTAGCGACCCCCCCCCAGCAGGAACACGCAGACTCCACACACACAGACACCAGCACCAGTGACCCACAGCAGGAACACACAGACACCAGCGACCTCCAGCAGGAACACGCAGACTCCACACACAGACACCAGCGACCCCCCCCCCCAGCAGGAACATGCAGACTCCACACACACAGACACCAGCGACCCCCAGCAGGAACACGCAGACTCCACACACAGACACCAGCGACCCCCCCAGCAGGAACACGCAGACTCCACACACACAGACACCAGCGCCAACGACCCCCAGCAGGAACACGCAGACGCCACACACACAGACACCAGCGCCAGCGACCCACAGCAGGAACACACAGACTCCACACTCACTCTTGTGACACAGTTTCACTCGCTTGTCCTCACCGCTCGCCTCAGGGGACGAATGAGGACAGATTCAGGGAAAGAGCAGCACCGACTGAGTCACTGGGGAAAAGAGAGACTCTTTCTCTGAGGAGCAGGGCGGTATTGGTTTCGACATGCTCGCTGGAGGTGCTGTGGTTCCAGTTTGCGATGTGATGAGAACAGAGATTTGTCCAGCAGTTTCAGGACTCAACCTAAAAAGTGACTTTTTAGCTGATGTGACAGAGGACCAGCCTAGAGGACCAGGTATTGAAGAGAAACGGGAACGTGTGATTTTACCTCCTTCCAGTTGAAGTACAGCAGTAGAAACCTATTGTTCGCTTCTTTAGAATGATACAGAAACGCTGCTGGAAAACAAAGGTGATTATGAGAGAAGTGGTTGAATAAAAATCGGAATCAAGCCCTGCAGGACTAAAGGGATCCTGTCTGTTGTAACAGAGCTGACTGACAGGAGCTGGTATTTCATACCAGACTGAGAGGATTATATTGGGGAGAATAACAGACAGTCAGGAGATCAAATATTGTAGGGTTACACGTTACAGGACTCCCGTCTCCTGTGGAGACACACCTGTGGGGTCGTGTCAGGGCAGAAGTCCCACATTGTAAACCAGTGTAAAGTGGGACTGGGACCAACCCGGATCAAGACCAGACCTGAGAGCTTCAGGACTCTCTCCCACTGATGTCCTTTTCTCTCTCTCTGTCCTGTGTCCTAACAAACCCCACTAACACCCCGTGTGGGAAAGAGGACCCGCTCGTCCCTCCTGTCCTGTCCCGGTGTCGCCGTCACTGGGACTGGAGCAGCCGGAGAGGAGACGCACTTCCAGAACTTTCCTTCCCGCTCGGCTCTTCCCCTCCTGAGGAAAGAGCATCTTCCCACACAAACAGCCCGTTTCTCTCGGAGACGCCCGCAGCACAGGGGGCCTTTTCCCAGGACACCAGGACACCCGGGAAGAGCCTCCCAGCCCACAGGAGGGGAGTCCCAGTCCTTCCCGGGATTTCCAGGACAGGAGCGGCTCCTCAGCTGGGAATAAAACCGCCCCGAGAGGAGCTCGAGCGCTCGGGCTCGGAGCGTCGCTTAGCAACCGGCGCCGCAGCGGCATCCGGAGGACGAGCCGGAAGCGGGTTTTGGCGCCAGTTCTGCTCTTTGATGATCGGCTCAGGAGAATAAAGTCGATAGAAAAACATAAAAGTCCATTTCTCTCCCTCCTCTGTGGAAGCCGTGTCCGCCAGGAAGTGGAAAGAAAAAAAAACGCGCCGCGGTTTCTCGCCGTTTCGACTTTAGATCTCGAAATTATGACTTTTCTGACTCGAAATTACGAGATATAAAGTCCCAATGACCAGAAATAAAGTCGTGATTCTGAGATTGTAAGTCGCCGTTGCGAGATATAAAGTCCCAATGACCAGAAATAAAGTCGTGATTCTGAGATTGTAAGTCGCCGTTGCGAGATATAAAGTCCCAATGACCAGAAATAAAGTCGTGATTCTGAGATTGTAAGTCGCAGTTGCGAGATATAAAGTCCCAATGACCAGAAATAAAGTCGTGATTCTGAGATTGTAAGTCGCCGTTGCGAGATATAAAGTCCCAATGACCAGAAATAAAGTTGTGATTCTGAGATTGTAAGTCGCCGTTGCGAGATATAAAGTCCCAATGACCAGAAATAAAGTCGCGATTCTGAGATTGTAAGTCGCAGTTGCGAGATATAAAGTCCCAATGACCAGAAATAAAGTCGTGATTCTGAGATTGTAAGTCGCCGTTGCGAGATATAAAGTCCCAGTTGCCGGACGAGCCGGTTCTGCTCTTTGATTATCGGCTCAGGAGAATAAAGTACATATATACACATATACACACTGTAACGCCTGGTTGTGAGGAGGAAGCGCCCCTATAAGTGTACTGTATAGCTTGTTGTTAAGTCGTTAAGTAATTACCACCCTAAAGATGTGTGCGTGTTCCGTCATGTGTGTGTATATTCTGTGGTTGATAAAGAATAAAGCCTGGTTCGTTTATCGGGCTCCACTGGTCCTTTGTCCTGAGAAGAACCTGTAAATGCTACAATATATTCTGTTACACACACATATACAATATCAGAATTATATCCAAAAGTATTCATGACATTTATATATATACACAAAGAATAGCAAAATACAAACATGATCAAAATAGAACATTATTTAAAATGAGTTTTCTTCACATGGGACACTAAGGGCTGGTTTTCAGTGAGTCGGATCTCTTACGAGGAAGAGATCAGCGTTTCAGTGGAGAGTCCTCACTCTGTGTCCAGGAAGTATCCAGTCTTCCTCTCCCGCTGGGAAAGACTGTGTGGATCAGTGACTGACCTGCGGCAGTGTCTCTGTGTCTCTCTGTCACTCCGATAACACTGCCTGAGCTCCTCCTCTCCCTCTCCTGCTCCTGTCTCAGTGTCTTCAGCTCTCTCTCAGCTCCTCGATCTCCTGTCTGTGGGCTGTGTGTGTCTGCTCATTGTGTCTGAGGGTTATGTATTCTTGAGTGCCTTCAGGTTGTGTGTGAGACTACGTTGTGACTACTGTGTGTGCTCTTGTGTGTCTGCGGGCTGTGTGCGCTCTTGTGCGTCTGCAGGCTGTGTGCGCTCTTGTGTGTCTGCGGGCTGTGTGTGCTCTTGTCTCAGTCATCTTCTGTGACCTTCTTCTCGATGTGCTGCTTGTGGTACTCAATCACTCTCCTGTATCTCCTGTGTGTCTCTGATGCCACACAGTGAGTCTGTCTATCACTGTGTTTTGTCTCTCTATTGTCTCTCTGTATCTCTCTCCTGATCCTCTCTCACTCCCTCCATCTCCCTCCTGCAGCTCCTGTGCTCCTGTCCTGCTGGAGTGAACTGTGTTGTTGACACACTGACCTGCTGGAGAGTCTCTCTGTGTCTCTCTGCCTCATCTCTGGCCTTTTCCTCATAGTGCTGCCTGAGCTCCTCCATCACCCTTCTGTGTGTCTCCTCTCTCTCTCTCCTCTCCCTCTCCTGCTCCTCTCTCAGTTCCTCTATCTCTCTCTGCAGCCTCTCTCTCTCCCCTCTCTCTCCTCAGCTCCTCCTCCAGCTCTCTCCTCCTCCCCTCATCCCTCTCCTCCCTCAGCCTCTCCTCCAGCTCTGCTATCTGCTCCTCCAGCGCTCTGATCTTCTCCTCTCGTGTCTGGATCTCCTCCTCCAGTATGCCGTATTCAACAATAAAACAACAGCCACAACAAGAGCTTTACACGCAGTCTGGGGTATTTTCCCCTTTTATATTTTTGCCACTTTATATTGAACCTGTTTTACTCCCAGAAGTGCACAGTAGCTTCTACTTAATAAAAATGGTATAAACAGATGTGTGCTGTGTATGCATTTGTTTAAAACATAAGTTCACAATACGATACAAATACAGAAAGCACAAACTTAATAATACAACGATACAAAATCAAAACCAAATCATAAAGCCAATTTAAGTACCTATCCTTTGAAAACAGTGACGTTTGTATCTAATTTTGAATTACAAAGCAGACAGAGCAGTCCCTTCATTCAAAGATCAGATCTTGCCCAAAACAAGACAATCAGACGTGAGCCGAATTTGGAACAAGAGCCTCTGCTTTATCGTTTTTGATCAACGTCTGAGTGAAAAAGATTCGCTATTTTAACTCTTTGATTAAAGTACACAAAAGCACCTTCCTTCGAGCCGGAGTCTAACCAGCGACCTAAGGATTCCCCCGTCAGGTGCTGCTCTCTGGCACATACTGACCTGTGTAGTGTAATGCTCCTGGTGATTAAATTCCAGTTTGACATCAAGTTTCCAACTCGTTTTCTTAGTATGGTTACCTTGAATTTAAGCCACAAATGAGGATTCTACTGTATACACTTCCGGGGATATTAGAAAATGTTTGAAGGGGCATCAATCATTCCAGGCGGAAATTCACTCCTTTTCTTTCTCGAGGCATCATGTTAAACATTTATATTAAACATTTCATTTGGATCGAGAAGAGGATCACCATGAGAGACAGAACAAACAGTTTCATTCTGTCTTTATAAGGACAGCTAATGCATGTAAAGCCTTCAGTATGTGATTGTGAGAGTTTAGTTATCCCGGGGAGTGAAGAGAACTGAAATGGAGTAAATTGACATTTAAATAGAGTGTAAATCTTCAAAGTGTTCTGTCACTTCACGATTCGTACAAGAGTCTACCAGCTGGGGGGTTTGAGCCCACGAGAACATTTACCCAGTGGATTTGAAGTCTAACAGCTCAACCACTCGGCCATCCTGCCAAGGGGTTGAGGTGTTAGACTTAGTGCACCTCAGTTGTTAAACATTTCAGTATGAATCAGATTTCAATATGAATCGGATTCAAACAATAAAAAAAATTAAAACCAGCGCCCTGTCACAGAAACGTACCCTGCAGCAAGCGGGGGTACTCAGCACTAAACTAACCAGGAGCGCTTGTCCGCAGCTGAGCGTGAGCTCTGATCACTCGCATTTCCAAAGACGTGTTCGCTTTCTCTCAGCTTTTTAAAGACGGTCATAGACGCTCAAGAAGTAATTCATGTCAGTTGGAAGTCTGTTTCTGTTGTCTCCGCTCTTGATGAAGAGCAGCCGTGCGTGGGAGACTCCCTCTCTCAAGAAGTAGCCGTCACCCTGCAAGGGAGAAGAGCCATCAACCACTGAGACAATTAACGTTGAACACGTGAAATGCGAGATGTCGGGATTTTTTTCCCCACTTGAGGCTTCTATCGTTTCTACTCTAACGAGAAAAACCTCTTTATTAGAAGTGAGATTTGAACAAACGTCTCCAGAGGAAACTGCGACCTGAACGCCTTAGACCACCAGCCATCTTGCCTGTGGTTCTAATAATGAATTATACAGTATATTTTCTTTCTTTCTCCTCGTTGTTAAGAAAAAAAGTGAAATCATGTAATTTGGGAAATGTATTTTTTTCATGGGGAAAACTAGCCTGAGCAAATGTAAAGTTTAGAGCAGCGCTCAATAAAAACCATCAAAGCCGAAAGCGCTACTTATGCGGATCAATATATTCCGATGGCGGTGGTTCTGCAGAAGAAACAAGAAAAGCCGAACTCAAAGCACTGTGTTGCCATTACGGCTTCTCTGTCTGCAGCTGCTTTAAGATCTACTCACACCGTGTTGCCATTAAGGCTACCTAGTTAAAAAAAAACTTATCGTCACCCTTTTGAACGTGATTGTTAGACACCCGTTGAATCTCAACTTAGGTTTCTTGAGAGATCGTTCAGCGAGCGAGTAATAAAAACGACTTCGCTTCCAACCTCTGCTGTCACTGTAAACTCGGACGTGATGTTCTGCAGATGCGCAGTGTGCCTTTCCTCTTGTATCCAAGAGTCCTCACTGTGTGAGCTCCTCACTGCCTGTCCTGTACTCTACTGTGATTTCAATTAGATTATCTATGTGGAGCGTAGTAACATGATCTACTTGAACATTTTCGGGTTGTGGAATGAAACACTAAAGAAAATACAAGTAATGGACATTTAAAATAACCACAGTACAGCTAGAAGAGTGAAGATAAAAGACGATTTAGTGACATTCACAATAGACTTAAGGACAGTACAACCGCCTGCACAGGGACTTGAACCCTGGACCCTCAGATTAAAAGTCTGATGCGCTACCGATTGAGCTATCCGGGCTCGAGAAACAGAAAAACACTGTAGGGATCCTCACAAGTCACATGTCTCTTCTTGTGCCGAAGCGCAGTCATTCCTGACCCGTCTGGAATGACCACAGACAGACTTTATCCAGAAGCGACGGCGCCACTCCCAGTAGAATGAGAGAGAAATACAGAACGACACGAGGAGTCAAGGGGCTCCCACAATTAATCAACATTTTGACCTTTTCACAATCAGATTTTTTTCACATGTAATAGGATCTTTTAATCAACAACATTTAAGAAAGAAAACAAATGGAACATTTTTGGAACAATAATAAAAACTTTCAATGCCTTGGTTGTATAAGTGTGCACACCCTTTATAAAGGGGGTTGCAACTGTGCTGAAATTTAACCAGTCACATTCCGGATCATGTTCAAAGGTTATTTGCCTTCGCCACACATCAATTGTATTGATTCTGAGTAGTCCTAATTTCTATCAGCTGATCTCATATAACCAACCGATCTGGGAGAACGAATGTTCAAACTGCACAGCGGAACATGAAGAGAAATCTGTCTGCTGATTGTCACCAAAGAATGTCGTTACAAATTATTCGCCGAGCTGTTTTATGTATCCGGCCACCTCTTTCCTTCCTACTTTGCAGTGAGCACAATTCTTTCCGTTTCTTCTCTTGTATTTACTTTTCCTATTTTACTGTCCCTTTCCCCCATGTGGAGATGGATCCACAACCGAAACCGTTTTCACCCTGTGTTTCTGCAGCTCAAGTCTGTATGAGGAGAAGGAGACGTACAGCTCCAGTGGCGCAATCAGTCAGCGTGCGGTGCTCATACAGCAGTGCACAGCGGAGTCATGCCAAGGTTGTGAGTCTGAACCTCACCTGGAGCAGTGTGGTCTGTGTCTTTAACTACTGAAAGCAAGTGACGAGTTTAGGTGCTGGAGATGAGGTTTAAATGAATTCGAAAGAAACAAGTAAAGGTTTATTCTGTATCACACCCAAAGAAGGCTCCACTGCTGAAACGTTGTTTCCTGTTCGTTTCAGCATGGAATAAGTAGTTGCAAGAAAATCAGCCGCCTGAATAGGGACCCTGAGGTGAAAAGTTCGATGTTCTACTGACTGGGCTATTCCCGTCTGCTCAGTTTCTTTCTGAAACAGCTTTTTTAAAGAAATGCTTACAATTTGTGAAATTTAAAATACAATCTTGCTTAAAAATGCTGATGATTTTTTCCGAAAAGCTGTAAATGAGAAAACCGACCCGTTGGAGTCTCTGTGGTACAATGGCTTATTGTGGTCAGGTCGGAACTAAAATGATAGTAATTTGCTGGTCAAGCACAACCAGGCATGTCTTTCTCACTGATCCAACATGAACATCATCTAGGGAAAAAGTGGAATGTAATGTTTAATACATAATTGACCTTATTGATAATTGGACTGAATACAAATGCTTTGGATGTATCGAATTACAGCATGTAAAAACCAAGTACCTGAGTCGATATCACCGGGCAATTTCCAATAATGACCAACAGCATCAACTTCAAGTAAAATAAGATTCACACATGGAGTTTTATCGTGGAATGGAGGGTGGGAGAATTCATTTATACTCCCGTTGCATCTAAAAATAAAATAAACTATTTTAAAAATATGACGCAGATTTGATCAAGACACTTGTAATCACCTTAAAGAGTTATCATGAAGACATACGTCGGCGAGCTATCCACTGTTAATTGACAGGACTTTTGAAGAAACTGTACTCATACAACCAACATACAAATTACACATCTTAATAATCATGAAGGGAAATCCGTGTTGTGAATAACATAAAACTGTCACTACACTGTTTCCTCTCCCTGAAGACACTCCCAGCAGTGCGGAAGAGAGGAGAGGCAGGAGCAGCTCTGTGTCTCACTGGAGGAAAATTACAGATACAGATACAGACAGCAGGGCTGCAGGTGCTGCAGGGGCAAGAGAGATCAGATATTAACACTAAAAAAATCTCTTCAGTTCTAGACAAGTAATATAAATCAGTAATAATGTAAATCAGCATCAAGATAATCAATTATGTATATTTGGTCCTGTGATCCTTGCTCTCTGTGTCAGGCAGTGTCCAGTGACTGGTATCCTGCAGTGAGTCACAGACCAGTGTCTTCTGGTCCTGGTCAAGGACAGTGTGAGAAAAGCCTGTCCACAAGCTGGCAGTGAGGTCACTCAGGTCAGCACAGGAATACAGAGGCAAGGTGGACTGAATAAGAACTGGCTGTCCTGTAGCTGTAATCAGAGATCAAGCATTTAAATGAAAAAGAAAGAAAAGCCCAGCAGTGGCTGTCCTCTTTGTACTGAGTCCCTCAGACTGTGAGTCTGTCCCTGGGCAGCTTCAGTCCACACAGATGTTCCAGCCCCTCCAGCTGTGGCCCCAGTGTCTCTCTGTGTGGAGCTGACTGTGAGACTGAGACTCTCTAACAGCACAGTGGAGCTGAACTGATACTGATACACTGATACACCCCCAGGCTGAACAGAGTGAGGACTCAGGTCACCTCCTCCTCCTTATTCTTATAAGTAGAAGTAGCAGTAGCAGTAGGAGGAGCAGTAAAATATTAACAGCAGGTATTAATAGTAATAAAAGGCAGCAGTAGTATCAGTAGCAGAAGTACTGTAGTTGTAGTAGCAGCAGTAGTATTAGTAGTTGTGCTGTATTTAAACTCTCCTGTTCAATATAGCAGAGCTCCTGTGTTACAGCCTCACCATAATAACTGCAACAGCAGAAACAGAAGAGCAGGAGTCAGTTTGAAAAAGCAATGATATGATGATTTCGTTTAAAAATCAGACCTTGTTAATACAGCCTAAAAGTGGTGATATAAAGCAGAGCTTCACTGGAGCTGCAGGTCAGGCTCTGCAGTGAGTCTGTGGTTTGTGCTCCTCTGAGCTCCTCCAGCACAGGAGACCAGGCTGTACTGTGAGGCTGTGGGTGTCAGTGTGATGAGGCAGCTGAGAGCTGAGCTGTACAGGGAGACACACAGGGAGTCCAGTGTTCAGAGCTCCAGTGTTGTACAGAGTGACAGGTCCTCTCCTCAAACAGTGCTGTCAGTGTATCTCTCGGAGCTGAAAAGGAGGGGCTGTTCCTGTCAGAATGGAGGCTGACTCTCAGAGCTCCAGTGTCAGTATGAGGAGACGCTCTCAGACCTGACTGCTGCCAGAGCCTCTGAGCCTGAGTGGCCATGAGCCCTGAGCTCCCCAGCAGCTGAGAAAAGCCTCCTGTCTCCTGTGCTCACAGTGTGGTTGAACACCTGCACTGTCTCCCTCGCTGTGCATGCTCTTCTCTGTCCATCTCTCTCTCTCCTCTTCTCTCACTCTGACAGTCTGTGCAGAGTATCTGAAGGGGATGGAACATCACTTGGCAAAGGAAAAGACTTCTCAGAAGCAGAATAAAAAAAAATCAGTCAGATTCACAGCTCAGACTCACACACAGAGCTCTGGGTCCCTCAGTACTTTACCCAAACTCCTACCTCCTGAACAGACAGAAGCTCATCTTCATACTTCTCTGTCCTGACAATCCAGAACCAGAGGACATTCAGACAATCAGTGCTGCTACATGAACAATATCAGACAGAACAGTCTGGACTCAGGTCACATCTCCCCCTTTTCTCCTTCCTCACAGCCTCTTAGAGACAGAGCAGAGCTCCTGGTTCTCCTCTCTGTGAACTGGACTCAGGGGTCACTGATCTGGCAGCTGTGGGCTCTGTTCCAGGGCAGAAGCAAGAAGGTTCTATTAACCCTTTCCAGGACCTCCAGTATTACTGTCCTGATTCATTGTCTTTACTGTAAGTCAGGCTCCATCCCTCTGTCAGAAGTGTTTGACTGACAATTGAGCAATATGTGATTATCTCTTATTATTATTTTTACTGATTTAATGAACAGCAGTATTGCCATTCTTATCAGTGTACTATGATTATCAGCAGCAGCAGACCGATGGTCGTGTCTACAATAGTGACCAGTTGACCAGTCTGTAGCTCTGAGCAGTGGGACTCAGATCGCACAGAAGACCTGTCTGTGTGTGATTCCACACCAGCCCTGGGATACAGCGTCTCCCACACGTCTCTCACAGAGAGTCTTATAAATACACAGTTAAACAGAGTCTGATAACAGCTATACAGTTAATTCAATCATCAAACCGGCTGAGGAGCTGAGAGCTCCGGTGGAAATAAAACCAGGAGATGCACTTTAACCTCAAGGATCAGGAGTCGGGTCCTCCTGGCTTCTGTTCTGTGGAGATTCGTGTAAAACAGGGATTATTACAGGGACTTGTGCTATTTCTCCTCTGCTCTACGGGAGTACGCTATACACATATTAGTCTGTGAAGTAAACTATTTTTTTCCCGTTTAATGAGTTTAATTTCTCGGTTTGTCGCTCTCCCTCTCCAACTATTCCGAATCGCTTCTCCTCACAGCCCAGTAAGTTTTATTATTGGAGATGTCTATATCTGTAAGAGCGCCGGACAGGAGTCTCCTCCAGCTCTGCTCTGTCAGGAAGAGCGCTGTGACGTCACAGACACCAGCCAGAGCGCCGGGATCAGAGAGCGAGACCGCGGGAGGCGCGCGGAGCGCACGGAGGAGAGTTATTGATCACTTATCTATCGACAACCAATTAATCCAATTGTGTGTAGAATAATCGATTTACTGCACCGATTGGTGAGTACTGATTATTTTCCCGTTCTTGACCCTGTTTTAAATATCTAGAAAACAGTCAATACAGCCTGTATCGATCTATTACCATAGTGCGTTTAGGGTTACACTGTTCAATCCGAAATCAAATAATTATTATATAAATGGTTATTTAGGAATTGTATCCTAGAGCTAGAAAACTATATTCCAAGTTGATCAATTTGTGTAGGTAACAGTTTAAATGCATTTTCCCACTGTTTACAAATTATAAGTGTGGTAACCACGGCGACAGGCGCCACGTCACCGTGTCCGGCTAGGTGTCTCGCCTTCGTCACAAAGAGCGGTTTGACGTCACGGACAGGAACTAATACTAATATTAGTATTTTACTAGTATTCATGTTAATGTTAGTGATAATTATAGAGTTCCTGTCAGAGTATTTACACTAGTAGTCATGTCAGTTTTAGTGATAGCATTACTGTTATTATTAATATTCGTAGTGTAGTCGTTTGTGTAAGGTTTAGTGGTGGTGATGATGATAGTGTAAGTTTTAGTGATATTGGTACTTTTGTAATGTTTGTAGCATTTGTGTTAGTGTTAGTTATAGTGTATTTGTAGTTATGAGTATATGTGGAGTGTGTCTGTGAGTGTGGTGTTTGTGAGTGTGTTGGTGTGTTTCTGTAAGTATTTGTAGTGTCTATGTGAGTCTGTGAATGTGTGTGAGTGTGTGTATAAATGTGTGTGGTGTCTGTGAGTGTGTGTAGTGTATGTGTATAAATGTGTGTGGTGTCAGTCAGTATGTGTAGTGTCTGTGTTTGTGAATGGGTGTGAGCATGTTGGTGTATATCTGTCAGTGTGTGTGAAGGTGTATTAGTAGTGTAGTAGTAGTTTGTGTCAGTTTTAGTGGTGATGATGATAGTGTAAGTCTTAGTGTTACTGTTGTAGTGTTATTGGCTGTTGTTGTCTTAGTAATAGTGTATTTGTAGTTATGAGTGTATGTGGAGTGTGTGTAAGTGTATATCTGTCGGTGTGTGTGAATGTGTGTGTAGGTGGGCTTGGGCTCCCCTGCTGTGTCTGACAAAGGTGACCCATCAACAGGTGTTGAGGTCCAGAGTCGCTTGTGAATGGAACCACTTTCTAGAGTCTAGACCAACGTCCAGAGACCTGTGAGTGCTCTGTTTCTATCACTATTATTACTGTCACGACCACCAGCCAGTGGAGATCATCTCGTAAAAGAACTCACCAGTACCAGCAGCGGGTTGATAATAACAAGCGCCGCCGCACGTGTTAATCCATCAGCACACGCTCCACCGTGTGGGGAGCAGCGCTATTTAAACCATCCTAACCCGCTTCCCGCTGCTCGGTATTGAGTTAACTCCCTGAGAGCTCCACCTGGTGATTCCTAAACCTTGTGTCACTCTGGATTTTGGATTAACCCCTTTTGCCTTTCAACGTCGTACCTCGCCTCTCGATTCGGATTGTTTGCCACCTGTGTCCGTCCTGGATGTCTACCTACCTTCTCCCTTCGCCCACGATCTCGCCTCTCGATTCGGATTGTTTGTTTCCGTGACTACCGGCTACTCCTGCGGCTGCACAGGATCCATACCACCTCATTAGTGTTTCATTACAGGTGACTTGTACGAAATCGGCATCTGTGTGTTTAAAAACAGTGTCTTTAACTTCCTCACTGGTGAGAATATAGTGGAGAGATGCCGAGTGAAGTGGGAAAGAGTTGTGGGATGTGGCAACGGGATTCTTTTACTGGAAACTGAACTGTTGTTGACTGGTTATGGTGCTGAAAACATCTGTAATACAACAACAGGGCTGAAAACACTTTGTTCAGACTCAATAACTGTGTCAGTGATGTAGAACCTGCATCTTTCCAATGTGTTTATATCATTTATACTGTATCTACCTATTTATAGTTATATTTTATGTACCTATTTTAATTGTTAATAATTGCTAATTAGATAGAATTAATTTTAATGGAAAAAAACTAATGTATATAGTGTGATAGTATATGGAGTGTTGTTGTGTACAAATACTCTTTTACTACTGTTTTGCAAGGTGGCTCATTGGTCAGCAATGTTGCCTTGCAGTGCTGGGACCCTGTGTTAAATTCTGGACCTGGGTGCCATTTTTGCGTGGAGTTTGTATGTGCTCCCTGTGATTGCATGAAGTCTATAAACAACCTGGTAGGCTAATTGGTTTTTGGGAAATCAGGCCCTGGAGTGAACATGTCTGTGTTTGTGACTGGCACCCTGTCCAGGCTCTGTCTTGCCTTGCACCTGTTGCTTAATGAGATCAGTTCTGGCTCTGGCCGTGGATTAGAAAAAGCACTTCGAAAATGGATCGATATTCTTGTTTTATAGTGGCAAAAAGAGTAAATTAAGGAGGCCATCAACCTGTTGTATAACTGAATGTCATTGTGGGAAGTGAGGTTAAAAATTCATTTTATAATGTCATTTTTCAATTCAGTTCAACTTTATCATAATTAGACTTACACAGGTGCATAGTATAATGAACAGTGTTTCTCATGAGTCACTCAGGAGCAGTATATAAATAGGACAGAAGATAAGACAATAGACAGTAACACAATAGTAATAACATAGTATGTAATCAAAACTGTGCAAAATCCACAAACAGAGAAAATATAACAGGACAAAAACAGTGCAAAAATAGTATGGTGATTAATAAATATTACAACCAGTACAGTTTTACTGAGCTATTGAGGGGACAGTACAATTTCAGCTTACATGTGTGTGTGTAGTGATGTTGGAGTACAGTCCTTGTGAAGAAGTTAGAAGTTGTGAGGTAATATGATGGGAGGGAGTGGGGGCGTCACCGACTTGACAGCTCTGGGGAAGAAGCTATTTTGGAGTCTAGTTGTGTGCGACTGGAGTGACCGGAACCTTCTGCCAGATGGTAGGGGAATAAACAAGTTATGACCGGGGTGAGTGGGGTCAGACATGATTTTGGTGGCTTTTTTCAGACTCCTGGTGTTGTATATTTCCTGGATGGATGGTAAGACACTGCCGATGATGTGTTGGGCAGTTTTGACCACCCGCTGTAGTGCCTTGCGGTCAGATGCGGTGCAGTTGCCGTACCAGACTGTGATGCAGCTGGTCAGTATGCTCTCCACCGTACATCTGTAGAAGCTGGTGAGGATCAGTGGGTGTACAGTGGTGTGAAAAAGTGTTTGCCCCCTTCCTGATTTCTTATTTTTTTTGCATGTTTGTCACACTGAAATGGTTCAGATCATCAAACAAATTGAAATATTAGACAAAGATAACACAAGTAAACACAAAATGCAGTTTTTAAATGAAGGTTTTTATTATTAAGGGAAAAAAAATCCAAACCTACATGGCCCTGTGTGAAAAAGTGTACTATATCTCTACTGTATCTGTATCTATAGATATATTCCCTAGATCTCTTTTGTACCTGTATATATTATTATTATTGATCTCTGTTGTAGATTTGAAACTCCTCCCAGTAGCAGGACTGTATCTGTACTGTCTCAAGATCTGTACTGTATCTATATGTCTCCTGTACTCTATCTGTACTGTCTCTGTATCTGTAGATATATTCCCTAGATCTCTATTGTACCTGTATATATTATTATTATTATTGTTATTATTATTATTGATCTCTATTGTAGATTTGAAACCCCTCCCAGTAGCAGGACTGTATCTGTACTGTCTCAAGATCTGTACTGTATCTATATGTCTCCTGTACTCTATCTGTACTGTCTCTGTATCTGTAGATATATTCCCTAGATCTCTATTGTACCTGTATATATTATTATTATTGATCTCTATTGTAGATTTGAAACCCCTCCCAGTACCAGGATTTCGTGTGGCGCGGCGATTTTCCGTCTTGAGCATTTAAAACTGCAGCGCGCACAGTTTATTATCATCAATAAAACCCCGCCACAGCCAGATAGCAGAGTTGACATGTAAATTTCGTGTCGGTTTGTGATTTGATCTGAGGCGAGTTCTCTCTGCCAGAGAACAGAAGAATGCTCTCGGTGCAGAAGCACACAAGTGTACAATAGTTGACATTAAAGCGCCAGATTGTGTTTCTATGCCAGGAGCTGTTATTGGGGATTAGCTGGGCGTGAGTGTTGATGTACCGGAGCTCTCTGCTTGTGAGGAGCTGACAGGCGGGATACCTGCTGTATCTGCCGAGATGCTTGTGTACTACATTACCCACAATACCCGGAAGTGAGGGCGATCAAGTGAAGACGCAAGAGTATTCATGTCCCTTCTCCGAGTCTCTTTATTAAACAGTACAAAAACGAGAGCGGTACACAACAGAGTATTTCAGCAGGAACTGATGGCGGCTTCTATCAATGACGATTTGAAGTTTGCACATTTGAGTTATTGTTATTATTATTACATTATTATTATTATTATTATTACACGCCGACTCCTTCACGGGCTGGTTTGTATATCTCTGCTTCAGTACGGCGTGGGTTGACTTTATTATTCTGTTAATAATGATTATCTTTTAAATCAGGTGGGTAGCTGCGTCAGCATGCGTAGGCTGCAAAGGAACAAGTAATAGGTTTATTCCATGCTGAAAAAAAGAAGAAAGAGAACACGTTTCGGCCGTGGAGCCTTCTTCAGGTGTCACACCTGAAGAAGGCTCCACGGCCGAAACGTTGTGTTCTCTTTCTTCTTTTTTTCAGCATGGAATAAATCTTTTAAATCATAAAGGGGGTCTGGCTGATTACTGCACCTCACACCCTCTCTGCCCAGACGGGGGGGTGAGAACAGATGTAGAGCAGCAGATAGAAGAAATGTAACAGTTTAATTAGAATATATATTAATATACCAGGGAAGGTTCCTATTGTACAGAATTATTATTGATCATTAGTTTCAAGTGAATTTAATGTTCCAGATCTCTGTGTCAGAAAACATGATGGGAAGTGATTATTGTAAAATGTTTTTTATGTTTATGTTTCTGAGTTTGACACGAGTCCCCTGCAGACACTGGTGTCTGTGGTTTTTGGGATGCAGCTGGGAAAGAGGCACAGTCTCCATATTCTCACGCTGGTGATATTTCCCTGACCCGTGTGTGTGTCAGTAACAAGATGCCCTCTGTACAAGACAACAAGAAACTCCTCTGCACAATGTAGGTATTTCTTGTATGGGGGGCTGTTTTACCAATAAAATTGTCCATTTTCTGACTACTTTTTCTAATCCAGGATTGCAGGGGAGCCAGAGTCTGTCCTGACAAGCAATGTGTGTAAGACGACACACAAACACACACACCTTGGATGGGACGCCACACTGTCTCAGGGCACACACAAACAGACACACACACTCACACACCCGGACGGGATGCCAGTCTACCGCAGGGCACACACAAACACACACACACACTCACACCAGGGCCAATTTTCCCATAAGCCAATGAACTCACCAGCACGAGACTGGGACTATAGGAGGAAACCCCAGTGAACACAAACATGCAAACTCCACACATACAGTCCCCTAGGAACTGTAGTCAGGCAGTGATGTTAACCACTGCACTACCCTGCCTCTAAGGGGTAGCAGGTATAAAAGGCTGAAAACAAGACTTAATATTGTGTGTATTTCTGTCCTCTGTAGAGCAGTTAGTTTAAAGCTCTGTGCTCTTTACTGTGTCAGCTGATAAAAACAGAACCATTGAGGTGTTGAAGTTGTATGGTATGGTTATTGTGCAAACGTTATGTGGTACATGTTTGTTTATTTCATTTCAGGCTTTGTTGGAACACTTTAAGGTCTTTAAGTTGGGATCCTGAATACAGTGGTGGGTTTCATTGGTCTGGACCTGTAGTGTCGTTTAAGTGAAAGTGAAGAAAGTATTTAATTTCTTCTCTCACACTGCAGAATCGCTGAGTGTAAAACAAGAGGGAGCTGTACTGGCAGATTAATCTGGTGTGATGTATTATTTTGTCAAACACCAAACAATTTCCAAATGAAGAAAACAACACAAGTGAAATGTCACTATGTTATTTATGCTTGTAAAAAGATACAGTTTGTCACATTTGATTGTGATTTCTTTATTAGATATTTTAGTTAGAAGCAGTAATTATCGCATTTGTCAGTACAGGAACAGAAGAAAGGTTTATCACCAGTTGCCACCAATTTTCAATTACCATTTCAATGTATTGTGTTTCTATTGCAGTATCTCATTTTTTCCTATTTTAATCTATTTCCATTAATCACACACCAGAGGGCTTAAGAATTTATCAGCACAGTAAACATAAGAATGTACCTACAGAACTCAACCCCTGATGTAGAACATGATTTCCTGTGGATATGGACACACACCCACAGCTTCAAAATACAGCATGAAGTTCCTCAGCCAAACTCTGAATCACTTTTCACAAACAGCAAAACAAATGTCAGAATAAAGTTTAAAGATGAAACCAATTTCAGGTTAAAATAAAACTCAATAGTTGCAGAAATCTGCAGTTACTCATTAACTGTTCAGTGCCTAAATGTCTGTTGAGTGAGAGCTTTCTGTGACATTCTAGTACTGAAATAATTTTACTGAAAGACAGTTCTCTTTTTGTTACCATATCTTACCCAGAGAGCTTCTCATCTGTTCATTAATAACCAGATTTGTTACAGAGGATCATGGTGATATGATATGAGGACCTGTAAGACTGACTTGAACAGTAGCTGAGCTCCTGAAAGGATCGATTCATAATCTCACTGAATCAGGTTGAACATCAGTGTCCCTGAATACCTAAATATTTACACAAAGTGTAAATGAAGCATGAAGTCATGCTTATTGGCACCCCCCATCAACTTCGTAAAGCCAGTCCTGTAACCCTGTCTGTAGATGGCTCTGTACTCGAGCTTCAATCAAAATTGGAAAACCTTGGAGTGATATTCGATTCTGGCTTAACATTCGACCCACATGTGCAGCATATCATCAAAACATGTTTTTTTCACCTTAGAAATATCGCTAGACTACCCCCTATGCTATCACTAACTGTGGCTGAAAAGCTGATCAACACATTTGTGTTCTCCCGAATTGACTACTGTAATGCTCTACTCGCTGGGGTATCTAAATCTACTCTGAACAAACTGCAGTCTGTCCAAAATTCAGCAGCCAGAATCCTGACCAGGTCTGGTGCAAGTGACCACATCACTCCTATCCTGGAGTCCCTGCACTGGCATCCAGTTAAATTCCATGAGGACTTTAAAATCCTCACGCTCACCTGTAAGGCTCTGCATGGCTTGGCACCTCAGTACCTGTCTGAACTATTATCGCCCTACTCTCCACCTCGCAACCTTCGCTCTGCTAATTCTGCTCTCCTTACTGTCCCCCAAGCCCCTCTACACTCTTGGGGTGACAGGGTCTTCTCCTGTTCTGCCCCCAAGCTCTGGAACTCTTTGCCCAAGGATATCAGAGAGTCACCTTCTCTAAACTCCTTCAAATCCAGACTCCAAACCCTCTTCTTCAGAAAAGCCTTTACTGAACTGGTTCCATTCTTCACCCCTCTGCTCTTCTTAGTAGCACCATCCAAAGTCTCCTCTGTGTGTTGTAATTGTGTTTTATCTTGTATATTCTTCTTATTTATTGTTGTCATCCTGTAAAGCGCTTTGAGAAGACACCTTTAAAGGCGCTATATAAAATAAGGTTTTTTATTATTATTATTATTATTATTATTATTATTATTATTATTATTATTACACTGATGGGGGTTTACTGCTCATCTGTCAGGGCTGCCTCCTTTGCGCTTCTGTCCCAGTCTTCAGGGATTTTACCCAAATCTGTGAATTTAATCCAAATTCCCACTCGATCTTGATCCTAAAAGTACAGATGAACCATTTCCAGTAGAACTGTTTGATATCGGACTTAAATTTTCACTTCATTTTTACTCAGGTATCAGTTTATACAAAAGACAGTTTTTTAATCACCAAGAAACATTGTATAGGAAAAGTTAAACTTACATTATCTTTATTTTATTAATGGCACTTTTTTCTTTTAAAGATATAGTTACTTCAGTTCCTTCAGTGCAGAGCTCTTTCCAATTGTTTTCCACTCATTGGGAATTTCACCACAACCTTCAAATTTATACTTTAATTTCTCCTCCAGCTGCGACCTGAAAGTACAGATGAACCATTTCCAGTAGGACTGCTCGCTGTTATCTGGGGTGATGCTCCACCTGCTGTAAGGTTCACCTGCTTCTCTGTAGGTCTTATAGGGAACAGATTCAGTAGATTCCCGAGTAGGATAGAAACTCTTGTCACTGCTAACTGAGGTGGTACAAATATCAACATAAAATATATCTGTCCCACGGAAATGCCAGCCAGACAGAGCAGAAGGACGATGAAACTGGACACTGTGATCAGAGTTATGACCAGGGATGGTGTTTGTGCAGATGGCCTTACAGAAGGGACACTGTTCCCAACAGCCACTGAGCGCCTCACACAGAATCTCATCAGGTCTGCGTCTGAACATCTGTAAGTCAAGGTCAGGTGTGCTGCTGCTTTCTTTCTGAAGACTTTTCAGTATCTCCTCAAGGGATTTGGCCATCCTTTCTCTGAGGAACTGCAGGTCTGTGATGTCTTCGTTTTCTATGTTTCTGAAGTCTTGTCTGGGGAGCACCATGTGATCACTGAGTGCTGCACAGAACTCATCCAGCCACAAGGTGGCGCCAGGATCTCTCTCTCTCACAGCTGCAGTGACAGTAGTGCTCACTGTTAAAACCTGCTGTACTAGGTCACTCAGATTGGTATTTAACATCCTTCTCAGTTGATCACTGTTGTCTCTACAGTATCTCTCAACACGCTCCCTGATAAACCTTTCAAAATAACCCTTTGGGTGGTTAATATATTCCATATAGGAGTCAAAGTCCTCCTGCTCAGCGAGGTGTCTCAGAATGTGGTTCTCCAGGTTGGATCTGTTACCACTGAAAGCAGGGTAGTTAGATTTCATTTCATCTGTGATCTGGATACAGGTCTTATCACACGCTGCCTGCTGGATCGCAGGTTTGAGGCATCTGCACAGAAAATCTACAAAGAATGTGACAGATGATGCTCCTTTACAGAAGCTCATAAAACAGTTGAGGTACTGATCCCTCTTACTCTGGAGGTAAGTCAGAGGATTGTTGGCTTTCCTGAAGGCTGTGTGCATTTTCTTAAATCGCTCTACTGCTGTGGTGCACAGATAGACAGACAGTTCAAACTCGTACTCCTTTGTGAATATTGTTTGTTCTATAGACTTTTCATAATCAGTTATGTTGCTTTTTATCAGCCCCAGGATTTCATGGATGAAGTTGTCATTGAAATCCACCCTTTCCTCTGTTCTCCTGTCAATGTATTTATTAACAGCTCTCTGTATTTGCTGAGTGAGTTCATTCCCATGAGATTCCCACTGTGGGTCTTGAAAAGTAACTGTATTCCATAGAGATCTTGCCCGGCTGTGTTTGATGTGTTTTTTCTTATTTAACTGGAACACCTCTCTTTTCAAAGTCTTGTTGACGACATCTCCCTGGTTCTTGAATTTCTCCAGCAGGATGTTCTCCACTCTGGCTCTGATGTCCAGCTGTTCCTCAGGGGGCAGCTCTGAGGACACCCTGGTCACCCAGCTCTCCCAGAGTCTGTCAAACTCCTCCTCCACTTTCTTATCACTGAGCTTCTGCTCCTTCAGTCTGGACGCCAGGTCTCTGCTCATGTTAATCAGTTGTGCTTCGTATTCTGATTTCTTCCTGTCCAGCTCTGATTGGCATTTCTTCAGTCTGATCAGTTCATTGCTCTGCTTTTGGGTTTCTTCGATGAGCTCATTCCTCAGGCTTTCAAATCTTTTATCAACATTCACCTTCCACTTAATTAAGATCTCCTGGTATTTTTCCTCTTTAAAATACTTTTCTATTTCAGCTGTCAGTGGTTTGTAGACTTTCTCAAATTCTGTCATCAGATCTGGCAATGTCACAGCCTGAACTTTATTATTGTTAATTTGGTTGCTCAGTCTGTTCTGGATCTCCAGGGCTCGTTTCCTCATCTTCCATGACCACTCTCCGTACTTGTCCTCCAGTTTACTGTAAACCAACATTTCCAGGGTGTTTCTGAAACTGAAGACAAAGTTCTCCGCCAGCAGGGCGTTCCAGAGATCTTTGATCCGTAATTTAAACTCGGACAGTGAGGGAAACTTCACTCCCGGCTGCCATCGAGCGACATCGAGGAGCTTCGTCTTCAGCTCCTGGACGTTCTGGCTGTAGGAGGGGTTGGGAGGAGCCATCGGAGGGTCTCCTTCCAGAAGGTTCTTGAAGTAGAAAACCTGTGACTCCACATCGAACTGGATTATATCACTGAAGCCAGTAACTATACAGCCTTCCTCCCTGGCAGCAATGCGGGCCATTTCATCCAGTTTCTCCTGGAGATGCATCCTTCCTTCTGTGTTCTTGCTGTTTGCTGAAGCTTCTGCAACATTCTGGTGCACAAAAACACAACTTGGTTTGATCTGAACAGACTTCATTCTCAGGAAGGCCTGGACACAGATCTGGAGAATGTCCTGCATTTCAGAGGGATTCTCTCCCATGATGTTGATCACAGTCATGTCGCCAATCCCGATAATAAACATTGCCAATTCATTGTCGTGACTCAGTGTGGTTTTATTACTGAGCTCTGGTGACCGAAGCCCCTCTGTGTCCACCACCAGGACAAAGTCATACTGCAGCTGGGCTCTGACCTCCTCACTCACTCGCACTAACTGCATGAACACTCCCCTGGTGCACCTGCCTGCACTCACTGTGAACTGCAGCCCGAACATCGTGTTCAGCAGAGTGGACTTTCCTGAGCTCTGGACTCCAAGCACAGAGAGGACAAACACCTTTCTGTCTCCAAGTCTCTCAGTGAGCTTGTCCAGGACGGCCTCAATCCACACCAGAGGCACATGGGCAGCATCTCCGTCCATCAGCTCCAGCGGATGTCCTGAAATCAGCATCTCTGCTCCAACAGCAGGAAGGACACTGACAAACTGTCTCTGATTATTTAGACCCTCTCTTGATTGAACAGCCTCATAGAGCTGAGCGGTTTCTCTCATGAGGTGTTGAAGTCCGAGAGTAGCAGCACTAATCTGTCCAGATATTGTGTTCAGGTCCTTCTGCAGTTTCATTTCCTGCTCCTTGTCCTTGCTCTTGTCTTTCAGTCTCAGTTTTGTCCAAGTGGAGTGGTAGTTCTCCTGAAGCTTACTCAGCGTGTCTGCAGTCAGTTCATCTAGATACATCCCCAGCCAGTGCAGCATGAACAGCTTGGTGTCGTGTGGATCTGCAGAAGTTAAACACTCCAGGAAAGATCTCATGAAGTCATTGAGAGGGAAAGCTCTCTTCAGCTGCTCACAACGGAGGGCTCTTTTCTCAGCTCTGATCTCGCTCAGCTGCTGTTCGATACTATTGTTCGCTTTGCTGTTCAGATGATACTGTTCTTTGTCCTTCATACACCACCTGTGCCACAGCTCCCCCTGCAGAGGCAGCAGAGTCTCTTTCAGGGTTAATAATCTCTCCTCTTTCAACAGGTGCAGCAAAACCTGGGCCTTTTCCTTCCCTTCTGTACAGAATTCACTGTCTTCATCCACCCTGAACTGCTGTCGTCTCGCTGCCTGTAAGTATGTCTGGAGGCTGGAGGTCTTGTTCCCAGTGGAGATACAGTGTTTAATGTTTGATATTATTTCTTTAGTTAGGTCTGCTTCACTCCTGTTCTTGGCTGCCAGTCTCACCTTGGTTGGATTGTTCCCTGGAGGGACTTTACTCTGTCCAGCAAACAGACAGATCAGGGGGACAGGAGATTTGACAAGAGCCTCAGCTGTCTTCTTCTCTTCTCCCTCCAGTGGAGACTCTGGGATCAGAAGCACGTTGACAGTGCTGACCTCCTGGAGAAACTGCAGCTGCTCGGGGTGTTTGCTGGCGTCGCCGTGAAGGTTCAGGAAAGCCACACAGCTGTCGAACACGTCGTCCTTCCTGCCTCCTGGGCAGTACCAGGCGATCTCCACCACCCCGTCCATGAGCAGGCGGTGTGGGGAGCTGCCCCTGCAGTGCCGGTGGAAAAACACACTGTGTCTCTTGGGGCTGACGACGCTGTTCAGGATCTGGGATTTGGAGATGGAGGACAATCCCAGCCTGATGAAGGACACCGTTGGCACTGGAGTGTTGAACATGTCCCTGCAGTTGTGTTTCACAGAGCTGCCTCTCTCTGAGGGCTCCTTACTGCACCAGGACCTCTTGACCTGCCTCAGAGCCCACAGAGGGAGCTCCACTGCCCCAGTCTCGGGGCTGGGCACCAGGAGGGGTAAGGCGAACTGACAGGTGGAGAGCTTGGTGAAGAGGTACTGCCTCAGGAAGTCATCAGAGCAGTGGAACACAGCCATGTGGACGTCCATGGGGTGAATGTGTGTCACTTTAGAAGATTCCTTGTAAGTGTTGTCGCAGGGAGTGGAACTCTGGATGGCAGGACTGAAAAAGTCATCACTGCATATTTTGGTATCACTTGACTTTTGCTTTGGTTCAGTGGTCTCATGAACTTCAATAAACAAGGTCCAATAATTGTAGTCCAACATCATGAGCTTATAGAGATAGTGAAGGTACAGCTCGTTCTCTGTTTCTGGCTCAGTGGCACGGTATGACAAAGTATTGATAACAAGCACATTGGTCTTCATCAGTGTTCTGCGATGTGAATCCTTGAGCCCAAGTTTCTGTAGCAGGTTCATAAAGGCCTTACTGTATTGTTCTTCCATTGTGTTTGGGAGACGGCCAACCTCTAATGAGGGCTGTGCCAGATTATAACCTGAGTGATTTTGCTCTGAGAAAATAATCTCCCTAAAGGTAGCTAAAGTCTTCTGGTCTTTAATAATATCTTCTTTTCTTTTTTTTCTATCCTCCGTTTCAATAATAGACTTGAGATCTTACTGAAGTCTTTCCCTGTCCGGGCAGAAGTCCTCAGGGGGCGACAGGGAGGTGTCTTCCAGAAGGCAGAGCTGTTTGAACAGATCACCCACCAGGTCTTTCAGAGGATGTCCAGCAGGTACCCAGCACTCCTGGGGGACATCAAGGGCCGAGCGAATGTGATCTTCCAGTTCCTTCACCTGAGCACTGTTTCCAACTTTGCCTTCCTTGTGCAGCTCCTGAAGCTCTTTAACGTCCTGTCTGATCCGGTTGATTCTCTCCTTAAAATACTCCTGTTGGTCAACTGTCCTCACCTAGGTTATTGAAAAACAAAAATGGTAAGGTGTATGAATTAGTTTTTGGGTCACAGCTAATAACCAAATGCAGGCTAAGAGGAGGAAATATAACTGGTCCCCATTTTCTATCCAGGCCAGACATTCCTGTACTGCTGTACACACGTTTCAGAAGGAAACTAGACTTCACTATTCACTCTCCATTATTTTTTTTACTGAAAGACTCATACACATGTAATACATACACTGGACATAATACATAAATAATTTGTACTGAAAATTTGACTGTAGTTCAGACATTTAAGTACTGTAATTCCTAAAAATTGTAACATTATCAAAGAAAGAAGCTAAAGTTTAGTTTGTTTCTGTAAAATTATAGCAATATTACTGAACTGCCAAAGAATGAAGATAGATAGATATATATACAGTATATAAACTGGACTTTACTTTGGGGATATGTAATGCCTTGAAAAGTTTTCTTATACCCTTCCTCTGATTGGTGCTTTTTAATAACCCTATCCCCGATTTACTTTAAGAGTTTGTATTCATGATATATTAATCAACCGTGGGACCTCTCAGATATATTTATACTTATCCTGAGCTCATGTGACATGCTCTATTTGTACACAGGTAGTCTCCATTCAACAAAGGCACTAGAGCCTATTTAGGTGTGTCTAAGTAAAGGGTATGAACACGTATGCAATCAGTCGCTTACTGTATTTTGTGTTTCAGATTTATTGTTCATTTAGGAAGATGTGTACAGAGACATCTTATGTGTCACGGGAGCCGGTTTTGACTCCCGAGGAGTGCATTATTAAAGACCCTATGCGAATGGTATCATCCATAAAAGACGTGGGAGGAAGGTAGAGCGGGGTTAGGATGGGCTGACAAGACAGGGGGCTGTGACTGTAGCGAGCAGGTGCACGGGGGAAATGCGGAAGCAACCAAGTCCAAGGAAATCCAAGACAAACGGTTAAAAAGAGGGAACTAAAAACAACGGGCCCAGGTGCTCTGAATCCCAGACTCAGATGGTCAGGACGCCGGGGAAAAGATGGAAAATAGTCCATCTTTCGAATACTGAGCCCAGAACTGCAGAGACGCTAGGCTTTTAACCCAAAACCAGACGAGACGCACCAGGAAATAATGGAAATGTATCATAACCGAAATGGGTAGGAGCGCCCTCCAGAAGAGGGATGTGGAGCGTAACATTATAAAACTGTCCTCATCTATTAAGGCACTGTTAATACTAATTCCGTACTTTTTTATTTTAAAGTAACTTTTTCAAAGACTCAAAGCAATATTACAAATGCATTCAGTAGAGGCCTGTGCCAATACTGCTTTTGCAATGACTGTATGAAAATCACTGCATGAGTTACTTAAAGTATTAAAACCGGACGGGACAAGTTACAGTATGTATACATTCTTTAACTCACTAGTATGCTATTATTCAGCGCTAGGTTTTACACTCCCATAATAGTTCAGTTGTGAAACTACCGTAGTCTAAGAGCAGCCCAAATGTTAATGTCATGCTGAACAAGAATGTCATTTCTGACAGAGCGCCACTATAAAGCTGAAATGCAGCATACCGTATATGCATATTCAAACAACACTCACGTTTTGAAAGAATAACTTACTTCTCGCACGTTAAACTCTAGCCAAGACGATTAGTAATTTTCCAATATGCAAACTCTTGTTTAGGTTTCTAGTTAATTTCTTGAGTAGCTACAATGTATAAATGGTCGTCTCCAGTCAGTCCAGATGTGCTTGGGTGCACTTCAGCTTTGCTTAATTTAACTCATAGCATAGCTGTATTCTGCTTTTGTTTCTTAAGAACGTTTTTTACATATATAGCTTTTCCTGTTTGCTTTCCCCAAATGAAGTGCTGCCAGATTGTTTTCTTCAGCAGAAAGCATGGAGAACCACAAACAGAAGAAACAGGAGAGAAAGCAGTGAACTGAGGCACTACACAGCCCACAGACAGCTGCAGCCCTGGGATTATACCCGTGTACCAGCCCAATGTTGGCCGGAATCATAAATGTACAAATGGTGAATCCCTTGTGAGGAAAATAATTTCAGTAAGACTTTTAGTCAGACAGTTCATTTAGTTTCATCTTAATTCACTTCAAACAAAAATGTAAAGCAATTTAGTCTTCCTCGTCATTATTGTGGATTACATTTGTGAGCATTTTGTCCTTGTGAATGAAAAAGAGGTTGCTGAAATTTCGTCATAATTCTTGTTGAACAAATTAAACCTGATCCCTGCTGCCATCTCCTGGGTCTCTGGTCTGTCCTGCATCCTACCTCCTTCTCCTCAATTCCAGTGTTAAAGATCTTAGCCCTGGATTCTGACACCATCCCTTTCCAGTTCCTCCCCTTTTCAGATCTTGTGTTCCCCTGAGTCACCCTTTCCATCACTACCTCCAGCTGACTCAAAATCCTGTTCATAGTACAATGGTCAACTCCAGATAGCATTTTTCTCTCACAAACTTTCCTCTTATGTACATTGATTCTGGACCTCTTACTTCCTCTTGTATTGTAAGGAAAATCTTAGTAATAGTCTACTGCCATCACCCCTAATCCTTTATCTTCAGCTTACAGTCTCTCAAGGAGCAGCTTCCACTTCCACTCTTTTCACTAATGAAAAGCTCCATACTGTCTTTTAACTGTGAGAACCTCTTGCAGATTATAGACTATAAACTAAAGCCCCAGGAGATCATTAAACAAGCAATAGCTGTAATGGGTGCAATGGAGAGATTATCTGATATGGCACGTTTAGACTTGGAAAAGATCCTCATAGAAGTTAATTCTCAGATTGCAGGCGGAAGACCTTCAAGGCAGTATGTGTAAGAATCTGTTACAGGACAGGAAATGGGGTACAGACAAGGGGCGAACACAAAGCTGGGTTGACATAATTAGGGAGGGACCACAAGGATCTGTAACAGGAGCACTCCTGTTTGAACTTAAAGATCCATATACAGATCCCTTTGTTTCACCACTAATTACAACTCCCTAAACGTATTCTTCATTCTTAATTGCAAAATAACAATAATTTAATAATTAATTCCTGCGTGCACCTCTTGGCATCAACACCTGCGCCCCAGTTAAGCTACAGTATTAGCACTGCTCATGCCCTTTTTACCTATTTATACCCTCTCATTCCTCTCGGTCCTCGCTCACTGTTGAGATCGACTTTAGCCTTTCTCTTGTGCGCGAACCTTACTGATCAGACTTCTGGATTTCGATCCCGTTTGTCTTCGGCTTCATCTTCGTTTCTGTCTAGCGGCTATTGGATTTGGATACCTTTCTGACCTGGCTTCTGGATACCTGACCCTGCTCTGTCTCTGGCTTCGACTTCGTCTCCGCCTAGCATCTTTTGGGTTTGTATGCTCTCGACCAGACTCTCCAGAAACCCGACCAAGTCTGCCAACCTCCTACACTACCTACTCTCTCAGCACCCCATAGGGTCTGACCACCTTTTCTCACAAGCCCATAGTGACTTTACTGAGAAATGTGGTGGCCGTGCTTTATGTAATTTAACAATTAGTACATTTTTAGTCATAATTACTCATAAGTGACCAGTATAAAGTGTATCAAAATCCCTTACAAATTCTCTTTAAGTTCTTATCGGTAAAAATGGTGTTGGTTTGGCAGGAGTTTATTTAAAAGTAGACTTAAATCAATGAGACAATTCTGATTAACTAGTCTTTGTATTTCAAAGTAACAACTTGAGAAATTGTCTTTTGAAAATGAAATGTGTTTGTCATTTCTCTGTAGGATATGTCTTTCTAGTAGTTCAGGTGGGTAGCTCACACCTGAAGAAGGCTCCACGGCTGAAACATTGTGTTTTCTTTCTTCTTTTTTTCAGCATGGAATAAACCTATTACTTGTGCCTATGTCTTTCTAGTGTGTGTACAGAGTAAGACATTATCTGAAGTTTCAGACTTCATTCGCAAGGAGTAATCCCGAATTGAAACCCTGAAGCAGGCCTGAACGTCTGTTCTTTCCGAGGTGATTGAAGACGTTTAGGGCACATCCATTCCACATAGAAATTACTGTAGGGTTCAACAGGTTCAGCCAAAACATGCAATTGTTAAGGCAGTGTTTCTCAAGCTGGGGTCTAGGGCAGATACAAATATAAGTGATATAATAAACAAGTTCCAGGTGAACTGTGTCTGTTATATACACAAATCATTTACTGTTGATAGATATACTGTATTATTGGTTTATTATACAACTACACTCAGTGGATGGTTTACTCGGCTGCCAGGACTTGACTTACTCAGTACTCCCTCCTCAGTCTACAGATGCACCTATTCAAAATGATGAAGATCGACAGTTGGCACTTGTGGTGCATTAGTTGTTAGTGAAATGATTGCATCATTTAATCTCTGTACTGTGCATGTTTAAATCCGCTTAATTTGCAATCTTGCAACTAAAGGGAAATTTTGGTATTGGTAAATTTGGTATGAGCATAATGTCTATAAACAATATTAATTTAGGAATATAAATATATTATACAAACTGTATATGTCTGGTAGTGGAAGTTTAAATAAAAAATACACAACAGTATCCCACTTTCTTCATAAACATTTTATGTATCAAAGTCTTTCACCCGGTCACTTATTGTGGTTATTTTGGAAAAGTTTGGACATGCTTGTTCTGACAATATTAAGTTTACATACTTTATAAAAAAGCTATAATGTTTTAACCCTTTCTATTAATACTTGCACACGTTATTGCAGTAAAAAAACTTGTTCTTTTTAAATCTGCGAAATAGTGAATATAATATGTAAAGAACTTAATAATATTAATTTAAGGATCTAAAGATAATATATTTAGATAGATAGATTCAGAAGTATTACTGTATTCCACTTTATTTGTGAACATCTGCATTCATTTCTTTGACTTGTTTGCTCGTGAATACGTTTAACCTGTCTGTTTCAGCAGTGTTGCTAAATGACGCTTTGGCACAGTGTACTGGGTGCTTGGCTATTAACCCAGAAGTCGGTGTTTCATTTCCTGTCAAAGAATGTGTTTTTTAACAAATAGAGACTCATTTAAAAATTATTTTTATATATCACAACATGTTGAATAAATAAACTGAAAATATGAATGAGCGAATTTGAATACTGTCAACAGTGTTGGTAAAAAAAAACTGTTAAATCGGATAAATTCAATACAATTCAAAATACTGTATCCCAATGGGGCCTTTACAACCAGTCTTAAAATTGTATATATTATAATTATAATCGAGAATAACAAAGTGGTATTAAAAAGACCACTGAAACTATAATAATGTATCTGATCATTAATTTAGTAATAATAACTAATAATTGCAAACTTTTATTTTGTTCTGGTTCGTTTTTTTCCTCGGGTTTTCATAACGTTCGCATATTAAAACGTCTCTTTATGAGACACGATGTTCCAGATGTCAATAAGGTTGCGAAAAATGACATAGTCTTCTAACCACAGGCATTTTAAAGATCACGATTTTTGTGAAAAGCGCAAATGCTTCAACGCCACGTTAACCTTTTACTGCCCCACCTGGGTGTGCAGCCAATTAACTTTTATTAACTAAAGAAAAACTGCAGTGCGGCACAGCCGTGCACTGTGAATAATTCAAGTTTGGTTTAAAAATGTAAAGAGAAGCTTTTAAAGAAAGAGAAGGAAATAAAACTGATGTCCGATTTCAAATCTTTAATATGAAATTTGAGAAGTGACAATTTTTTTTTGCAGTTTCAAAGCTTTCGAAAATGACATAAGATGGCCTTTTCTTATATAGGTAGAGTTTAATTAGGCTCGAAGTGTTTGAACATGACGTAGTACTTTATTTCGAAGAAATTGACTTCTTGTCATTAAGCATTCAGTACAGTACCTTCAGTAAAAAATTTCACCGTTAATCCTAAAATTATTACCAGCCAACTCCTAAAAGCGGTGAAATAGGGCTAGAGATGTTCCTGGGCAGTTTAAAAGTTCAGTAGAAAAGCGTGACGCAACCCTTTACTTACCGAGAAGACCCCTCTTTTCGCGGTGAAACAGCTACTTTCAAGCAGGAAACGTGTATTTTTTCCGCAAAAAAATGTTTTTCTATTTCTTTACACTTCTCACTTTAGCTCAACTGACCTCATCTGATCGGGGGAGCACCACGTGCGCTGAGCCGCTCTGATGTTTCCCTTCTTATCGAGATAACACTATCACTGCGCCTCCTCACTTCGACAGTCCGCCCGGTTTCAAAGTGCTTCTTGCAGCCGGACCTGTGGTGATTCAAGAGGGTCTTCAGTCTGAATCGGACACGGCATTCAACAGTTAGTGCCAATGTATTCATTCAACAGGTTCATGCTTTTGCTAACTGTATCGTTTTCAGCGCTTTGCTTTATGCGCCTCTGTTTAAAGACGGAGATGAGTACAGCTACTGCACATCACGTCAGAATGATGTCAGTTAACGGTGGGCGCGCTAAATCCTGGCCTGGAAACTCAGAAGTATTTAAAGCCATCTGCTCGTCACGATGGCTGCTTGTCTAAGAGCTGTGCTGAGTCTGAAATTGATCATCTTACCTGTATCCTCCGCTCCTCCTCTGTCGTGCTGCTCTGGGGATGTGGCAGAGGAGATGATCGCTCTCGAGTTATATATGTAGTCACACATTTCCTTTCACTTTCGAGTTTCATTATGACCAGAACAGGGCATAAGTAATTGGATCTCTCCTTTAACTTTCAACCTTTCATCTTGATAAAGCACTGGGAGAAATTCCGGAGAAAAATAAACTTGCTTTAAAGCAAAACACTGCCATCGTACCTGGTATGTTGAAATTTCTTGTACAACCGTCTTTTTATTATTTAGAGAGCACATTGAGTGACTGCAACATTTGTTAATATCGGTATCGAGTAACGGTGTTAACAACTATCTTGCCAGTAAACAAATTCATTTTTCATTGGCAAATATTAAAGTCAGTATCTATTAAGTCAATCGAGTGAAATGTCTGTGTTCCCTTTAAAATTCATATCTTCTTGGATTTATAAGACAACACGCTGTGTCTCCTGTCACCAGCCTGGGGCATTGGACTGGACGTGTTGCTTCACAGGGAAGAGCACCCTCTGCTGGTCTCCTTTCCCAGGACTGAGCAGGCCCAGTCTTGTTGACGGGTGCGAACAAGCTGTTCCTTTCTGTGAGGAGCAGCAGTTTTATAAACAACAGGTGAGCAGACGTTTCTTTTAAGACGTTTACAACTGCTCTGCTCCTGTCAGAAAGACAGTTTTCTTTCAGCACGCTGCTCAGGTGATGAGAGTGAGTCTCCTAATCCTGTGAATTGTGTAAGACCACATATTAATGCCTGCAGGTTTTCTTCAGTGTTTGAATTTTTCAGGTGGGTGTTGGTGCTGTTCTGAGCCTCGCCTGAGAAGCACTCAGACTCACCTGTAATGGACAGAATACTCTGGGGTCTCAGGTGCTGAGCTACACTGAAGCAATCTGAGCTGAGACCTGGGCCATTAGGATGAAGTGAGAGATGAAGCTGTCCTGCCCTGCCCATTTAAAATATTTAACATGATATACCCTACCTCAATAATACTGTAATCATTACAGTGATGTACCCTGCATGTCCACTACGTTGTGCTGCGTGTACAAATTTTTAATATGAGCTGTTGTGTCCTTCTTGGCTTGGGCTTTCATACTAACAAGAAGATTCATCAACACTGAAAAGCTTTATCTCCAGATTGACTGAGGCATACGCCTGCAAGGCTCTGTAGGCAAGTCAAAGCCTAAAGAGGAAAATGTGTTTCCACTTCAGACCACTAGAGGTCAGTAAAACTCTGAACACAGCCAGAGGGGAGCTTGGCCAGCATGCTTCCTGAGCACATTGTCCAAACCTGAAGAAGGCTCCAGGGCCGAAACGTTGTGTTTTCTTTCTTCTTTTTTTCAGCATGGAATAAACCTTTTACTTGTTACATTGTCCAAACTACTGTACATGTCCGCTGATCCCTCGATGTGATGGTTTGGGTTTTCTCAGAGCAAAATCAGGTCAAATACAAGAATGCCTGGGAAGTGAGAAGGTCATCCTAGTTGTCTTCATCAAGTTCTTATCTCAGTCCGATAACTTGTGAGTGAAGGGACCGCTTCTCAAAACAACACTGATCATAAAGCCAATCAAAGAGTTTAATGCCGGTAACCTTTCCAGGCTCATGAGCTCAATTTGAATCTTACTAATCTCAATAACAAACTGTACCATAACAAAGGCATGTTGTCTGTACTGTGTCTGTGTCTTCACTCATCAGGGTAAGTCAATCCCAACACTACTGAATGGTGTGACTAGGATGTTCACATCCAAATAATTACAACAGGTCTGAAGGTACATCTTTAATTGTGGTTTATTTTAGTAGCAGGAGCCAGTATTACCACTGATTTACAGCTGGATAAAGACAAGCAAGAAAGTTATCTGTTAGCAAATCACTCAAACAGGAAAACAGTAATGCACAGTTTTGGGAAGGACAGTGTAACATTCAATCATATACAATTGCCCACAAGGTCAGCATTGCTGTCAGCCAAACAATTGGAGTTATTTTAACACTGTGATAACTATCTCTTTTAGCTGTAGAAGCAGAATATATAGTATAGGTTGCAATTTTAATAATAGAAAGCTGTGTGTACATATAGTAAAGAGAACTGAGGAATTTCAGAAATATGTCCCATTTAAAGTCCTTGAGAACTGTAGCAATATCCAGCACTGCAGGGAGCGTTGATTTCAAAGCACAAGGCAAAAACTAACGGAATATGAAACTAATATTACACACTAAAGTCAATCCTAATTATCACATATACAGCGAGCCCACTGTGACACACCTCCCGCTGATATTCCTGCAGTCTGAGCTGTTTGAGTGTAGACTCGTCACATCAGCCTGACAATCCCAGTACTAGAATGACACTATGATCAGGCATGAGGTGGGATGTTCACAGCCAATTAGTCTTATAAAGAAGATAGATGGATACTTTATTGATCCCGTGAGGAAAACTGCAGTGCAACAGCAGCTTCACACAGACAACACAGCCACAGTGTAACGAATGATACAATAATAATAATAATAGTACAATACATACAATACAATCAGTACAGTGAGGGGAGCACTAAAAGAGTTACTCACAGCCCGGACACACAAAAAACAAACTAGAACAGAACAATGCGCAGAAAAATCGTATCACACATATGAATATAAATATAGATATAGATGTAAATATAGATATAAATGTATTGCACGGGTCCCTGGCATATATTGCACAAGAAATGGTTGTAAAGGGGAAAAGAAAGAGAACAGATGTAGCAGTAGATGTGTAGATGCGTTCAGTCCAGAAACAGGTCACTGTCGATGTTGCCTCTGCCCAGACACAAGGTGGATGCGTTGTACAGTCTCATGGCAGACGGCAAGAATGACCTCCTGTAGCGCTCCCTGTCGCACCGTGGATGAATCAGTCTATTGCTGAACGTGCTCTTCATTCCTGCAAGCCTGTCATAAAGGGGATGGGAGAAGTTGTCCATGATGGCCTCTAGTTTGGACACCATTCTCCTCTCAGCCACTACCTCCAAGGGGTCCAGGTCAGACCCAATGACAGAGCTTGCTCTCCTGATGAGCTTGTTCAGCCTTTTAGAATCCAGTGCTCTAATCCCAGAGCCCCAGCACACCACTGCGTAGAAAATGGCACTCGCTACCACCGACTGATAGAACATGTGTATGCATCTTACTACACACATTGGAGGACCTGAGCCTCCTCAAGAAGTAGAGTCGGCTCTGTCCCTTCTTATAGATGGCCTCGATGTTCTTAGACCATTCCAGTCTATCGTTGATGTGCACTCCCAGGTACTTGTACGAGTCCACCATCTCCACGCCACTCCCATGGATGTAGACAGGAGTAGGTTTGACCTTTTTCCTCCTGAAATCTACCATCAGTTCCTTTGTCTTTGTTACATTCAGTTCCAAGTGGTTCTCCCCACACCACTCCACAAAGCTGCTGACCAGTCCTCTGTACTCCTCCTCCTGCCCACCCTTGATACAGTTCTGAAGTCTCACAGACTGTGGTCTGCCAGTCAGGTAGTCAGTGACTTGCATCTCAGCCAGCAGCCATATCACCCTGCAGCTCACAACTGGCAACCCACTGAAGCTAAGCAGGTGTGAGCCTGGTCAGTACCTGGATGGGAGACCTCCAGGGAAAAACTAAGGCTGCTGCTGGAAGAGGTGTTAGTGGGGCCAGCAGGGGGCGCTCTCACCCTGCAGCTCACATGGGTCCTAATTCCCCAGTGTAGTGACAGGGACATTATACTGTAAACAGGTGCTGTCCTTCGGATGAGATGTAAAACCGAGGTCCTGACTCTCTCTGGTCATTAAAAATCCCAGGGTGTTTCTAGAAAAGAGTAGGGGTGTAACCCTGGCGTCCTGGCCAAATCTCCCATTGGCCCTTACCAATCATGGCCTCCTAATAATCCCCCTCTATAAATTGGCTTCATTACTCTGCTCTCCTCCCCACTGATTGCTGATGTGTGGTGAGCGTTCCGGCGCACTATGGCTGCCGTCACATCATCCAGGTGGATGCTGCACATTGGTGGTGGTGGAGGGGAGTCCCCATTACCTGTAAAGTGCTTTGAGTGGACTGTCCAGATAAGCAATTATTATTATTATCTCCTCCAGCTTCCTCCTTAGAAGTAAGGGCTGGATGGTATTGAAGGCACTGGAGAACTCGAAAAACATGATCCTTACAGTGTTGCCAGCCCTGTTCCAGGTGTGATTAGGCCCTTTGCAGCATGTAGATGATCGCATCCTCCACACCAACACTGGGCTGGTGGGCAAACTGTATGGTGTCCAGTGATGAGCTAACCAGGGGTCTCAGGTAGGATAAGACCAGCCTCTCCAGTGTCTTCATGACGTGAGACGTCAGTGCAACTGGTCTGTAGTCGTTGAGGACAGAGGGGCGCCCTTTCTTTGGTACCGGGACCAGGCATGATGTCTTCCAGAGCACCGGGACTCTCTCCAAGCGCAGGCTCAGGTTGAACAGTCGCTGGAGCACTCCGCTCAGCTGATCAACACAGGCCCTCAGAACTCTGGGACAGACGTTATCTGGTCCTGTGGCCTTACCCTCGTGCAGCCTCTTCAGCTCCTTCTTCACCTGGTCAGCTGTGATGGTCAGCCTGGCCTGGGGGATGGTGCTCATAGCGCTTTCAGTGCTGCAGGTATTAATGGCGGAGGTGTTGGAGAGTGGCAGCTGTGGGGGATGGGTGGGTGAGTAGCCGTCGGGGGTTGTGGATGTTTGTGGGGGGATGGAGGAAGTGTTGGGCAGTCGCAGCTGTGAAGGCTTAGGGAGCGTGTGGCTGTGGGGGGATGGGTGATGAGCCACAGAGGGCCCTGATTCAAATTTGTTAAAGAACAGGTGGGTAGCTGCGTCAGCATGCATAGGCTGCAAAGGAACAAGTAATAGGTTTATTCCATGCTGAAAAAAAGAAGAAAGAGAACACAACGTTTCGGCCGTGGAGCCTCGTTGGCCATCTCCAGGTTCCCTTCTGTTGCCCCCCCAGCCTGTTTGAAGCCAGTGATCTCTCTCATGCTGCTCCATACATCTCTCACCCTATTCCTTTGCAGCTTGTCCTCTACCCTCCTCCTGTATGCGTCCTTGCTCTCTCTTAACTTCTGCTTTAGCTCCCTCTGAACACGCTTGACCTCTTCCTTATCCCCCCTCCTAAAGGCTCTCTTCTTGTCAGTCAGAAGAGCCTTCAGGTCGCTGGTGATCCAGGGTTTGTTATTGGAAAAGCAGTGTACGTCTTTGGTGGGGATGGTGTTGGCTACACAGAAGTTAATGTAGTCAGCGACACAGTCCACCACGCTGTCGATGTCGTCCCCATGTTGTTGCAAGATGGTTGCAAGTGCGAAATGATAATCACACCCAGGAAAACAAGCTTAGCTCACCTCTTCTTAGCTGTTGTGATGAAATTTAATGCCACCGTTAAAGATTGGAGATGATTTGTATGTACTGTATACTCTCTCTCCTGGGTTACTCAAGACTTGACTGTGAGTCAGATAATGAAATTGTCTAGGAGAGGAGAGTTCACATTACAGAGATCAAGTAGGTCCTTCTGTAAAAGAATAGTGCAGAGTGAGTGATCTGCTATCTCCAGCTCTTTAACACTTTAGTCTCTCTTTGCTTTCATGCAAGTGTCTGAAGTACGGCTCACCCTACTTAAGTACTGCTCACCCTGTTTAAAGGACAAAGTTTCCTTTCTCTCTCTACCTAATGGATTGCAATAGCAGCTGCTGCTGTGTGACTAAGAAAGGTTCACCTGCAACTGTCTTGCCAGACAGAACCCTTACTTAACCAGGGGAGAGGGTGTATTTTTGTGGACTCATTTTCACAAGTAACTGATTACACACAAGGGGACTGAGAACATGTGATTGAAAACTGTCACACAGATATACAATAAGAAGCACTAAAAGTGGTTTTCTCATTTTCTACAAATGGCAAAAATGTCTAAACACAGTTTAAAGAAATAGCCAATGAGTAAGAACAGATCACTACAGCTTGCCACAATTTGTGTTCTAAATTCGTATAGAGCATTCCCATTACCTTTTAAGTAATAACTAATAAAATGTAGAATTTTCTTGAATACATTTCAGTGTTAAAATATATTTTTTTTAATTATGCTCTATTGACAGAGTAAAATGAATGGGTATATCTGACTGTTCTTGGAAATCACCATGTTATGGGCTCAGCCCTGGGTCTGTTATAATGTCACAGGTATAACACAAGCTGAAACATAAAACAAAAACAAGGACGTTTTATATAAGAAACACTGGCCTTTATTGCCCCTTTTTCAAAGAGAAAGAAAACAAAAACCTTCTCTTTTCTGTCTCAATATACTGCAGTCCAACACACCAACCTAACTGAGAAACAAACTTTCTCAGTGCAGAAAGGAAAGAAGACAAGAAGAAAAGGCTTCAGCAGACGATCTTCCTGCTTCCTTCTGTGAGCATTAGGACCAAATAACACATCTGAACAAAAGAGAAAGGGAGAAACAAGCACAAAGGGGCAGTATGGACAAGTGTGGTGTACAGAGCTGGTCATTTATGAGCACAAGCAGCCAGACCTCAGGATGCAAGCCTGCTTCATGGTGGTCTGGCAGGTCTTATACAGGGAAACGCCTGGCCTTCCCGTTCAGATGTAACGTCAAAACCCACACCTCCTCACACTCAGGTTAGAAGATGTGATGTTTAAAGCAATCAGTATGTCAAGAATGGCTGTTTACTTTGGCCTTAACTGGTCGACCAGAGGAGTGTCTACATGGCCATAGGGACATTTCCAGAAACTAGCCATACAGAGTGAGGACAGAGCCTAACTATAGCTGTATCAACATCAGCCAGCCTCTTCTCTTCTCTGACCTCCTGTCTGACATGATGTCATTGTTTTAACCCTGTGCAGCGTACTTCTCTATTCACAGAAAAATTTAAAAACACTCCCATCAGAGCCCTGATTCCTAGAGACCCTGACTAAACATAGCCATGCCAGCTCAAAAACGTCCGTACCTGTCGCACCAAGGACATAACCACACAGGTCACAGCAGGGCTCAGGGAGGACACAAGCTAAGACAGAACACAGTCTGTTCCCCTGAATAGAAAAGGGCCCTGCAAAATATTTCACAGTGCTGTCTTTATACCACAGCTAGATCAAGATGTGAATACAGAGTGACACTCCTCACCCCGAGCTACACTTTAATAATGTTCCTGTTGCTTGTGAATACTGGAATTCCTTTCCTCGTCTGCTACAGGCAAAGTCAAGAAGGTCCCTGAGACCATGATTTCAAAACCATCCTAATTTGAATAGTTGTCAGAAATTGAAATGTACCAGAATGTCCAGGTTTTACTGAGGAATGTCAGATATTAATGCGAAGTGGACTGACACAAATTTCTTTAATTTCAAGATTTTCCCTGATAGTAATTCTGCAATATCTACATGATGCTCTACACAATTGTACTCTGAACAGGTGAGGAACTCTCTTTATAATCTGATATCTGCACCCTTTGAACAAGATACCTCTTGCAAACTTTCTCCTGTACGTTTAGTGCTCTGCTGTATAAATGACTGCTGTTCCCAAGTGCCCTACTGTAAGGGTAAATAAAGGCCAGGCTACATTCTCCATTCTGCTTCCATGTCACAAATTCTGCAAGCTTACAGGACTCTGGATGTCCTACAGGACAGTCCCAGCTCTGTGTTACTGTCTGTATGGAGCTCAATACAGACTTAATCTGCACTGACTGTCTCCTGTATACATGTATCTGTACTGTATATAAGAGCTGGGAGACCCCAGCAGTGTGTCTGTCCTGTAGGACAGTCCCAGCTCTGTGTTACTGGGTGTACTGAGCTCAATACAGTCTGAATCTGCACTGACTGTCTCCTATATCACATGTATCTGTACTGTATATAAGAGCCAGGAGACCCCAGCAGTGTGTCTGTCCTGCAGGACAGTCCCAGCTCGGTGTAACTGTGTGTATGCTGGCACAGACACCAGTGAGAGCTCCAAGCTGTCACAGGTCTCTCAGAGTGACAGGGTATCAAACACCTGGGGGACACTGAGTGCTCATCTAGATGGGTGAGTGACCTTGAGACACTTGATTGACTTCTCCATGTCCTTCACTATAGATCAGAGTTTAGTATTGCAGTCAGCCCTGTTAATTGCACTGTAAAAGTTCCACAATCCTCACTTGTTGAACCTGATAACAGTGATATTAATATGTGAAGGAAAAGTTCTAATAAAAACAATGATGAGAAGAAGCACAATCTGTTGACCCCACACCAGCCCAGCCGATGAGGAGAACTAGTAGAGACAGGACAGTAAGACTCTGATCATGAGCTGGAGACCTGAAGCTTTTAGATGCAGGGAGATGACCTAAGAAAGAGCAGCTGTGGTATAACTGATCATGTATTTCTAAATGTTGAGCATCCTGAGGATGTTTAGCAAATGCTGATAGGAGTTAAATGCTGCATTTTTAATCCTGTCTGAAACATCAGAGAGAGGGTGTCTTCCTACCAGGCACTCTGGTACACTTAGCAAATTAAGTGCAGTTCAAAGAAGAATTAGCACATCCTCCACAGGCAGCATATTAAATGGAAAAAGATTTAGATTAAATCAAAACCGAGAGAGCACATGGAAGATTACATTTCAAACTAGACAAGTGCAGGGTTTTCAATAAGATTGTAAACTACAAAATACTAAAAGGTAGACAGTAGGCTTGTAACTGTCACACACCTCTCCTGTTTCACTTTCATTCTCAGAGAAAGGGAAGCACATCGTGTGGCATGTTTCTCTGTGGTTATTATGTCTGTACTCAGGGCTGTAGTCTGCACATCCTGCATGTACTCACACATGTCAAATGGTGAGAAAGGCTGTAAGTTCTCAGAAACATTAGGGAGTTTTAGCACAGCTAGTAAGAGAGTGCAAGATATTTTGACACATGCCTGCAGGTTTACTTTGTGCTGAGTTAAAAGCCCCATGAGTGACTTGGGATTTTATTTTCAGGCCTCTTAGTAGAGCGATGGGTATTGTGGACACAGAGACATGCTCTCAAATCTCAGCCACTGGACCGAGACAGATGAATTTATTCTGAAATTATGTGAAACACTATTATTGCACCCAGACAGTTTCCAGCCAACTAATTGAGTGACTTATTAGGAATCTAATTGCGTAATTCAATGTAGGTTTGCCATAGTAAAGGCTTTATCTTTCCATGTTTCTTTATATTATTTACTTTTTCTTGGTTTTGCTTTGAAAGTGTGGAATATACTATGTATATAACAAGTAATTACTGCTTCAATATTTCACAAATAAAGCAACAACAGCTGTGCTAGGTTGAAGACAGTCCCCAGCTCCTTGCTGAAAATCCCCTCCACTGCAAAGAACTCAAAGTGCTATCTGCTGCCCTCTAGAGGACCCTAAAGAACAGGACTAAGTTAGTACAGTACCACTCTTGCAATTAAGCAATTAAGTACTGTACTAAGCCAACATTAGATCTCATGAGAAAGTTTTGAATGAAATAGCAGCATATGACTAATATTACAGTAATGATTTTAAGGCTATGTCACTGTGAAACGTATTGTAATATTTAACCAAACTCCAACAAACAATACACTAACCCATGTTTAAATTATATACTGTAGAAATGAGTCATCAGTGTCGCACCTACTAATGCTTTAGAGGCTGATGTCAACGATGGAGAGTTCTGAGATAATGTTCGGGAGAGGGAAGCCAACTGAAATGTAGGCAAATACAATGCAGCCTATCCAGAAAAGCACATGACCAGTGTGCTCACTTAAGTGTCTGCAGTCTTTCAGTATGTTTCTGTGGCATTTATTATTATTACAGATAAAAACTAATTGCCTACACTTACATTGTACTTCACTCGACACTCCACTCAAAGCACTCTGCAGGTAACGGGGACTCCCCTCCACCACAACCACTTGGATCATGAGACAACACTTTATTTACAGTATAGTGTCCCCTTACTGCAATGGGGCATTAGGGCCCACACAAACCAGAGGATGAGCGCCCCCTACTGGTCCCATTAACACCTCTTACAGTCATTCCAGATGATCTGGAGAAGGAGCTCTCACCTTCAGTCTTCCTCTCCTGTCCTGCTCTGTGTCTTTCGTCTCTCTCCCTTTCTCTGCACCTGTTTGTTTTTTAAGCAGTGTTACTGGTGACACTCTGTGGCTTACCAAGAACACAATTAACTAAGGCATTCTGAGGAAAAGTCCATGATTACTTTGATGACTGAATATCTGCAAATATCTATTTGCTTTGATGCTCTGAGACCTGGTAATGTTGACACAAGCCAAGAGTTTCCCATTGTATCCAGACTCTTAAACATACTTCAATAGTCACTTATATCAGCTGTTAAGTATTTACAGTAGACAGGATAAATTTTGCCCCACACTTTAGGTTACTAGCACAAGTAATTCAAGTGTTCAGAATCATGAGCCCTTCAGTTTGTGCTTGGCAAAACTACAGATGAATCCTTTTATTCTAGGGGTTTTACATCACAATTCAGCTCCAGAAGATAATCCCAAGACAGTACCTAATGCTCCCAAATACAAATAAATCAGACTTCAGGAATCAGGAATTGGCTATTAATCCCTGATCAATGAGAAGAAGCTCTTGGATAAACTCCAGGCCCTCAGACCATGCAAAGCCAGTGGCCAAGATGGAGTCAACAATGAGATGCTGAGACACAGCAGCTCGAAGCTGCAACAAGCCCTGCTCAAACTCCTCAATCTCATCATGACAGCTGGATGTTTCCCTGAGGCCTGGAACCAAGGACTGACCCATCTATGAGAGTGGAGATAGACTCGATCCCAACAACTACTGGGGCATCTGTGTGAACAGTAACCTGGGGAAGGTATTCTGCAGTATCCTGAACACACGATACTGGCCTTCCTTACTGAACACAATGTCCTGAGCAAGAGTCAGATTGGCTTCTTACCAGATCACCGCACATCTGATCACATTTACACCCTACATCTACACCACTAATTACATCAGTAGAGTGCCCTCTGGGTGTACTGTGTGTGACAAAACACCGCCCCCCCTTCAAGGGCGGCTCCTGATGCCCAAAAAAAGAGCTGCAAAGCACTGGGGGGAGGAAAAACCTCATTTAACTGAAAGGAAACCTCTGGGAGTCCACGGCTGAGAGCTGCCCCCTCCTCCAGGGTAAAACACCTTTATTGAGTAGAGGAATGGGGGGCCGGACTGGGCTCCGGAGGAGCGAGACAAAAAAACAGACCAAACAAGCAAAAAATCTCAACAATGAAAATAAACCCTGATGGAACAGGAGAACAAATAACACATAAGGCCATGGAAGCCCAGACCAGAGGACATGGGAGCCCAGAGCCAGGGAGACCAGAGGGCGTGGGAGCCAGGGACAGACAAAACACATAAAATAAAAAACAAATCACAAAATAAACCATGACGGAACAGGGCAACAGACCACACATAAGGGCATGGGAGCCCGGGACAGAGGTAAAACACGCAACGGATAGAAACCTTGAAGGAACAGGGAAACAAACAACATGTAAAAGAAATAACCCACAACGGACAGGGAAGAGCAGGGAGCATGGAAGCCCAGAACCAGGAGTAAAGAAAAGAAAATCCAAAAGCCAGGAAACAAAAAGGAAAAAACGCTTGCGGGGATGAACCGTGGAATGGCAGGAGAGTGATCAAGACCCTATGCGTAGCGGCGAGACGGGGGTTAGCCCGGGCTCAGCTGCTCAGGGAGTGCCGTATAGAAACATATGCCCTCAGGTAGCGGACGTGGGGCGACCTGGTGCTAAGCGGGTCTCAGGGCAGCTGAGTGTTTCAGGACATCCGAACCTCAGTGCAGAGCGAAGGAGCAGAGCAGAAGCAGGAAGTCAATTGGCTACACAACAAGGCACACCAGAAAGACATGAATAATCCCGGGGAACTAGGAACAGGAGAGAAGTAGAGCGCCCTCTAGGTGTACTGGGCGTGACAATTACAGTTTATAACCAACTTTTGCAAGTTGGAATGATAATGTATTTGCTAATCTAAGCGTTGTCAGTTTTCACTGGCGGCTGGATGGCATTAGCATTGATATTCTTAATTTTCCTTTAATTGTTTTCCTGACAGTTTTCCCTCCATTGTTTTTCTCCATCTATCCTTCTCAGAGGGAAGTGCATTAAAATAATTGAAAGCTACCCGGATACATAAATGGGTTATGATAATCAGATTCTTTAATGTCACAATTTGATGATCTTTTGAACAAGATTCTCATGAGTTAATCCAGGATTATGGCAACCACAGTTGAGATATAACAATGATAAAACAATGAGATATGTCTTATTCAACCATTGCTTTACAGTCGGACGTAAAGTTTTAATGAGGATTTAATGAGGATTGTCATTATCATCCTCACTGCAAGCCCTAATTTAGAAATCCTGGCTGAGCCAAGAGGCGTTACAAACAGGGAGATTCACTTCCTAGTTTATCACTGGAACCTTAACAAAGGAAAATCATCCAAGGGTGGTAGAACACAAAATAAATACAAAGAAAATTGTAGGGTAAGGAGGACTGGAGGGAAAAAGGATGAGAAAGATGCATTGCTCGACTTCCTGATATCACAGTCCACCACAGTTACAGCCTGCTGTGGTGAAGTCTAGGTGAAGTCTAGGAGGTCCTTCACAGATCTGGTAGTTTCACAGTTGATTGTGCCCAGTCAGGAGAACCTCACACAGGATTGTCAGGAGAGCAGCAGACTGGCAGCAAGGGTCTAACCACCAGCTTGTGTGAGGTGCCCCACATCTCATCACCTTACACATACTGTACAGTAGATTGTGTTGTTTATAGAGAACAAATATTTGTATATTTGTCCTTGTCAGATTTATATCTCACGTTAAGTGTTGCTGACCGTTGTCCAGTACAAACGTTGTTCTTGTCTCTTCAGCCTTAATGCTTCACTCAAAAGACAGCAGATCTGTGTTTTTCTTTCAGGCCTCCTGATGTCATCAAACCTCAAGAATCTCCCAGCAACGATGGCAACTATTCCTCCCTTCTCTCTCTTTTTCTACTCTCTCTTGCTCCATTTTCTTCCCTTACGTCTTCTCTCTTCCTGTTTCTGGTTCAACATCCAGCCTTCTGCACCTACAGTCTATCCCTTCACCCTAATGCTTCTTTTGCAGTCGCTGAGTCCTACTCCGCCTTGCTGACAAGGGTGCATGGAGTCAGTCTGCATTTGTTCATCGCTATTTTGTCCCATGCACAGGCCTAGGCCGCTACAGAAATGGGTTCCTTCCCCATCTGTCCTACAGCTGGTATCCAAATGGTATCAGCCTTAACTCTTTCACTTCTCAAAGCTTCCAGTTACATATGTAATTGATTCAAAGCTGGCTTAAGCCAGCAGCTATATCACCCTGCAATATACACACAACTGACAGCCCACTGAAGGTCAGCAGGAGTGAGCCAGGTCAGTACTCCTGGGAAAGTTAAGGTTGCTGGTGGAAGAGGTATTAGGGGCTGGTGAGACGTGAAACTGAGGTCACAATGTCAATGTTCCCTCTAATTCTTGATGACCTGTGTGCACAAATATGTCCCAGTGAAAACAAACTTGTGTGTACTACATCGAGTAGCAAGAATAATGCACGCAGCCAAGTTGGGCCTCTCGCAGCCAGTCTCAATTTTGCAATTTTCAATTGATGACCACTGTTTTTGTTTTATTATCATCATATTTTTTTGGAATTTGATTTTTTGTCCGCAATTCAAATTCTTTTGTGCGCCAATTTTATAACCTTTGTGTGTGTGTGTGCACAACTTAGAGGGAACATTGGTCACAACTCTCTGCGGTCATTAAAAATCCCAGGGTGTTTCTTGAAAAAAGAGTAGGTGTTATCCTGGTGTCCTGGCTAAACTTCCTTTTGGCCTTTACCAATCAGGCCACCCTTATAATCCCCACCTATGAATTGGCTTCATCACTCTGCTCTCCTCCCCACTGATGCATAGGGTCCTCATTCATATTACCGAACAGGTGGTAACACTAGAACCCAGACTGGCTTGGACTGGAGCTTTGTGGAAAAGCAGAAAAGGTAGTAGGGAGTTGCAGCCTACTGAGTGATGAAGTATTTCAAGTTGAATCCCACAAAAGAGAAGGAATATTATATTTTTGTTCTGACATTTACTTAAAATAGTAGATAAACCTACCCTCATTTGACATACAACACACAAAAATTCTACTTTGTTATTATTTATTTAAAAAGTCAGCAGCATTCAATGTGTTTGTGTGAAAATACAGTATGCTGTAAGCACACCTTTTGATTCAGTGACTTGAGTGGCACACTCGAGCTGCAATAGCATTAATTAAACATTTCTTCACATCGCCTAGAACCACTCTCGCTCTGTAATGTTTGAGAGCTCATATGGACAGTTCTCTTTCGGTCTGGCCATCTTTATGTGGTTTAGGTTTGGGCTTTGATTTGACCATTAAAACATTTCTCCTTTTTGAGCCATGATGTCATTGGCTTGTGTGTTTTGGATCATTGTGCTGTTGCATGTTCAAGAAAATCCAAATAATTTGCTCGTAAAGGCAAAACACAAATCTGCCAGTTACTCTGCAAATATGTCTAAAAAGGTTAAACCATTAAATCTTAAGGGGTTGTACTTATTTTCTCACCTCAATATATATGATATGTAATGAAGACTTTCTTGGTTGACAAAGAGTTGAGAGATTGAAGCTGTCATAAAGTAGCCTGATGATTATGAAAGTTCTCCTGTGTTCTTTTTCTCACATCCTCTCATCTGTTTCATGTTTAATTACAGCTGTTGTTCTCACAAATCTTTTGAAATATTGAGCAGAACTAAAAGATGTCCCAAAATACAATAGCTCATAAGAAAATAAATCTGTAGGTAACTGAGGGACCTCGTTGAAAGCAGACAGAAAAATCAGTAACAGTAACAGCTTAACCTTTTAATGTTTATTAAAATGCTACCTTTGCCTGCGGATGATAAACTGAGGTCCTCATTTAGTGGCCTCAGCAGAGTTTACATACCTCTTTTGTCACTCATTCAAAAAATTCATTTCAATTTATTTTTATATCGTGCCTTTCACAACAAGGTTTGCCCCAAGGCGCTTAAAAATGCGATTTGTTAATACAGAACAGAAGACCAGAAGACAAGGGAGGAGAGGAACCAAAAACTCCTTAATAAGGAGAAAAAAAAACTCTAGGGGTCCAAAGTCAATTAATAATTAAAAAAAAGGAAACGATGAGGGTATTAATCCATCCATCCATCATGTCTACTGTGTGTTAGTACTCTATGCAGATCTCTGAAGACCAGTAAATTCCTCCTAAACGATAGCTATATCCATAATGTCCCTCTTGGATACACGGCAGTGATGCAGCATCCAACTCAGATGGTACCCAGCCTGGGCACCATCTGGACATGTTACAGGTAGGAGGAGAATAGGATAGTTTGGTCAGAACAGATGTATCTACCTGGTGGGCCAACACAGCAACACACAATAGCATGTACTGTACAGCAGCACCAGCAGCCATGGTGGCAGCAGGCTATGATGTAAGGTGTGAGTAGGCCAGGCTGAAGTAATGGGTCTTCAGTCTAGATCTGAACACTGAGATTGACTCGGCATCCTGAACATGGGGTGGGAGACTGTTCCATAAGCTAGGGGCCCTGTAACTAAAGGCTTTACTGCCAACTGTTTTTTTATTAATGTGTGGAATATGTGTGGACCTGCAGAAGACCTTCTGTGATCTAAGCAGGCGACTTGGATGGTCAACATTAATCAGTTCCATTAGATAGACAGGTGCCTGACCTCTGAGAGCCTTGTAAGTAGAAGGATTTTGAAGTCCGCCCTGTACCTGACAGGAAGCCAATGAAGAGAGCTAAGTATGGGGGTTATATGGTCGTACTTTCCGCTCCTAGTAACAATTTTTGCTGCTGCATTCTGAATTCGCTGTAAGGTGTTGAAAGAGTGGTGGGCGCTCCCTCCCTGATAGTAGGGCATTGCAGTAGTCTAACCTGCTGTTTACAAGAGCATGTATTAATTTCTCTGTCTTGAGCGCAGAGAAACTGTCTTTCTTTTTCAATATTTCTTAACTGTAGGAAGCATGTTTCTGATTCTGTTTTAACATGAGAGTTAAACAAGAGTCTCTGAGGCAAATTTTGAGTTAAGTGCTGAAGTTATAGCAGTCCGATCAGTATTGTAGCCTCCAAACAACAGAACCTCAGTTTTATCAGAGTTGAGTAACACACATTTTTCACACATTCAAGTCTTTACTTCATTAAATAATTTATTTAATTAAATAAAGTGATAATAGACGAGTTGTCGTTAGGTGTAAACGAAATGTATATTTCAGTGTCATCAGCATATGAATGAAAGTTAATATTATGTTTTCGTACTGCAGTGTCAAACAAATGACAAAGTGCAGGTGTCTGTGAAGCAGAAGTCTCTTTATTCATATGCGTATGGAAGTCCGGCTTGCAACCACCAGACTTAAAAAATAAGTAGCTGAAGATGGTCCTTCATACCTTAAAACAAAAAGAGTTACAATGACACATTCTAAACAAATGATAAGACGGCAACACCTGCCAATTAATTATATCTAAGTTGCAGACTAGACAACAGTTAGTTCTTTTCATATTCTGGGCGTACAACCAGCTTACCAAATACATGCCCTTATCTTACTGACCAAGGACAGGCAGCATCTTATGTATATATACTATATACTATATATACTTGAGCACAAAGCCTACTTCAAGACACTAGACTGCATAGTTTGAAAAAAACTACAAAAACAAGATCTTATATTTTTATCTCACTTCCCGGGCGTCTCTCTTATCTTCTTCATTCCCCCCTTTGAACCATATTGTTCTACCAATCACGTTCTACCACTAGATAAGAGATGTAGAGAAATCATTTTTGACCTTCGTGATCCCGTCAGGGCGTACAATTAGCACAGAAGCAGCAGCTTTAGTCCATGTGTTGTTCAAGCAGGATATTAACAATATGATCATAACGAATAATACCAGACCCACAAATATGTATTGAACCAGAGACCCTCTCCATGTTCCTAGCACAGACTGTAGCCACGCACCAATGCCCCAGTCATCTGAATTATAATTATGATATATTTTTATTGTTCTTCATCATAAATGTGCTGTGCTAAGTCATTAATGTGCTCAGAATTGTCTGGAATACAAGTACTGCTTAGTCTTCGCTCACCTAAACAGCTGTTTATCACCTTAATAGAGGATGGCCTAGAACTGTGTTTATAGCAGGGAGCATACAGTTATTTCCATTCTAATACGTCTGAGTTACACTCAGACTAAAAGCAGAACTATTTACCCATGCCAATAAACCTAAATAATCACCCCTATCAAAGGGGATTACTCCCATGAGCATCTTTTATAGCAATACAAACCCAACATGAGCTCTGATTATTATCTGTGGCTGATTGATGAAGTATTGATTCCATATCCCCATTTATCAAAGTAAAGCTCCTTACACTTAACAGGCACACTGTCAGCCTCCCTCAGGAAGCTCAACAAACACAGAAAGAGTGACAATATAATAATTAATGTTCACTCAGTCTCTGGTGCAGTGGCTCGGTGGCAGTGCGACGCGTAGATCCAGCGATCTCATCCTGTCACTCAGATGGCAGAGTCGGTAGTCAGTTGCACTTGATATGGTCCCTCCCCAGTGGGGATGCAACATCTGGCAGGGTATATCATCCTCACCCACACCCACTCGCCAGGTATCAGGTCGTGTCTTCCCTCTACTGGAGGTCCCCAAGCGTCCAGCACCTGTTCACCAGCCCCGTGCGCCACTTCAATTAACAACCTACAATACTACAAGAGAGAATGAGATAGCAAATTCAATGATCCATTAGCCAGATTTCGTTGGTTGGCCCGTGATGATATCAAACAAGCTCTGTTACACAGTTCTGTTTGATCCAGCCCGCAGGCTACACAGGACAGCAGGCAAAACATCTACCCACGGTCTTCCTTCAGTCTGACGTTTCGTCGATCTTTCAGAGTTCTGTTCCTAAGTTCCACTGTTCCAGCAGACTGAGGGTGATCCCAGTCCCTCTCACCCTGAACAGTGCAGCCACAGCCTGACACACGTTCCCTGTGAAGTGCGTCCCTTCATCAAAATACAAGTGGCAGGGCAGTGCCCACCGGGAAAACAGATTATAAGAGCCCAGGTTTCCCTTTCCAATTGTCAATTTGCCAGAGCATGAAAGGTTCCTCAGGCCTTTTGAGCTGTTGCACTCGCACCTGAACTATTGTTGAGTTCCTTTGATAAGCGTCACATCGAGGTACCACAGAAGTGGCTACTGCTTCAGACCCGGTCCCCACCCAGTTTGGGTAACCGGCACACCTTTTGACTCACACCCAGGTGTCCGACAGAGTGCATTTGTCGAGCTACAAAGGGCATTAGGCTGTGAGGGCACGCAGGGCGTCCAGTGTGCTGGCAGCCCCACACCCAATCATCATGCAGCCCTACATTCTTTTCTAACCATGTCTATTTCTCTGCTTTAGAGGCCTCAGCCTGAATATCCTGTAGCTGTCCCCTTTTCACCAACAGAGGTTTCACAGGGGTCTCAGACTCCTGCTCTACCAGGACTGCTCACCTGACAGCTACATCTGCAAAGTTGTTCCCTCGAGTTACTGGAAACATTTCTTTATTATGTGATTTACACTTTACCACAGCTACTTCAGTCAGCAGCTGCAAAGCTTCTAACAGTTCAGAGACAAACCCAGCATTCTTGACTGGAGTCCCTGCCATGTTGAGGAAATCCCTATTCCTTCACTGCCATCCAAAATTGTGGCATACACCAAATGTATATATACAGTCTATATACATTGCTACAATTTTCCATTCAGCATATTTACAAGTTTCAATTAAATCTTTTCATTCGGTCTGCTAGTTCTACACCAGATTATTCACAGTTTATACAGCCAGGCAGGTAGCCTGCACAACACATAAACACGGCCCCTTGGCCACCGCATCGAGGGGTCCTGAATAATAACCCACCAGACGATGCCTCCATGCTCCTGCACCAGCACAACAGCTCCCAACCCATTTCTTTCACTTACAGACAGATTACATACAGATGATCCATCTGAGGGAGTCCAGTCCAGGGCCAGAGCCTGCAAGAAAGCTTGTCTCAAAACATTAAAAACGGTTTCTGCTGCAGGGGTCAAGGCAATGTTGTCTTTAGACTGCACTACCTCTCTTTAGCCAGTTCGTCATCAGGCGAGCTTGTTCTGAGAAGGCATTCACCCTGACTTTATCATGTAGTTGGTTTTATACCCCTTTTTTCCCGTTTGAAGATCTAATACTTGGAGTAGGCAGGCCTTATGGATTCCCTCATTAGGTAAAACAATCACAATATCAGATAGCTCTATTGAGGTAGTGCACAAAAATGCTATTTCATACAGTAATTCCTTATAAATGCTGCAGGGCATCCCAGCCCAGTGGGTCTGAGGTGTCCCCCACCCACATCAGT